>NC_061116.1:94496559-95111785 GCF_002878395.1 Capsicum annuum | reverse complement strand
TGGATGGTCAGGTCGGTAACATATGGATGGAGGACTTCTACAAGGTCTTCTCATGCGCTCGACTAGCTAGGCGGTTTTGTAGGCGAACGAAATAAGTTTTTGGAGGCGAGCGGAGTGAGGCAATGAAATTGTTTAGGCGAAAGAAAGGAGAGAACGAGTGGAGTTTCAAGAATGAGAATCATATATTTTCTCATTTCTTTTTTGTAGTAAGAAGACACTAAGATGCACCCACTACACACCACACACTCAGACGACTAGCGTGGTCCTTCCCCCATCGAAGAGCCACGTATCTAGGGTTGACCACATCAGATTCATCATCTTCCCAAATTCTCTATCATGGATCTCATATCTGAGAATGGCTCCAAAATAAATAGAATATCTGGCCATCAAACTACCTACCATGGTTGCTCCCTTCTAAGTCAACACATTAGCTAAAGCTATGGGGAGCGATCGATATTGAATTAGAAACCACTAAAACTTATCATCAAAAGTTAATGTACCCTTCTAAATCATACCATGACCCTCAATCTGTGAGTTCTCATCACCCATACCCATATATGAAATATAGCTGGTTATCTACCTAGATATCTCAACCTTCTTTTATTTATAATCAGTCTCTCATATAATATAATGATCTCATGGAACTCTCATTTTGTATTCGCACTCTACTGTAGATACGAGGTGATATAATCTAGACAAAAATGACTCGATGTAGTCTATGCTGAAAGATCAACTCTAACCCCTCTCACAAGTGTATGATCAAGTTATGGATGCTCCATAAGTCTCATCGGGCCTAGACCATTGTGCATTAGAAGGACTACTGTGGCATGGTATAATGCATAAAATGCTCGCACCATACCTGAGCTATAAGAATCGAGTGGTTTGGTCATCCACTATAACTGATATCGATCAAAAGAATCCCATAACTATAGTAATCTTCTAAGCCCAGATAGATCAATCTGACTGTCTATATTAAATATTTCCTACACTTTCTTTACATACCACCTTAGATTTTCCTCCTCAAGAGGTGTGTCCGAGGTATGTGTGGGTGTGGGACTCTACTCCTACTATACTGGTGCATCATGCATACCTATTCTATTCTTTTCTCAAACTGGTCTACATCTAACTGCTATACATGTGTGGTGGTACCCTCCTCAGACTGGGTACTACTAATAAGTCCTCCTACTGGGTATTCTTGGATGAATTTTGGGACCTCTCCTCATACTGAAGGTCCTGAGCTACATCTTGTGTACCTAACTCTAAAGTTTCCTCATCATCATCATCTTGATCACTCTGGATAGAAGAATATGAAGATAATCTCCGTGCTAACTTCATCCTTTGTCGGGATAGATTTTCTCGTATAATCTTGACAGCCTATATAACCTCTGTCTGAGACTTGGGTCTAGTGAAAGATGGCTATCTCCCCTACTATGACTACTTATCAAATGAATGTCCCAAAATATCCAATATAATAGAATCGGCTATCTAGCAGACCTATCCTCTTGTAACTCTGGGTATTGCACCACCTGCAACCTCTCTAAGTAGTACATCCGGGTACTCTTCGACTGAACCACTAGGCTTGGGGGCTCATCCCAACTCCTTGATGTCTCCAAATTTTTATTCTTAGTTAGTTTTGGTTCTATGAGTACCTAAAAACTAGTCATTAGTTTCCAATAAAAGTGAGGGATTCCAAAAGTTAAAGAGAAACTCAAAATTTGAAAAACTTGAATTTTGCTAAATTTTCCCACCCCTTTAACCTATTTGAAATCCCAACAACTCCAGTGTGTACACATATATCATAAATCATGATTTTCAAGGAAAAAAAATATTCCAAACTATGGTATTACTCTATTTGTAGAAGTTCAACTTTCAGTTTGGGCCTAACCTTAGAAGTTAATTCAAAACAAGGCCCTACATCAAGGTTATAGGCTACTTTAAGGCTCCTACATACAAGAATGATAGATTATAAAAAACTTTCATGGGAATACAATTATCAACTTTTTAATTTAATAAATAAATCAATACATAACCATTAAGAGCCGATAAAGTTACCTCTTTTATGAAAATAAAAAAGTAAACAATGATAAAGCAAAACCAAAGTTGGAACTCATTTTTAGTGTGCTGGGAGAATTTGGTATCTCAAACATATTTCAATTTAGCCTTTACTTAAGTGATGGGTTTGATAGGGATGTTTTATTTAAAGGGAAAATTAAATTTTTGAGGATTTAAATGAGTTAGAATGAGGCTAAAGATGCTTAAATAAGGATAGGGGGCTTTTTTATGTCTTAACTATGTGTTGGTGGGATCAAAATTTTAATTAAAGTTTGGGCCCACAAATGACCTACCCACAGTATCCATATGTGCCTGCCACATGCTTCCAGACATGGGGTGAATATGCCATATACGGCCAGCACGTGCAGGAAATATGTGGGCTAAAATTATTGGCCTATTTTCCCGCATTCTAGACCTAGAATTTTTACATGCTCCCAGCTACTTATTATCCTATAACTTGTGTGTATGGTACCAGAAGTATAAATATGTACTAAAGTCTATAATTTTCCATTCTCATCATCAAAAATTTCATTTTTCCAATTTAATGCAACTTACCTGGCCTGTGTGGGACTTGTAACTATAATAGGTTGGTCATACATTCCCCTTACTTGGAAATTTATGAATGTAGAAATCATACCATGTTCTGGGTAAGGTTATAAGCTAAAAACCTACACAAACAAAACAACAAAAGTGGACACTAAAATAGTGGGTTGCCTCTCACTCAACTTTGATTTAACTCCGCAGCACGACATGGTTGTGTTAGTTACTCAGACTTCATAAACAAGCCCATGGGTTGCCTCTGAAGCAGTGTTTGATTTAACATCGTGGTACGATACGGGTAACTTAATTAGTCATAATTCATCAAGATACCCAAAAGAATACCCTCCAGTGTTATCAATAAAATCAATCTCCGGCAGCAGCCTCATGTCGGCAGGCTACTTCATTAATTTTTGGATATTGAATGTGGCTTTGTTACTGTTGATACTGAATTTCAGCTCTCCTTTTTCCATGTCTACGATCACCCTACCCGTGGCCATAAACAGTCTCACCAATATGATGGGCATCTCAGTGTCAACCTTACAGTCTAGAATAGTAAAGTCAGTCAAGAAGATAAAGTATTCCACTCACAAACAGACCATAAAAAATTACCACAGGTTTCCTCACCATAAGGTTAGCCATTTATAACCATATTGAAGTTAGTTTTAGAGGTTCAATCCCAATTGCTTTAAAACAGCCACCGACATCAAATTTATGTTGACTCCTAAGTCATATGAGGCTCTGGCAAATCCGAATGACCCAATAGTACATGGTATAGTGAATGATCTAGGATAACCCATTTTCTGAGCTAGAGACCTAGTAGTGACTGTACTACAGTGGTACAAACCATCAACATCCTTAATCATAGCTACTTTCTTCTTTGTGGCTAGTTGCTTCATAACCCCGGAATATCCAGGCATTTTCTTCAATACCTCAAGAAAAGGAATATTCAAGCTCAACTCTTTTAATATCTCAATAGATTGCTTGAATTTTCCTTCCTCTCTTTTCTTCTTCAATCGTTGAGGAAAAGGTGGGGGCAATCTTGGAATTTGTCTTATTTTTTCATTAACTACTGAATCCTTACCTCTTTTCTTACCAACTACGTCATCACCACCTATTGTTTTTTTTTGAGCCGATAATAGGTGTCTCATCAATAGAACCCTCATCATGCCTTGGTTCTTCCACAACAGGTAGTGAGGAATATACTGATCAGTAGAAATCTTTACCAACCTAGTCAGTATCTCTTCCATTCTTAATTCTATATCTCTTTCACTAGGTGGAATATACTGATCTCCCTTTTAACTTTGTAGCCATCCTTCTCCCTCCAGTCACTATCTCGCTCACTAGTATAGTCTATGTATCTGTCACAGTAGTTCAGACCTTGGTTTCCTTGTGTAACACCTCAAAATCTGATCCTGAGATATCACACGGTGATCAAGGCTACGAGTAGACCCAAGAAAACCCTTTGAGCCTTCTACTAGGTTGGAACCTTACTTTAAGATAAACTAATTAAGAAATAATATTGTATCATAACAAAACTGAACTGAATGAACTGAAGATACCATCTAAATAGTAAACACTGAAAGTCTGTAAATAAACTCATAGTCTGACAAGCCTCTACTAGTAAAGAACTAGAGGGACATTAGGGCAGACCCCCAACTGATTCGGACTAAACTGAAAATGATAACTCAATTACTATAAAAACTAGAAATCTGAAGATATAGGTCCTCGAATCATGAGGACTCACCAACTGTGGGAGCATAGATAGAGATGCCTGAACTACTCACACTATTGATACTGAGCAACTGAACCTACATTATTAGACAATGTAGCATATAGACATATATGTGGATCAGCACTTTGAGGATGTACTGAATATATGGGGGTGTAATGCATAAGTAAGACATCATCGTAATTAGAAAGTAAATTTATGCTGGATGTATATGACTCACATAAGCTTGATTATCTAAAATAATGAAATATAAAATCATGAATAACAAATTATACTTGTTAATCTAGTAAGTAATAACACTTAGTCTTATAAAAGCTTTTCTATCATTCTTTTCTTTCAAAGCTTAGGAAATTTGGGAGCTTTGAAAATTTTGGAACTTTGGGACTTAGGGAGTTTCTTCTAACCGACACAAACCATGTGAGCTTACATGGAGTCCAACGTCTTTCCTACGCTGGGGAGAGTTGTTCTACCCTTACCATCGGAATAGAACCTTAACTTAAGTGATCACTATCTTAGCCCACTATGGACATTTAAAACCTATGGTGGCTCGTAGTTCTGGGCATGAGACCTTGGAATCATACCCAACTCAGTGCTAAATATTACTCCCATACTTATTGCTCAGAACTTTTAGGAAATCCACCTTAAAATTGCATAAGGGTTCGTAATTAAAACCAATTATCCTTGTCTTTATTTTAAATCATAAACCATATGAATAATGTGGATTCTTATCTTTCCTTAGGGTTAAATTATCAATCTTTTCTTTTGAAAGCACTAATCAAAACTTGTCAATAGGATTTGAGATCATAATCTCCTTGTAAAATCATCAATAGTACTTAGGACCCAAAGTATAAAGTTGTAATGCATCAATCAATAATCAGATTTAAACTTCATGCTCAATAATCATCTTAAAAGCTTTGAACAATCTTAGTCAAGATAATGGTATATAACTTATAATACGAATCTTAGAATAGAAAACATGAATATATATATAAATTTCTTGCAATCGGAGCCTTAAATATCATAATAATGTCATAAAATAAAATAATAAGGATTTAGGTATCAACCCTAACTTAAATTTCATGGGAAATCATAGAATATTCTGTAAAATTGAAATCATAATTAAGTTTTGGGCACAAGAATGAAAGGTTTACCCTTGTTTAAAACCGCACATACCTTGGATGATGAACTAGATGAACAAGATTGCTTTTGAGATTCTATTCGTGCTCTTGAATGATGATTCTTGGAATTCTTGAATTGGGAACTTTGAATCTTGGTCTAATTTGGAAAAAAATAAGGAATCTTGTGGGTTCTTGAGATTGATTGAAGTTTAGGGTTTTGATTGAGAGAAATTTGAGAAATATATAATAAAATGCATGTAATAGACTTAAGTTTTGTGTTTAGATGGTTTTGGGGGATGGGAAAAAGTCAAAAATACCTTCTTTAAACTCCTACATTAATCTGGAGAAATGTAACTGGGTCCCGATTTAATGGGCCACCATGACGCACCACTAACGTGGTGGCTCACTGGAAATTGACAAAAGGGAAATTGGAGACCTCCACGGCGTGGAGCTATTGTATTGTCCCACCGGATTTTAACAATTAGTAGATATAACTTCAACGCAACACGCCACCATCACGGTGACCTATAGAAATGCCATTTTGGCCTTCGGTGCGATGCACCACTATAGCATTGGACTATTGGAATTTGATAATTAGAAAAATGGACCTCTCTGTGATGAACCAATATCGTGGAGGTCCACTGGAAATTGGCAAATGGTAATGTGGACCTCGCCGCAATGCGTCAACATATAGAAAGTGGCAATTATGAAATTGTCCTTCACCGCAACGCGGTGTCTGCCCAATTGGCACACTGTCAACTTAAAAATGCTTTAACTTCTTCACCGAGTGTTGGATTTGGGAGAATTTGGTATCGATAGAAATCTTATTCAATTTTCCATACAATAAAAAGTCAAAATCTAGAAAATTCTATATGAAACAAATATTATTCATTTTGGAAGACATCCCTTAACATTCTAGGAATGAATTTAAGCTTGAACAAGTTCGGGGTATTACAATATCTCCCTCTTGAGAACATTCATCCTCGAATGTGGATAGTGAAACTGAGATGCTGAAAATTGATGGCATAGCTGGTATATACAATTGAAAGCATGACTCAATTGATTATAAATTCATGAACTATCAAATGAATGTCTATATAAAGCTGAAACTTAGACTGAAATAAGATGATCTGAGGAAACTTGTTACCTTAAACTGAATCTGAATCTACAGCGAAAAGATGTGGGTACTTGGTCCGCATATCTGTTTTTGCTTCCCAAGTGGATCCCTCAAAGGATTGATTTCGCCAAAGAATATTGACTAGGGAGACTTCTTTATTCCATAGCCTACAAGTATAATGGTCATGGATCTCAACTGGAATTTCTTCATAAGAAAGGCCATTAAGGAACTCTGTACTTTCTAAGGGTACTACAACTGCTGGATTACTAATACATTTCTTCAACAAAGATACATGGAATACAGGATGTACGAACGATAAATCTGTTGGAAACTAGAGCTCATATGCCACTTTCCCAACACGACTCAAAATCCAAAAGGGACATACATAACGATGACTAAGCTTCCCCTTCTTGCCAAATCTCTTCACCCTTTTCATGGCTAAAACTTCCAAATACACAAGATCATCAACGTCAAACTCAAGATCTCTTCTTCTTACGTCTGCATAGGATTTGTGACGACTTTGGGCTGCTTTTAATCTCTTTCTAATTAACTAAACTTTCTCCATGGCTTCACACACCATGTCTAACCCAATCAAAGCATCCGCACCCACTTCGAACCAACTAACCAGCGATCTAAATCTCTGCCCATAGAGAGCCTTATACGGAGACATCTAAATGATAGCATGATAACTATTATTGTACGCAAACTCAATCAACAACAAATGCTCATCCCAAAAACCCCTGAAATCAAGCACACACACTCTCAACATATCTTCTAGAGTCTGAATGGTCGTCTCTGCTTGACCATCAGTTTGGGATGGTAAGTGGAACTAAGTAGAACTTGGGTACTAAGACCCTTCTAAAAAGATTTCCAAAATTGAGAGGGAAACTGAGTGCCCCTAACTGAGATAATGGACAAGGGAACTCTATTAAATTTGACTAACTCTCGAATATACAACTTAGTATAATCCTCAGCTGTATAGAATGTATGGAATGGCAAGAAATAAACTGACTTAGTCAATCTATCCATAATAACCCAAATTAAATCATGCTGACGTCGCGAATGAGGTAACATTGTTACAAAATCCATGTTCACCTCTTCTTACTTCCAAGTAGGAATATTGAACTCTTGCAAAACACCATCAGGCCTTTGGTGCTCTACCTTAACCTATTGTTAAGTTGCATACGTCACTACAAACTCTCCTATATCTCTCTTCATACAGCTCTTCCAATAGATTTCTCACAAATCTTGGTACATTTTAGTAGCACCGGGATGAATGGAGTAATGCGCACCATACGCTTTACCAATAATCCTCTACCTCAAATCATCAACAAATGCTACACATAATCTAATCTGTTATCTCAATACACCATCTCCCCCTTGAGAGAAAACCTCTGCCTATTGGTCTTTAACCGACTCCTTCAACTTAACTAAGATGGGATCCTGACACTATTTCTCCTTCACCTCCAAAACTAAGGCATATTCTGCTCTACTCTACACCCAAATGCTACTCTCAGTCGAATCAACCAATCTAACACCCAACCTAGACAAATAGTGCACTTCTCAAGCTAAATCTTTCTTATCACCCTCCACATGAGGAAACTGCCTATAGATAATCTACTAAGGGTGTCTGACACTATATTGGCCTTACCCTGATGATACAAGACACTCATTTCATAATATTTCAACAATTCTAGCCACATTATCTAATGGAGGTCTAACTCCCTCTAAGTAAACACATATTGCAACCTTTTGTGGTCCGTGAACATATCAACATGCACCCCATAAAGATAATGTCTCAAGATTTTCAAAGCAAAAACCACAACAGCTAGATCAATATCATGGGTTAGGTAATTCTTTTCATGAGGCTTAAGTTGTCTATAGGTATAAGCTATGACCTTACCTCTCTACATCAAAACACAACCAAACCAACTCTAGAGGCATCATAATAAGTGACAAAACCATTTGTACCATCAGGTAATGCTAAGACTAGGGCTAAAGTGAGGCGAGTCATCAAGTCCTGAAAACTCTTCTTGCAGGAATCTAACCACTAAAACTTAAACTTGTTTTGAGTCAACCGGGTCATAGAAGACGTAATGGATGAAAACCCGTCGACAAAATATTTGTAATAGCCAGCTAAACCTAAGAAACTCCTAATGTCTGATGGAGAGACAGGTCTAGGCCAATTTATTATGGCTTCTGTCTTTTGGGAATAAACTCTAATACCTTCCATGGAAATAATATGACTTGAGGAAAGCAATTAACCTTAGGAAAAATTCATATTTTCTAAATTTGGCGAATAACTAATGATCTCTAAGAGTTTGCAACATAATTTGGAGGTGGTCTGCATGATCATCCTCACTATGAGAGTAGACAAGAATATCATCGATAAATACTATGACAAACATATATAGATACTACTTGAACACTCTGTTCATGAGGTCCATGAAAACTATTGGGGCATTGGTTAGCCCAGAGGACATGACTAGAAATTCAAAATGACCATAGCAGGTTATGAAGGTTGTCTTTGAAATATCACATTCCCTTGCTTTAAGTTGATGATAACCAAATCTAATGTCTATCTTTGATAAATAACTTGCACCTTGGAGTTGGTCAAATAAGTCATTAATTCTAGGAAGAGTATATTTGTTCTTGAATTTGACTTTATTCAACATACGATAGTCAACGCACATATGCAAAGAACTATCTTTATGTCACACGAATAGGATGGGAGCACCCCATAGAGAAACACTAGGTCTTATGAAACCTTTGTCTAGAAGATCTTTGAGTTGCTCTTTCAACTCCTTAAGTTCAGCAGGAGCCATATGATATGGAGTTATGGAAATAGGCCGAGTATCAGGAATAAGATCAATTCCAAATTCTATTTCCCTATCAGGAGGTACCCCTAGAAAATATTTGGGAAAGATATCAGGAAACTCATTAACTATACCAACTGACTGAACTATTGGAGTCTCAAACTTGGTGTCTTTGACTTGAACTAGATTTTAGATGCACCCTTTTGAGATTAACTTCCTAGCTTTAAGATAGGATATGAAATGACTTTTGGGAGATACGAAATTACCTGACCACTTAAAGACTGGCTCATCGGGAAACTGAAACTTCACTACTCTGGTGCGATAATCTATCGATGCATAACATTAATGGATCCAATCCATACAAAGAATAAGGTCAAAGTCGACCATGACTAATTCTATATAATCTCCAAACATGATCTTATGAAAGATAGTTATGGGACACTGTCTATAGATACTTTTAGCAATAACTGATTCCCCTACTTTTATCTCTATTTCCCTGCTTATTATATGGGCACTCTCTAATTCCAAGACCTAACTTTCCATAACTAAAACAACCCTTCTGACCAGCCAAGCACTTACCACAATAAGTTCTAGTATGTATGAAGGATAATTGGGCCTACCACTCACATTATTCTGGGATCTAGACATAGAAGACTTACCACATTGCTCTTGTCTACCTCTGGGAGTGAGAGCACTAGCTGAAGACGGCGCTGGCAATGGCAGATAACTCTAAAACTGCGAGTGATTTCCCCCTATAAACCTTGACTAACCATACTCAAACTACCCAGTTCTAGACTTCTTATTCCTTCCCTCTCTTCCCTTTAACTTTTCTTTCTCGATATATTAGGCACAAGTTATCAATCTAGTAGGATTTATATCTCTAATAAGCATGGCAGTACTATACTCCTTGACTACCAATCCTAACACTCCAGTAATGAACTTACTCATACTAGATCTGGTATCAGTTATTAACTCAAGAGCATACTTAGATAACTGTTTGAATTTAAGGCAGTACTCTTTCACTATTATTGAACCCTGCCTCAGGTTAATGAACTTCTCAACCATAGCTTCCTGCAACTCACATGGAAAGAACCTGTCCAGAAAAGCATCTTGGAACATCTGCCAACTCATGAGGGCTGCATTCTCACCCCTACCTTTCTTCCACATGACAACCCAATCATAAGCAACATCTTTTAACCTATAAGAACCCAATTCTATGCTCTACTCTATAGTAACATACATAACTTGGGTGATCTTCCTCACCTCATCAAGATACAAATGTGGATCCTCGCCTACCTTTGACCCAAAGAATTCAGGCGGGTTCATTCTTATAAAGTCATGTAGTCTTGCTACACTTGAATTACCTTCTTGTTAATGTGGGGATACAACCTAATTATTATCCTGAGCATTAGCAATCACGGCTTGGGCTAGTGCCTGAAATTCAGCCCAAAATTTGGCATGATACACATTCTTATTCAGGAGATCAATAAGTTAGGGTGGCTGGTTATTATTCCTACGGGAATTTACTCTACGATAAGGCATATTATGTCATGAAATAACATGAGTTAATAGCAGGTAGAGATAGTTGTAAGCACAATATATTATGAAAGAAAGATAGTATTTTCCTAAAATGCTCCATAGCCTCTGTCACATAAATGTGGTGCGCTTCATACCCATGATCAAGACTCTACGTAAAGTGGCTTGTCCGACTCCGTAGGACTCTTTAAACCTTAGGCTCTAACACCAAGTTTTGTAATGCCTCAAAATATGATCTTGAGATGTCACTCGGTACTCAAGGCTACGAGTAGACCCAAGCTAACCCTTTGAGCCTACTACTAGGTCAGAACCTTAATTTAAGATAAACTAGTGAAGAAATAATATTGTATCATACCAAAACTAAACTAAATAAACTGAAGATACCATCTAAATAGTAATTATTGAAAGTCTATAAATAAACTTGTAGTTTGAAAAGCCTCTACTATCAAAGAACTAGAGAGCCATTGGGACAGACCCCCGACTGACTCAAACTAAACTATAAACTATAACTCAATTACTATGAAAGCTAGAAAATCTGAAGAAGTAGGCCTTTGAACCATGAGGACTCACTAATTGTCGGAGAGCAGATAGAGATACTCAAACTACTCACGCTATTGATACTGATCACCTGAACCTACATTATTAGGCAATATAGCATATAGACATATATGTGGATCAGCACTTTGAGGATGTACTGATCATATGGGCGTGTAATGCATAAGTAAGACATCATCGTAATTAGAAAGTAAATGTATCCTGGATGTATATGACTCATATAAGCTTGATTATCTAAAATAATGAAATATAAAATTATGCATAACAAATCATACTTGTAAATCTAGTGAGTAATAACACTTAAGTCTTATAAAAGCTTTTCTATCATTCTTTTCTTTTAAAACTTAGGAAATTTGGGAGCTTTGGAAATCTTGGAACTTTGAGACTTAGGGAGTTTCTTCTAACCGATATAAACCATATGAGCTGACATGGAGTCCAATGTCTTGCCTATACTGGGGAGATCTGTTCTATTTTTGCCATTGGAATAGAACCTTAACTTAAGTGATCACTATCTTAGCCAACCATAGGCGTTCAAAACATACAGTGGCTCATAGTTCTGGGCATGAAACCTTATTATCATACGCAACTCAGTACTAAATACTACTCCAATTCTTATTGCTCAGAACTTTTAGAAAATCCACCATAAAATAGAACAAGGATTCATAATTAAAAATAATTATGCTTCTCTTTATTTTAAATCATAAACCATATGAATAATGTAGATTTCTATCTCAACTTAGGGTCAAAATATGAATCTTTGCTTTTGAAAGCACAAATTAAAACATGTCAATAGGATTTGAGATCATAATCTCTATATAAAATCATCAATAGTACTTAGGACTCAAAGTATAAAGTTGTAATGCACCAATAATTTAAT
Organism: Capsicum annuum; assembly: GCF_002878395.1. Classification (NCBI taxonomy): domain Eukaryota; kingdom Viridiplantae; phylum Streptophyta; class Magnoliopsida; order Solanales; family Solanaceae; genus Capsicum; species Capsicum annuum. The sequence goes on along the minus strand of NC_061116.1, from coordinate 95,099,445 downwards.
CAATAATCAGATTTAAACTTCATGCTCAATAATCATCTTAAAATCTTTCAACAATCTCAGTCAAGATAATAGTTTATAACTCAAAATACAAATCTTATAATAGAAAACATGAATATATGTAAATGTTTTGCAATTGGAGCCTTAAATATCATAATAATATCATAAACTAAAATAATGAGGATTTGGGTATCAACCCTAACTTAAATTTCATGGGAAATCATAGAATATTCAGTTAAATTGAAACCATAATTAAGTTTTGGGCACAAGGATGAAAGGTTTACCCTTGTTCAAAACTCCACATACCTTAGATGATGAACTAGATGAACAAGCTTGCTTTTGAGATTCTATTCGTGCTATTGAATATTGATTCTTGGAATTCTTGAATTGGGAACTTTGAATCTTGGGTTAATTTTGAAAAAGAAGAAGGAATCTTGGGGATTCTTGGGGTTGATTGAAGTTTAGAATTTTGGTTGAGAGAAATTTTGAGGAATATATCATAAAATGCATGTACTCGACTTAAATCTTATGTTTGGACAGTTTTGAGGGCTGGGAAAAAGTTCAAAATACCCTATTTAAACTCCTAAATGATGCTGGAAAAATATAACTGGGTCCTGATTTAATAGGCCACGACGATGCATTACTATTGCGGTGGCTCACTGTAAATTGGTGAATGGGAAATTGGGGACCTCCGTGATGCAAAGCTATCACATTGTCCCATTGGATTTTGTCAATTGGGACCTGAAACTTCAAAGCGATGTGCCACCATTGAGGTGCCCTATAGAAATGCTATTTTGGTCATCGGCGCGATGTGCCACTACAGTATTAGACTACTGGAATTCTACAATTTGGAAAATGGACCTCTCTGTGATGCACCAATATCACGGAGGTCCACTAGAAATGGGCAAATGGGAATTTGGACCTTACCGCATAGTGCTAACATCACGGTGGTTCACTGGAAAGTGATAATTATAAAATTCTCTTTCATCGCGATGTGGTGTCTGTCCAGTTAGCGCACTGTCAACTTAAAAATTCTCTAACTTCTTCACTGAGTGTCAAATTTGGGAAAATTTGGTATCGATTGAAATTTAGAATATTCTATATGAAACAAATATTATTTATTTTGCAAGACATCCCTTAACATTCTAGGAACAAATTTAAGCTAGAAAAAGTTTGGGGTATTACACCTTGACCCTGGACTCAGAAACCCGCCAATTAATGATCAAAATAATTTACTTCCTCCTCTAATTCTAACTTGTAAGCTTTGGAAGATAAACCCTATGCTCCTACTATGTTCATTTTCTTATAACTAGCTGCTGCGAACTACTTTGCCAGTAACCCTAAATTGGTTTTTAGAAGCACAATATCTTGTGCTAACTAATCATAAGCTACTTTTTAGTTGCAGCAGGCACTAACAACATTTATGTTAGATCCTTTCTAAGCCTCCCGAGTTTGCCACACTCAATTAGCGAGTGAGATCTGATCTAACATATCTGAAGCTACCTCTTAGCGTAGTCTCATAAAAGCTCCTCCAAATATGGTGTCTTCTATGTATCTTGAGCTGATGGTTAAGGCTTAGTAAAATATCACCAATAAGCTTCTTCTTAAACTTGAACTACTCCTTATACATAGACAATGATTGCAGTTGCCTAAAATTATAAATCTCGTTCTTCACCTGCAACAGTCTTGATAGAAGAAAGAATCTATTTAACGATTGTCTACATAACTTGTTCAATATAGTGATAGATCCTCTTAGAAGTTCCACTAACCATAAAGATGCTTCTCCGGTAAGCTTAAAAGGGAACAAACTCAGTCTAAGTGCTTCCAAATCTACCCCAGGTATGGTATAAGAAGTACAGATCCTCATAAAATTTTTCAGATATATGTTTGCTTCGTCTGTAGGTAGCCCTAAAATTAGACCCTTCAAGTACAAGAGCTGAATCATAGCACTTGAGATATTAAACTTGACATTAAGGGGTAAAATGGGAGGAATAATGGCTCTAGTCTCTGCTAACACAATGTATCCCAGATCTTCTTTATCATATATATATGGATAAACACACTGATATATTGGTATAACTTGAACACGGGCACCTCTATCTCTATTTTGATTCCCATTGAGTGCTGCTTGACGATCTACTTCTTGTATTTGCTCAATTAGATTTTTATCCCTATCTACATGCTGAGGTTCTTTAGATTTCATTCTCTTATGTTTTCCTTTAGATAAAATCTCATATTTTGTTAATCAATAATATGCTAAACTTCTTCAGGAGAAGGGAGAGGCACAACATCACAAACTTTTTTAGGAATATCATCTTTTTTCTCTTACACCATCCTATAATATGATTGAGGGATCCTTTCTGGATCAGATTCACTAGGAGTAAGGGATTACCTCTACTCCATGTTCTATGTATACACAGACATATACACAACTAAAAACAAAAATAAGAAGAACACCTAAAAATTTCAACAACTTCAATTCATAAATAAACATTGTACTCCTCTACATTACCACCAAAATTTGGTGATGTCCAAGCTACAATTCCACGTTGAAGATGATACGGTTGCTACCAAATATAGTAACCCAATAAACATTGGGGTTGAATGCCAAGGGAATAATTGGAATCATCGATCTCTGTTGTTGTAATCAACGGGTGGAACTAGAAAAGTAAATGGGGGCCTTGGGCTTATATGGCATTACAATATATAGGACGGGCACATGTAGTGCCTGCATATGCCCGAACTAAAATTTTGTGTAGGTTATATCTCAGGATATTGGACTTCTGACACATGGTTTACCCATATGCGGTCTGCATTTTGACTTTGCACATGCGGGAAGTTATTTTTCAGCTCTTCTTTAATTGCCACATATGTTTTGGCCATGAACAATCTAGAAAGTGTCCTGAACATACAGTATTTCTCTCATAAGTAGCCAAAAACACCTTTTTCATATTTTTCATAGACTAATCATCCAAAACATGAGTTCCTACAAAATATACTCAAAATACATCATATCTAAAAAAACAACCTTAGAAACTTGCATATTTTCCTCACTTTAAGCGTCAAAAGTGCTATATTTCTATAGAACATTAGTGAGCTTCCATACATATGAAGTTTATATTTAATGTTTTGGTTTCTTATGTCTTAGACTGCTTAGACATGTTTTTATCTATAGTCGAGGGCATGTCTCAAAACTTTAATGATATTCAATTTTGGTTCTTTGTTTAGAAATCATTTGAATTACTATGGATATTGGGCGGTATTGGTTGGTTGTTTATCTGATCACCGATCTTCGATTGTAAACATGCTTTGAATTTTTTTAAAAGTATTGCATACTATCTTTTTATATGTTCAAAATTTATCCAAAATTGGGGGATGTTAGGTTTGGTTTGGTTAGGTACAGGGGGTGATCTCTGGTCCACGTGGGATTGGAGATACCCGTTACAGCCAGGACCTAGTTTGGGTCATGACAAATATGGTACCGGAGCCGAGGTTTTCCTTCATTGGGCATCCAATAAATTCATGTTAAGTAGAGTCTTATTTATGTGTATATAGCATGCCATACTTATAAGGGACAGGCTACGAGGCATTTTTGAATGTTTCCCTTTCTTGTTGTTCTATTTTAAGCTATAAAGTCTAAGGTCTTGAATCTTCTATAATTCTTGTATGTTCACTTTTTGGATCATGTCTCATAGAAGATTTTATGCTTGTGATAACTTTTCTGTCTCGTCTGATGACAATGTGTATAGAACTCATCCAACTTCAGAAGTTCAGACCCGATCAAGGGTCGTTTCTTCTAATTTCCCTGGGGGACCTCCCCCAGTTCCCCCTATCCCCCCTCAAGTACCTTGAGTTGATGTGTCTAATGCTGAGTTTTGCTAGTCAATTTATTTTCTTTACCAATTAGTAGCCTCCTAGACTGAGTATGTTGCTTATATTCCTTTATAATCTGAGGCCACTAGGGCTTGCTAATTAATGAGGTTGAGTCCTCCTATTTTCACTAGTTTCAAAATTAAGGAAGATCCTCAAAACTTTATTAATAAGATGGAACAAATTTTTCTATGTGATCCATGCTACTGATTTGGAGGGAGTAGAGTTTTCTACTTATTAGTTGAAGGATGTCACATACTAATGGTATGAGGAGTGGGACATGTCTAGGGTTGATGATGTTGAGTCCACTTTATAGGATTAATTTTCTAGTGCTTTCCTTGACCGTTTCTCTCCTCAATATTTGAGAGAGGCAAAGGCTATGGAATTTGTGAATCTCAAGCAAGGTAGGATGTTAATAAAGGAGTATGCTTTAAATTTTCATCAGTTGTCTTATTATGATCATAAATTGCTATCTAGCATAAAGGATAGAATGAGGAAGTTTGCTTTAGGGTTTTCATATAAGTTGATCTTGGAGAGCAAGGCTTCCTTATTGAACAAAGATATGGACATCTCTAGACTTTTGGTAAATATGCAATAAGTGTAGGAAGAAAAGAAGAAGCAAGCAGAAATAAGTAAAAGGCAGAGTAAAAAGTTTTGCTATTTGGATCATGGTAGAGGTTAATAGTAATGAGGTAGAGATGGAAGAAAGTGGTCTAAAAATAAGTAGGGTAATTCTTATTCCTACTATGCGGCTATTATGCCTTATAAAAAGCCATTGGGTGATCATCTTTCTCAGTATAATAGTGGGTTTAGTGTACTAGGAGCCAAGTCGCAGGTTGTTGAGGCTTAGTCGGCTTTGTTATATCCTCCTTTTAGATTTATGGTTAGGTGTATCATGTTTTTTGGTAATAAAAAGAGGAATAAATGCTTTAAATATGGTCAAACTAGTCATCTACACAGGGATAGTCCATCTAAGGTATCTTTTGGGACGAATAAGATTCTTGTTACTACTTTATCTACTTCTCCACCAAAGGGTGCTACTTCTGCTTCTGGCTTCGGCATTTGTCAGACCCATCTGTATGCTCTTTCCACTCACCAAGATTCTAAGGTATCCCTTGATGTTTTTACTAGTACCCTTAAAACTTTTTTCTCATAATGTATATTGTCTACTTAATCCTGGGTCTACACTCTCTTACGTGACCCCATATGTGGCAATCTATTTTGGTTTTGATCCTGAGTGTATTTCGGACCCCTTTTTGGTGTCCATCCTAATGGGTGACTCCATTGAGGCTAGAAGAGTCTATAGGAATTGTGTGATGTCAGTTCATGGTAGAGAGACCTTAGTGTATCTAATAGAGTTACATATGTTGGACTTTGATGTGATTTTGGGGATGGATGGGTTACATTTGTGTTATGCATCTCTTCATTGTAGAACTCGAGAATGAGTTTCCATTTCCTAAATAAGCTGGAAATCGAATGGGAATTTAGTTCCCTAATGCCTAAGGGAAATTTTATTTCATATCTTAGAGATCAGAAATTGGTTTCCAAAGGATGCCTCTATTGTTTAGTGCATGTTAAGGATTCTAGATCCGAAGGTCTTTCTTTGCAGACTATCCCTGTGTTCAATGAATTTTCTGAGGTGTTCCTTGATGATCTTCCTACTGTACCTCTCAATAGGGAAATCAATTTTGGGATTGTTCTTCTTCCGAACACTTGTCCTATTTATATCCTTCCTTATAGGATGGCTCTGACTGAGTTGAAGGAACTTAAGGAGCAGTTGAATGATCTTCTTAACAAGGAATTTATCTGCTCTAGTGTATCTGCGTGGGGTTCTCCTATTCTCTTCATGCGCAAGAAGGATGATTCCCTTCGGATGTATATTGACTATGGTTAATTGAATAAAATTACCATGAAGAATACATATCCACTTCTGAGGATTATTGATCTATTTGATCAGCTTCAGGGTGCTAAGTTATTTTCCTAAATTAATCTTTGGTCTCAGTACCATCAATTAAAGATTAGGTAGGAGAATATCCCAAGGACTTCTTTCCAAACTTGATACAGTCATTTTGAGTTTTTGGTGATGTCATTTGGTTTGACCAATGCCCAGCTGCATTTATGGATCTTATGAATTGGGGTTTACGTTAGTTCTTGGATATGTTATTCATTGTCTTTATTAATGATATTTTGGTGTATTCTAAGACTGAGAAAGATCATACCGATTAACTCTACCTAGTCTTGCAGACCCAAAAGGATCAATGTTTGTATGTAAAGTTTTCTAAGAGTGAGATCTGGTTGAATATTGTAACTTTTTTGGGTCATATTGTTTCTAGTGAAGGGATCGTGGTGGATCCACAGAAAGTTACGGTGGTTAAGAAGTGGCCTATACCCACGACTACATCCTATATTTAAAGCTTCTTAGGTTTAGCTGTTTACTATTAAAGTTTTATGGAAATTTTCTTTTCTATTTTTTCCCCGTTGACACGAAAGAAGGTGAAATTCTTGTGGTTTAATGCTTGTGAGGGTAGTTTTGAGAAGCTGAAGGATCAGTTGACTTTGGCTCCAGTCTTGACTCTACCTGAGGGCACTGATGGTTTTGTTTTCTATTGTGATGTGTCTCGGGTAGGACTGTATTATGTGTTTTAATACAACATGGCAAGGTGGTTGCATATGCTTCTAGAAATTTGAAATTTAATGAAAAGAATTATCCGACCTATGATTTTGAATTGTTAGCTTTGGTATTTGCATTAAAAATTGGCGTCATTATTTGTATGGGGTCCATGTTTATATTTATTCTGATCATAAGAGCCTCAATACGTGTTCACCCAAAAAGAATCAAATCTCAGGAAACGGAGGTGGCTTTAGTTGCTAAAGGACTATGACATGAGTCTTGACTATTATCTAGGTAAAGCTAACGTGGTAGCTAATACTCTTAGTAGGTTGTCCATGGGAAGTTTGTCGCATGTGGATGAGGAGAAGTGGTATTTTGTGATGGATATTGACCGTTTGGCTAATCTAGGGGTCCATCTCTTGGATTTCGGGGATGGTGGTATGATTGTTTATGAGGTGGTGAAGTCATATCTTGGTTCTGAAGTAAAGGATAAGCAAGTGTTGGATCCTATTCTAATGCAAATTAAGAATGATACAAGTTGGTAGAAAGTGATGGTGTTTGGGATTAGTGGTGATAGTATCTTGAGGTACCAAGGCAGACTATGTGTTCTCGATGTTGAGTAGTTGTGAGTAAGAATTTTGGCCGAACCTCATGAGTTGTGTTATACTATTTATCCTAGTTTGATGAAAATGTATCATGATCTCAAGGAAATTTATTGGTTGAATAATATATAGCAACATGTGGCTAATTGGGGGCTAAGTACATGGTGTGTCAGCAACTAAAAGCAGAGCACTTGAGCTCGGTGGGTTTACTTAAGAGATTGAACTGCCGGTATGGAAATAAGAGATAATTAATATGAATTTTCTTATCGATCTTATGCATTCTCACCTACAATTTGATTTGATTTGGATCATCACGGATAGGATGACTAATTCTGCTCACTTCTTGCCAGTGAGGACTAATTTCTCTTCTAAGGATTATGCCAAGTTATTCATTGAGAAGATCATGAAATTTCATGATACTCCAATTTCCATCATATATGATCGGGGTACTCAGTTCTCATCTCACTTTTAGAGGTCATTCCAGTAGGTTTAGGAAGTAAGGTGACCCTTAGTACCGCTTTCCACCAGCAGACGAATGGGCAAGTGGAAATGAAAATTTAGGTCTTGGAAGATATACTTTCATCTGGTGTATTTGATTTTGGGGGTGGTTCGGTTGACCACCTGCCTCTTATTGAATTTTCCTACAACAACAGCTATCACTCTAGCATTGGTATGACTCCATTTGAGGCCTTATATGGTAGGAGCTGCTGCTAAAAATCACAAAACTAGCCTTGGACCTAATCCCGCATTGCTGCGATTGCACTAGGTATACTACAATCGCGGCTACCATGATTGCTGTTGTTGACTTTCTTGACTGGATGAGATCACGGTCCTCATATTGCGATTACAGTAACTGAGGCTTATTTTTACTCCAAGTCTTCTAGATACACTTCTTTTCTCTTCTTTTGATCCTTTCTAGCTGAAGTCTACACCTTTCCATCTCATGACCTGGATACCTGCAAAATATGGATATTAGTGCATTCAATCATACATATGTCTTATTTATACATTTAAATAATTGAAATGTGCATGAATGTTGAGTGCAAATGAGTGGCATTCACCACTCATCAACACCCCCAACTTAAAGCTTTGCTTGTCCTCAAGCAACCCTACCTCTTTCCATAGGACTATGCATATTTATGTCCATATTTAATGACCTAATGATCATAATGACTTCAAGCTTAGTTAATACCATAATTTATCTCCTCAAACATGGGCAAATCTATTTTCACAACATCCCTTAACATAAATTGTGAGCTTTCAAGGATGCAAGAGACTTTAAAGAGAAACCATGCAACAATCACTATTACTCTAGAAATGAATTACTTTTGATCTCAACCCCATTATACTCCCTTTTGTCTCATTTTGAAGGAGATGACAAAATCATCCACCTCAACTTATTTACATGCCTCCTAACAAGAAAGAAAATATCAGACACCAAGCCATCAATTATGCAATAAGGAATTTAAGTATAAAACTCTCTCTCTCTCTCTCTCTCTCTCTCTCTCTCTCTCTCTCAAGAACTCTCAATGCTAAGAAGTACCATGCCATTAGCTTGCCCCTATTTTCAATCGCCACTACAATGAAATTACTTGGTTGAAAATAATGAAGGACTTTTTGAGCTTCTAACGTAGGTTTGGGGTAGGGTACGATATCTTTTAGGAACAACATGGTTATACCATCCTTGAATATCTACATCACACTATTCCATACAACTTTTGATCATGGGCCACGTCTTTTGTTTTTATTCTTTACACATGTGCCTACTTTTTATTTCCTTAGTTCACCCATTTTCTTTTCATTTCTTTTTCTTACACCTCTTGTGCTTCTCCTTTCTTTGTTGGATCCTTTCATTTATATTATTCATTTGTTCTCAATACTTAATCTCATTGGCACTCACTTATAACTTTGAGACCCAAATTTATCTCTTTCAATCATCATCATCCCCCAACTTAGGCTTTTAGCCTCAATTTGCAATTTTAAGTTGAAGGAGGGCCGGGTTCAAAAGAGGGATAAAAATTAAAAGGCTCATGGCTTGTAATGTGTTTTACAAAGAAAGGTCTAATTGCTCAAAGTGGGTGACTAGGGATAACATGCTTTTTTGGCTAAAGTGGACTTCCAAAGTCACAAAGATGGCCTAAGATCATCTCCACAACCAAGTACAATAAAAATTAGCATTATGAGACTAATGGGGCAAGTTCTGGATGGTACAAGTTCACATGAGATTTGGACGAATAAGCTCACTAGACACGACATGGAAAATTTTCCAAGGAGCATTAGTTGCCCCTTCCCCTAAAGACAAAAACGGAGTATTCTACCAATTTTTACAAGCTAAAAATTTTGGAGTCATAAAAAGAGAAAAAGTGTTAATACAAGATTTCTCACGTCCGTGCCCTCAAACTTTTTTGATAGCTTTTTGGACGGAGGGGAATGTTTACTTTGCATTTGCACCATATGTAATTTTCTAACTAAGGTACCAACATAAGCCTTCGTCTCACATTTTGTCTTTTACATGGGTAAACCATATGGTTACATAGATTTTTCCATAGGTACAAGTGCGATCCCATATCCTAAAATTCCATAAGTACTTATATTTTCATTGCATTTATGACCTCAATGCTATGGGTACTCAGACTTCCCCTCCATCCACACCTCAAAACCCAATTATGATGCTTTTACCTTAAGAATGTCGTCACTCAATCTATCATAGGAAAATGCTCGTTGGATATCATCACAAACAAAATAAAGATTACACAAAAATCTAACAATGAATCAAAACTACTCATCTATGCAAATATGAGAACCATCAAAGTGCCTGAATATTACAACCCAAAAGAAAATAAAAACATAAAGAAAAATCAATAATATAGGCCTAAATAAAATGAATGCATAGACAGACATCCCTAACTAAGTAGCTAGCAGTGTCCTCACCGCATAAATAATAAAGCATAAAAAGAGATAAGGGTCCACCTAAAATTTATCAAGAATTGCTCTTATCTGTAGACTCTGCATCATTGGCATCATCAGGATTGGACCACTCATTTAGAGCCTCATAATCAATCTCCACTCAAGAAGAAAGAAGTCTATCATGGGGTTTTAGGACCTTTCATGGGCTCGTCACCCCCTTCCACTTCCTGCTAAAGAACTTATCTCTCTTCTTTTACCTTTTTACCATCATTTTATATGTAATTCAGAGATCTTGATGTGATTTCACAAAGGATGAGTAGGCTCTCTCCAGCCTAGCAATGGTAGCTCCTTACTTCTTTTGGTCCTCCCGATACTTCTCGTAATCAGAATGGGACACATATGAATAGTGGGTGGTGGAGAGATCTCTCATCTCCTTGGGAAAACTTGACACAATCTCCCTAATGGCCATAATATAAACTCAAGTATCCTCAAGGGTCTTAGTGGTGGATTGCCTACAAGACTCAGACTCCTCATATATTGACTTTCCCAAATCGATCTTTCTTTTTTTGGTTTTGCTTGGTGCTCCCTCTCCTTGAATTTTCAGAGGATAGATCAAAGTGAAAAGGCATACCTAAGCATATCCAGAGTATTCTTCAACCCCATATATCCTTCAAAGCTCAATGACCAAATAGGGAAAGAAGAGATATTTCCCACCCTAAGACTTTCATGTCAGAAACCACGAGTTGACCAACATTCAAAAAAATGCTTTCTAGAATGCAGGCAACCATCTGAACCTAAAAATTTAGGATTTTTGTCATATGGGTTCAAGGGGAGACTCAAATTCATATGATGTTTAACCAAATCTGAGCCTCAAAAGTGAAGTCATTCATGTGGATGTTACTCTTAGTTGCGGCCCATGAGACTTCCTTTTTGGGGCAAAGTCTTTCAACCAACCAAATTCCCATTTTCCCCATTTTTCTTATAACTCACCCATGTCTGCATTTGGAAGCTCATAGATGTTGTTGATTCACTTCGCCCTAAAGTCCACTATTTTCCCTCGAATCTTGATAGTCATGTAGGATGGATTCGAGAAAGACACTACACTAAGATTGGCGTAGAATTCATGGACCCATTGCTCATTAGCCTTGTAAGGATCCAAAGTGAAACACTGCCACCCTGTGGCCACAAGCTTATCATGAAATACCAAAAGATCTTTTGGCACATTCTTCAAGAATAGACCTCTCTCTGAGAGCTGCTTTGTCCATAGAAGATCACCATAGTAGTGAGTGGAGAACTCAGGTGCCATGAATTTAAGGTGTTCATATTTCTCCGTGAGATTATCCTAAAAAATATAGATAACACAACCTTATCGATCATTTGTATATTCTTGAACAAACTATGCTATGTTGTCTACTAAAGCTCATTGGTATATTCTTGCACAACCTCTACGAGATGTATTTGAGACCAGTTTTGACCGCAGCTTTCAATGTCAAAAAATTCAAATTATGAAGCCCAAAGCATGTTCCATAACAAGGATTTATGCTTAAAGCATTAAAAAAGACTACTAGGTACTAATTATGCCCCTAGAATGCAAAAACCATTAGTGAATACTCATTTGGGCAACCTATCAAACATTTTGTGTAAACTCTTCATTTTTCTCAATTTAAAATAAAATTTGGGTACTCAAGACTTCCCCACTCTCATGCACACAATATTCTAGCAACTAAACACCTCACAATTACAATTTATGAAGCCTTTAAGCATGAAAAACTAGATTCAGGACTATCCTATAACATGCATTCTATTGCTGACTTTCGATAATCATGGCATAGGTTCGAGGCACCTACCGTATAAGTAATGCTGGAGAGATACAAGAATGTTGTTGGAATGCTCACAATCTTGCCAGACTTGGGGCCAATTAGAGAGAATAACTTAAAAAGGGAGTGTTCAGAGAAAGTGGGGTTTGGATGATTATATGTCTAATGTGACCACAATTGAAGTTGGGTTCCTGTAATCGCAGACACGTGGGTGACAGCAATCTTCGTAACTAGGGGCAGTTTTGCTCCCCTGTTTTCCTTTGTTCAGCTTATTTCACATTTTGGATAGATTTTTCCTTGTTCAGTTCAACATGCAAGAATTTCACACTTTCCCCTTCTCAAGCTCATCCAACACACTCTATATCGCCATAAATGCATGGGTTATTAATTGAAAAAACAAAACTCTACTCCACAAGAACAAAAATAAAGGATATGAGCCACTCTTGTGGCATTTGTAGGTTTCCTCCTATATAGCACCTTAGTTTACGTCGTGGCACGACGTCTTCCTTCTCTTTCAAGTTGGGTCCTTAAGGGGCCCCTTATTCGCTCTTTCAAATTCAACATCAATCACTAATATCACTTGAAGCTCCATGGTTATTTCCTTATTCTGCATACTCAAAAAGAGACCTCATCATCATGAACTATAAACCTCATTTAACCTAACTCTAAGTCAACAATAGATCTTATAGTTTCCAAGAAAGGTCGACCAATAATGATGGGAACTTCTTGGTCCATTTCACAATCTAAAACCACAATGTTCGCTGAAAGTATAAATTTGTCCACTTTGACTAGAATATCAAACAAAATCCTGGCCGACCTCTTTATAAACCGATCCACCATTCTCATAGATGTTGGAGATGGGGTGTCCAATCCAATATTTTTGTAAATAACAAAAGAAATGAGGTTTAAACGTGCCCCTAGGTCACAAAGAGCTTTTGCAAGAATATATGATCCAATGGTGATAGGTATAGTAAAAGCTATGGGGTCTTCCTTCTTTTCTGCAATTTTACTACTTATGATAGCACTGCAACCATGGATGACTTCGATCGTGTCACCTTCGATGAGCTTAATTCTGGTCATTAACTTCTTTAGAGCTTAGCATATCTCGGGATCTCTTGGACTGCTTCAAGCAATGGGATATTGAGAGAGAGGTTGCTAAGCTTGGCCATGAATTTCTTAAGTTTATAACCCACCATTTTTATTTTAAGAATTTGATAAAATGGGGGAGGGACTTGTATTATAGGCATCACATCACTTTTTGATTTCTCATTTTCCACCACCCCTTCATCAACTTTCTCCGATTCTTTTTCATTCTTTTCTTCTTGAGATTTGGTGGCATTTCTTTTGATTTAAATTTTGGCATCTTTTCACCCAAATCATCGTTCAAGTTATCACCAAGGGTCTTCCCACTTCTAGTGACTATTTCTAAAACTTGAGCTTCATTCTTTGGGTTCACAACTATGTCACTAGGAGGATCACCCTTTGGCCTAGCATTTAATAGGGTGGAAATTGGAATGATTTAAGTCTCCAATTATTTAATGGATGTGGAGTGGGATACCACGATTTGATTAAGTTATGAAAAATCACCTTTCATTTCATGGACTATTTTGTTTGTTCATTCCATCCTTATCAAAATATTTGCCAAGACATCTTCAGCTTTGTATTTAGTTGAACTCGACGGTTCTACCATCTTTGTTCTTTGACCGATCATAAGAAGGTACACACCAGTCATAATCTTGATCTCTATCCCTCTAATCATGATCCATCAAACCTTGATTCCTACCTTGCCTTTGATAGATAGGGCGGGAACTCCCCGAATAGTTTACCAAGTACTGAATCCTCTTATCAATTTTTTTACCATCTTCATCATCCTCATGGGCTTTCGACGCCATAAAATTTATTGATTTCGTGGGTGTACCCATCACATTTTTTTCATAAGCTCTAATTGCATCATAATCTTATCCATATTATCCTCTCTTTCTTTATCTCATTTCCTTTTTTCCTTGTCAACTAAAGATGCAGTGGAAGAACTCTTAGGAACCTCGGGATCTCGGGTATGCCATCCTCAATTTTTCTTAGTAACCTCCTCAAGCAATTTAATTTCCATATTATAATGCAACATCACAAAAGAGCACCCGCTGCATTGTCAATCGTGGTTTTCTTAAGCAGATCAAGAGCATGGTAGAAAATTTAGAAAAGCATCTTCTCCAGGACCTCGTTGTTTGGAAAATTCCTTAGTTTTCCATTAAATCTTTCCCACACTTCATACAAAGACTCTCCAATCAATTTCAAAAAGTTGACGATCCTATCCCTCATTTAAAGCACTTTGGATAAAGAGAAATACCAGCCAAGAAAGTCCACTATGAGTTGTACCCATGAAGTGATAGACCCAGCTGGAAGAGATTGAATCCATAATTTTGTAGTTTTCCATTGAATGTTTCCCATACTTTATACAAAAGCTCTACATCCAATTTCCTAAAGTTGATGGTCTCTTTCCTCAATTGGAGCATTTTGGACGGTGGGAAATACCGATCAAGGATTTCTTTGATGAGTTCATCCCGCGAGGTGAAAGACCCAACTAAAAAAGATTAAAGCCATAATACCGCCTCTCTCATTAGAGAAAATGAGAAGAGACGAAGTCGGATGGACTCTTACGTTATGTATGCAATATAAAAGAGTGCACACACCTCTTCAAAAATTTTCAAATGAAGGTTGGGGTCCTTATAATCTTGCCCAACAAAAAGTCCCTTTATTTTCAACATGTGCAACATGACGGTTGGGATATGAAAGACACTATTCCTATGAGTAGGTAGGATATGGATGGTACTTGAATGGCCAACGTCATTATATTGCCCCTCATCATCGAGAGGATCATCAAAAGAACTGGCTTGACTAGCATTGTCCCTCATGGTTCCATTTATGCTACAGAGATCACCAAGAATAAGACAAAAATAACAACCAAAATAAATATACACCACTATAGGTATGTAATAAGTAAGAATCAATACGGCATAAGTGAAAACTAAATTTCACTCCCCTAAAATTACACCATTTTGATGACACTCACCTATACCATGTGATTTAGTAAAGGAAGGTTGTTGTCAAAATCTCAACTTTTGTTAAGGTCGAATCCAAAAAAAGCAAAAAGTAAAATTCTAGTCTTATGGGTCTTAACATTTCCTAATAAAACACTCGAAGTGCAAATAAAGTAAAAGGCATGATTTAAAATTAGGGGGGTTGGGAGAGTGGGTTAATAGTAACTCAATTCCACAAACCACACAACAATAGTAATTTAACTTTGATATAAAGTGAATCTTGGGATTATGTCTACCTAAGGGAAAATTAGGTATAGGTGTGTGTAGATTTAGTGTACAAGCTAGTTGTTAACAATGGTAGGCTAGGTCTAGGGTTCTTAAGGCTAGCTTGTCAACAAAACCTCAAGAATTTTACCTATTGAACCTTTCAGATACCTAATAAATGATGTAACTATATTCACTTAGCACCTCAATTGGCTATCCCTATTTCTAGGAAGATACCCAAGATATAGTCAACTTCATGCTCACTCTTATGTCTAAGATAGTGAGAATCGGTAAACTAAATCCATTAATTATCTACTATTGCCTTGGTTACCACATCCCTTTTTCAAGGATGGTGTGGGTTCTAAAAGTTCACCAAAACCCTTCTTTCAAGGATGGTTTGAGCCTTCAAGAGTTTGGGGGTTTTACCCACAAACCCATTTTAAGCAATTGGGGCTTTCACCCATAAATCCCAACCAATTTAATCAAGACATAGTAGAACCCATTATCAACTAACAAGCATCTACACAAATATATCACAACCTAAAACTAATTTCACCTTAGTTCAACATATTCCCAGGACTAAAAGATTTATCTACTCATGAAGAAAAATGGGAAATATAAACCAGAAGGATTGTTCAAGACATCTATATTTCACAAATACCAAATTTCAAATCTCCAAATCAAATAAAAATTCTTGCTTAATTTAGAGTTTTAATTTCAAATTCAAAGTATTTCAAGTTTCTAGAATTCCTAAAATGGGAAAGGGTTTTAAGCTTTTAAGGGATTTTGGGTCGGTTGCTAAAAATTACAAAACTATTCTTGGGCCTAATCTCGCATTGCCACAATCACACTAGGTTTACTGCAGTCATGGATACCTTAACCACTATTAAATCCACGTGATCGTCGTTGTTGACCTTCTTGACTGGCTATGATCGCGGCCCTCAGACCGCGATTATGGTAACTGAGGCCTATTTTTGCTTCAGGTCTTCCAGCTGCACTTCTTTTCTCTTTTTTTATCCTTTATAACTCAATTCCATACCTTTCCATCTCATGACCTGTATGCTTGCAAAATATGGATAATAGTGTATTTAATTATGCATATGTCTTATTTATATATTTAAATCATAGTAATATGTAGGAATGTTGAGTGGAAATGAGTGGTAAATTCATCACTCATTAGTTATAGGTGTCCTATTGGTTGGTTTAAGGTTGGTCAAAAAATAAGTTGTTTGGCCCTGATTTTCTTTAACAAGCTATTGAGAAGTTGAAGGTGATTTGTGATAGAATTAAAGCCGCCCAAAGTCTATAAAAATTCTATACAAATATGCGGCAAAGGGATTTGGAGTTCAGTGTTAGTGAATGGATATTTTTAAAGGTATCCCCTTTGAAGGGAGTGATGAGGTTTAGTAAGAAGGGGAAGCTCAATCTTTATTATATAGATCCGTACTTAGGGTTGAAGAAGGTTGGTAATGTTGCATATGAATTGGAGTTGCCTTCTAGTTTGATCTCTATTCAACTGGTGTTTTATATTTTAATGTTGAAAAAGTTTGTGGGTGATCCTTCAATGGTTGTTCCTTCGGAGGAGGTAGGTATTTCGAATTCCTTGTCTTATGAGAAAGTCCTGGTTGAGATTTTGGATTGGCAAGTTCGTCAGTTATGGACCAAGGATATGGCATTGATAAAGGTTCTTTGGAGGAACCAAAAGGTTAATAAAGCTACGTAGGAAGACGAAGAGGACATAAAGTCTAAGTACTCATTCTTGTTTCTAGTTTTGGATAATCTTGTTTAAGATATGTGTATTCCTTGACATATTTGTTTTCAAACTTTGTTAAGGAAAATGGTGATTTCCTTGGCATCTTTATTTTCTATCTTTGGTAAAGGTAAGAGTGGTGGTATGTGGAGTCAAATCATGCTAATAAATATCATGTCCTAAAATTTGAGGATGAATTATCCTAGGGGGAGTATGTAACGTCTCGATTATGGGTCCTAAAAATTTTTTTGAGTTACGAGCATTTTACCCTGGTAACAACTCGCCTAAAAAGTCTTAATATGTCTTGATGGGTCAGGTTACCCTAGTCGTAAGGTGTTTAGTAGATGGTGCTTGAGTTATTGTTCTGAATATGACTTAGGTGTACGAGTCGCAGGGAGTTTTAACAGGTCCTATGGAACCAATCGTAACCAAATTAGAATTAAGTGGCTAAGATTTGATCTGAGTATGAGTGGCTCACTGTGAGCCATAAGGACTTGCTACGGTTATTAGGTGCAAATTGTAGGATGTCCCATGTTTACCCAATTAGGTTCTGTGTTGAATACAACTGGACCCTACGATTCATATGGTCTTATTATGAGTGGTACAAGTTGAGTCATAAGGTCAATAGTATGTGAGGGTCCTAGAGACTCTTTCGGTTATAACTTGTGGTGCCGAGTTGTAAGGAATGGCAACAAGTCAACAGTTGACCTATAATCAATCGCAATACTTTTTCAGGACATTTTGGATATTTTCCACTTGTACAAATTTCAACCCATGTCTTATAGCCCTTTTAGAGTGTCATTATAACTCCAAAATAAATCTAAGTAACTTTTCAAACACTTAAAATATCTCTCTAAATTCCCTCAAGCGAGTCAAGCTAGGGTTTTATCAAGTTGGTCATCTAAGGGATCAAGGGCCAATTTATCTAAAAATTTATTGGTATTGAAGATATGTTACTCTTCCCTCATTGTTAATTTGTTAAAAGGATAACTTTTAAAGTATTGTTCATGATATTCATGTTGGTTTAGTAACAAGGGTTGAGGATTTTGAATGTTTGTTGTTGAACAATGTTTTGTCGCGGTTTACATAGGATTTTTCATTATTTTATAATGATTTTAAACTTGTGGGAGCATGAGTATGGTGAATGGACTAAGGAATTCTTATTTTCTCCAAACTTGTGACTTTTGAAGTGGAAATGACCATAACCCCATAATGTGAAATTGATTTTTAATTATAAGAAATGTGGGAATTTGTAAAATTAAACCAAGGAGGTTGTGAATTTTCCCAAATGATGTAATTGTTTTGGCATGTTGTTGTTAGCTTGCAAGTGTAGTTGGTATAACTATACCAACAACGTATGCCCAAATGTGTATTGTCTTTGAATGAATGGGATTATGTAATAAATGTTTTAATTGGTCTTTAATGGGGGTTGTATAGCTGAGTCATGAAAGTGAAGGTCAAACTAATCAATACTGGAAATTGCATTTGTCAATGCAGGGGTCAAAGTAACAAAGAAGGTTTGAGTCCTCCTCATTATTATAACATGATTAGAGAGGTTTGAGCCCCTCGTAAATTATCATATGATCGGGTTCTTAAGTAAGACACCCAAGTTTCTAGAACTTACAAAATTTCCTTGATTTTTGGTTTTTGGGAAAGATACGACTTAGGGGAATGAGTCCTACACTTGGGTCCGGTTGGTATGGTCCAATCATAAGCTTACCAATATGTATTGGTGGGATAGATATAGTTTCTGGAATGGGTACGACTTGGTGGTATGAGTCGTACTATGGATAGAGTCATTTTATTTCATCACTTAACCATAAATATTGTAGGATAAGTTGGATTTGAGTACTAGTGGCTCTCGATGAGCCATAAGCTAGGGCATGAGTTGTACCCAGGACTCATATAGTAGTCAGTATTCAAACATTCTGTATTCTATTCTACTAGGTGTATATTTTATGGGTACTAGTCATACACTTGAATACGACTTGGGTTTAGGTGTGTCATACCTTGGACAGTGTTAGGTCCAAGGGGAAAAACCTAGGGTACGAGAGGTAGGTACCACTCGTATAGAATGGGTATGACTCGTAAGGGCCAGTCATACCCTATGACAGAAATTTAATGTAGTTTAAGTGAGGGCAATCTGAGCATTTCCCCACTTACCTTAATAAGGTCCCACAACTTATATAGAACTTGGAAGGCTATTTACCTTATTATTCTATTCTTAAACATTTGGAAAACACTATTAAATCCTCTCTAGAGTTCTTGGGCGAAGAAACCTAGGGTTTCATCTTTAGGAGTAAATTGGGGCCTGTCTTGGTGATTTCTCTCCATTATCATCTTGGTTTAAGTCATTTTCTCTTCCCTCGTTGTTAGTTCCAACTAAAGGCATGATTTTATATAATGTTTTTATGATTTGAATGTTGTATGATTTTGGGTTTTCAAATATGATTTGGGGTTTTTGGTTATAAATGCTTGGTTATGTTTTTCCCATGCTTTAATTATCCTTTTAAATGCATTACTTGTAGTTTTGGATAATTGGTTACTTGGGAATAGTTCTTTGGTAATGGACTTTGGTTTTGGAAATACTATGCCCTCAATGTGTTTCATAAAATGCCTATAACAATGTTTTCACTATAATAGTGATTTTTCAATGGAACTTATGCATTGTTTAAACTTGGCAATTGAACCCTAAATGATATGAATGGTTTAAATGGTTTCTAATGGATTGGAAAGGCCTTGGTTTCCATGGTTTTGGTTAATTAAAAATCAAGTGGGGTACATGGAAATCCCCTAAGGATTGCTAAGGACAATACTTGCAAGTAACTGTTTGTATAATGATAACACTACTACTATCCTTGGTTAATAATAATGGAATAATGGTCTGGTTGGAAAATGGATTTAATGGTCTTAAAGGAGGGATGTGTAGCAAAGACATGGAAGGTGGAGGTCCTGGGGGGATCTAAACTGGAAACTCATATTTGTCGATATGAGGTTTTGTCCTAGTGACGGTGTGCATTATGTCACACTATATATTTTGGGGGATGTATTAGTCATCCTAGGTTATCTTCCCTAGTCTTTCGGCTTCACGTATTGGGGCCCTTTTAGCAGGGGCAGCTATGCCCATATAGCCCGTGGGTAGTTTAGGACGGTAAAGCTACATAACCCAGGTAAAGGTTTTAATGGCATGCTTAACCCGGTCCCTTTTCTCGGCATAGTTATATATATATTTATGGTTGTGTGAATATGGATGGTTTTTACTTGGTTTTGTAAAGGACATTATTTTATCCTTATCCTGAGTTCATGCTAGCATTCACCATAACCCTTGTTTTGGCGTTGTATCCCCACACGATGCAGGAACCAACTATTCTACTCCTACTACTTAGCGATTCAGACTTCAAGGTCAATATTTGGATTGAAATAGTATGCTTACATTATTCCAGAAGGCTTAATTTCATGGATTTTATTTCATACCTTTACTTGTTTATGGATATTGATTTTAGCTATGGTTGAGGGTATGTACCAACAGGATTTTGGTATTATTTTGGTTAGAGGTTTTGTAGTACTGCTATAGGTTGGTATGAGAGAGATCAGTATTGGTGTCAGCCTTAATATTGACATTGGTATTGGGGATGACATCATTGGACATAATTTCTCACTATTCCAACTTATTTTACTTTGGGGTTAACCATATTATGATTTGGAACTCATTTGGCTATGTCCCTTGGTTCGGTATTAGTTTGGCTAGGTGGTTTATTTGGTATGGTTTGGGGAAGGGGATGACTTGGTAGGGTTGGTCTAGGAATAGACCTATCCCAAAGCAAGTCCTTGTCCAGTTACAATATCTTTTGATGTGTTCTAAATTTATCCAACTCAGGGCAGGCAACTTATGGTTGGGATGGGTAATGGGGGTGGTCTCCGATCCCGATTGGACTTGGGATTCCTATTACAACAAGGCCCGCAGATTAGGTCGGGCCAAGTTGGTATCAGAGCTTTAGGTTTATGTTCAATTGGGAGTCCACAATGTTTTATCTTGTATAATCTCTTTAAGGGTGTGTAATGCGCCACACTTAAAAGAGAGAGGCCATAAGGCATTTAAAAAATTTTCACTTTCTTGGTATTCTATTTTAAAGCTTGGAGTCTAAGTCATGGAATTCCACTCTAATCCTTGGTTGTTCACATTTTGGATCATGCCTAAACGATCTGGAACACAAATAAACTCTTCAATTCTATCTAGGAACAATGTTGATGGGGTATGTCCTATGTTTGGAGTTCGACCTCAATCTCAGGGTCCTATCCCTGATTATTCTGGAATTTCTCTGATTGATACTAGTCCTCCTCAAGGTGAGGTGACCAATGCAGAATTTCGCAAGTTTATTCATTTTATTGCTCAGTTGGTTACTATTCAGGTTGAGCGGGATGCATCTAGTGAGTTATCTATTGAGGCCATAATGGTTGGTCAGTTTATGAAACTAAATCCTCCTACTTTTACTGGCGTGAAGATGGAGGAGGATCATTAGGTTTTCTTGGACTAAATAGAGAAGATATTCAGGGTGATCCAGGCTACTAATGAGCAAGGTGTAAACCTTACAACTTATCAGCTTATGGATGTTGCATACCAATTGTATGGAGAGTGGGATAGGGATAGAGGTAATGTAGAGAAGATGTCCTTATAGGATGCTTTCTCTGGTGCTTTTTTGGATTATTTCTTTTCTCAAGAGTTGAGGAAAGCAAAAATGGAGGAGTTTATGAATCTTAAGCAAGGATAATATTTGTGACGGGATATGCCTTGAAATTTATTAGATATCAAGGTAACCTCCTAATTTAGTGGCTGACATGAGAGCGAGGATGAGGAAGTTTTCTTTGGACCATCTCAGGATTCGATCTTGAAGAGCAAGACTACTTTGCTGATCAAGGATATGAACATTTCAAGGTTAGTTGTCAATATGCAGTAGGTGGAGGATGAAAAGAGAAAATAGGCGGAGTTTAGAGATAGATAAGGTAAGAGGAGTAGGTTTTCAGAACATGGAGGTGTTTCGTCACAAGGTGGTCGAAATGGATGCAAATAGCCAAAAAAAAAGTGATCCATCTCTACTGCTAGCGCTCCTTACCCGAGGTAGTGGGGTGATAGGTGATAGCAAGGTAGAGATAATTTCTTGGCACAAGATGCCCAAAATTAGGCAAGTGGGGTTGGCTTCTTTATGCCCTTCTTTCTATTTCTATAGTCATCTTCATCGGGGTTATTATGATGAAGTAAGGGACAAGTGTTTTAAATATGCTAGCCATGCCATATGCTCAAGAGTTATCTAGTTGGTATGGGAGCTTCGAGAGAGGTCAAGGCTTCGAGCTCTTTATCTTCTGATCTTGTGCCTAGTGGTGTGGCTTCGGTGTTTGGTCCTGCTTATGGTACCGACACTGGCCGAAATAGGTTGCATGCTCTTGTATCTCAGTAGGAGTTTGAGGCATCACCTGATGTCATTACTGGTACGTTATAAATCTTTTCTTGTGATGTGAATTTTTTATTTAATCTATTGTCTACTCTTTCCTATGTGGCCCCATATATGGCTGTATCTATTGGTTTTGATCCTGAGATTGTTTCAAATATTTTTTCCATTTCTATCCTGGTAGGTGACTCAATTATTGCTAAAAGAGTCTGTAGAGGCTGCGTGGTATCCATTTGTGGTAGGTAAACTTTGTTAGATTTGTTAAAACTTGATATGATAGATTTTGATGTTATTTTGGGGATCGACGATTACACTTTTCTTATTTGTACTTGGATTGTCAGACCCATAAGGTTGTCTTTAGGTTTCTTGGTGAACGATTATAGAGTGGAAGAGTGGTTCCCTACTCATAGGGGGAGGTTTATTTCTTATCTTAGAGATCGGAGTTTAGTTTCTAAAGGTTGTATTTATCACTTGGTCCAAGTTAAAGATCCTAACTCAGAAGTTTTTTCTTTTTATTCAATTTTGGTGGTAAATACGTTTCAAGAGGTCTTTTTGGATGATCTTCCTGGTGTTCCTATGGATGGGAAAATAGTGTTTGGTATTGATTTAGCTCTGGACACTTCTCCAATATCTATTCTTCCTTATAGAATGGCTCCGGTTGAGTTGAGGGAACTCAAGGAGCAACTTAAGGATCTTCTAGGTAAGGGGTTTATTCATCCTAGTGTATCCCTATTGGGTGCACCGGTGTTGTTCTTGCACAAGAAGGATAGTTCCCTTTATTTTTGCATTGACTATCAGTAGTTGATTAAGGTAACGATCAAGAACAAGTATCCTATTCAAAGGATAGATGACTTGTTTGACCAGTTGCAAGGTGCTAAGTTCATTTCTAAGATATATATTCAGTCTAGGTATCATCAGGTTAAGATTAGGGAGAAGGATATCCCTAAAATGGCTTTTTGTACTTGGTATGGACACTTTGAATTCTTTGTGATGTCATTTGGTTTGACTAATGCCTCATTGGTGTTTATGTACTTGATAAATAGGATTTTTGGGCAGTTCTTGGATCTTTTCGCCATTGTGTTTATTGATGACATTCTGGTTTATTCCAAAAGTGGGGTAGATCATGCTAATTACCTCCATGTTGTATTGCAGACCTTGAAGGAATAATAATTGTATGCAATGTTCTCTAAGTGTGAATTTTTTATGAACATTGTGACTTTTCTTGGTCATATTATTTCTAACGAGGGGATCATGGTGGATCTGCAAAAGGTGGCTTAGACCTATGACTCCAACTGATATTTGGAGCTTCTTGGGTTTTACTGGATATTATCAGTGATTTCTAGAGAGCTTTTCGATGATACTTACTCCTATGACAAAGTTGACTCTGAAAAAGCTAAAGTTTTTTTGCTCGAATGCTAACTTTGGCTTCTATCCTTACATTACCTGAGGGCGGTGAGGGGTTTGTGGTTTGTTGTGATGCATCTAGTGTGGGACTTGGTTGTGTTTTGATGCATCATGGGAAAGTGATTACCTATGCTTCTAGGCAGTTGAAGGTATATACGTCCCATCTGTTCTAGACTCAGTGGTCACAGTTATTATGATGAAGCAAGGGACAAGTGTTTTAAATATGCTAGCCATGCCATATGCTCAAGAGTTATCTGGTTGATATGGGAGCTTTGGGAGTGGTCAAGGCTTTGGGCTCTTTATCTTCTTATCCTGTGCCTAGTGGTGTGGCTTCGGTGTTTGGTCCTGCTTATGGTACTGATTACACTTTTCTTATTTGTCCTGGGTGCACCAGTGTTGTTCGTGCACAAGAAGGATAGTTCCCTTCATTTTTTCATAGACTATCAGTAGTTGATTAGGGTAACGATCAAGAACAATTATCCTTTTCAAAGGATAGATGACTTGTTTGACCAGTTGCAAGGTGCTAACTTCATTTCTAAGATATATATTCAATCTGGGTATCATCAGCTTTAGATTACGGAGAAGGATATCCCTAAAACGGCTTTTCGTACTTGGTATGGACACTTTGAATTCTTGGTGATGTCATTTGGTTTGACTAATGCCTCATTGGTGTTTATGTACTTGATAAATAGGATTTTTGGGCAGTTCTTGGATCTTTTCGCGTTTGTGTTTATTGATGACATTCTGGTTTATTCCAAAAGTGAGGTAGATCATGCTAATTACCTCCATGTTGTATTGCAGACCTTGAAGGAATAATAGTTGTATGACATGTTCTCCAAGTGTGAATTTTTTATGAACATTGTGACTTTTCTTGGTTATATTATTTCTAACGAAGGGACCATGGTGGATCTGAAAAAAGGTGTCTTAGACCTACGACTCCAACTGATATTTAGAGCTTCTTAGGGTTTACTGGGTATTATCAGTGATTTCTAGAGAGCTTTTCGACGATAGTTACTCCTTTGACAAAGTTGACTCTGAAAAAGCTAAAGTTTTTTGGTCAAATGCTAACTTTGGCTTCTATCCTTACATTGTCTGAGGGTACTGAGGGGTTTGTGGTTTATTGTGATGCATCTAGTGTGGGACTAGGTTGTGTTTTGATGCATCATGGGAAAGTGATTATTACCTAGGCTTCCAGGTAGTTGAAGGTATATACGTCCTATCTGTTCTAGACTTAGTGGTCACAGTTACATGGACTGTTTATATTGGGTGGTGGGAAGTTACACGTATCTCATGAAATTTATGAATTACTCAAGTTACATGCAAGCAAGCCCACACACCACAACTATGAAAAACAAAAGATATATCATAACTTCAGATTAACATTTCTCCCATAACCAGACAAACATTAACATTATTGTTTCCAAAAGATCATGAAAACTTTATTATTGATTGTTCTATAACAATATTGAAAGAACCCCACCTTTTATACAATCATGCCAATCAATAATTATGAAGAAATAAAAGATGTAAAACAAAACAAGTATAGGTCCTATCTGTTCTCACCTTGGTGGACACAGTTACATAGACTGTTTGCTTTATGTGGTGGGAGGTGACATGTATCTCATGAATTTTATGAATTAGTTGAACTGCATGCAAGCTGGACCCACACAAAACAATAATAAAAAACAAAACAAAACCAACATCAACAGAGTGTTATTCCCAAAAAATCATAAAAACTTCAGGCAAAATTGTTCTATATTTATTCAAGATCATTTACAAGACTAATATAAAGAACCCCAAAATCCCATTATAGCTCAAAATGAAGAAATTAAAAATAAAAATTACATAAATACAAAGAAAAGAAAATACAAAAACCCCATTTGTCTTACATAATTAAAATTTCTTTTTGAAACAAAATCTTGAAATTTAGTAAATGGGGTTTAAAAAAACAATAGTCCGCAGGGAAGGTAAGTAAACGTGGTTACAACTTTGGCGGCTGTACTTTTGAAAAATTTGTTCACTACATATATATATCCTTAGGTTTTTTTTGCTTTCTTTTAAGATTTCTTTTGCTAAGAGAGTCTGTAGAGGGTGTGTCGTATCTGTTGGTGGAAGGAAGACTTTGGTAGATTTGTTAGAACTTAATATGGTGGATTTTGATGTTATTCTAGGGGTTTATTGGTTACACTTCTCTTACGTGTCGTTGGATTGTCGGACCCATAAGGTTGTCTTTAGGTTTCTTGGAGAACCAATTATAGAGTGGGGGGGTGGTTCCCTACTCATAGGGGGAGGTTTATTTCTTATCTTAGAGATCGGAGTTTAGTCTCTAAAGGTTGTATTTATCACTTGGTCCAAGTTAAAGATCCTAACTCGGAAGGTTCTTCTTTTCATTCAGTTTTGGTGGTAAATAAGTTTCATGAGGTCTTTCCAGATAATCTTCCAGGTGTTTCAACAGATAGGGAAATAGAGTTTGGTATTGATTTAGTTCCAGACACTTGCCCAACATCTATTCCTCCTTATAGAATCGATTTGGTTGAGTTGAGAAAATTCAAGGAGCAAAATAAGGATCTTTTGGGTAAGGGGTTTATTCGTCCTAGTGTATCCCCATTGGGTGCACCGATGTTTTTCGTGCAAAAGAAGGATAGTTCCCTTCATTTTTACATTGACTATCAATAGTTGATTAAGGTAACGATCAAGAACAAGTATCCTTATGAAAGGACAGATGACTTATTTGACCAGTTGCAAGGTTCCAAGTTCATTTCTATGATAGATATTCGGTCTGGGTATCATCAACTTAAGACTAAGGAGGAGGCTATCCCTAAAATGGCTTTTCGTACTTGATGTGGACACTTTGAATTCTTTGGGATATCATTTGGTTTGACTAATGCCTCGGCGGTGTTTATGTACTTGATGAAAAGCGTTATTTGGCATTCTTGGATTTTTCGTCATTGTGTTTACTGATTACATTCTGGTTTATTCCAAAAGTGAGGTGGATCATGCTAATCACCTCTGTATGGTATTCCAGAGCTTGAAGGAATAGCAGTTGTATGCCAAATTCTCCAAGTATGAATTTTTGTTGAACATTGTGACTTTTCTTGGTCATATTTGTCATGCCACAAATTCCATTGGGGCGCACGGCACCTATTTTTGGAGAACTAACTCTAACCCTGTACTTTTTATGCATGTAACTATGGAATTCAAAGGTTCTGCTAGTATGGATATGATGCATTGATAAAAAAAAAAGACGTAAGTAATCCCAAACCTACATATACAATACTTGGCCATTGGGGCCACAAAGTTAAAAGAACACAATACCACCACACTTAACTTCACATTAGTCTACAAACCCTTTAAAAGACACATGGACTTAGTTAAGGTCAGGGCAAACCCCCTCCTTGCTCAGAACTACTATACAATATCAAATATACATATAATAGAAGCTCCAAATCAACTTGGAGCTCACCAACAGCAGCTGGATGTCGTGTTCTCCTACTGGGTGGTCTACTAGCTGGAGTACCTGTACCTACAACATGAAACATAGTATCCCCCACGAGGAGTGTCAATACAAAGAGTGTACTGAGTATGTTCAGCATGAAGTGACTATAAATAAGACTATAGCTTAACAAAATCAGTTATCAATAAATAACTATAAAGATAAGGTTAGAATACCAACTTTGCTTGTACTTATGGGATCATGTACATTACATTCTTTACTTTTCTTTCTTCTTCTTTACTTTATAAGATTATAAGACATAATAAAAATGACCAGTTGATCAGTGGTAAAAGAGGATGACCCATGCTAGGCATTTTAACCCCTGGGATATGTTCCTCATAAGTACACAAATCAGAATCGACCCATGATAGGCTTTCCTTTCGCCCCTGGGATACCACCCGTAATGTTGGGATCGACCCGTGCTAGGTGTTCCTTCCACCCCTAGGATACCATCCAAAAATATATATAGAATCACTTCATATCATTCTTTTCATCTTTAAAGTTGTTTTTTGGTGGTCATGTGTTAGATTTGGAACTCTGGACTAGTAGCAAAAGGTATGGAAATATGCACTAGATGCAGTAGTAATAAGGTAGAATACAAGAATAATAGAAATATAACACATAGGAGCATAACTAACACATGGGTCATGTTAACTAAGAGAACAACTCGTAAGGCTTATTTATGAAAGCACTTATATCATACTAGTATTTAGAAAGGAAAATGGATAGATCTAGTAACAAACATATCTTTAGGTGCTTTAACAACCTAACAAGTTAGAATAAGGTTGTTAGCCACCTTGGAGGTTGTATGCTACAGTTATGCATAACTTGAAAGGAAGAACTCTTAGGAAGCTTACTTTTTAACAAAGGAGTTAGATTTATGCCAAAGAGTACAGGATCGAGGAACCATACATACCTTGCTGCACAATTGATCACACTTTTACTTACCATCTTCCTATTTAAATTACTAATCTACAATAGCATAAGACTAGTATTAGTAGCTAATTAATTTATTCACGCCATTTAAACTTACTAAGAAAGTAACCGGGTAGTAACCCACAATCAACTAATCCAAGGGTGTTCTCTCAACCTCGTTCTTCTCCAATTACATTCACATGCAATGTAACTTCTTATAAGATCCCCTTAACAGATTTGTTTTAATTTTTCTTCTCAAAATAGTATATCAAGTAATGTGGGCAGTAAACTTATGTGACATTCAATTCGGTGGTGTACCATTATACCCTTCTTCTACCTTTCAATAGAGATTATTCACACCTTTCCCCCAACGTCAACCAAGCAGCCCCCAATATACATACATAAAATAGATCCAAAGTATCCCTAAATATCCCATAATATGGCAACCAAAAATTGAACTCACCATCCCTTGAGTTCTTAACAACAATATATACACAATCCTCTACCGACACATGTATATAGGAAAAGGACAAAAATGGATAGTAGCCATACCTTAATTTCGGTGGTAGTTTATTCCCTTAATATATATGTCTTCAATAGCTTGATCCCTTTACTCACAAACCAAAAGTGAAGAGAAAAATCTCTTAATAATCAAGGATAAAGGGACTGCCAAACTTAAAAAGGGATATCTTATAGTTTAATCATGGAGAACATAATTCTTATAGTATTCTTAAGATGTACCCATGATTTTATCACTTCCCTTTAACTTGGAAGGAAGTTTTCCAAAAAACCCTAGTGGAATTTTCGGGCTGCTGCTTAGCTAAAAGAGAACAAGAGAGAAAATCTTGGAAGCTGTTTGTTTTTTTGGCCAGTTAAAATGAGCTATCAGGGCTGGTCTTAATCCCTTTAAAAAGAGCTGCTCTTGGCTGACTTTCTTGGTTATTTTTGGTCCATAATTTATCAAGTAGTTGATGCACCAACTTTCCGATTATATTGGACCTTTGTCGATTAAAAACTATTGGGCCTTGGTTGCCCATTCTCCTCCTTTTCTCTTCTTTAATTTGGGCCAGAATTAACATAAGTAGGTGGTAGTGTATTCGGCCCAATAATCTGGTAAAGGGAGCCTTAATAGGTGTTGCACCTACTTATTTGTCAAAAGGTTAGAGTAGGTGATTCAACTACTAGCTTAAATAAGTCAAACAAGCACCTCAATATTTTATTCCATTTTAAGATCAAAATGCTTATAGTTAAACTTAAAACTTATGTACACTTGGTCACTTCATCCTTTAGATTCAAATACCTACTTAAGGGCCCAAGTTTAGATACTCTCATCGATGGTAACTTAATCATACCATGTTTCGATATATGTGGGAATTCCTTCAACCCTATCTTACCACCGCTTATCGCAAGGATACCCGAGCCCATAACCTGCCCCATAAGTCCATATCAAATGGCACATGAGTAGCTCTAGTACCCGTGGAATACAGAGTGTTACATCCCACCTACCTTAGAAACATTTGTCCTCGAATGTCTAGCATAACTAGCTAGCCTAAATAAATATAAGACTAAGTTTAAACTCATTTATATCCACATAACACTTGTGTAGTCATAGTTACTTGTTTATGCCCCAAATCAGCATCCTTGGACCAAGTCTTTAGATTTAAATAAATGAGTGTACTTTGACTTTATTGCTTCTTTGGCTTCCCATGTGATTTCTTCTACTTGCGGGCCCCTCCAAAGAACTTTTACCGAAGCTACTTCTTTATTTCTTAACTTCTTAACTTGCCAATATAGTATAGTAGTAGGCACTTCTTCATAGCCGAGTTCTCCCATAACCTGCACATCTTTAGTAAGAGTAATATGAGATGGATCTCCTATGTACTTGTAGAGCATTAAGACATGAAACACCGGATGCACCATTGAAAGATCTTAGGGTAGGTCTAACTCATATACCCCTTGGCCAAATCTTTGAATAATTTTATATGGCCCTATGTAGCAAGGGCTTAGTTTTCCCTTTTTACAAAACATCATTACCTCTTTCATTGGAGATACCTTCAAGAACACCCAATCTCCTAAAGCAAACTCTAACCCTCTTTTTTTAGTATCCGTATATGAATTATGTCACCTTTGAGCTATTTCTACCCGTTGTTGTATCACCTTAACTTTTTCTGTAGATTGATTAACAAGATCTAGCCCAAATAAGATAGTTTCACCCACTTCAAACTACCCAATTGGTGATCTACACTTTCTACCATATAAATTTTTATAAGACGCTATTTTGATACTCGAGTGATACTATTGTTTTATGCAAACTGAATTAGTGGCAAATGATTATCCCAACTGCCTTTAAAGTCTAATAAATAAGCACGCAACATATCCTCTAGTGTTTGGATTGTACGTTCCTCCTGTCCATCCATTTGAGGGTGAAAAGTTGTGTTTAAACTCACTTGCATTCCCAAACTCTTCTGGAATGACCTCTAAAACTGTGTGGTAAATTGAGATCCCCTATCAGATATAATAGAGATTGGGACTACTATCTCTTTAATATATAATTTTTCATACTCTTCAGCTGTGTACATAATCTTAACCGGTAGAAAGTGTGCTGATTTGGTGAGTCTATCAACTATTACCTATATAGAATCAAACTTTTGAGATGAGCGAGGTAGAACAGTGATAAAATCCATGTTGATCATATCCCACTTCCAAGTTGGGAGCTCCATAAGCTGCATATAACCTCCTGGCTTTTGGTGCTCCAATTTGACTTGTGGACAATTTAGACATTCAGCTACAAATTCTACAATGTTCTTCTTCATGCCTCCCCACCAATACACTTCTTTCAAGTCATGATACATTTTAGTTGAACCAGGATAGATAGAATATCTTGAATGATGTGCCTCCATCATAATCTGCTTTCTTAGCCCATCTACATTAGGTGTCACACCTTGTTGTACATTTTTCTTAAGTTATAAAAGAATAGGATCTATACATTGTTTCTCTTTAACTTCAGCTACTAATGAGGATTCTGCTGCATTTTGTACAATAACGCCTTTTTCTGAAGATTCAATAAGGCGAACCCTAAGCTAGCTAATTGGTGTAGATCCCTAGTTATCCCTTGCCTTTCCATGGGATGCCTATAATTACTTGCCATCGCCTTATGACTTAGTACATCAGCTACCATATTTTCTTTGCCTGGATGATATAAGATATCAATATCATAGTCTTTTAATAGCTCAAGCCATCTTCGTTACCTCAAATTTAGGTCCCTCTGGTTAAAGACGTACTGCAAACTCTTCTGGTCGGTATGTATATCAACATGTACCCCATACAAGTAGTGGCGCCATATTTTTAAAGCAAATTTAACTGCTGCTAGCTCAAGATCATGTGTTGGATAATTCTTCTCATGTGACCGTAGTTGTCTTGAGGCGTAAGCAATTACTTTACCATGTTGCATCAAAACACATCCTAAGCCAACTCTGGAAGTATCACAATATACTGCATAGCTTTTTGTGCCATCCATAAGTACCAATATGGATGTAGAAGTCAACTTATTCTATAAATCTTGAAAACTTCTTCCACACATTTCATCCCATTGAAAATTAGTTTCTTTGTGTGTTTACTTTGTCAAAGGAGCAGAAATAAAAGAAAACCCCTCAACGAACCATTTATAATAACCTTCCAAGCCTAGGAAACTACGAACCGCCGTAGGCATAATGGGTCTTGAAAAGTTCTTCACTGCCTCTATCTGTTGCGAATCAAATCTTATTTCTTCATCAGATACAATATAACCCAAGAATGCTACCGATTTTAACCAAAACTCACATTTGGAGGACTTTGCATACAACTTACAATTGCAAAGGATTTGTAACACCTGTCGCAAATGATTAGAATAGTTTTCTTCTGATCTTGAATACACCATCATATCATCTTTAAATACAATAACAAATACATCCAAGAATGGCTTAAACACTCTATTCATCAAATCCATGAAAGCTTTTGGTGCATTAGTTAGCCCAAATTCCATAACTATAAACTCAAAATCACCATATCGTATTCAAAAATCCATTTTAGGTATATCTTTATCCTTCACTCTCAGTTGGTGATAACCTGACCTCAAGCCAATCTTTGAGAAACACTTAGCACCTTGTAAATGATCAAACAAATCATCAATTCTAGGAACGGGATATTTGTTCTTAATTGTCACCTTATTCAATTGTCGATAATCATTACACAATTTTAACAAACTATCTTTCTTTCATACAAACAACACGGGTGCGCCCCTAGGAGAAATAATAGGCCTTATGAAACTCTTTACCAATAAATCTTTTAATTGTTCCTTCAATTCGCGTAATTCTGCATTGACTATTTTATACAGGGAAATAGAAATCAGTTTAGTACCTAGGATCACATCAATACCAAACTCTAGTTCTCTTTCTAGAGGTAAAACCAAAAGCTCTTTAGGAAATACATCAAGAAATTAATTTACCGCTAAGATAGATTAAAGAGTCGGTGACTCCGCCTCTTTATCTTTCACCCTTACTAGATGGCATATGTATCCTTTTGACATCATCTTACTTGCATTAATATAAGAAATAAACTTACCCCTTGGTGCCCCTATATTACCCCTCCACTCAAGGAGTACTTCCTTTGGAAAATAGAAATGCACCCTTTTGGCTCGGCAATCCACAATGGCATGACAAGAAGACAACTAATCCATACCCATTATAACATCAAAATCTACTATTTCAAGCTCCACAAGGTCTGCCAATGTATCATGATCATAAACAGTTACTATATAATTATGATAAACTATTCTAGCTATAACAGATTTGCCAATTGTTGTAGACACTTTAAATGGCTTAGATAGTGATTCTGGTGTTCTTTTGAACTTTCCAGCAATTAATGGAGTGACATATGATATTGTAGAGCCTGGATCAATTAATGCATATACCTTATGTGAAAATATAGACAATGTACTTATAACCACATCAGGAGAAGCCTCCATATTTTGTCGACCTGCTAGAGCATATGTACGATTCTGAACACCACTAGTACTAGCTCCCTTAACACCCCTACCATGACTAGTAGGTATCTGCTGACCCCTACCAGAACAAGGAATCAAGGATAATGATTAAATAGTAGATCTAGTAGGTCGTGCTATATCACCCATGCCTCTTTTTGGGCAATCTCTCATTATGTGTCCCGGGGTACCACACCAATAACAAGAATCGGTCCCAAACTGGCATTCACCAAGATGATTTCTTCCATAATTCTTACAAATCTGTCTAGGAGGTCTTGATTAGATTGCACCTCCTTGCTCTTGATACCCCATTACTTGCGAACCTTGACTCTCACTTCTTTTCCTGAATTGATTTCCCTTAAACCCCTGGAATCGAGGAAGAACAAATGATGTGGAGTAGGAAGGTGATGTTCTATGGGGTCTATAAAAAAATCGAGGCCTGAATTCACTTTGAGATTGAGAAAATTATCCCATAGATCTATCCCTCTTAGAGTGCCCTCTTTCCAGCTCCTATGTCCTTCTTTGCCTTTGATCCTCCATTTTTTGAGCAACAATTTGTATTCTTGATATATCCATGTCTTTATTCAAGGCAGCAATAGTACAATCTCTAACCAAATATGGGTCCAATCTATCCACATATAGATGAACTCTATCCTCTATAGTAGCCACTACATTAGGCGTATACCTGGCCAAAGAATTAAATTGAAGAATGTACTTCCTCACGCTCATATTCCTGTGGCAAAGATTTAAAATTTGATTTGCACGGGCCTCCCAAATCTCGAATAAAAGATAATGATCAAGAAATGTTATTTTGAATTCTTCCCAACCAGCTAAAGGTGCGCACCTATACCCCTTGACTTTTTCCAAGCTTTATACCACAATATAGCTACCTCCTTCAATCGATATGCTCCTAACTCCACTATCTCTTTACCATATACATGCATAACATCTAAAGCCCTTTGAATTTGATCAATAAAGTCTTGTGGATCTTCATTAGTATCTAACCCAGTGAATTAAGGAGGGTCTAATTTAAGAAAATCCTATGTCCGTAGATTGGCTACCCTATCCATACTACTAGAACCCACAGTTGGACCAGCTTCTCCTTGACCTTGTCCCATAATAATACGTGTTAATAATTTCACCGCATTCCTTAAATCTTTCTCAGTAGCATTAATAGGTGAATCTGGGGGTACTCACCTCCTCCTTAGCTCTTCTGGAGATGGAACAGTAGAAGAAGTCCGTGATGTAAACTCATCTTAAGCCTCACTGTGATCAGTATAGCTAGGTGGTGATTTGTTTGTCCCTTCTCTGGCAGATACATCTACTTGCTTACTCTTTTTACTCTTACTCCTTCTTGTAATAGACGTCATTACTATATGAAGAAAAAAATATTTAAGGTTAAATACAAATCAACCTACATTATTGGTTCTATTGCACAATCTAAGGAATGAAGAAAAAAAAACAACTCCTAAATACCTCGTAGCCTCCTACTTAGAGATATGGTGCAAAACTCACCCACAATCAAAACTCTACACAGACGACTCCCTAGGATAACCTGTTGTGATACCACTTTTATCACGCACCAAATTTCATTGGGGTGGATAGGCACCTATTTTGGGAGAACCAACTAATAACCCTGTACTTTTCATGCATGTAACTATGGTATTCAAAGGTTCTGCTAGTATGGATATGATGAAATGATAAAATAAACCATGTAAGTAAGTCTAAACCTACATATACAAGACTTGACTATTAGGGCCACAACGTTAACATAACATAATACTACCACACTTAACTTCACATTAGTCTGCAAAATCTCTAAAAGACATATGGACTTAGTTAAGGTCAGGGCAAACCCCTGCCTTTCTCATAACTACTATACAGTATCAAAAGTACATATAACAAATTCGACAATCTCCAAATCAACTTGGATCTCACCAACAGTAGTTGTATGACCTGTTCTTCTACTGGGTGGTCTACTAGCTGGAGTAGCTATACCTATGGCATGAAACATAGTGTCCCTCACGAGGGGTGTCAATACAAAGAGAGTACAAAGTATGTACAACATGAAGTGACTATAAATAAGATAAGATCTCAACAAAATTAGTTATCAATATGTAACTATAAAAATAAAGATAGAATACCAACTTTTCTTGTACTAATAGGATTCTGAACATTACATCCTTTACTTTTCTTTCTTCTTCTTTACTTTATAAGAGTATAAGGCATAATACAAATAACCAGATGATCAGTGGTAAAAGAGGATGACCCATGCTAGGTATTTTAACCCCTGGGATATGTTCCTCATAAGTACACAAATCAGGATCGACCCATGCTAGGTTTTCCTTTCGCCCCTGGGATACCATCCATAATGTTGGGATCGACCCATACTATGTATTTCTTCCACCCCTGGGATACCACCAAAAAATATATAAAAAAATCACTTTAGATCATTCTTTTCATCTTTAAAGTTGTTGTTTTGGAGGTTATGTATTAGATTTGGAACTTTGGACCAGTAGCAAAAGGTGTGCAAATATGCACTAGATGTAATAGCAATGAGGTAAAGATTACTCAAACCTTTCACACGCAATGTAACTTCTTATAAGATCCCCTTAATATATTTGTCTTTATGGTACTTCTCAAAATAGCATATCAAGTGATGTGGGCAGTAAACTTATGCGACATTCAATTCAGTGGTGTACCATTATACCCTTCTTCTACCTTTCAATAGAGATTACTCAAACCTTTCCCCCAATATCTACCAAGCAACCCCCAACATACATACATAAAACATATCTAAGTCAACCCCAAATATCCCTTAATATGGCAACCAAAAATTGAACTCATTATCCCTTGAGTTCTTAAAAATAATAGATACACAATTCTATACTAAGACACGTATATAGGAAAAGTGCAAAAATGAACAGTAACATACCTTAATTTTGGTGGTAGTTTATTCCCTTATTGTATATCTCTTCAATTGCTTGATTCCTTTACCACAAACCAAAAGTGAAGAGAAAAATCTCTTAATAGTTAAGGATAAAGGGACTGCCAAACATAAAAGGGATATCTTATAGTTTAATCATGGAGAACATAATTTTTATAGTATTTTTAAGATGTGCTCATGATTTGCTCAATTGAATTTTTCCAAAGAACCCTAGTGGAATTTTAGGGTTGCTTCATAGCTAAGAGAGAATAAGAGAGAAAATCTTTTAAAGCTGCTTTTTTTTGCTAGTTAAAATGAGCTATAAGGGCTGGTTTTAATCCCTTTAAAAAGAGCTGCTCTTGGCCAACTTTCTTGGTCATTTTTTGTACATAATTTTTAAACTAGGTGATGCACCTACTTGCCCATTATATTGGGACTTTGTGGATTAAAAACTATTAGGCTTTGGCTGCCCATTCTCCTCCTTTTCTCTTCTTTAATTTAGGCCAGAATTAACTTAAGTAGGTGGTAATGTATTTTGCCCAATAAGCTGGTCAAGGGAACCTTAATAGGTGATACACCTACTTAGTTCTTAGGTTGGTCAAAAGGTCAAAGTAGGTGATTCACCTACTAGCTTAAATAAGTCATGCAAGCACCTCAGTATTTTAGTCTATTTTAAGATCAAAATGCTTATAGTTAAACTTAAAACTTATGTACACTTGGTCACATCATCTTTTAGATTCAAATACCTACTTAAGGTCCCAAGTTTAGATACTCTCATCGATAGTAACTTAATCATACCACATTTTTATATATGTGGGAATTCCTTTAACCCTATCTTACCACCACTTTTCACATAGGATACCCAAGCCCATAACCTACCCCATAAGTATATATCAAATGCCATATGAGTAGAACTAGTACTCGTGAAATATAGGGTGTTATAATATTATTTCTAGAAAAGGTATCATGGTTGATCTGCAAAAGGTGGTTATGGTTAAAAGGTGGCCAAGACCCACGACTCCAACTGATATTTGGAGCTTCTTGGGTTTTACAGGGTGTTATCGGTAATTTCTGGAGAGCTTTTTGATGATAGTTTCTCCTTTGACAAAGTTGACTCTGAAAAAGGTAAAGTTTTTTTGCTCGAATGCTTGTGAGTGGAGTTTCGAGAATTTGAAAGATAAGCCAACTTTGGCTTCTATCCTTACATTGACTGAGGGCGGTGAGGGGTTTGCAGTTTATTTTGATGTATCTAGGGTAGGACTTGGTTACGTTTTGATGTAGTATAGAAAGGTAATTTCCTATACTTCTATGAAGTTAAAGGTATATGAGAGGAATTATGGTGGTGGTTTTTTTTTTCAAAATATGGTGAAATTATTTATATGGAGTGCACATGGACATCTTTTCTAATCATAAGAGTCTACAATATGTGTTTATTCATAAGGATTTAAGTCTCACTCAGAACAGCCGGTTGGATCTTCTCATGAATTATGATATGAGTCTTCACTACCACCTAGGTAAAGTTAACATGGTTCCTGATGCTCTTAGCAAGTTATCCATGGGAAGTTTGGCTTATATAGAGAAAGAAAGGTGGGAATTGGTGAAATATATTCACCGTTTGGCTAATCTTGAAGTTCATCAATGGGAATTGATGAAAGATAATCACCACTTGGATAATTTTAGAGTTCGTCTTTTAGACTTTGAGGATATTTGGGTGATGGTACATGATGTAATTTGGTCATCTCTTGGTACAGAGATTAAGAAGAAGCAAGTGCTAGATCCTATCTTGATGAAAATCAAGAGTGACATTGGTGGGAAAAAGGTAATGTTGTCTGAGATTAGTGAAAATGGTACTTTATGGTACCAAAGGAGGTTGTGAGTTCCTGATGTCGATGGTTTGCAATAAAGGATCTTGGCTGAAGCACATTAATCACACTATGTCATACATCTTGGCTTGTCAATAATGTATCATGATCTCAAGAAGATTTATTGGTGGAATGGTATAAAAAGGGACATGGCTGATTTTTTGGCCAAGTGCTTGATGTTTTAACAAGTTAAAGTTGACCACATGAGACGTGGTGGGTTATACCAAGAGATTGTTTTGCCTGAATAGAAATTGGAAGTAATCAATATGGATTTCATTACCGGTATTCCTCAGTTGGAGAATCAAAATGATTCAATTTGGATCATCGTGGATAGGATGACAAACTCTACTCACTTCATACAAGTAAGGATATCCTTTTAGGTAGATGATTATGCAAATTTATATCTTCAGGAGATTGTGAAGCTGCATGGGGTACCTATTTTTATTATATCTAATTGTGGTACACAGTTTTCATCTTATTTTTGGCGGGTTTTTTAGAAGGTATTGGGTACTAAGGTGAGCCTGAGTAATGCTTTTCATTGTCAGATAGATGGGTAAGCAGAAAGGACTATTTAGATATTAGAGAATATGCTTCGAGCATGCGTGGTTAATTATAGTGGTAGTTGGGTTGAGCATCTACCTTTGGTAGAGTTTGCTTACAAAATTAGCTATTATTCTAGTATTGTTATGGCATATTTTGAGACATTATATGGTAGGAAGTGTAGATCTCCTATTGGTTGGTTTGAGCTTGGTGAGACAGATATATTCGATTCGAATTTATTCTATCAGGCTATGGAAATGGTAAAGGTGATTAGGGATAGTCTTATGGCTGCCCAAAGTCCCCAAAAGTCATATACGGATGTAAGGCATAGAGACTTAGAGTTTGAGGTTGGGGATAAGGTGTTCCTCAAAGTATCTCCTATGAAGGGAGTAATGCGGTTTGGCCAAAAGGGGAAGCTTAGTCTCCGGTATATTGGTCCTTATGTGGTTTTACGAAGTATTGTAAATATTGCTTATGAATTGGGGTTGCCTTCTATTTTGAACTCTATTCATTCAGTATTTCATCTCTCTATATTGAGAAAGTGTCTTGGTGATCTATCTTCGACTGTTCCGTTAAAGGGTTTGGGTATCTCGGACTTTTTATCATATGATGAGGTCCTGATTGAGATCTTGGATAAGAAGATTCGTAGGTTGCAAACCAAGGATGTGGCTTTGATTAAGGTTCTGTGTCAGAACCATAAGGTGGAAGAAACTACATGGGAAGTGGTGGAGGACATGAATTCCAAGTATCCGCATTTGTTTTTTGCTATTGAGATTCATGCAGAAGGTATGTATCTTCAATATATCTTTATTTTCTGAGTTTGTTAAAGAAAAGATTAATATCTTTTCCTTTTTGCTTTCAGACTTTGTTAAAGATTTAAAATATATTTGATAATGCAAATGACTCGTACATGTGATTACCCTTACCTTGTCCATCATTCGGGGATGAATGTTCCTACTGGGGGAGACTGAAACATCCTAGTATTTAGACCTTAGAAAATTTTCTTAATTTCTGGTTTTTAAGAAAGATATGACTTAGGGAAATAAGTCCTACACTTGGGTATGGGTGGTATGGTCCAGTTGTAAGATAACTAGTATTTTTTAGTGGGATGGATGTAGTTGCTAGAATAGGTGTGACTTGGTGGCTCTAATCATAGAGGTTGATGTGGGCCATTTGGTTCCTTTACTTAACCTTAAACGTGGTAACTTAAGTTGGATCTAAGTAGGTGGCTCACCAAGATCCATAAGCCAGGTTACAAGTCAGACCCAAGACTCGTATGGTGGTCAGTGTTCAAACCTCCTAGATTCTATTCTTCCAAGGGTATAATTTATGGGTACTAGTCATACTCATGAATACGACTTGGGTTTAGGTGTGTCGTACCTTGGACATTGTTAGGTCTAAGAGGGAAAAACTAAGGTACGAGAGGTAGGTACCACTCATACAGGATGGGTATGACTCGTAAGAGTGGTCAGTCGTACCCTATGATGGGAATTTATAGCATTTTAAGTGAGGGCAATCTGAAAATTTCTCCACTTACCCTAATAAGTTCTCATGACTTATATTTTACTTGGAAGGTTATTTTCCATATTATTCTATTCTTAAACACTCAAAAAATACTCTTAAATTCTCTCTAGAGTTCTTGGGAAAAGAAAGCAAGGTTTCATCTTATGGAGGAAATTAGGGCTTTTCTTGGTGATTTCTCTCCATCATCATGTTGGTTTAATTCATTTTCTCTTCCCTCATTGTTAGTTCCAACTAAAGGCATGATTTTATACATTATTTTTATGATCTGAATATTGTATGATTTTAGGTTTTCAAATATGATTTGGGGGTTTTGGTTATCTATGCTTGGTTATGATTTTCTCATATTTTAATTATACTTTTATATGTATTAATGGTGGTTTTGAATAATTGGTTGCATGGGAATGATTTTTTGATAATGGAATTTGGTTTTTGAATTAATATTCCCCCAATGCGTTTGATGAAATGACTATAACAATATTTCACTATAATATTGGGTTTTCAATGGAACTTATCCATGGTTTAAACTTGGTAATGGAACCCTAAATGATATGAAAGGTTTATATGGTTTTGAATGGATTGGAAAGGCCCTTGTGGCCATGGTTTTGGTTAATTGGAAATCATGCGAGGTACATGAAAATCCCCTAAGGATTAGCTAAGGACAATACTTACCAGTTATTGTTTGTATGACGATATCACTACTAATAGCCTTAGATAATAATAATGGGAAAATGGTTTGATTTGAAAATGGTTATAATTTGACTTAAAGGTGGGATGTGTAGCAAATCCATAAAAGGTAGAGGTCCCAGGGAGAGGGGGGTTCTAAACTGGAAACTCATATTTGCCGATGTGAGGTTTGTTCCTAATGACCAAGTGTATGATGTCACACTTTATATTTTGGGGGATCTACTAGTCATCCTAGGTTATCTTTCTTGGTCGTGCAGCTTCACAAACTTTGGCCCTATTAGTAGGGGGAGCTAAACCTATATAGTCCATAAGTGGCTTAGGACGACAATGCTACATAGCCCAGGTAAAGGTTTTAATAGCATACTAAACCCGATCCACTTTCTGGACATGGTGTTATATATATGTATGGTTATGTGCATATGGATGGTTTTTACTTAGTTTTATAAAGGGCATTATTGTATCCTTATCTTGATTTCATGCTAGCGTTCACCCGCTAACCCATCTTCGAGTGTCGTATCCCTAAGCGATGCAAGAATCAGACATTCTACTCCTCCTGCTTAGCGATTTTGACTTTAGGATCAGCATTTGGATTGAAGTGGTGAGCTTTCATCATTCTGAAAGGCTCCATTTCATGGATGTCATTTTATATCTTGACTTGTTTATGGATATTGGTTTTGGTTATACTTGAGGGCATGTCCCAACTGAATTTTTATATTCTTTTAGTTAGAGGATTTATGGTATTGCTATAGGTTAGTATGGGTGGGATCGGTATTAGTTTCATCCTTAATATTGGCATTGGTGTTGGGGCTTACATCATTGAACATAATTTCTCACTATTCAATCATATTTCATTTTGGGGTTAACCATATTATAACTTGGAATTCATTTAGTTATGGCATAGTTTATGGACCTTGGTTCGGTATTTGTTTGGTCTGGTGGTTTGGTTGATATAGTTTGGTGGACGATATGACTTAGTAGGGTTGGTCTAGGAATAGACATATCCCAAAGTCAATCCTTGTCCAATTATGCTATTTTATTATATATTCGAAATTCAGCTAACTAAGGGCAGGAGGCTGGAGGTTGGGGTGGGTAACTGGGGTGGTCTCCGATCCTAGTTGGATGTCGACACCCACTACTACAAGGCCCTCGGGTTGGGTCGGGTCATTTAGTCACCTTAGTATATGATTGGGAGGTTAAACTCCCAGGTCATATATATAAAATTATTCTCCAATTCGTGTGGCTACACACACTGGGGCTCGCCCAGGGGTTAAGAGCTAGGGCCCATATAGACTGTGGGTTTATGTTATGACGGTTGAGCTACTCAATCCAGGCTAAATTTTTAAATCAAATGTTAAGCCATGTTTCTTATCTCAATATGTAATATATATATATATATATATATATATATTATGTGTATTGGTTTTGAATGATTTTGAACTGTTGACTATGTCATTATGTTAACCTTATCCCTAAATTTCATGCTAAAACTCCAACTTCTAACCATCTTTGGACATTGTATCCCCACATGATGCAGGAATTGGTCATACTAATACTCCTCCTACTCAGTGATTAGGATTCGCGATCAGCTAATGAGTTGAAATCGAAGTGGTGAGCGTCAATACATAGAAAGTCTACATTTTATGTTTTAGTCTCTTATGTCATAGGCTATTTAGACACCTTTTTGGCTATAGTTGGGGCATGTCTCGACTCTTCCTGATTTTCAGTTTTGCTTCTTTGTTTTGAAGGCTTTGTTTAGATTACTATGGATATTGGGTGGTGTTGGTAGATAGTTTGGCTGGTCACCGGCCGTCGATTGTAAACATGTTTTTAATTTTCTTAAGCTTATTGCACGCTATCTTGTTATATGTTTGGAATTCATCCAAACTTGGGGATGTTAGGTTTGGTTTAGTTAGTTGCATGTGGTGATCTCTGGCCCACATGGGACTTGAGATAACCATCACAGCCACTCCTTAGTTTTGGTCGTGACATAACTCTAGGCTCCATATACTTGTAATCACTCCACTTCAAGCCTACCTTGGCAACTCTGCCTAGAACACACCTAACTCTAGGCTTCACCTACTTGTAATAACTCTAATACAATCATACCTTGACAGCTCTAAAAAGAACACACCTCAATATTGATTAAGTCTAACCAATATTGAACTCAGGTAACTCTACCTAAGTAATCTTAAATAAAACAAAGAAAACATTGCTCTTATAACATGAGTAATTCAACTACAAACCAAGACTTGACTCAAGAACTCACACACTCTTTGAGTACATAAGGAATGGAACTTGAGCAGTGATGCGAAATTGAGTTTTCACCTCATTGGCTCTTTGAATAATTAGGATTGTGAAAACTGCCTAATTTAGAAGCATTCTTTTCCTTTAATAGTGGAGTAATGATTAGGGTAGAAATCTGATAGGGCCAAGTGTCCTGATTGGTACACATCTCATATATGCAGTTTGTTTTACTAAATTAAAAAACAATGCAAACCTTGTGATAGCTGTATTTTTTCATGAAGACCCGGGGACCTGGTCCCTTGTAGTCAGCTGCTCATCAACAAAATAAGATATATAACACTCTCTGAATAAACCCCGTATGCTTTTATTGCTTATACTTTACCTTCATACAATTTTGACACATGGACACATAATCCACCATGCCCCTCTTTATCCCAAGTCATCTACAAAGCTGCCTATAGTCATGATACATCTTGGTTACACCTGAATGAATACAATAACTCAAGCTATAGGCCTCTAAAACTACATAATAAATCAAATCACCAACCCAAGGAACACATAATCTTCCCTTAAACCACAATACCACTCTCGCATCAAGAGTGGCGTCCGCCCCCTCTTCGCGCACCATTTTATTTCAAAATGCATTCAACTTCTTATCCTCAAATTTCTTGGCCTACATGTGCTCCATGATTGTTAACTTTTCCTCTATTCTATACAATGCACCACCCCTATCTGATATCCCAAACTACATGCTTAGAGATGCTAGATTTTGAAATTCTCTAGCTAATGGTTTTTTAGATATGCTCTAAAATGATAAAATACCCATGCTTACATCTTTGTGACTCAATGTGTCTACCACCACATTGGCCTTACCCAAATGATACTGAATACTAACATCATAATCCTTCAAAAATTTCATCCATCTCTGTATCCTTAGGTTCAAATCCCTTTCCGTAAATACGTGTTGTAGGATATAATGGTTTCTGAAGACCTCACACTTTGTACCATGAAGATAATGTCTCAAAATCTTTAATGAAACACTACCGCTGCTAACTCTAAGTCATAGGTTTGTTATTCTTTTCATGATGCTTCTACTACCTTAAAGAATAAGTAATTACATTCCTATCCTACATCAACACAACTCTCAAACCCAAAAATGAGGATTAAAAAACACTATAAAGTCTTTACCTTCAATCGACAACGAAAGAATAGGTTTTGTAATCAAGAGTGTCTTGAGCTTTTGGAAGCTCTATTAACATTGGTCTAACCAAATCAATGACACTTCCTACTCAGTCAACCTTGTCGAGT
This sequence comes from Capsicum annuum, assembly GCF_002878395.1. NCBI lineage: Eukaryota > Viridiplantae > Streptophyta > Magnoliopsida > Solanales > Solanaceae > Capsicum > Capsicum annuum. The sequence continues at coordinate 95,055,231 of NC_061116.1, read as the reverse complement.
TCATTGAAATTGATGCAAGGTTCTTGACAAATCTTCGATAATAACTACCAAGACCCACAAAACTTCTTACCTCATTCAGTGGACTAGGCCAATTCTAATTCTTTACTGCCTCAATCATCTGGGGATCTACCATCACCTCTTTTTCAGAAACCGCATGCCCCAAGAATGAAGCTGAAGACAATGATAATTTACACTACAAGAACTTACCAAATAACTACTTGTTCCTTAGAATCACAAAAACTATATGAAGAGGGATGACATGTTCTTCCTTACTCTTGGAGTACACTAGAATATGATCAGTAAACACAATAACAATACAATCCAAGAATGACTTAAATATTCCGCTCATTGAACTCATAAAGGCTGCAAGTGTATAAGTCTACCCGAAAGACATCACCAGAAACTCATAATGTCCATACCGGGTTCTAAAAGTTGTCTTCGATATTTTCTCTAGTCTAATTTTCAACTAATAATAACCCAGCCTCAAATTAAATTTTGAAAACTTTGATGGACTCTGTAACTGATCAAATAAGTCATCTATGAGAGAAATGGGATATTTGTTTCTAATGGTAACCTTATTCAGCTGCATGTAATCAATTCACATCCTTAAGATACCATCCTTATTCTTACTACCAAGATCGGAGAACCTTAATGTAAAGCACTTAGATGAATAAATCTGTTATCAAGTAGCTCTACAGTTGAGTTTTGAGATCCCTTAACTCCCCTAGAGCCATTTGATAAGGTGGTATAGAAATAGGGAAAGTGCCCAACTCTAAGTCAATGCAGAAATCAATATCCCTATCTGGAGGCATACTAGATAGGTCTGAAGAAAACACATCTTGAAATTCAAAAACTGTCAAAACTGACTCTATAGAAGGGGACCCACATCTACATCCCAAATATGAGCTATAAAAGTTGAACAACCCTTCCCCACTAGCCTTCTAGAACAGACATATGATATAATCTTTATTGGTTTGGTCTTGTACACTCCTTCCTTTTCTAGTTCCTTCATGCTAGGCATAGCTAAAGCCACTATCTTAGCATTACAATTTAAAACAACATAATATAGAGATAACCAAGTCATACCCAGAATTACATCGAAGTCCAATATATCAAAAATAACTAACTCTACCGTAGTATAAGAACCCATAAATAATATAGGATAAGAACAATAAACATGGGTTACTATCACAGACTCACCCACTAGAGTAGACATATAAACAAAATAATTAAGTATATCTCAAACCAAATTTTGACCCACCGCAAACTGGACAAATACATATGAATAAGTAGACCCTGGATCAAATAAAACAAAAGACATCCGATCACAAAAAGAAATAGTAGTTGTGATCACCACGTCAAAAGCCTCAGCATCATTATTTCTCGAAAATGAATAATAGTAATTCAATCATCAATATAAGCTAATTCTTTTCCTATCTATGCTCCTCTCTCGGTGCCACTATTTTCTCGACCCCAACCACCTATTTGATTTTCCCATCCTCCTTGTGGATGACCCTTATCATAGCCTCCTTTTTCTTAACCTGCTTGGTCTAAATCCTGAGTTTACTACTTGCATCTGGGCATTCACCTACCTCATAGGATAATCCCTCTTAAAGTGACTATCCACACCACAATAGTAACATATCTGCCTAAGAAAAGGCCTACTGGTAGAAGAGTAAGAAGCCCCTTGTCCTCTAAAAATCTGTGCCTAAGAATAACCCTTAGTTAGAACCACAGTAGGGGTTGGCAAGGCTAACTAAATGGGATGGGATGAATAACCCTGATGACTACGGCCTTTAGAGTAAGAGCCACTAAAATTCCCAACATTCTAATATTTTATTGCTAGTATTTTAGCCTGACCTTCTTGGGTAACCCCCTTCAGTTTTTTTACATAGTTAGAAACATTATTGAACTCTTTTCTTAATTACATCTTACGCACAGACAATACTTGAAGGTCATCATTCAAATCTTTAACATAATGGAAAATTCTCTTCTCTTTGAAAGTCAACAGTTGTGTAGCATAGCGAGACAAGGCATGGAACTTTGCCTCATAAACTGCAATCGATATGTTACCCTGCTCTAACACCAAAAACTCATCTTTTTGGTGATCACAGAGGGCCAATGACATATTTTTCTCTAAGAATAAAGGTGATGCTAACCTCTCAAGATTTTAGCTAGCCGCCACTTGAGATTTACCCCTAGAAGGTTTAGCTCATTCTCTTATTTCCCTATATCTTCCTCTCACTAGTACTCTTCCCCTTTCGACTTGCTTCACAGTTGAAGCGATCGATATAGGAGTTATTGGTTGGGTTCTATTAGACGTAGTGTTCTCCATATGGGATAAAAATATAAAAGATTTGATACCAATTTGGATCACCAGATACCAATTGGAATCAAGTTATAGGACAAAAGAAACTAGAATGAGGGATTTTCTAAAGTCCTATAGCCTTCTGAAGAAAAGTACAATCGTCTCCATACCCTTCCACGAGACTCTACTAGACCAATTTTTGTATGTAAAGATTGACAAACCTAGGCACTCTGATACCAACTTTTTAATAACCTAAACCCATCATGTGTGCCACCCACACTACTTATTTAGTTGGATAACCAACTACCTTAAATGACAATCCCATAATTTACACGTAGAAGAAATAAATAGAACTAATCCATCAATATATCATCCAATCTAAAATCAAATCATAAGTACAACTAAAGGCAGAAAAGTACTAATGAAAATACCATTCCTAGGACTTAAAAGTCATTTGTACCAAACCTGCTAAGAATATCAAGAAGGAAATACACCCCAAAACTAAAATAAAACATAAGTTTAAAACTAGAGAACTATGGCAATAAGGAAAAATTCAATTGTAGCCTGAATATGCTTCTCACCTTGAAATCTAGAGTCAACTGCTGGAATCAAGAGTGAGGCCTCATAGGAATTATTGGAATATGAATCACAATCATTACAAAATAAGGGGAAGCTATAGTATTAGCACACAAGAACAACAATGTACCGGTAGGGTCATTTGTCAACCCAAGATGAGAATATGTACATATAACTAAGTTATAGTACAACAAGTTAATTCATCCTTAACAAACATACACTTAGCATAACAAACAATAATAAACAACTAGGAATCAAACAAACAAGTTAACATGTGATCACCAAGTCATGTTTAGTCAAGTCAATCCAAAAATAATCAAGACAATTTATTAAGTATTAGAAAATTTATTTCTCCAATTCACTCATGAAATCATCAAACTCACATAAACCACATACATACACACTAAGGATATATAACCACCCACTATCCATGACCTACAGAATATAATTACCGTTTATTTACTAAAACAATAAATACAACTATCTACCAACCTTATTCCACCAAAAACCCAGGAGAACATGCTAAAATATTGAAAATTCCACATTAATAAGTAAGATAGGTCAAAATCATATAACAACCAAAAACCATTTGAAAGATCACACCAAACAACATGCATTAACAAGAAATACTCTATTATAGTTATCATGCACATATAGCACAAATTGGACTAAACTACAATACCATCATCAGCCTCAAACCAAGATTTCACAACTCCTCCTGCAGGAGCTTTGCTCTTTCGTGAAATTTCTAATTGATCATGGTCTAGGACATGTATATAAACACATAATTAAGAAAATGATCTAACATGTTGGGATTTATAACTCACACCTAACTCCTAAGATAAAATTCATGATCATTCCTTTGTCGTTCACTACTTAAATTACCCCTATGGCAACAAACTTTTTTGCGACATTTAGAAAAGCATTGCAATAGGTAGTACATTGCAATGGTTTAAAGTGTTGCCAAAAATAATTGTTCTCTTAGCTACAATTTAACACTATAACCATTGTTTTTGATGATTAAGCATTTTAATAGATAAATGAATAGCAACTGTTATTGAAACCGTTGCCATAAAATTAGCTATAGCAATGCTTAATGGGTACAAAAATATCTATTGAATCGCTTTATTTTATTCCCTCCATTTTCACAGAAATTTCACTAAGTCTGCAAAAAAAAATATTTTAATAAAACTTTCCTGTTCTCTTAAGCCTACTACACCCTTAAACCTTTTATTTCTGTTAATACATTTTAATCACTATAATGCTACAATCACTACAATATTTCTATCTTATGGAGACGACCTATAATGACCTAATTTTCTGGAATTAAAACGTCACACGGTGCTCAAGATACCGAAGGATCACAAGCCAACCCTCTACTGATATTTGTACCTGAACACTGCATAATATAGATAATAAGTGTCAAAACTGGACATAAGACTCAAAACATCTAAAATACTCAAAATTGAAAACTAAATATTGATACACCTGTCTAAAAAGCGTCTAAACTATCTGAACTGTGGAGTTGATAGGACATGTCCCCAAATAGCTACGTCTATTGAAAATAAACTAAGTCTGATAAAATAAGGATCATCCTTGACTGAAGAGGACTCACTAATACGTCTATTGCTGTTGACTGGGACTGAACTGCTAAGGGTACTCTAGATCTCGTTCCTCTGAACCTATGATATCAAATAAAACACCATAGCACAAATGCGTCAGTACGGGAATGTACCGAGTATAAAGATGAGGTAAGGCTAAATGCAAGGGCTTATGCATGAACAATTACTTAACTAAATAATCATGAGAGTACGAAATGAGAACACATGCATAAATACTCAAACCATAACTAAAATCATCGTGACTCAAAATACTGGAACTCGGGTTTAAAATTGAAAACAAGAATACTCAACTAAATTTGAGATAGAGATCAATCCTATCTGACGGGTGATCTCGAGATCTAATAATGAGATTAGTCAACTGAATATGAGACTGAGATTAAGCCTATCTGACTGGTGATCTCGAGATTTGATAATAAGATTACTCAACTAAATATGAGACTCAGATCAAGCCTATCTGATGAGTGATATTGGTATCTGATAATGAGATTAGTCAACTGAATGTGAGACTGAGATCAAGCCTATCTAACGGATGATCTTAGGATCTGCTAATAAGATTACTCAACTGAATATGAGAGTGAGATCAAGCCTATCTGACGGGTGATCTTGGGATTTGATAATGATATTACTCAACAGAATATGAAATTGAGATCAAGCCTATCTGATGGGTAATCTCGAGATCTGATAATGAGATTACTCAACTAAATATGAGACTGAGATAAAGCCTATTTGATGGGTCATCTTGAGATCTGACAATGAGATTACTCAACTGAATATCAGATTGAGATCAAGCCTATCTAACGGGTGATCTCTAGATCTGATAACAAGAATACTCAACTGAATCTGAGACTGAGATCAATCCTATTTGAAAGGTGATCTCGAGATCTGATAATGAGATTACTCAACTGAATATGAGACTGAGATCAAGCCTATCTGACGGGTGATCTCTAGAGCTGCTATTGAAATTACTTTAAATGGTACTAAGCATATCTGATGGATGGTTCATGAATCAATGGAACTATCTGAGTTCCTCACTGAGATAGATAACTGTATCTGACAGTCCTGATTTCTGAAGATTGATACTGAAACTGTAACTATGGGAAGTAGTCACTTAACCGACATACCCCGAATCTCAATTGGTAGGGTCCAACCTGTAACCCCATCTAGAAGGGTGTCAATACCATGCCATGGGTAAAGACCTCTCTGGTCAAGCCTATATGATGGGTGACCCTCGTAGAAAGTCAAGCTTAAGGCAATATAATAGTCAAGCCTATCTGACGGGTGACCAGCCTTCATGACGGATGACTGCTACATCCTTCTCTGGCTACGCAGTTCTGGAGTTCAAGGATTTCTCCTAACAACTCTGCCTCTCTGACGGGGAGTCGCCATTCCTGCCCTCACTCACCTACTCACAACTAAAAGACTCTGAACTGATTCTTAACTGAACACAAACTAAGCTAAATTTGTTACTGATCATATTTTTTAACTGATCTGACTGAGTTATGCTGAATTCACTTGGTCTGTATCTGACAGAATACTACTGAATCGCGTTATCTAACTGAATGATACTGAGCTTAGGATAGATTACTCGAATACTACTGAGGACTGAACTGAACATTTGAATACTACTAGATCTGAGCTGAGTATAGAACTAAGGTTAGATTACTAGTGATACTAATATTATGGCAATTACAGAGATTACTGAGATTTCTTAAGTTGTTTATCTGTTTGAGAATACAGAGTTCTATAACTCGCTGAGTTTTGAGAATCATGGCTCGATTGGAATTATCGTGAAAACTTACATGGGCTCTAGACAGTAGCTAAATTATCGGGTATAAATACCCCCAGGACTCGATAACATAAAAGTAAACCATAACCATTCTTGAATAATCAATACCATGGACAATCATTCACCATCACAATCACTAAGGCATCACTTAAAGCATTTAGAAATCCTAAACATGTAATAACATAGAGGGATATGCTATTGGATCATACTCCATTCAACAAGGTCTTGCATCAAGCACTTGGCATGTATTAAAGTATTAACATATATCAAAGAGCATATAATTGGGGAATTTCATGCTATCATTCCACAATTCATTTACTAAGGCTCGAGAATATTTTGTGGGATCTTACACGACCGTTAAGATAATCTGGTAGTATGCTGTCGGTGGTGAGCTCTGTGGGATTTACTGGTGCCGCTTCAGAAATTGATTTACTGGTCCCAGCAACATTCTACGATAGGCTATTTTGGTGAGCTTCGTTCTAACTGTAGTGAGCTGCGGCGTAGTGAGCTTCAAACCAACTGTAGAATTACATTTTGGAGAGTTAAAGATAAACCATATCTAATTTGCACTTCAATTTCATATCAAATTCGCACTTCGATTTGTGATTAAGGCTGATTTTTCACTTCAACTTCTCTTAGTGCTGAAAGTGAGATCGAATTTCAGCTCTCAATTTGTGTTGGAAAGTGAGACCGAATTTTCTCTTCAATTTCTCTCAAATTTTCATTTCAATTGCTTTGATTTGGAGATTTTAAGGTTAGTGTATTCTTCTACCACTTTTACCTAATTTTTGGGGATTTGGGGTTTTTCTTCTCCTTAGAGAACATTTGATTACTGGGTTCATTTGATTGCATGAACATTTTTTATTTCTCCTTGATTTATTTTTTGATTTCTATGAGTTTAGCTTCTTTCGTTGTTTCTCTATTATCCTTGAATCCGACGCGAAAATGTTCTAAGATGTTAAACAAGTACACTCTTTTCAGGCTAACTACCGAGGAAATCATAAGTATATTTATAGATAGTTAGAATTAGATGGTTCCACATAGTTGGTTGTGGATGAGCAGATTATGAATTCTTGAAAAAAAAAACAAATCAAACAAGCTAGAATAATACATTTGGAGAGATGGGAAGTAAAGTGCAGTACAAGATGTTCCTTGTAATTCTGCTGATTACGATCGTTATGTTGGAAATCACAAACGCGCAAAAAGTTGTGTGTTTGGATGCTAGTCAAGAATGTAATGGCACTATCAGCAGCATCGGCAATTGCCTGGCAGATGTCGATGAGTTCATGATGGAATCAGATTCAAACGCTATGCTTCTTGCTAATGTCAAAAGGACAAGCATTTAAGGCCTTCAGAAACCACATATATGTCGCAGAGGTATTTATGGTAATTGCTTCAATAAACCAAAAATTCCACCTAAGCGACCCTGCAACTTAGTCAATCACTGCAAACGCGGTAGCCCAAGACCTTAATAACCCATGCCATGGCATATATTAGTATATGAATTTTGATGCTGGTGGTGCAAAAGTCTCCAAGGAATCAAAGTTGGATGTACTCAATTATTGTTAGGCAGTATACACTACGGAAGTGTACTGAATGATAAAAGAAGCAAATAATTTTATAATCTAATAATCATGTAGCAAATGCACTTGTGCAGGTATGCAAACAACACATCTAGAAATTCATGACATAACAATCTGAGTACATTATGGTAAAATATGTTTGATAATTGCATACGATTTGGTTAAATAAATATTTCGCATGGATATTTGCAACATGTGTGAATAAGTCCTGTTATTAAGACATATGCACCTATATGGCATGCAAAATCATAGAAGTAATGTATATGGATAGTCATAGTTCTCATCCTACTGGGAAATTTGTGTATATGGCATGAAAATTTGTGAATATGGTTCTCCATTCTTTCCAAGATCCGCATCCTAGAGTGAGATGGGCTGCTGTTCATGCAATTCACCAGTTATTGACAGACTTTTTTCCATATTTACAAGCACAATACCACAACCAAATATTGCCTGCATTAGCTGTAGTTATGGATGATCTTCAAAATCCACGAGTGCAGGTCTGACCTAGGATGGTATGAATTCTTTATGCTCATTACCACATTGTAAGTTTCTAGAACATAAGGCAAAAGAAAGGATATTTGTAAAACTTTCCTTCTATAGTCTTGCATAAGTAGAATCCTAACTTATGGAGCACACTTCTTGAAATATAAGCTATCACTATATTTGGTCTACATAATGATCTTACCTTAATGAAAGTCATTGTTATAGCGATATATGTCAGGGGAGGTACCTAAGGTAACCCTTAAATAGAGTTTGAATAATTCAGAGTGTAAAGAATATGGTACATGCATATGTGTCATTACTGCTTCATTCAGTCAATAGTTTAACTCTTGTCATTTTCTTAGGCATTTGCAGCTGCTTCTATTGTGATTTTATATCGATTTGAAAGTCCAGACACTATCGAAGCCTTCGTGGATGGGTTACTTAAAAAATTGGTCGTACTTCTTCAGGTACACAAATATAGAGGCCACCATGTTATAAAGGGGGATTACTTATAGCAAGTCATGCCATTTTTTCCTGCTCATAGTTGTTTGTGTATAATGTAGAATAACAATCAAATGGTACATGAAGAAGCATTAATTGCACTAGGTTCTATAGCTGATTTGTCTAAGGTATTGCCTGTTTGCATTTATTTTTGCCTCAATTATACGTATACTTATGTTATGGATGCCGGCTAATATATCGTACTTCAACAGGAGAACTTCCATAAGTACTACGATTTTGTAATCCCACATCTGAAAGATTTACTGGTAAATGCAAATTGAAAATCAGATGAAGCACTTAGATGCAATGCCTTGCGTGCATAAGCTCTGTTGGGATGGCCGTTGGGAAAGAGAAATTCATAGATGACTTAAAGCAGGTGTTCCCCCAACTATGGCTAATACTTCTTTTTCATAAGGGTACTGCCATGCAGCTCACATATATTAGTTCCATAGAAAGAAATGTGTAAGTTGAGAATACATGTTAATTAACCATCATTACGTAATAAAGTGTGTAAAAACACATTTCCAGGTAAGTTGAGAATAGTTGTGATTATTTCTTTTGTGGTAGTGGTCTAATATCTCTCTTATTTTAGGCACTTCAATACTTAAACTTTGTAGTCATCCTCTGCTCATGTTTGGGGAGAGAGTTCCAGAATCCCTCTCATCTATTGTATTAAAGCTCTTCTCTCCTGGTTCTAATATTGTTTTAGAACTCCATCACCTCCACTACTCTTCCAAACTAGTTGCCTTACAGGAGATCCTTTCGGAGTATGGGATTGGTACTAATTTATATTTTGAAGTCACTATTTGTGTGTGACAACACAGAGTCTTGATATTTGCACAGCATAAGGTAATGCCTTGAACTTCTCAAGTTAATTTATGATTTCCGTTCTTGTATTCTCCTGGACTTGAACCTGAACCATGAGGCCTTGTTGGACATAATTGAGAGAGTCCTATTTGAAAATCTTATGAAGAAGTAAGAACTGTTCTTTCCTGATTTTTAATTTTCTTAACCTTCTTTTGAATTAAATTGCACCTACCTATATTTCCATTTCCAATGAATATCTCGGACTTTTATTTCCAGTGGCTGTGAGGCATCTTTTTAGTGTATTTCTTCAGATATCATGTGTACGTACTCTTCGTTGTCATGATTAGGTTATATGTTGCAACAACTTATGGCGGTGATTTTCTTTTACATAAACAGATAGGTTATATACTGACTTAACTTTTTTTTTAAAAGAAAGTAAAACATATGAAAGAGTTTTTTGACAAAAAAAAAATCCTTTTGTTTCATCCAAACTTCAACTTCATCCTTACAAACTTCAATCAACTTAAAACAGCCTTCAAGTGTTTCAAAGTTGACCAAACACATCCTCTATTAATTTTTTTCTCTCCATTCGTAACGGAAATTTTAATCACGTGACCTTTTCCTCTCTTCTTTCAATATAAGTTTTACAAGAACATCCTATTGTCAAGTTTATATTCATTTCTAATTCTAATGAAAGTTAGGCTCCTTTGTCTTTCTCATTTTTGGATAAGTTCTCCGCCCTCCAAGAGAACATACAAATTAAAATACTATCTCAAAAGTCTTCTCCAGTGAAATCTTCATCTTCTGTCATTCTCTCCGCCATGATCTTTTATTGTTAATATAATAGTATTAGATATAACAAAATTCACGTGGTATAAATTCTGGCCTGCGTTATATTTATGCATACTTACATATTATGTACAAAGTTTCAACCGAGACGTCCGGGTGTCGTGGCCGCACCATTCTTGTACATAGATCTGCCTCTGGGTCCATTTATGATTTTAGCTTTTCTTCTTTGATTTAAGTATTATTATGTTTTTACCCTAGCTGGTTCCAAGTGACTCTATTTATCAGAATGAGCTACCACTGGCATTCTTTTCTTTATCCTATTTCAGTCAAATATCATACAGTTTCTACCAAGTTACTTTGTTAAACCTGGAAAGTTCAGTCCTTCATGTAAGTAATTTCTATGAGCTGTCACACCTCTAAATTCTTTTGGTAACTTCCAATTATTTTCGGTATTAATGGGACTTTGTATTCCAAATCTTAACTTTCATGATTAATAGTTTTTTAGTGCATATGTGAAGGTCTTGGAACTAAAAAAAGCAGGTGGTAGAGTATCAGTCATGAACCTTTTGAATCAAAGGCTTCCTTGGAAGTATTTTTCAGTTCCTTTTGCTTTGACATCCAGTATCTAAACAGATTTTTCTCCATTTTTGAGAAGTGTTACTTATATAAGGCTTGATGGATCAGTTGAACGAGAAAAGCGCTTTGACAATGTGAAAGCATTCAATTCGGATATTACTATAGATGTTTTCCAGCTTACTAAACATGGTATGATTCTACATTTTGGCATGGTTTCTATAGTTGAAGACTTGTGCTTATGTATGAATACTTCTTTCAGTTGGTCGGCTTTGTTTGAACCTGACATCAGCTGTACCCTTGTATTTATAGAGCATGACTGGAATCCAATGCGAGATCACCAGGTATAGAGAGTTAGCCTCTTGTTTGCAGGTTTTCTTTTTCTGAATATGGTCCAAAACCATAAGCCACATAATTCTTTGGCAGATTTTTAGAACTGTTAAAGGTATTATGTGTTTGTAATCTTAAGGTTTTAATTTCCTTTTGTGGGTTTGTGGGTGGGGGGTGGGGGTGGGGGGGAATATTTTGCATGCAGGGTATGGAGAAGTGTCTATTTCTCTGTATAACTACTTTTGAATATTATGTCAAGTTTATATGTTTCTTGCCTCTTGCTTGGTTTTGAATTACTGCTTCATTGGACATCAATTTCCCTGGATGTTCAAGTTCTTATTTAAATTATGTGTTCTATTTCTTAATAGGCAAGACTAAGTCTGCAATGAAGTACGGAGGTTATTTGTTATTTACTATCCATCCATTTCCTACTTCTTTCATAACAGAAGAATGACTTATGGATAATACATAATAATTTGGTAAATCTACCACCCAATTTTAATCACAATATTTAAAACAAGATCAATAGAAGACGTGACCAAACTAAAAAGAACCAAAAGGGGTGGCCTAGTGGTCCAATGATGTAGGTTGCGAACCATGAGGTCTCGGGTTCAAAGTTTAGGTAAGACAAAAACAGTTGCCTAGAATATGTACTGGTGAGAGAGTAACTACCCCATGGAATTATTTGAGGTGTGCAAAAGGTAGCCTGGACAATATGGTTCCAAGAAAATGATAACCAAAAAGTACACCTGTTGAAGTTTATGAACAAGTAGGCACTATAAGATGTTTCATTTGTAGTTACTATAAAATTAGTCTAATATGACGCTGTTAGATTTTTTGTGTTACTTTTGAGGATTTATTATCTGTCAATCCTAATTTTTTTATACTATTTTGATATATTTTTGAATTTTATGGTTATCTTTGGTATTTTGATTTAATTCCCGCAGATAATACATATCTGTTGTTGGGTTGCTATATCTGGAGTGTTAATATTGCAAGTAGTTGATATTCTATTGCGTTAATTTTAGTTATGACATTCTTGTTGATCTTCTTATGTCCTGCTTGCTCAAGGCTGTGCTTCCTTACATGAGTATAATCATGCTCCCTACGGTTGAATTTTCTCAACTTGAGCCCTACCGTTAGATGAATTAGATGATAGGTAAGCTTTTATAGTTGAGGCATGGCTTTTTTCCTTTACCTTTGAAGTTCCTTTTCCAAAGACATCATTCAGTTTTCTAATTGAAGATTGAAAAGGTTATAAATGGCTTATTACTCCTGATCATCAGAGCTCTTATGGCGCTTGAAAACGACGGACTGTGGTAATACCAAAGAGGAAGTTGGTTCCAGTATTAAAGATGATCTTTTAATTGTTCCAAATGATATTGAATCTTTTGTGAATTTAATCCTTCTAGTGTTGTTTCTGGGAAAACCTGAGAAATCTGATGGTGGTTCTTTCTATTAACATAACTTCTTAATTCTAAATGATTTCACTTCGATATTTGAAATTCAGGTGGACGGCTAGTTCCGAACAAGCATACCTAGAACTTTTAACATTGGAGATGTTGCAGAATTTTTGTTGAAGATTAAATCTTCTAACGAACTGCATATGTTTTTCATATTTTTGTGTAATGAGTTGACCGATGTTAATCGGGCAGATATACAACCTTATTACACGGGTGGAGCACATTGATCATGCTTGTAAATCTGTGCAGCACTGTATTAAATCATCGCTAAATACACACAAGCACACGTGAGTTAATCCAAGTTCAGTTCAGAAGAAGGATATGCATAAGCTATTAAAGACAACAAACTTTATTTAATTATATTCTCAATCCCTTTTATGTGTGGGCCTGATTCTTTTTTCATGGGTCTAGCACGTGACAATTCTTTTTGATAAGGTTGTTGGTGAGACTTGATCCAACGACTTCTCTCCTTTGAGGAAGTATTGATCAAGACACTAGTCCTAAGGAGCAGAAACAACACATGAAGAGCTTCCTGCTGTTAGCAATAGGAAACAAATTAAAAGCTCTTGCTGCTTAGAAGAGTGTTAATGTCATCACAAATATTTCAAGTGAGTGCACTTCCATAGAATGTTTTATGTTTTCTCCTGTCTTGTTCATGTATACCAAGAATTATAGTTTCTTAAGATGCTAATTTACTTGTGATTCTGACTGTGTCTTCAGCAAAATCTCAAAATGTGACTCCGATTTTGGAAACCAATACTAATGAAGGAGATGCTATTGGATTGGAAATAAAAATAAAGTCCTTCAGTACGTATTGTACTGTGACTGTTTGCTACCTTCCTGCATATTAATTTATTGTATGAGCACCATAATGCTGCCTAACAAATTTTTATTACTTGTCGTCAATAATGAAACTAATAAGCTTTTTCATATTGTTCAAGTAAACAAAGTTGTAGGTGTTAATGTTTATTTTTTAATTCGTGCTTCTTTGCAAGAATGAAGTATGTCTTTTAGGTGATGATGTTTTGTTTCTCCAGTTAAAGGGAGCTTCAAATGTCAATGGTGAACAAAATGGAGGTTCGGCAACATTTACAAAATATTGCAAAGATAACTAAGTTGTGGATCTTCAAAGGCCTTGTAGTGTTATAGTCTGGTAAAGCTCCTCTGTAGCATCATTTGTTTTAGGTTGACCACATCTGTTGTTCGGAATGTGTTAAAGCAGTAGGTAGGAAGTTTACTTTATTTTGCGTATGAGTAGTGCTCTTTGTTGTCCATAGGGAGTGTTTGGACCCCAAACGTTGTTTTGTATGCAGATAGTATTCATGTATACTTTCTAATTTGTGATGTGTACATATTGTGTTATAATTTATTATGTATGTAAATAAAATTTACATAAATACAAGTGACCATTTTGTATAAATCATTTCAATTTAATAACATGTGGCAATAATCGTTGTAGTAGATCAATAAACCGTTGCAATAGGTAGTCAAAAAGCATTGCAACAGAATAACAAAAACGTCGTAATCGATGTTATTACAACGGTTTAATGTCGTTGCAATAGAATTTATTGAAACGGTTAGTAACCATTGTATCAGATGAAAATAGGCGTCCCAATAAGTAATGAAATAGTTGTAATAGGTACTCAAAAAGCGTTGGAACAAAATAACAAAGGCGTCGCACTAGATACTATTGCAACGGTTTAATGTTGTTGCAATAGAATCTATTGCAATGGTTAGTAATAGCTGTAATAGATAAAAATAGGCATCTCAATAAGTCAAAAAATAACCATCACCATAGGTTACGCTTTGCCAACAGTTGTCTACAACCGTCGGCATAGCTTGACCTATTGCTACGATTTCATACAACCGTCACATAAACCATTGCCATAGACCTATCGCAACGCCCACATATAGGACGCTTCCTAAACCATTGCAGTAGAGCTATGGCAACGGTTTTGTTGTTTATTGCAACGGTTTTCCAACCATCACCATAGGGGTAATTTCCAGTAGTTCTAAGGCTTTTCCAGTGTAATACACCTAAAACTACCAATTTCATGAATAAATTAGTGAATTAATGGAATGCGATGGTAAATTAAATGTCAATAATCAAAATCCTTCAACGTATTCCTTAATTTTTCTTTTTACACCATCAATTAACTAAAATCTTTCCTAAAACGCTCTCCAAACCCAGTAAATTAACAATTCTAAGACTTATTTCTTAAATATAAGTTAGCGAGGATGAATTTCTTACCTTTATTAAGCCAAACGAAGAAATCCTAGTGTGTTTCTCCCTAAATCAGATTGTTTTTAACCCTAGAATGAGTTTAGAAAACTAAACTATTTTCGAGAAATATTATAATAAATCTATGGTTTTCACTACTATTGTGGGAGCTTACTTCTATAGCGATACTAACCATTGTACCAGTCATTGATTGCCTTTGACCAACGCTATAGCTAGAATTCCTCTGATATGGCACTTGCTATTACAACGGTGTGCCAACCTCTATAGCCACGTCGATGGGAGATAATTTCTATCTTTGCTCAAAAGTATCACTTCCTGTAACACACTTTAAATCTAAAATATTCTGAATAGTGCCCGTTATGCTAAGACCAATCTAGGAATTTTACTTACCCAAATTTGATTCTATAAATTTCTATGGGTTCCTTACTATCTTAGCTAACTAGAAATAAAAACAAATACCACTAATCCGATTCAAATCATTCCCAGGTTTTCCTAGGCCTCACCTCACTTTGAAATCGATCAAAACTAACATAGCCTAAAATTTGTAACTTCCAAACTTGGAAGATTGTGGAGATGAGATTTTGAATGTAGGTCTCATTAACAAACAAGAGAGTTATTATAGACTCAACCTGTACTAGAACATTATACGTAATACCCATAGGCTTTTTTACAATGCAGTCTATTATAATAAGTCTCGTCAAAGACAGTCTGTCCACTCCCAATCTCAACTATTTAAACATTGTAAGCAGCATCAAATTAATACTAGCACCCAAGTCACAAAAGTCTTAGCAATTGAAACCTCTTATAGTGCATAGGATGGTGAACACTTCAAGAACTTCCTTTTTATCACAAGAAACTAGGAAGCTATTAAACTATAATGGGGCAAATTATAAGCAGGCTTAAAATGCGAAGTCCTTTTTTTTAACAAGATCCTTCATCAACATGTGTAGCTAGGCATTTGCTTCAGTGCTTTAAATAAATGGATATTCATAGATAATTACTTCAACATCAAAATAAACTTTTGATATTTTCCTTGTTCTGCCCTCTTCTTTAATCGTTAAAAAGATGGAGGAGGTCCTGGCATTGGAGTTAAAATTTGTGGGACTTCCTTCTTATTTTCCTTACTAGACACATTTTTTCAGTAGCTGAAGACTTTTGTTCTATCACAATCCCATCAATACTCTACTCTTTGGCTTCATCCACGTTTTCAACATCAATTATCTCAGGATCTATGATCAACAACTATTAACCTAAGAGGTTCAACAATCATATTGTCACTTCTGGTAGTTACAACCATTTAGTGACCACTATTTTTAAAATTGTTGACTTCTTTTCAATAAAGTGTACTTTTTTTATGTTGGTTCAAAGCTACAAAGACTTAACTAAATTGCTACTCAAGATACTTAATTGTAGTAGCATATGACTCACACTTTTGGATCATCCTAGAAATATCCACATGAATCACCTTAAGGTTGTTGTCACTAGCTTCTACCCTATTCAACACTTTGGCTAACATTTATTCTATCCTAGAATCGCTCAACTCTACTTTGTGGCTACTAGGTGGACTATACAACACACTTCTATCGTTCTTATTTCCATCTTTTCTTCTAATCACCATCTCTATCTCTACCTTTAATCATATCTTTATACCCTGAATAGTTGTAGTTGTTTCCTTATAATAGTTCCTACCTTATTTTCCTTGACCTTGGCACCAAGAGTCTTGATATACCCTTGGGAATTATCCCAAAGACCCACTGTCTGATTTTTTAAGTAGTTTGCTTCCTCCTCAAAATTAGAATCATTGCTCTCATGTCTTAGTGTTTTTCCTTATGACCTAATTGCACATATTTTTTTGCCCTATCCCTTATGATATTATTTATGATAATACTTAATTCAATTCTCATCTCAACTACTTCTTGAGCAAGCTTCTGTTTTTTCCTACACTGCTCTATGGATGCATATATAGCATATGTGCCAGCAGGAATATCAGATTTTGTGTGTACCAAGTCCTACTAATTTTGGTGATTCTATCAAGTATAACTATTACATCTGCCAAAGTTTGGCTCTTAAATACTCCTACAATAGTGTGAGCTACCGTCTTTTCATTAATATTCAAAGACCTATAAAAGATCTCCAACAAATGATATTAAGGTATTCTGTGATAGGGGACTTCTTGTAGCTTGTTCTTGAATTTTAACAATGTGTTACATAAACCCTTTGTATGTAGTTTCCTAAAGTTATAGATCTCTTCCTTTAGTTTCAAAATTATATATGGTGGCAACAACCTTTTTAAGAAAGCCTAATTTATTTTTTTTGGTTTAATTTGTATTTTATTAATAATCAAATAAGAACAAAAATAAGAATGGGCTAACCCATCCCAAAATTTGCATAAGAGAAAAGAAATCAAGAAGTAGGGACCATAAGACCGGCCTAGGAAAAAAAACATATAAATAAAAGTAGGGTTTCCTAAATGAGATAAGAAGCTCAATTCAGTACTCTCCACCTCTTGACCTTCTTCTTTCTTCCTTATGGCATTCTTCTTCAATTAGCAGCTCAATCTTCTATTTTTTTAGGTGGTGAATGTTGTTCCTTGGTTTGTAGGAAAGATCTGGTAACAAATCTAGCTTCAAAAGTAATTCACCTTTTTTTTTCATCTTTATTTTCCATCCACAGTTGAGATCTCCGATACTGAGGTGTGGTTTTTGATGCTCAAAATAGGGTCTATTCCGCTTAGTCCTGGACATCATTCTAGGTAAGCTTACCAGATCTTCCTTGCTGAGATTATATGTCCTGCTCAATATTAATCTTTCTTTTGAATTAGATCTTTAAGGGAGAAAGATAAATAGATGCTTGGACCCACTGGATCTTTGATGATTCCATAAACCTAAGCTGCATGTTGTGCTAATCTAACTATGGACCCCTGGTTTACTGAGAGACCTTTTTGATGGTTGATGACATAGGCTAAGTAGTATCTGTTTTTGGTTGTTTTTCATCTTGTACAACAACAATATATTAGCCTATCCAGTCTGTAGTCTGATGCTTAGCTGTTAACCTGAGATAAAATATCTAATACTTATCACTATTTAAAATCTTTCTAGCTATGCTAGGCATTTGGTGAAAAGCTATGTATGTGAACTGATTATGCTCGACTACTTTGTTGGCCAGGAAGTCTGCTAGCTGATTCCCTTCTCTGTATTATGAAGTATTTGTACTTCTTTGCTTTCAATCAATTTCTATATTTTCCTTATAATATCCACAATTTACCATGGTATTTTTCATTCCCTATTTAGAATTTGTTTCATCACATATGAATCAGTCTGTTTGATAACTTTACGTAACCCTGAATTGTTGCAATGTTTAGCTGCATTCCAAATAGCAATTACTTCTGCTTCTATATTAGTAACATCATCAATAGTTACTCCTGCTACATACATCAGATCTCTCTACTCATCTCTTAACAATAAATCCCACTAACTTCTTCCTGGATTGATCTTTGAGACTCCATCTGTGTTGCACTTAACCCATCCTGGCTTTTATAATTCCCACACCACACATATAGCCCTGATAGAAGGCTTTAACTGACTAAATTGTTGTATAATACCTGGCCAATCTCCTTTGAATTTAAATGCCGTTTTTCTCACTTTAAGAAACATCCAAAGATGCCTTGTAACATTCATTATCATCCTGTTTACTAAAACTCCTTTTTTGTCATGCTTCAGTACATTCCTTCTTCTCTATATTCCCAGACTATCATAGTGCCATGCTGATTTAACTGTGAAGCTCCCCTTTGTGTCTACAGTCCATACTGCCATGTCCTACACCCTATCATTCTGTATAGTAATAAAATTCTTGAGTATGTGATTCACCATATCTTCTGAGAACAATTTCTGAAGTTTGATCACATCCTATTGTCCATCTCTGAATAAATCTCGAATATTCTGAATGTCATCATCCCATTCTCTAATTTCCTCAATAACAAAGTATAAATCCCCTAATATTGTCCAGTTATCAAATGACATATTTGCATTCCTTCCCTTTATTTTCTAAAGGATCAGATGATCTGTCAAATCTCTTGCCATCAACATGTTTTTTCATACCTGCGACCCACTTCCTGTGTTCCACATTACCTCTGTAGGATGTACCATACTGTAGTACTTATTCATCATGAACTCTCTCCATATAGAACTCTTGATTTTAAAGTTCCACCATATTTTACAGAAAAGAGCTTTTGATATGTTATGAAGGCTCCTAAAGCCAAGACCTCCTTCTACTTTTGGTAAACACATGTTGGTCCAAGCCACCCAATGTCTTCCTTTTCCTTCTTCACTGCTACTCCAAAAAAATTTAGCAAAAGTTTTCTAGATAGCATTTATCACATTCTTTGGAGGATTCATTACTGACAAATAGTTTATTGGAAGACTTTGTAAGACATGTTTGATTAGTACAGTCCTTCCTCCAAAGAATAATAATTTTCCTTTCCAAAACTGCAACTTACTTCCAATTCCATTCATGATCAGCTGATAGTACTGCTTCTTCTTTCTTTTAAATAAAACTGGACATCCAAGATAGGTAAAAGGAAAATCTTTCCTTAATATACCTGTTGCTACTTCTGCTAGGATCACTACACCATTGGAAGCCTTTTCATGGAAATACAGAGCACTCTTTTCGTTATTAATTCTCTGACCTAATACTTTCTCATATTTCTCCAAAGTATTAGTCACCAGATTCGAAGTTCCAATTTCTTCTTTACACATGATAATCATATCATCCGTAAAAGCAAGATGATTTATCTTTGGACTTCCTCTAGGCATCCCAAACAATTTGAAATTTTTCATTATTCGTAGTTCCTTTAAATTTTGGGACAACACCTCAGTTGCTATAATAAAAAATGTAGGAGACAAAGGATCCCTTTGTTTCAATACCCTAGAAGATTTAAAGAAACCCTTGGGTTGGCCATTAATCATTAAAGAGTACCAATTATTTGCTGGTAACCTATACACCATATCAATTAGTTGTTCACAGAAACCAATCTTTCTGAGTACTTTTGTCAAAAAAAGCCACTCCACTCTATCATAAGCCTTCATCATATCTAATTTTATGACCATATTTGGTGGTTTCCCTCTTTTCCTGATTTCTGCAACTTTTTTATGAACTACCAAAATATTTTCAGCTATGCTTCTACCCAGATCAAATCCTATTTGTTTTTCTGAAACTATATCAGGCAGAATACTCCTAAGTCTTTCATGAATAATCCTTGAAAAGATCTTATTCAAAAAATTACTAAGAGAAACAGGTCTAAATTAGAAAAAGTACTAATATTCAGCTTTTTAGGAAGTAGAACCACATTTGTATGTGTAATGAACCTTGGAAGCGCATACCCAATGAAAAAAGCTCTAACCATTTGGTGTAGATCTTCTGCTATTATTTCCCATGCATCCTGCAAAAAAGCTCCAGTTAAACCATCCGAACCAGCAGTACTATTTCTACTTAGTCCCATCACTACATATTTGATTTTCTCCAAAGTTGGGACTTGTATAATATCATTATTCAGCTCATTTGTTACAACAGAAGGTAAAGAATATAGTATGCCAAAATCATAACAATCCTCCTATTTATGAAACTTATTTTAGTAGAATAATACAGCTACTTCAGTAATATCTTCCTTATTTTCTAGCCATTCCCCTTCCTCATTCTGAATACTGTTTATCCGTAGTCTTTACCTTCTACCTTTTACACTAGCATGAAAGAACTTTGTATTCTTCTCTCCCTCCTTGAACCACTGAAGTCCTGCTTTTTGCTTCTAGTATTCCTCTTTTCTTTTCAGTTGCATGGTCAACTCTGCCTTCTGCTTTGTTCTCTCCAGATAGATTCTCTTCAAATTGCTTCTCTTTTATCCTGATAACTTATTCTAAAGTGGCTATCTCTTGGAAAATATTCCCAAAAGATTACTTACTCCACTTAGTCAATACAACCTTGGTTCTCTTAAGTTTTTGATGAAAAACTATGAAGGGATTACCATAAATTTCCTTTTTCTAATTCTGCTTAATAACCTCCAGATAAAATACTTCTTTGAGCCAAAAGTTTAAGAACTTAAATGGTTTGATTATGTACTCCTGAATAGTATTACAATGAACTAATATGGGAGCATGATCAGAACAACTTCTAGGTAAATTTTCTACTTCCAATACTGGAAAAATCTCTTGAATGTTACTATTTACCAAAATTCTATCCAACCTTTTGAAGATGCAGTAATCCTCCACTCTTTCATTCCACCATGTAAACTTACTGCCCTTAAAAGCAATTTTCTCTAAATTACAGTTGCTTATGTAATGATTGAAATCAGTTATCTCCTCAAATATAACAGGTAAGCCTCCCAGTTTGTCATTTGCATGCCTTATAACATTAAAATCTCCCCCTATAATCCATTGATCATTAATATTCTCACTCATAACCTTAAAAGCACTTCACATTGCACCCATTTCCAATTGATTGCATTTGGCATAAACCAAAGTAACCACAGTCATCACTCCTACCTGTTGATTCTCTAATCTATGTGTGAGTTATTGCTCCTTATCACTTATTATGACAACCTCCATCTTTGATTCTACAAAAGCCCATATCTTTCCTAATACATTGACTGCAGCATGCTCTATTCCCAATCTTCTTTTGTACTCCTCAATATTTTGTCCCTCCTAAAATGGTTCCATTAAACCAATGAAACAAAAATAGAACCTTTTATGCATTGTTATTAATCTAGTAAAAGCTTTTTGGGTATTAACAGACCTTATATTCTAAATTAAGGCATTCATTTTGAAACATTTGTTGTTTGGCTCCTTGTTTGCATTGTACTATTACTATTATCTTTACTTCTTCTACACTTATTACCATGCTTCTTTTTTAGAGACTTAGCCTAATTAGGAGATATGTCGCCTGCTTGAATGACCTCCTCAACATTATCTATTAGATCCTCTTTGTTACTATTAACAACTTTCATCATATTACTGATCTCCATTACAGTAGGTATAATATTCTCTAAAATAAACTCTTAAGAGTTATTGTTCCGTACCAGTACCATCTCTCTTGACTCATTTTGGTTCTATTTGTCATATTTATTCTTCTTTCTTGCTTCCTCAAAGTCTCCTAATGCTTTAACATTATCTTCTCTTTGTGGTATCTCATCACCTTTACTTGATTACTTTAATTCAGCACTATTAACACTATAAATATCTTTCTGTTGCTGATTCTCAACTTTTTCTTCTCCATTATCTGTACTTAGTTGTTCATCTGGAACTACTGCATCTGCTTTCCCAAAACTTCTAAAGACCCAGTCCTTAGTACTCTCTTTCTCTTTTGTAGTGATGTCCTCAATTTGCTCCTCCTCTTTGTCTTCTTGGTTTAAAACATCAAAAGTATTTGATGTTTCCATGACTTCCTCTGAGTCTTTCAGCTCTCCTAGAATGTTTCCATACTATCTTTTCTATATCTGTTCTTTCTCGACTTTCACGAATTAGTCTCTCTCTCTCAACTCCTACTTTTACCTCTGCATTTTGTTGTCCTTGAATGCTTTATTTATTACTCTAATGAGCTCTTTTTTCTTCTTACTGCTTCTTGAATAATTCTAGATGAATATCCCAACATGTTTCTTTATCATGTCCTTGTAATCCACATTCCTTACAGTACTTGGGTTTAAGATCATACTGTATTTTGATCCATTTGGATTTAATGTTACCTGTAACATCATCACAGATCCATTTGGTTTTAATGTTACCTGTAACATCATCTTCCTCATTTATTTTAATTCTATGTGGCAGCTTAGAAACTAAATCAACCTTAATTTTTACCCTCGCACAGCTTGGCCTTATATGATTCTTTGTTGCCATATCCATCACCAAAGGTTTACCCACAGCTAAGGCAATAGAAAAAATAGCTTCCTTAGCAAAAAAATTTGGGGGAAGATCTAGGAAAGAGATCCATGCTACTCCAATAGTGGTCTCAACATTCGGTTCAAACCATAGATCCCATTTGAGGGTTCTCATTTTCCAATATTGATCTCTTGTTTTGATGAAGTAGGCCGAGGTAGATAATAGTTGTACATAATCTTCTAACTAGTTTAAACGGATCAATATATGTCGTGTATCTAGAACACCTATTATGCAGTCTCCTTTGATTGTACATTATTTAGGTATCATCTCTCTAAGATCATTAATATCAGGACTTCCATAGGAAAACTTACCAATGATAGCATATTGTAAGTTTTGTTGAACAACTAAACTCTTCACCTCAGATGACTTCCACGTAATTGTAGGTTTTCCATGTTGCATGGTAATTGGTTTTAGTAGAACTTTGACATATTCTTGCACCGGAGATCTTGGTTTAACTAATTCTGCATAATTTGGAAATAGTATTTTTCTAACCATCTACTAAGAGGTGTTCTCAGGTGGTATCAATCCACCAGAAGTGGTAGCCATTCAATCAAAATTGAATCAAAATTCAATGTACGTACTTATCAATGCATTAAGAAAGCCTGCTAAAACTCCTACTATGTAGTAATTGATTCAGGTGGTAATTCCACCAGCCACAGAGTTGCTTCACCCACTAATAAAAAGGAAATAACCATAATCGGATAGCATCTTGTCCTATACTAGGTATTTTATAAGCTTTGTAAATTCTCACAAATTTCATTAAATGCAAATTTTCATCAACAATAGAGCCACCAAAAAATACTCCTTTTGTCCCGACCCGAGGCTTCCCCCTAGTCGTAACATAGTGCATAGTGCTTAAGGCCATAAGTGACCCCAATCTAGCCCATGATCTGGTACCCTATTGTGAGCACTGAATAAAATAATAATACAAGCATTATATATGGAAGGTAAATTGATAAAACACTATTAAGGTAGAATATTGAAACCATACCCAACGTTTCTGAACTACTACTACAACTTAAAATAAGTTTGGCTATCTGAATATCTAAATATCTAAAAGACTCTAAGGCATAAGGAGTTGATGGGAAAAATCCCCAACTAACTCTGACTAAAATAAATAAAGTACTACAAATAACTATAGATACTTGTCCTCGAAGGATAAGGACTCACCATAACTGATGCTAAATGGTACTGAGCTAACTATGGGTGATCGGGTAATTGGTCATATGAACCTATATTATGAAATCAATGTAGCACAAAAGAGATTATACCATCAGTACTTTGAACTAGTATGTGAGATAGGGGCTAACTGAAATACATATAGGTACTAGGCATAAATGCATGATCATGCAAAAAGAATACAAGATCAAGTTAAACATAAATTGTGATAATCTGTAAGGAGGAGAATAACTGAATAACTAATAAACTGAACACTTGGCCATGCAAGCCTTATCTGATATGGTCTGAATGCTGAACTGATACTTTGAGAGCTAACATCTAACCGACATGCCCTAATCTGAGAAAATCAGGGTCCAACCTGTAACTCCAGTTGGAAATATGTCAATACCTTGCCATGGGTACTTACACGGATAGTGTGGATTCATATAGATGATGTCCCAAAGCACCTAGATGTCAAGCCTGAACTGACGGGTGGCCTTTGAGTGAAATTTAAGCCTAAATGGATAGGTGACCCCTCATAACCTACACTGGCTACGTAGTTCTGGAACTTAGGGACTGCTAATAATGACTATGCCTAAGCTGATAGGGGATCAATCATCCATGCATTCACTGGTAATAAGTTATACTCGCAACTGAACTAACATAGAAACACAAATTAATACATGCACTAATAATTTATTTGCACAAACATGGTATTCAGGAAACTAACAGTTTATTTATAATCTGAATATAATAAAATAAATAAGGTCTGAATAACCTGTAACTTTAAATCTGAAATATGCATGAACGTATGGGTATAGATTGTTCATAACCCTCTAACACTGAATAATTACTTTAAATACAGTAACATCATTTACAACACGGTAAGAAAATTCATGATTCAAAGACCCAAAGCATAGAATATATCTTTAACTGATGGAATCTATGATTATGAGTACGGGAATATGTTAAACTTATGAGGACAACATTCTTACATGGTTTAATTCATGAATTGGTAAGTTTGCATGGTATTAACTTAACAAAAGATGGGTAATTGGAATTTATAACAGGTAATAACAAAATCCTCATGGGAAAACATATTGGCATGGCTTGAATTCAAAACTATTAAGAGAATATTGAGTAAATTCATACTTAACATTGGATTATCATAAAAAGAGGGAACGGGCTTATACATAAAATACAAATGATTCTTGGGACTCAATGGTGGGAGGAACCCATTGATGAATACCCTACATACTTGATTTGCCTGAATTATTAAAGAAAAGCTTGGGATTGAGACCTTGAATAGAAACCTTAGGACAAACTTTGTAATTTGTTTTCTTGGGAAGGGGGATGTTTTCACATTGTTAAATGATGATGAATGAGGTATATAATACCCCTCTTGGACTTTAATTACTGATTTGGATGATTAGGGATAGGGGAAAAGACCAAAATTCCCCCTTGAACCTTTCATAAGGTTGCAAGAAAAACCTACCATCGTGGCACGGAGGCTATTACGGTGACTAGCCTCCATCACATGGCATGTATCATGAAGACTAACGTCCGTGACACCTCGAGAGGTCCAACCTCTATGACACGCCCAAATCATAGAGGCATTCTACCTCCGTGGTCAAAAAACACCCCAAACCTATTCCAAATATTCTAAAACTCTTCCAGATGACTCTTTTAACATTCCTAAAAACATTTCAACTCAAAATTCAATGTTTTGAACTCGCAAAGGCCAAATATAAATGTTTAAAAATCTTAGGGTATTAAAATGGTTAAGTACCTTGTAATTAGTGTGAAATAAATGCCTTTAGGACTTATAAACATGAGACGTAGAGATGAAAACTTGTCTAAAATTTTGTAGGGTATTACACCTTTCATGTTCAACAATTATATCATTATGCCTGTAATGTCAAATTTGACCCTATAGGGCAATATGGAAGGAATAATAACACATATTGCATCTGCATAATCTTGGTTGCATCATCATGATCAATATGAAAATGAGGGGTATATCAATGGGGTTATAGATCATGTCCCCTATTTCTTCTTTTCCTAGGCTATTCATCTAATGTAGCCCAACAAACTACTTCTTCTTGCATAGCTTGATCATTAGCAACAACCTGATGGGATGCTTCTTCTTTTCTAGCTTATTCCTCAGCTATCATATGAGATATTTCTCACTCGGGAGTTTCCTGAACTCTTTGATTATCCATTCTCTTCATTATTTTCAACATTCTTTCAAACTTGTAATTAATTGGAATCAAGTGTTTTCCTTGACTCAGAATGTTAGGTATACATCAATGTGAACCCTAAGAACAAAACAAAAACAACAAAAAACCTAAACCAGGAAATAAGTACTAACAGTTATGTAAACACAATTGATCTAATCCTAAATTGCATTTCCTAATAATGGCACCATGATTTGATGTCGTTCAAATTATACCTCACAGTGAGATATAAAGCAGTCATTGACTCAAATATAAAATAAACCAAGGTTTAGGTCGATCCTATGAGAAATATAGATAGGACCTAAAGTAATGTGGTTTTTTTATTTTTAGTCAGCTATTTCTGAATGAAGAAATTTAAAAGAACAAGTAGTAGTTTGTAATATAAAGTAATGAGTAATAGAGTATCAATTAATTTTTTTGTTATCAATAAAGATGATCATTTAGGATTGTGTTCCCCATGATTTCATAAATCAGTAAGACTATCGTACTAATGCTCTTTCCTGGTGCTTAACATGCCAAATTACTATGCAACTTGGTCCTTTTACGGGTGTTAACTTTGCTAACCCTTACCTTTGATCAAAGATTAGCTATTCCTAGACAAGGTCAATCTATTAGATGGGTTGATAGATTCAAATATCCATTGTTAATCATTTTTCCTATTCTCTACATTTTGGTCAAGAAAGCAATAACTTAAGGTAAAATCTAGCATTTGTAACTTTTAAAAATCAATCAATATGAAAAGAAAAACAATACATTCATAAACATCAATCAAGAGTCACTAAGTACTTTTCCTGCTTTGTTAATTTATAATGGTTCTCAATAATCCTAATTATGAGATTTAGCTACTCATATTTATCAGATCACAATAATAATTGGAATAATGAATCATAGGCATGAACTTACAAAGAGAATAAAATAAACTTAGAATTTTGAATTAATGGAAAAGTATGTAATAATCTGTCAAACACCAAGAAAAAGATGAAGTGTGTGTTTCCGATTTCAAAGGGCGTAATAATATTGCATTGAATGTAACATCTTACATAAAGCCTTAAGGAAGTATTTATAAATAAAGAATAACACCTATCCTAGTTGAATAAGGATTTTAGGTTCGGGGGTTCCTGTGCGTTGTGGGTTGATACAACGACCTATTTTTTTGTGATCGTACTTCTTTGCTAGTGATTGGATCTTCTGAGTACGATAGTGTACCACAACTTATGGTATCTTATCATGGGTAATTAGCACTCTTCATTGTTTCAACCTTAGATTAGAATTTTTTAGGATCTCTACCCATGACTGTTAGGATGGGTCATGGTTTAAAATAATGACATATTGGTGTGGTTGTCATGTGAATATTGACTTTGGCATTTCTCTGATGTTTATCCCATAGAACCCTGGTATTACCTGTGCAATGAACCAATTAGTCTTACAATGGCTCGTCTCATCCCTTTTGCTTTATTTTTATATTTTTATATATAGTTTTGATGATGAGCAGATGACTACAAGGGACCAGGTCCTTGAATGTTCATGCTAGTTCATGACTATAGTACAACTGGCATGCGTGACTTCATAATTTTGTCCTCTTTTGTAACAAGTTAGCAGGTGCTGCTCGTACTAATTAGTACACCTGGTATAATGATATTTTAGCCTTAATCATCACTCATCTACGAAGGGAAAAATATACTTCTTCATCCAATGGTTTTTGCAAATATTTTGGAGAGCTTAAGAGAGAAGAAAAGGCAAAAACTCATAATTTCAACACTGCTCAAGTTCTTAGTGAGTGTGTGCGCTTAAATATAAGTTATTCTTGAGTCAAATAATGATTTATAATTGAACTAAAGAGTCAAATACTGATTTGTAATTGAACTACTCATGCTATAAGAGTAGTATTTCATTTTGTTGAGAGAAGTTCTTAGGTTTAGTTTCCTAAGCTTGTTGCTGGTTAGAGTTAACCAATTTTTGAGTGAATCTTGGAAGAGGTGTCAAGGTGTGCTTGTAATAGAGGTATTGCAAGAAGGAGGAACCTAGAGTTAGGTTTACAGTCGAGTTTGTAATCAAGAGCTTGGTTATAGTGGATTGTTTCGAGCTAGTGAGGGCAAGTCGTGGTTTTTCCTCCTTTAAGAAAGGGGGTTTCCCCGTTAAATCCTATATTCTTTACCTTTATTACACTGGCTTTTGATTCCTGGTGATTTACTATTTCATTATATGTGATTGACTTTGTGGGACCTAGTCCCTTACTGTGTGGTGCAACACCCAAGGGTTTCAATAATTGGCATCAGAGCCAAAACACTTAAAATACAAATACCTAGAGTGATTTGGTTATCATGGTTACTTTACCTAACTTGGAAGAAGGGAAATATACCACTATACCACCTAGAATTAATGGATAATACTATGGGTGTTGGAAAATTAGGATGTTTGACTTCATTATGGCTAAAGATAGTGAACTAATCGACATAATTCTTGATGGTCCTCATGTTCTAGTTAAAGAAGTCAAAGAAAGAGAAATAAAAAGAATAGTAGTAAAAAGTATGAGAGAATATGATGATAAAGGTAGAAATAAAGTTGAAAACAACTACAAGGCCAAGAAATTATTAGTTTGTGGCATGAGCCCTGATGAAAATAAGACAATCTCAACCTATGAAAATGAGAAGGATATCTAGGATTTCTTGAGCACTGCACATGAAGGTACTACTGATATGAATAATTCTAAAGTATATATGCTGACTACTCAATATGAAACCTTCACTATGAAGGAAGGAGAAACAATCCAAGAAAGTCATAAAGATTCACTTCTATCACCATTGAGATCCACTACCTATGAAAAGTTATTCCATTGTATAAGAAAGTGAGGAAAATTATTGTTGCTCTTCCTAAGTCCTGGGAAAGCAAAGTAGATGCAGTAACTAAAGCCAAAAACCTGAATACCCTCACCATGGATGAACTGATTGGAAATTTAAAAACTGATGAACTTAAGAAGTAGCAAAGGATAGAGAAGAATGATACAAAAAGGGGAAAATCCCTGGCATTAAAAGATTCCAAACTTTATTCAGTAAAATAGGACCCTGATGTTGCCTATCTAGCAAGAAGAATTATCAAAGACATCAAGAAAAATGGTCATTTTCAAAGAGAAATAAGCGACAGTAAAAGGGAAAAATGTTGAGATATGTCATAAATATGGGAGTCCTGAGCACTTTACCAAAGATTGTCCAATGCAAAAATTTGATTATCAAAAGTATCTCAAGACAAGAGGTGACAAGGGAAGGAACAGAGACCAGGTCTCTAAAAATTCAAAAAGGAAGGCAACAACTGAGTATGATGTAAAGAAAGCTCTGGCAACATGGGGAGACTCTTCCAGTGATTTGGGTGAATATGAAAAGATTGGAGATATTTCTATGCTAGCAGTGGAAAATAGTCCAATTATCTATGATTTCTTGTTTGTATTCATTGAAAACATAGAGGATGAAAAAGAATAGGAGGTAACTTTTTTTGATATTAAGGAGAATCTAGTTAATTACACTGCTAGAAAGATAAAAAAGATTGCTAGCATCTTAATCGACTCTGTATATAAACTGGCTGCTGAGAAGAATGCTTTAGAAGAGAAAGTAGAGAATCTGAGTTGTATGAGTCAACTGAAGAAGCCAAATGATTCAAATAATAAAGGGAAGAAGGAAATTTTAAGGCTTCAAATAGGTTTTGAGGAAAAACTGAGGGAATCTCCAAAACACCTTATGTTTGCACTACATAAGAATGAAGAGTTAAAAAAGAACGTGGTACATTTGAAATAAGAGCTTAACAAATGGACTGCTTCTTCATTGATTCTTTTTAGTTTTGCTAGTCAAGGTGTTAATGATGGTAGAGGTCTAGGCTATCAAGAAGAATTCCAATCTATTGAAGCTAAAGGAAAGGCTACTTATTATGTTGGAATCAAAGAGTACGAGCTCTTGTGTACTCACTCTGGAAGAAATGGATATTTGAAAAAAAGATGTCATCACTAGATTAAGGCTAAATTGAGGAATACTAAATACATTCAGTAGTAGAATGCACACCCTAAGGTCTTCAAGTCTTTAAAAAAGGTAAAAAGGAAGCCATTACTACCTAGATGGGTTAAAAAGGATTTGATCACACCATTAACCTCCTACTGGGAACTCAAACTTAAGTGGGTTCCCAAATCCAACTTGTGATCATGATTCCATGCATGAGGAAGGGGATTTTTGTCAAGAATAACTCATTAATTAAAAGGGTTCAAATCTTGATGATGAAAGGTCTGACTGTGTTCTTTCTCTCAAGGTAATTAAAAGTATAAGTGTCTCATTATTGAAAAAGATAATTTCAAGGGACCTGGTCCCAAAAAAATTCATCTTAGTTAAAGAAACTTGAGGCGGTATGAGTGAAGCAAAGTTTGAGACTGAGCTTGATCAAATTACCCAGACCCAACATCTGTGTCAGTGTCACTTCTTAAAATTGGCTATGTCAATGAGACATGTATCCATAATAAAGTAGATGCATATTATTCTAACTCATTTCATACTTTTATAGGTATTCACCCATGGGAATAGCTTGGGAAGGGAACAAATAAATCTAACACAAGCAGACAATTCAGTTAAAAGGAGAGGGACCTGGACCTATCTCTCAGGTTAGTACCAAAATAATATTCCTTAAAATTCAAAAATGTTGTTTTAAAATAGTTACATGTCTTCTCTTATCTTAAAAAAATGTCAAATTTACTTCTAAAGTAAAGAGTTGCACCTGATGTGATTAAATATGTCTTTCAAAAAGGGTACCTCTTAAATGACCAATGGCCAGTTCCTTAATTACAAAATCAAACCTTATATATTTATTGTCTTCCTAATCAACTCAAAGTATGCTTCTAAATTATTCCATCATGATCTAAACTTCTTGTTTTCTCTTGTACAAGTTCAAACTAGAAGAAAATCCATCCTCCTCAACCTCCATGAAAAAGCTTTCTTCAGATAATTCTCAATATTCTCAAAGTGATCTATCAACCTCACCTTCTCCTATTATTCCCAAAACCTTAGGTGAACAAGTTCCTATTGACAATTCTGTATCTATTAAAGTTCTTGCTGAGTTAGTCATTGAAGATTGGAATCAAGGTATCGACTCACCAATTTAATAAGAACCCTCTCAATAATAAATTCTCCCATTCTCAAAAGAATTAGAGTCCTCTAATGTCTCACGAATTTCCATTGACCCAAAAGAAGTGGTAAGTTCTAAGGAATCAGAAAACTAGCAAGTGTTAGATTCCCCTAGTGGCTCTGAGTCAAAATCCATCTTTTCCAAAACATATGATGATGAAATTCTTGTAAAGAAATTTCATCCCCTTAGAACATAAATTTGGGAGATGATAATCTTGTAAGAACCCACAAAATTCTAGTCACTTCAGTCCTATATAGCATGCAAATAGAGGTCCTAGACTTAGAAAATTTAAGCGAAGTGTTGACACTTAGGCTAATTTTTGGCCTTAATATTTTAGTGGCATCATTTAATATCTTTCCAGCCTTAGAATATCAATTTTTAAATTGATTCATGATTAGGGATGTCAATAGGTCATATTGGGTGAGTTTCAAAATTTTTGGACTTTGTTTGGGTCGTGTTTGGATGGTCAAAACAACAAGCCAATGCGATCTTAACGTGTAGCATTGGCTATCGCATTGCACCCATCGATGCAAAGCAACGGTGATTGCATCGACATTATAGACGCGGCGCATCTAGTATCGCATCACTAGGCCTATTTTGTGTGTTAAATTATTGGTTTTCAAGGGCATTTAGGTCCTTTTTCTCTTACCCAACTTAGCTAAAACATGAAATTTAGTAACCTAAAGGGTAAAATACACTCATTATCTCACAAACACTTTCAAGAACAAGCCCTAGTTTCATTAATCTAAAGATTAAGTCCCAAGAATTCAGCACAATTCTCATGAAATCAACAATTAAGGTGTGTTAGGTGTTCATCCTTGGGTTTCCTTCAACCCTTAGAGTTCAAGAAAACTTTTTAAAAGCTTGAATTATGATTTCCATGTTAAGAATTTAATTATACCCATGTTTGAGTTGGTGTATGGATTTAAAATTGAGATATCTTATGGGTTACTTGAAATTATGTTAGCATGTGTGTTGAATTATGAATTTATCATGTCAAAACCCTTGAATTTGCAAGTTTGTGTTGTAGTCATATTGCCTATGTGTTGTTCATTACCATGTACATTAATTATGCTCCCCAAGTATTTTATAGAATGTCCATGTAAATTGAATAGTGAAATCATGACATGTTAGTATGTGTTCTAAATCATGTACAAGTCCATAACCTCCAAGTGTTTGACAAAATAACTCAATGAATGAATTATGTACAATTGACTATTGCTATATTTTCAAGATTTACTATATTTTATCCATTAAGCTATCGAGTCTTGGGGGTATTTATTACCCAAAATCTAGCTATTTACTTAGTTGCAGTAGTTATAGAATCATTCTAGTAAAGGTCAAGAACAGTAGTACTCACTTAGTTAACAGAAATTAGTGAACTCAGTCTAGTTCAGTCAGTCAACCTGATCAGTGTCAGTTCAGTTAAGCCTAGTACAGTATAGTGATCAGTTTTGTGTCAATTCAGTTGGGAGTAGGATTCAACACTGTGTGAACCCAAGGATGGGACATTCCTACTAGTAGAGGGTTTGACCCATAGTAGCAGTCCCTGCGTTATAGAACTATGTAGCCAGTGTAGGGTAAGTCGTCCACCTGCCAGACTACGGTTGACACAAACATATATATATTTCACGAGTCGTTCTGCCAGATTAAGGTTGACCCAGCATTGTTAGTATCCCTTGGCAAGCTACTAACACTCTTCCAACTAGGGTCACAGGTTGGACCCCAACTAAGTTTATAATCGGGGTATGTCAGTTAGATGAACACTCCTACAGTTTCAGTTTTAGTATTCACTAAAGAACTCAAACAGTTCTACAGAACTAGGCTATCAGTTATCAGTTACATAGCCATCAAAATTTAGTACTTCATTATCATTCTAAACTTTTAGTTACCAGTATTCAGTTAACAAAAATCAGTACTTCCTTTTTTATCTAAATCAGAGAGACATTATATGCGTAATATTGCATATTCAACATGTTTAGTAGTTAAAATTTTGCATGTATCCTTATCCAGTTACTTCATGGTGTTCATTCAGACAGTTATCATCTGATGTATATGAACCCATGTATATCATCCTACCTCACTTGGAATACCAGTATATTCCATGTACTGACACGTACTCTTTCTTTGTGCTATGATGTCTCATGTCATAGGTTCAGACATACGGGCTCCTAACCATACTTAGTAGCTCAGGATACCAGTAACAAATTTAGTAGTGAATCCTCATCCATTGGGGATATCATTTTATTACAGCATTTTAGTATTTCATTTAGTTCAGTAGTTCAGATAGTTAGAGGCTTTCAGATAAGAACAGTTAATGTTCAGTTTTCAAATGTTATTATCAGTAACACTCAGTTATTATTTTAGTATTTTAAGAACCTTATGGCATTTCAATTTTATTGCCATAAATATTTTTTAGTATTATTATTCAGTGCTCACAGCAGGTACCAGTCATGGGTTAGGTTATGGTCGTTCGAGATTATAAGCATCGTGTGATGCCCAAGGTGTAGTCTCAGGGCATTACAAAATTTTAATCAGATCTTAAGTTTTTAAAGAGTCCTAGGGAGTCTGAAAGCTATGTCAAGTAGAGTATTGTACATGGGTGTATAGCACGACACACTTATAGAAAAGGGGCTATGGACGTTTTTAGGAAAAGTTTTCCTTCTTTCAGTATTCATGTCATGTAAGTGATCATGAATTTAAGTTAAACTCCCTATATAATCTAATTTTTCCTTCTATTTACAGAACATGCCTTTTAAAAAGACCAATGGAAGAAAAACTGGGAACAAGCCAGCAACTTCACCAGTTCAAGAAGATCCATTGAATGAGCACGTATCTTACGCATAATTAATAGGAGCTTTCACCTTCCTAGATTATTTTGTAACAGCCCAGAATAAAGGTCCAGAATTGTTTAGGCCAACTCAGTAGCCAATACTACTATAGCTAGAATTTGGGATTTCACCCGAATGGACACTCCTTTAGTCTCAAGGTCTAAGTCTGAAGAGGACCCATAAGAATTCCTCGACATGGTGCAGAAGGTAACAAACATTATGGGGGTAACAGCTAGTAAGAGTATTGAGTTAGTTTCCTATTAGTTGAAGGATGTGGCTCATACATGGTTTAAGTAGTGGAAGGCACATAGGGCCGCAGATGCAAGGCCCATTGAATGGGAAGAGTTTGCTACTGCCTTTCTAGATAGGTTTTTCCTATTGGAGTTAGGGAAAGCCAAGGTTTTAGAGTTCATGAACCTAAAGCATGGTAACATGAGTGTGAAAAGGTATTCCCTCAAGTTTACTCATTTATCCAGGGATGCTCCTCCTGTGGTAGCTAATAGTAGATCTAGGATGAGTAAGTTTATATCTGGTGTGTCCGATAGTGTGGTCAAGGAGTGTAGGACCACAACGCTAATTATGATGATGGACTTGGCTAGATTGATGGTTCATGCTTAATAGATAGAGAAGCAGAAAACTAAAGAGAAAGAGAGGGAGAACAAGAGAGCTATAACAGGTAGCTTCAACTATACTTAGCCTAAATTAGAGGGTAATAATCGTCCTCAATTTTACCTAAAATATTTAGTCCCAGCTACATCCTCAGCCAGTGATTTAGTGCCTAAATTTAGAAATGGTAATAAGGATAGGGCACCAAGCTCTAAATCTCAAGGTAGTGTTAGTAGTGCCTAAACAAACCTTCTTTGTTAGAAGTGTGGTAGACACCATTAGGGAATCTACAGGGATGCAAGCGGTGTATGTCTTGGGTGTGGCAAACCAGGTCATAAAATTAGAGTGTCCTCAGATGGGTTCCTAGAGTAAGCATAATAATTCCTAGCTTAGTCCTATTGCCCATCTCAGCAGGGTGTCACTTCCAGTGCCGCCAGTGGGCAACACCCAACTAGGCTCTATGCACTTTTGTCCTGACAAGATAAGGAAAGTTCTCCTAATATGGTCATAGGTACGTTACAAGTTTACCATTTACATATTTATGCTTTACTAGATCCAGGAGCTTTTTTGTACTTTGTAATTCCTTATATAACAGTCAACTTTGGAGTCAGTCCCAAAATCCTCGTAGAGCCCTTCTCAGTCTCTACACCAGTGGGTAAATCTATCATAGCCCGATGGGTATACAGGAACTATGTGGTATCTCAGAAAGCTACTTCAACAGACGTAGTAGAGTTAGAGATAGCAGCTTTTGATGTCAGTCTCGGCATAGATTGGATTCATTCATTCTATGTTTTAGTTGATTATAGAAATAGAGTTTTCTATTTTCAGTTCCCGAATGAACCTATCTTAGAATGGAGGGGTAGTACTTATCACTTAGGGGTCAGCTTATTTCATACCTTAGAGCGAGAAAGATAACATCTAAGGGGTGTGTCTATCATCTCGTTCAAGTTGAGGATTATAGTTCTGAGACTCTCAATCTTTAGTCAGTTCCAGTCTTAAGTGAATTTTCAAATGTGTTTCCTGAAGATCTTCCTAGAGTTCTTCCCCAATGGGAAATTTACTTTAGAATAGACCTTCTTCCAGATACACGGCCCATCTCTATTTTGCCGTATAGAATGGATTTAGCTAAACTTAAAGATTTAAAAGAATAGTTAAGGGATCTCCTAGATAAGGGATTCATTAGACCTAGTGTCTCTTTGTGAATCACACCAATTCTATTTATACATAAGAAAGATAGTTCTCTCAGAATGTGTATTGGCTACCACCATGTGAACAAAGTCACCTTCAAGAACAAGTACCCATTTCCTAGAATCAATGACTTGTTCTACGAACTTCATGGTGACAATTACTTTTCTAAGATAGACCTCAGATCAGGATATCATGAGCTTAGAGTTAGAGAATGTAACATTCTAAAAATAGTTTTCAGTACTCAGTATGGTCACTTCAAATTTTTAGTCATGTCATTTGGTCTTACCAATGCCCCAAAAGCTTTCATGGACTTGATGAATCGTGTTTTTAAGAAGTACTTGGACATGTTCATCATAATATTCATCGATGATATTCTTGTCTACTCCCGTAGTGAACATGATCATACAGACCATCTCAAAATAGCATTACAGACTCTCAGAGCCCATTTGTTATTCGTTAAATTTAGTAAATATGAATTTAGGCTAAGGTCAGTAGCTTTTCTTGATCATATAGTTTCCAATAATGGCATTAGAGTTGATCTGTAAAAGACCAAAGTAGTGAGAAATTGGCCTAGACTGTCTATTACTAATGGTTTGTTGAAGGATTTTCATCTATTGCATCCCCCATGTCCAGAATGACTCAGAAGAAAGTCAAATTCTAGTGTTCAAATTCTTGTAAGAAGAGTTTTTAGGAGTTGAAGACTCGACTCACTGCAGCCCTAGTTCTGACTTTGCCTAATAGTTCAGATGGATTTACTGTGTATTATGATGCTTTTAGAGTTGGTTTGGGGTGTGTTATGAGATAGAAGGGTAAGGTTGTTGCCTATGCCTCTAGACAGCTTAAGCTCCATGAAAAGAATTATCCTACTCATGATCTTGAGTTAGCAATTGTTGTGTTTTCCTTAAAGATTTGGAGGCAATATTTGTATGGGGTGTATGTGGATGTGTTCATAGACCACAAAAGCCTGCAGTATGTATTTTCTCACAAAGACTTGAACCTGCATCAAAGAAGGTTGTTAGAGTTGTTGAAAGATTATGACTTGAGTTTCAATTTCACCCGAGCAAGGCCAATATTGTGGTTGATTCTCTAAGTACATTATCCATAGGTAGTTTTTCTCATGTTGAGCATAGTAAGAAGAAGTTAGTTCAGGAAGTTTATCAGTATTCCAGTCTAAGTGTCCGTTTGGTTGATTCGGCCAAAGGTAGTGTTTAAGTGCCGAATAGTTTGGAATCATCTTTGGTTTCCGAAGTAAAAGAAAAGAAGGACAGGGATCCAAGAGATTCTATCAAAGACCAAAAAGTAGAGGTTTTCTCCTAAGGGAGAGATGGTGTGTTGCATTGCTTGGGTAGATTATGTGTGCCATGTGTGGATAGTGTGAGCTAGTGGATTCTTGCACAAGCGCATGGTGCACGTTACTCAATTTATCTAGGGGCCACAAAGATGTACCATGACTTGAGGGAAGTCTATTAGTGGAGTGGGATGAAGAAAGACATTATAGAGTTTGTGTATAAGCGTTCTACGTGTCAGTAGGTTAAGATTGAATATTAGAAGCCTAGTGGTTCCATGTCGTAGTTCAATATTCCCACATGGAAGTGGGATAAAGTGAACATAGATTTTATGATAGGTTTTCTTCGTACTCATCGTCAGCACGATTTGATTTGGGTCATTGTATACAGGATGACCAAATCTACCCATTTTTTGCTAGTTTATACCACTTATTCAGCCGGGGACTATGCCAGGCTTTATATTAGAGAGTTGGTTAGGTTGCATGGTGTCCCATAATTCATTATTTCAGATAGAGGTACGCATTTCAGCTCTCATTTTTTGGGAATGTTTTTAGAAGGGTATTGGTACCAAAGTTCACCACAGTACAACATTTCACCCTCAGACAGATGGTCAAGCAGAAAGGACCATTCAAACTTTAGAAGATATGTTGAGAGCATGTGTTTTTGACTTTAAGGGAAGTTGGGATGAGCACTTACCTTTGATTGAGTTCGCATATAATAACAGCTATTATTCCAGTATTTAGATAGATCCTTTTGAGGCTCTTTATGGGAAGAGATATAGATATCCTATTAGTTGGTTTGAAGTAGGTGAGGCCATAGTAGTAGGGCCTGACTTGGTGTTTGATGCTTTATAGAAAGTGCAGTTGATCAGAGAGAGGCTTAAGATAGCTCAGAGCCGATAGAAATCATATGCAAATATGAGGAGAAAAGATGTTGAGTTTGAGCTTGGTGACTTTGTGTATTTGAAAATCTCTCCTATGAAGGAAGTGAAGAGGTTTGGCAAGAAGGGGAAGCTTAGCCCCTAATATGTTGGTCCTTATAGCATTCTCAGTCATTTCGGTAAGGTATCTTATACGCTTGAGTTGCCTGCAGACTTAGCATCAGTGCACCCAGTGTTTCACGTCTCCTTGATAAAGAAGTGCATAGGTGACCCAATAGTTGTAGTCCCTATAGAGAGTGTAGATGTTCATAATAATCTCTCTTATGAGGAAGTCCCAGTCGAAATCCTTGATCGTCAGATTTGTAGACTAAGGAACAAAGAAGTTTCTTTGGTCAAAGTTCTTTGGCGGAATCAATCTGTTGAGGTAGCTACTTGGGAAGAAAAAACATACATGCGAAACAAGTACTCTCACCTCTTCTCCGAAAACTCAGACCCTACCTAAGGTAATAGTCTTCCTTAGATTTACTCTATTCCATGCTCAGTTACAGTTGCATAACATTTTTATATCATTCATGCATTCATGAAATAGTTTAGTCATATGTCATGTGTTCAGAATTCAGTCATGCTTCAGTTATGCATTTCAGTATAACTATAGTTCCTTAGTTACTCTCAGTTTAGTCAATCTTATTCAAGGATGAATTTTTCCAAGGGGAAGATATTGTAAGACCCCACAAAATCCTAGTCACTTCAGTCCTATATAGCATGACAATAAAGGTCGGAGACTTAGAAAATTTTAGCTAAGTGTTGGTACTTAGGCTCCTTTTTAGACTCGATATTTTAGTTTCATTATTTATGATCTTTCCGGCCTTAGAATGTCAATTTTTAAATTAATTCATGATCAAGGATGTAAATAGGACACATTGGGTGAGTTTCAGAATTTTTGGACTTTGTTTGGGTCGTGTTTAGATGGTCAACACAGCAAGCCAATGCGATTGTGATGTGTCGCATTGGCTATCGCGTTGCACCCATCGATGCAATGCGTCAGTGATTGTGTCAACACCATTAATTTGGTGCATCAGGTATCGTGTAACTAGGCCATTTTTGTGTGTTAAATTATGGGTTTCAAGGGCATTTAAGTACTTTTGCCCTCACCCAATTCAACTAAAACACAAAATTTAATAACCTAAAGGGAAAAATACACTCATTATCTCAGAAACACTCTGAAGAACAAGCCCTATTTTCATTAATATTAATATCAAATCCCAAGAATTCACCACAATTCCCATAAAATTAATAATCAAGGTATGTTAGGTGTTCATCCTTAGGTCTCCTTCCACCCTTGGAGTTCAAGAAATCTTTTCAATAATTTGAATTATGATTTTCATGTTATAAATTGAATTATGCCCGTGTTTGAGCTATTGTATGGATTTCAAGTTGAGATATTTTATAGGTTCCATGAAATTATGTTAGCATGTGGGTCGAATTATGAATCTATCATGTCAAAACCCTTGAATTTACAAGTTTAAGCTATAGTCACGATGCTTATGTGTTGTTCATTACCATGTACATTAATTATGCTCCCCAAGTGTACGAAAGAATGTCCATGTGAATTGAATAGTGAAATCATGACATGTTAGCATGTGTTCTCAATCATGTAAATGTCCATGACCTCCAAGTGTTTGGCAA
Source organism: Capsicum annuum (assembly GCF_002878395.1). Taxonomy (NCBI): domain Eukaryota; kingdom Viridiplantae; phylum Streptophyta; class Magnoliopsida; order Solanales; family Solanaceae; genus Capsicum; species Capsicum annuum. The sequence goes on along the minus strand of NC_061116.1, from coordinate 95,015,220 downwards.
AATGACTCAATGAATGAATTTGAACAATTGACTATTGCTAAGCTTTCAAGATTTGCTATATTTAATCCATTATGCTGTCGAGGCCTGGGGGTATTTATTATCCAAAATCTAGTTGTTTACTTAGTTATTGTAGTTATAGAATCATTCTAGTAAAGGTCAAGAATAGTAGTACTCATTCAGTTAATAGAACTCAGTGAACTCAGTCCAGTTCAGTCAGTCAACACGATTAGTGTCAGTTTAGTCAATCCTTGTATAGTCTAGTGATCAGTTTAGTGTCGATTCAGTTGGGAGTAGGATTTATTACTGAGTGAACCCAAGGATGGGGGCATTTGTGCCAGTAGAGGGTTTGACCCTTAGTAGCAGTCCCTACATTATAGAACTACGTAGCCATCATAGGGTAAGTCATCCTCCTACTAGACTAGGGTTGTCACAATCATATATATATTTCATGAGTCTTCTTGCCAGATTAGGATTGACCCAGCATTGTTAGTATCCCTTGTCAAGGTGCTAACACCCTTCGAACTGGGGTCACGGTTGGACCCCAACTCATTTTATAATTGGGTATGTCGGTTAGATAAACACTCTCATAGTTACAGTTTCAATCTCAGTATACAATAAAGAACTCTAACAATTCTATAGAACCATGGCTATCAGTTATCATTTACATAGCCATCAGAATTCAGTGCTTCAGTATCAGTCTACACTTTTAATTACCAGTATTCAGTTATCAAAACTCAGTACTTCAGTTTTAGTCTAAATCAGACAGACGTTATTTGCACAGTATTGCATATTAGTATGTTCAGTAGTTACAGTTTTGTATGTACTCTCATCCAGTTACTTAATGATGTTTATTTAGTCTGTTATCATGTCATGCATATGAACCCATGTATATCATCCTACCTCACTTATCATACCAGTACATTCCACGTACTGACGCATACTCTTTCTTTGGGCTATGATGTCTCATATCAGAGGTGTAGATGGACGAGCTCTTGACCATACTTGGCAGCTTAGGATACCAACAGCAGATTTAGTAATGAGTTATCATCCATCGGGGATATCATTTTATTATAGCATTTCAGTATTTCAGTTAGTTCAGTAGTTATTTCAGTCAGAGTTAGTTGGGGGTTTGTCCCATCAACTCCATATTCAGATAGTTAAAGGCTTCCAGACTAGCACAGTCAGTTTTCAAATTTTATTATCAGCTACACTCAGTTATTATTTCAGTATTTTGAGAACCTTATGGCATTTCAGTTTTACTTCTGTATATGTTTTTAGTATTATAATTCAATAATCACAGTAGGTCCCAGTCATGGGCTAGCTTATGGTCCTTCGGGATTGTAAGCACTGTGTGATGCCCAAGGTGTAGTCTCGAGGCATTACAAATCTGCATCTACTTGCATATGATCCAAAAGAAGGCTCTATAAGCATTGGGGAGCAACCTACAAGGGAAAAGAATGAACAGACAAGGAATGAAAATATGATACTATCTCCAAATAAAAAAGATGAAAAGATTGAGGATGAACAAGCACTAAGTTGGAAAATGAATAGACCGAAGAACATTAAAAGAAAAGGGAAAATGACTGATACTGGTGTGTAAGGTACTAGCTCCTATTCAACTAGGGTATCTAGACAAAAAATGATAGTTGATTATATGATGACAAGTAAGTCTTCTACCACTAAAAGAAGAGGACTCAAGAAAGCTATCATAATAGAGAAGAAAAATGGTTAAGTTGTAGAGGTTAGAGAAGACTTAAGATTCTGATATTCTTATTGCAACTAAGAAGAAAAGACAAGATGTTTAAGTTGATGAAAGGACAAGGTCCATAGGTCCAAAGTTAGGCAGTACTGCTGTAAGAAAGAAGAAACATATTGCTATCAAAAGAAAGAAAGTCTCTAAGGGACCTGGTCCCACGAAGAGAAAAACTGATGAAAAGGACGAACTATGTAGTGACTCATAGAGAAGAAGAAAAGAGGGAAAAAATAAGGTTTTTCCTACAGAAGTAAAAATGCTATCTTGGAAACCCAAAAAGTGCTATCTAGGAGGATATTTGATCCAAGGATCTATGAGAAACGGGGGATGGTGGAATTGGTAGAGTATGTGAAACTCCAAGTCTTTCTTCACCTACTTTAAGAATCAGCTCCCATGGTGTTTGAAAATGAAGTTAGTGAGTTTTACTATACCATGAATTTCTCAGAAGATTGGTTGAGCTTAACTCCTCAGGTGCAAGAAAAGTCTATCCATCTAAATGAAAAAACACTAGGAAGGATTTTAGATATGCCTATTATAGGAGTGAAATATGTTGTGAAGCAACAACCTAGCACTGAATTTATGATTAAAGCCTCAAAAGTGTGTGGAACTTCAATAATTATTGTGAAAAACAAGTTTTTGATTAGTGAATTTGAGCTCGTATTTGAGTTCATCAATGAGGTTTTGTCGATGAACTTCAAGCAGGTGCATTAGATTGACTAGCAAAGAAAGAACCCGCGTCTCTTAACCATGATAAGGGATACGACTATAGAACACTAAAAACATCGACAACATAAGACATAAACCTAGACAAGATACAAAACATAAGAAACAACAGCAATACAAAGAAACCAAGGTTAAGAAGATAGGAAACAAATACACGAATCCAATAAGATAAAGGATAGTAAATTGACATAAAATTATACAAGAACCCAAGAACTAAGATGTGTATCAAACGTCAAGACCCCTACAACCCTATAATCAAAACCAAGCTCTTACGTAGACAGAAGAGGGAACTCACTCTTCTCAAGCACTAATGTTTCTAATCCAAAGGTAACACAAGTGAATCCACACTATGTGCCACCCTAGTTTTGGTTTCAATCTCTCTCTCTAAATAAAAGACTTGTTCTTTCAATATTTTGTATCAATAATCAACTAAGGAAATAAACCTTAAAATGATTACTTATAGTCTATTACAAAAAAAGTGAAAATAACCAAACTACCCTTAATGAGAAGGAGCACTAATGGAGTGTCAATACACTATGTGCAATCTCTAAATTACCCTTAAAGAAGGGTTAGCCTTGGTGTGTTAATTAGGAGGCTGCCTTGGAGTGTTTTAGAGTGTGTAAATCTCTTAAAACACTACTTCACTTGTGCTCTCAGGAAGTCATCAAGGCAATCCTCCAAATAACCCTCCACATATGAAATAACTCTCTTGAATGTCCAAAATGGGACCTTCATACATGCTCTTGTATCCTCAAAGTGACTAAAGATTGAGTCTTTAAGTGTTGTCCTCCAAGGATGTCATTAAAATCTATGTTTTCCATTTGGAGCATATCAAACCATCTGCTAAATCATATTCAAAGAATAGACCCGATTTAGCTCAATGCAAGAACAATGGATAAAAAAGGGAAAAGTTACTAGATGTTTAGAAGCCTTGATGTTCCATGGTTTCATGGTACTTTTGATGCTTAAAAAATTACAAGTACTAAGGACAATTTTGATAGATATGATGTGTTTAGTGTCTTGTTTTGTAGTAAACTAAGTTTTGGGAGCTAAATAGAAAAGAAGTTGAAAGCTGAGTTTTGAATAAACTATGTTGGAACCTACTTGGCATAGGTTCCACCTATGTGGCATGGGTAACATAGTAGGTTTCAGAATGTTGAAGTCAGAGAGTCAAAAGTTTAGAATTTGTCCTTGCTACCTTTGATGGGGCACCTATGACCTGATTATAGCCAGACAAAAATAAAATATGCATACAGTGATTCACGATTATCACCAACTGTCTTGTGAATGCCTAAGCTATGTAATACCAACTATTGATTATCTCCACAAAAAAGGTCAAGATTGGGCAAAGAAGGTAACAATAGTGATTTGCGACTATTAACCCTCTCTTAATAACTTAAGACCAACAAAGTGAAATCTAAATTAGGATCCAAGACAAGCTTAGTAAGGTAACACCCTAAGACTCACAAGGTAAAGGGTGAGATTAACCAAAGGCCTCACAAGATAGTTGGTGATACATAGCTTGTCAGATTTTTCATGCATGTGCTTGAGATAGTCAGATCGATCATGATAAACCTATGAGTTAGAAGCCAGGGAGAACATAAGCCTAGTATTTATTTAAGAAAGTTTACAACTAAAAATATTCTAATATTATTCATTTGACTAATTATTATAAACCCCTATTAACTTTCCCGCACTTCTGATTACTTTAGCAAGTTTGAGAGATGAGTTCGACCTATTCCTTGTGGGATCAACCCTAACCTAGTTGGGCTACTATAATTTGACAACGAACGCATTATATATTTTTGAAAGGTATAGTTTTGGTGACATCCAAATTTCGGCATCATTGTCGGGTAATATGGTTGTGGATTTATTGATTAAAGTTGATAAAGCTTTTGGGTTTTATTTTTTTATTCTTTTTAAGGCATACACTGGTGTAAGCCTAGAACTAGGAGTCAAAGCAATCTCTTACTCCCACTTGATCCTAAGCCAGAGATTATTCTACAATAAAATCATAAAATATGATAACACGAACGAACGTTAAGGTCATCTTGATGGGCTTCAGGATAATCCTACTAGCTTTTCTGTTGATGAGTAGTGTTTTTACCACTCATTTGCACTCTACATTCATACACATTACCTTGTTTTAGATGACTAAATGAGACATAATTATGATTAAATGCACTAATATCTACTCTTTCCAGGTATAGAGTTGAAGGGATAGAAATAAGTGGATTGGAGCTTAAAATGATCAAAAAGGGAGCAAGAAAGTGCAGTTGAAGACTTAGAGTAGAAGGGCCTTAGTTATCGTAGTTACGGTCTGCAGGACTGTGATTGTAGCAGTCAAACAGTGTCAATACATTATGGTCATAGAAACCACGGGCGCGGTCATACTAGCACGATCGCGGCTTAGCAAAAGTGTTCAGCGCAAGGGAAAATCTGGAACTATACGTGGATGATTCCAAATTTTGGCCAAAAGACCCAAACCCTTGATTCATGTATCATATTCCATATTACTACATAATTTTTAGGTTTTATCTTTTGTAGTTGAGAAGCCTCCATTTTTGGGACATGAAAATATTGTATAATTTTTAGGTGAAGAATATATTGGAGACTTTCTAAGTAGAAGACTAGCTCACTTCCATTGTTGATTTGTAGGAGTTTCAAGTTTGAAGTAACATTTACTTAATATTTAGGAAGTCATTTAATGGAGATTTTTGGTATATCTATGCTTATTTATCTTATGTGTAGCTAGATCTCCCTCTTGGGGTTATATATGAATAAGGGTTAAAGTGTGTATGGGTTATTATTGATTAGCTTCTGTTTAGTAGTATATGTTTATGGGTTTTATCATTGCTAAGCTAATTTGGTTGGGTTTTGTTGGGCGAAATCCCCAAATACCCACATGGGTATGATGAGTGAAACCACCATGCTCTAGAAAACCCAAAGCCATCTTCGAAAGAAGGGTTTTGGGTGAAGTTTAGGAATCTATATCATCATTGAAAGAGGTATAAGGAGACCAAAGCAATGATAGATAATTGTATGTAGTTTTCTTAATTTTCACTATCTTAGACATAAGGGTGAATGTGTGGTTGACTACACCATAGGTATCATCCTACAAATAGGGATGCCTAGATTGAGATTGTGGTTACCAATTATTGAACACCCCTATTAGGTATTCTAAAGAATCAATAGGTGAAAGTTTGGTGTTTTGTTGAAAAATTAGCATCAAAATACCAAACCTACACATATTTGGCTTACTAAATTGATGTTGATTACTAACACCCAAATATCACTCCCTTAAATATCACTCCCTTAGTACTGCATAATCCTAAGATCCATGAATAATTATTAAAACTCTAATTATTCATAGCCCCAAATTTGTACAAGAAAATAACAAAAAGAAATAGTAGGGTAGATATTTCTCTCCCGCATTTTTACCTTTTTGTAACATTGGTTTAGATTTAGCTCGTATCTATTATTTTGAAGTAACTTGATTGCCACTCATTGTTCCTCATGGATTCGATGCTGACTCCAAAGTTGGGTAAATAAATTGACGACGACTGCCTTGTACTTAAATTAACGTGTAAGTTTAGTGTTATCAAAAAAAATAGCGTCGTTGTCGAGGAACAATTTGGCGTATTAAGTTAGTTTGGAATTTTAGTTACTTGCTTGAATTCAAGATGTATGTATTTGTTTGTGATTTTTCTTTATAGATAGATTTTAATTTATTTATATTTTTCTCTATGGCATCTTCTGACAAGTATGATGTCGGTAATTGGGATTCCTATCCTGACGACCTATGTACAATCTATGAAGGACCATGCTTCAAGAGAGATTGTAACTATACTCCCTATAGGGAGTATAAGTGCTCGTTATGTAGTGGTCGAGATAAACATTGGGATGATTGTCCAAATGCCCCTTCCCCCTATGATATTAACTGAAGTGCTAGTTCTTCCTATGGGATTGAATGGTCTTATGATGAGAAGAAGGATGAGCAACAAACCAAACCCATTGGTTTTAGAGCAATGCGTCAAACTATTTTGGATCGGGTGACTATAACTGGGAGAATGCACAAGACTTGCATAAAGCTTATGGGGTGTTCGACTGGGTAAATATCAAGGCAAGGAAATTGGGCATGAACATTATTTCTGCAAATCTCACAACTTGGCCTATTTCCCAAGAGGAGGTTCATCAAGAAGAGAAACCAAGATACAATGATGAGCATGGTAGTGAAGACTCCTCAGAGACTTCCCAATCAATCGAGTCATATGAGGAAGAAGGATCCACAAAAAAAAGAATGGTGCTAGAGTTTCAAGAATAAGAAAATCAAATCTCTAATGGTGACCCTAGCTCTTTTCGGGGTGAAGATGCTTTTGAGGAAATAATTCCAAAATTAGGGGTTAGACCTCATTAAAACCACTTCTCAACATTGTGCTTGGAGGATGTGATAAGAATCCATCTACCTAGGGAAATGGTGAATCATTTGGAGAAGGAGTTCGATTCTTATATTTTGGAGTTTTCCATTCGAAAGAAGCACATAGAACCCCATCTATCAATGGACAAGATACTCAACTTCTGAAGTACAAGGAATGGCCTATTGATGTGCACACTTTTACCTAAGGAGATAAATTAAATGTTTGACAAAAGGTTTGGTAAAAGGTTTAAATATTCAAAATGGTGAGATCGAAGCTTACTTTCCATTTCATCACCTCTTCCAAGTCTTATCTTGGAAGATCTAAATCTTTTGTCCCTCTGCCGCTTATTTCATATTGAGTGAAAGTTGGGACGGAGATTCAAATCTTCTAAGTGGAAGCACAAAAGGAAGTTGAAGAAGCATCTTGCTAAGACATTAAACTAGGCTCTCGATGGGAGACAACCCATCACGCCACTACTAGTGGCACATATCCTTCTGAATTATGCATGGTAGAGTAGATTTTTGTTTTGTTTATGCATGCATAATCCATGAAACATGATGCTCAAAGAAATCCTGATTGAATTTGAAAAAAAGAAAAGTGTGAATTTAGCAATTTGGATTGAACAATAAGTGCAGATGACCAGATTCCTGGTCTCAGTTATCACAACTGCAGTCTGTACCACCACGATCATGGAAGTCGCAAAACTGTGATCATGATACTAGGGCTGCAATTGCGGTCGAATCAGATTAAAAAGACCATTCGAATGCCATTTTCCATTATGCCTCATTCTTAAATTCTCTAAAAAAATTTCTAAAATTTGTGGCCTTGCATTGCATAGTCAAGTTTCAATTCATCCCGTGCATCATATAATTTAGTAAGTTATTTAAATTTCCTCGGTTTCAATATAATTAAATGCTCAGAACTCGTAATATAGAGAATGGCCTAAAATAGTGCTTTTATTACTAAATGTGTGCTTATTTTGGGCCAGAAATAGTGCTTTTATTACTAAATGCATGATTATTTTTTACTATTATTGTGGTTAGCTATTGTAGTTGGTGTATACACTCGTGGGGAAGTCTTGAGTACCCAAAATTAAATGTTTTAAACGGTAGAAATGAGTGTGTACACATTGTGTTCGATTCAATACCCCTATAAATTACATGTTAAATTATTTTAGTTTGGGGTATAAACTTTATAACTAGGCTTGCATCACTTAGTCTTAATGCTTACATTCCTAGAAGAACATGAATGTAGGGATAAAATTGTATGATTTAACTAAAGTGTAGAATTTCAGAATATGATCTCAGGTACTGCAATTGTGGTCCCAATGATCGTGATTTCATTATCATGGTTGCGGTCACTCCGCTATCACCATACCTGAGGGTAGTGTCTGCAGGAACTGAAAAATTTTGTACATCTATTTTTGCTCCCAAAATATGCTATAACACCACTGCATGCACTTATTTGTTTGATCTAGCATATTTTTGGTGTAATAGTACAAATGATGGCCTAAGTACATTATTTATAGGATCTAGGACTCATATATGGAGGGATTTGACAACACCAGATTCATAACCCCAGAAAGCCAGAACCTCTACAATGCAGATTTGCACAGGACTAAATTACTCCCTGAAAGGGATATCAGCTTAGATAATGTAGAGGAAAAGTTCCCAAGCTTGCATGTTAGACTCACTCAAACTAGGTGGATATGCTTTGCCCAAGAACCCTGTATTGCTAATGAGAATTGGGTGTGTGAATTCTATGCTGTGTGTGAATTCTATTCTTACTTAAGCGTAGTTTATTTCACAAACCCAGTGATAATGATTCGAGGAAAGAAAGTAAACTTTGTGAAGGGTGGATCAACTAGGTGTACGGACTCTAACATACTGACATGGAGAAGCTCCATGCAAAATCATGTGAGTCAGGGACCTGGATGGAAAATATTTTATGTCCTAGCAAAGATGTTACCTGGGCCACTACCAAGAGAAACATTCTAATGAATTTCTTCACAGTTGAGGTTAGACTTTGCCTGAATATTATCTGTAGCCGAGTATCGCCATGCACTCATATGATTATTGTTATAGACTTACGAGCTCAGATGGTGATATGTATTCTCTCTAGCATCGCCCTGAATGTGGGCGAGATTGTGCATTTACAATGGAGGTACATCAAAAATCATGGAGGTACACCTCTTCTCCTCCCTACTCTTATCATAGCGCTATACAGGAGAGAACAAATGGAGGAGTATGCTATAGATACCTGGGTGCTCCCATGCCCCCTCATCTTTACACTCAAGTTTAGAGGAGGGGGCACCCCAGGCAAGAGCAAGAGGAGGAAGGCAAACTCCAATAAATTAACCCAGGAGGACACAGACTCTTATAGGCCTTCATCAGTCAATGCCTTTGATGACATATCAGGTTAGATGCAGGTTGTTAGAGAGTTATCATCTAGACTACATCAGGGACTGGGAGAGTCTTCCACTACTCGTCACTCATACGTAGCTTAGTCGGACTATAAGAGATATAGGGAGAAATAGGAGAAGCAGGGAGCCACTATTGCCTATTTGGAGAGAGCTTATTCATCCTTAGCTATATCATATAGGGAACTCAGGGAATTACATAATAAAATTATGAAGAGAGAGAAAAAGCAACATAAATTATTCAAGAAGCTGTGGAAGGGGGTAAAGGGCATCTTTAAGGTGCTCAAGCCCAACCATCAACTACCTTCACCTAAGATGGAAAGTGAGGATGAGGCCCCTACTGATTGGTCTATTGGTGATGCTAGGGGTGATGGTGCAGAGTAAGCGGGAGAGGATAGCTCTTGATACATATTCAGGGAGACCCCTACTACTCTTGCTTGCTTGTACATGTAGTAGAGACACTGCATTCTTTTAGTTAGGGTTGCCCCTAAATTTGTATTATTTTTAAAATATGTGGATAGATATTTCTATTTTTGTTGTTGATTGTTTTGAGATGATACCTTGGATATTGTTTTAATTTTATTTTTGAAATGCTACATTTTGGGCACCCAGTTGGTGCCTATATTTAATAGATTATTATGCTTTTTTTATTTCTAGTGTTCTTTTAATTTACCTTTTATTGACTTTGGTAATGCATGACTAGTTTTGCCCTACGATGGATTGAGTGATAATATTTCTTAAGGGTAAAGCATCATGTTTGGGTTTTGAGGCATAGATACAGGGGAATTCTAAGTACCCATAGCATAACTGTCAAAAATGAAAGGGAAGTCTGAGTACTTGTATCATGGTAAGTTGTAAGTTTGGGATCATCTTATACGCCATTGGAGAAGTCTGAGTAGCCATATGGGTAGTTTGCCCATTTTGATCCTCAATGTGAGACTAAGGCTTTGGTTGCTGCCATATTTTAGTAAATTATGTATGGTACTAATGTAAAATGAATGACCCCCTCCATCCAAAAATATTCAAAAAAAATCAAAGGCATATACTTGAACAAGTTGGTAACAAAACTTTTTCTCTTTTTATGGCTCTGCAAGATTTTAACTTGTAAATAGAAATAGATACTATAAATTTTTTTCTAGCAGGAGGGACATTTGAGCTCCATTGGAAAATTTCTCATGCGATGTCTAGAGAGCTATTTGCATGCATCTCATGTATACTTGTGTTATGAGAACTTGCCCCTTTAGTCTTTCAAATCTAATGTGAATTTTTTTGGTTGTAAAAATGATCTTAGGCTACCTTTATGATTTGGAAGCCCCTTATAGCCTATAAATCCTACGCAAGCATGAATCTAATCCCTAGTTACCCACTATGAGCCTTTGGACTTTTCTTTGGCAAACACATTACAAGCCGTAAACCATTCTATTTATTCCTTTTTTGAACCATACCTTCCTTGAGCTTGAAAATGTAAATCGAGGCTAAATGCCTAAGTTGGGGGTGGTAAAGATTGATGGAAGTAAGCTTGGTGCCATGAAGATGTATTTAAATTCCTAATATGCCTAGACTTTAAAAAGAACCAAATAGAAGAAGAAAGAGTTAAACAAAGGAAAGAATTGCATGAAAGTACAAGAAAAAGAGATGGAAGTTGGGTAAACAAAGGAAATAAAAGGTAGGCATGATAAAAGAAAGAAAATAAAGAAGAGTGACCCATAGTCCAAAAGGAAGATTAAAAAAGTGTGATGTAGATGCTCAAGGAAGGGAGAATCCATGTTATTCCCAAAATAATATCCTACCCTAACCCAAATCTATGTTACGAGCTTTAAAAATCCTTTGCGATCTCCAACCACTTAATTTCTATGTAGTAGCGATTGCAAATAGGGGGCAAGCGTATGGTATGACACTTATTGCATGGAGATTTCTTTTGTGAGGGTGAGAGTTATCCATTTAAAATTCCTTGTTGCATGTTTTGTATCTTGGTGTGAGGAATTCTTTTTCTTGAGAGGTTGGAATGTGAAAAAAGTTGAGGTGGGTGATTTTTTCACTTTCCAGCAATAAGTCAAATAGAGTATAACTTAGTTGTGATAAAAAAGGAGTCACTTCTAGAGTATTGGTTCTTCATTAATTGGTTGTTATTTGAAGTCTTATGTAGCCTTGGATATACTATTTTATAATGAGAGGTGTAGTGAAATTAGCTTAGCCCATGTGCAATGAGCTACTTGTGGTAGTGACTAAGGTTAAAGTCATTGTGATCTTTAAGACATGAAGTTTGGGCCAAAATGATTGTGTCTCATGGTAAGAGGTAATGTTGCTTGAGGACGAGCAATAACTTTAAGTTGGGGGTGTTGATGAGTAGTGTTTTAATCCTCATTTGCACTCAATATTCGTAGACATTACCTTGTTTTGGATGACTAAACGAGACATAATTATGATTAAATACACTAATATCTACTCTTTCCAGGTATAGAGTTGAAGGGATAGAAATAAGTGGATTGGAGGTTAAAATGATCAAAAAGAAAGCAAAAAAGTGCATTTGAAGACTTAGAGTAGAAGGGCCTCAATTATCGTAGTTACGGTCTGCTGACCGTGATTGTAGCAGTCAAACAGTTTCAATACATTATGGTCATAGAAACCACGGGCGCGGTCATACTAGCGCGATCGCGGCTTAGCAAAAGTGTTCAGCGCAAGGGAAAATCTGGAATTATACGTGGATGATTCCAAATTTTGGCCAAAAGACCCAAACCCTTGATTCATGCATCATATTCCATATTAATAAATAATTTTTAGGTTTTATCTTTTGTAGTTGATAAACCTCCATTTTTGGGATATGAAAATATTGTATAATTTTTAGGTGAAGAATATATTGGAGACTTTCTAAGTGGAAGACTAGCTCACTTCCATTGTTGATTTGTGGGAGTGTCAAGTTTGAAGTAACATTCACTTAATATTCAATAAGTCATTTCAATGGAGATTTTGGGTATATCTATGCTTATTTATCTTATGTGTAGCTAGATCTCCCTCTTGAGGTTATGTGTGAATGGGGGTTAAAGTGTGTGTGTTGTTGTTGATTAGCTTCTTTTTAGTAGTACATGTTTATTGGTTTTATAATTACTAAGCTAATTTGGTTGGGTTTTGATGGGGGAAATCCCCAAATACCCACATGGGTATGATGAGAGAAAGCTCCATGCTCTAGAGAACCCAAAGATATCTTCGAAAGAAGGGTTTTGGGTGAAGTTAGAAATCCATATCATCCTTGAAAGAGGGATTTGGAGACCAAAGCAATAATAGATAGTTGTGTGTAGTTTCCTAAACTTTCACTATCTTAGGCATAAGGGTGAATGTAAGGTTGACTACACCATAGGTATTATCCTACAAATAGGTATTTCTAAATTAAGGTTGTGGTTACCAATTGTTGAACACACATATTAGGTATTCGAAAGAATCAATAGGTAAAAGTTTGATGTTTGTTGAAAAACTAGTAGCAAATCTATAACCAAACCTACTCATATTTGGCTTACTAAAGTGATGTTGATTGTTAAAACCCACTTATCACTCTCTTAGTACTACATGATCCCAAGATCTATTCATAATTGTTAAAACACTAATTATTCGTAGCCCAAATTCTAATAATTACAGTCAATAGTTGGCCATCACCACTCAAAGTAGTAAGTTCACTATTGATCCTACCATGCCTACAGTTAATAAAGCTAGGAATGATATTGGTGATATAGATGAGGCACCTGAAATGGAATAAAATATTGGTGACTAGTGCTGAGTCATCACAAAAATCAATAGGTGTTGATAAAAATGTTTAGAAGGATATAGGAAAGGGGAAGGTATTTGAGCCAGTTCTTAAGACCATTCTACACTCTCCCTCTTCTTTTCCATAAAGATCAAAGAAGAAACACAAGGAAGAAAAGTATCAAAAGTTCTTTTCGGTGTTGAAAATTGTATGTTAATGTTCCTCTTATGGAGGTGTTAGAGCAGATGTTAGGATATGCTAAGTTCATGAAATATTTTGTTATTAGAAAGTAGATGGTGAGTCTTAAACCCGTTGATAAATTTTATCATTTTGGTATCGCTGCTTCTTGATCATTGGTTGAAATAAAAGAAGACCCCAAAGCATTTACTATTCTATGTACCATTGGTTCCTTCGACTTCGCTCAAGCTTTATGTATCTTAGGATCTAGTATCAATCTGATATTGTTAGTAGTGTTCAGACAGTTAGGGTTGGGGGCACCCAAACCTACATCCATAAGGTTATTGATGGCTGACCAGACTGTGAAGAAATCAACTGGAATATTATCTAATCTATTAGTGAAGGTAGCAATCTTTATATTTCCAGCTAACTTTGCAATCCATGACTGTGAGGTGTACTTTAAAGTCCCTATTATCTTAGGTAGACCCTTCCTAGCTAGGGGCAGGGCACTAGTTGATATGGATTCAGGGAAGATGAAGTTCAGAATAAATAATGAGCAAGTAATCCTTAATGTGTGTCAGTCAACGAGACAATTGGATATTATTAGAGTAGTGTCAAAGATTGATACTATTGATAATGATGCAATGATTTTGCCCATTAAAGAGAGACTTGGGGTTGAATAGTGATCATGATCAAATAGTGATGGCATTGATGAGTATGATGATAGTGATGGCAGCGGTTATCATGATCTTTAATAGTGATGGCATTGATGGGTATGATGATATGGTAAGCGCATTCTATGGTAGAGGTTCTTATAATTATGCTCTGAAGAAGCTTGATATTGATATGAAGAATACAACCACTCCTCTGGCTTGACCATCTATTAAAGAGCCACTGGTTTAAGAATTACAGGCCCTCCCACCTCACTTACATTATGCATTTTTTAGGGTCGATAATAACTTATTAGTTATTATTGTTGTTGACTTATTAGAGACATAGGTTGAGACATTTATATCAGTTTTGTAGAGATGTAAAAGGTCTATCAGATGGACTATTTTAGATATTATGGTGATTCCACCTAGTATTTGTACCCATAAAATATAGCTTAAGCCTAATTATATTCCTAGCAATGATCACCAACGTTTATTAAATCCTCCTATGCATGAGGTAGTGAACAAAGAGATCATCAAGTGGTTGGATGATGGAAAGGTTTACCCCATTAAGGACAACAAGTGGGTCAGCACAGTTTAATAAGTTCCTAATAAGGTGGAATCACAATAGTCCCAAATGATAAGAAAGAGCTTGTGCCCATGAGACCAAATTACTTGATTGAGAAAATGCATGGAAAACAAAAATTTGAACACTTGAACTCAAAATGATCATTTTGCTATGCCTTTTATGGATTAGACGCTTGACAAATTAGAAAGTAAGGGTTGGTACTATTTTCTTGATGGGTACTCGGGATATAATCAAATTTTTATTGTTCTTAAAGACCAGGAAAAGACTACTTTTACTTGATCTTATGGGAATTTTGTGTTCAAGCGGACGTCGTTTAGACTACGTAATGCTCCTACCACCTTTCAGTGATGTATGATGTCTATATTTTCTTACATAGTATCAGACATGATAGAGGTCTTCATAGATGATTTTTTAATCATTGGAGACTCTTTGAATAACTGTTTGGCCTATTTGGCTAATGCACTCTAGAGGTATAAGGAGTTCAACCCAGTGATAAATTAGGAGAAGTGCCATTTTATTATGAAGGAAGGTGTTTTCCTTAGTCACAAAATCTCAAAATAGGGTATTAGGGTGGATAGAGTGAAGATTGAGGTGATTGAAAAATTACCTCCTCCGATCTTAGTCAAAGGTAGCTGAAGCTTTTTGGTCACACTGGGTTTTATAGGACGGTCAATAAGGACTTCGCTAAAATTACAAATCTTTTATACAAGCTTTTAGAGAAAGAGGTGAAATTTGTATTTGATGATGCATATGTCAAGGCCTTTGAGTACCTTAAGGAGTGATTGGTCTTTACTCTTGTTGTTATGTCCCTTGATTGGTCTTTAACATTTAAGGTTATGTATGATGCCAGTGGAGTGTCCTTTAGTGTTGTCCTAAGCTAGAGGCATGAGAATATTCTTCACCCAATTAATTATGCCAAAAATCTATTAAACCCTGCACAGAAGAACTATACAGTCACTAAGCAAGAGTTACTAGTGGTAGTTTTTGCCTTTGAGAAATTACAATCCTAATTGATAGGTACCAAAGTTATAGTTCATACAGACCAGGAGTGTTAAGGTACCTTAGGTCAAAAAAGGGTTCCAA
The DNA here is from genome assembly GCF_002878395.1 of Capsicum annuum. Classification (NCBI taxonomy): domain Eukaryota; kingdom Viridiplantae; phylum Streptophyta; class Magnoliopsida; order Solanales; family Solanaceae; genus Capsicum; species Capsicum annuum. Next base: position 94,999,672 of record NC_061116.1, on the reverse strand, counting down.
ACTGAGATTGATATGTTGATTTCTCTTGTTGCAAGAAATTGACTTTAAGGTAAAAGATTAAAAAGGCACGGAGAACAAAGTTGAAGATCACTAGTCTTACCTTGAGGAGGAGGCAATGCAGAAATTAGAGGGTGAGATTGAAATACATGATATTTTTCTAGATGAGCAGGTCTTGGTAGAATCTCAAGACTTAATCCCTTGATTCACTAATTTTGCCAACTATTTGGAAAGTGATCTTGTTCCGGAAGATTTGTCATTCAAGTAGAGAAAGTTGTTCATGCATAAAGTGACCAAAAAATTCTGGGATGTGCCTTATCTCTTTTGGATTTATATGGATGATATTGTTCGTAGATGTATTCCTAAGGTGGGGATAATGAGCATCCTTGAGGCTTGTTATGCATCCCCTTTTGGGGTTCATCATGGTGGAACCCGTACAGCCCACAAGATTCTATAGTATGGTTATATTGGATAACTATCCTTAAGGATGCTCATGACTATGCTCAAGCTTGTGACTAGTGTTAGCATCAAGGAAATATTTCACGGGGATATGAACTCCCTATGACACATATACTAGAGTTGGAATTATTTGGTGTATGGGGGATTAACTTCATAGGTCCGTTTATGAGCTCCTATAAGATAAAGTACATTCTAGTGGCAGACGATTATGTTTCCAAGTGGGTGGAGGGAATTTTCTCTTTTCAATAATGAGCGTTAAAGTGTCACTACATTCTTGAAAAAGAACATATTTTCTTGATTTAACACTCATTGTTCTATTATCAATGATGGTGAATATCACTTTTGCAATCGTTTTTTAAGACCCTAGTTGAAAAATATGGTGTAAAGCATAAGGTGGCAACACCTTACCACCCTCAAATGAGTGGGCAGGTATGGGTCTCCAATCGAGAGATCAAGTTCATATTGGATAAGATTGTGAATGCCAATAGGACTAACTTGGTCAAGAAAGTTGGAATATGTATTGTGGGCCTACTGAACAACTTTTAAGACTCCTATAAGTGCCTCTCCATATCATCTTGAGTACGATAAGCCATTCTACTTGCCAGTTAAATTGAGTACAAGCTATTATGGCTGTTAAAAAGGCCTATTTTTTAGTGGCATAATGCAGCAAAGTTTAGGTTTATCAAGGTGAATGAGTTGAATGAATTCTGGCTCCATGATTATGAGAGTTTTGTATAATACAAAAAAATGAAGTTGTATCAAGATAAGAAATTGAGAAAATAGTGTTTGAGCCCAGTGATTTATTCTTGTTGTATAATTCATGACTTTGCTTATTCCCAGGCAAGGAAAAGTCTAGGTGGTATGGACTATTCATCGTAGTGTGGGTATTCTCACATGGTGCTATTGATCTAGAACATGATGGTGAAGCCCCATTCAAGGTAAATGGGTAGCGGGTGAAGCACTATATGGGAAACCCTGATGAGGTGAAAATATGTGTTGATATGGACCTTGGTAAAGCTTGAGTAGACAAGGCAACCGAGTAATGCTGCGATGGTAAATCAGTCGTTGCTTGGGAGGCAACCTAAGGTATCTTGTTATTTTTCTATTTGTATTCATGTTAGTATGATTGATGTTGGATCTATATACCTATGGTGCTGCGGGTATGTTTCTAACACTTTTATTTTGTAGCAATCTAATCCATTAGAGACAATGCATGGTTATAAGTTGAGTGTGGGGCTACTTATGGGTCTAGATGTCTACTTGGGGTTTTTTTGTCATCTCCTTTCCTTGAATTTGATCCTAGTAGAGCTGATATGTTTAGGATGTATTGAATTTTGTTTCGTAATGTTTCTATTATTTTATTTAACTAGAAGGAAAATAAATACCTAAAGGTAGTTGATGTATATTACTATGATTTTGCTTAAAGTGTTTTTAAAAAAATGGAACCAAAAAAATTATTTTTGAATTGTGTGATATGTGTATATATGTATGACCATTATGAATCTCATCATGGAATTAGAATTAGGGAAAGGATAATCATAGCTAATATTTGCATGAACCGGATAGGTGGTAGTTTGTGATGCAACCTTGTGCCATGTGTTTGAGAGATGCTTACTTTGTTCCCATTGTCTGTTGAATCCAAACCTTGTCTGGTTAGTCTTGCCTAGGTTGTAGGATAGTCGGTTAAGAAAGGATCATAGGCCATTCTTCAAATTAGTCCATTTTTATGCTAAATAACCTTCCAAATATGAATAAATATCCCTTTGATCCTGATTTTAAGCCTGATTAACTATTTTTCTTATTTCATCTTTGACCGTTCAATTTTAGCTATAAGGAACCTTTTTGGCCCTGGTCCTCCTTAAGCATTGTACACCTCAACTCGGATAAATCATGTAAGTTGAGGGTCACTATCCTAGGGGTGCATGATTAGAAGTGGGTATGAAGAAGGGTGTAAGTAGGAGAAAACAAAGTAGAGCTGGCTATGTTAGAGAAAAAAATAAAAAAGAAAAAAAAAAAGAAAACAGATGAAAAAGAAAAAAACAAAAGAAACCACAACCAACCTGAATGAGTAATAAAAAAATAAAAAGGGTGAAAAAAGTGTAGAATAAAAGAAAATTGGGTGATAAGTGGACCCCTAAAGTAATTATAGTGCCAAGGAGGCTTAGTCACTAAATTCCCATATGTACCATACCAGACCCCAAGCCTATGTTACAAGTTGAGTAAATATCCTATAGTGATCCTAACCTGACTGCTCGAAAGCTAAGGTAAAGAAAATAAGGGCAAGCCTATGGTATTTTATGCATATTGTTGGAACTTCTTTATGAGTGTCAGTGTCTCGTGATCATCCCAGCATTAACATGTATGATTTGTCTGAGTAAGAGGGACTTCTTTGGCATAAGGGTACATGGGTGGTGTTTCTAACTGCTTATTTTTTCGGGTAGTGTAACTTGTACATATGCATTATTATTTTTTTTAATGTAACGTCATAGATTGATTCCTTTGTGTCATATTATTTTGCTACATTTATATCCACAAAGTTGGTTTGAAGTGTTAAAATTAGAGGGTGTGAATCTTCTTGAGCTTTAATTGAAATTGACTGCCCCAGGTGTCTTAGGTTTCTTTTAGTTAAGCATCATTGTATTTTTTTGTTGTGTCTTATTTCCTGGAGACATGCAAACATCTAAGTTGAGGGTGTTGATATGCCATGATTACATGGCACTTTCATGCTTAAAACCGAGAAATATGAAAGTACTTAGGCCTATTTTGTTAGATATGATGTGTTTTGTTTTTTATTGTGCTGGAAACTAGGTTTTTGGAGCTAAATAGAAGAAAAAAAAGGTGAAAGCTGAGTTTTGACCAACCTACAATGGAACCTACTTGGTGTAGGTGCAACCTACATGGTGTAGGTAAAAAAGTAAGTGTCAGAAGGTTGAAGTTTAGAGAATCAAAAGTTGAGAATTTGGTCCTGCTACCTACGATAGGGAACCTACGGCCTGTAGGTGCCACCTATGGCTCGTAGGTGCCAGATTAAGTGCCAAAAATTTAATATTCAGAGAGATTTTGTAGAGTCTTGAAGACTTCCACCTACGTCGGATCACCTACAGCCCATAGGTGCCACCTACAGCCCATAAGTGGCACCGTAGGTGGTCGCGGACTCAATTTTCCTCTTTTGTTTTGGAAAGGATTCATAGGGTTTCTATGTAATCTATAAATTTTCTTTTTACAATTTTGTATTATTTTATGTACATTGATGTACTATATACTCTTACAAACATATTTTGATTCCAAAATTGACTTTTGATCTAAGGATTGTTGTGTTCTTGGTTATTTGTTGATTAATCGATTTGAGCTTTGGATTTTCTTCGTCTATCATTGTGAGATTGATTCTATGCTTTCCTTATTGAATTCAATGGATTTTTTCACAACTATGAGTATCTAATTCCCTTAGTTAGGGTTGTAAGAACCCTGGTGGGTTAACAACATAGGAGAAGTGTGAGGTTCATCAAAATCATCGTTGTTGTATATATTATGATCATCTTTATATTGTTTGCTTCCTTGGATATTGCAGAAGTTAAGGACTTGCTTGTATTTGCGATCATCTTTACAAGAGAGCTCATGATTGGGAAAATAAGGTTACAACAATGATTTGTAGCTATCAACCCTCATCTAATAACTTGAGACCCATAAGATGAAAGTTAAACGGGGATCGAAGACAAGGATTAGTAAGGCGGCAACATGAGACTCACCAAGTAAAGGGTAAGATTCACCAAAGGCGTTCACAAAACAGTTGGTGATACATAGCTTGTTAGATTCTACATGCATGACCATGAGATAGTTGGATCGAGCATAATAAACCTACGGAGTTAGAATTCAGGGGGTTCACAAGATTAGTGTTCCTTTCAGATTGTTTACAACAAAAAGCATTATTATTTTTTTACTTTTACTTGTTACTGCAAACACCCAATTTACTGTCCCACACTTTCGATTCTTTAGCAAGTTATAGATACGAGTTTGACCTAATTCCCGTGGGATTGACCCCAACCTAGCTGGTTTACTACAATTTGATAGAAACCACATTATATCTTTTTGGAGGGTATAGTTTGGGTGACATCAAGCCTCAAGTTCATAATTGTGGACGCCTATGTACACATCAAAAAGACTATACTAAACACTGTTCCATGACCCTAGATATAAAGCCTAGGATATGATACCAATAGTATAATGTCCCAAAAAAGATCCTAGGTATGACTGGAATTGTAACGCCTCGAGGCTACCCCTAAATATCACGATGCTTCGGACTACAAGTATCCCAAAGCTAACCCATGGCATTTGACAAAACTCTACACCATATTCTAATAACTTAAAGTCATGAATGAAATTTGATATTTATTTATAAAAACGTGGGTAATAAATAACAAGTCTAAAATCTATCAACATTAACTGAAATAATCCCAACACAAATGTAAGAAAAAATGCTATTAAGTCTAGACAAGCCTTTAACTATTAAAGAGATGCTAGGACAGACCCGTAGCTAACCCGAATTCATGAACATCTTAACTGAATATAATCCTGAATAGTTTAAATCAAGAAATGTAACTATATTCCTCGAAACATAAGGACTCATCAATTGAACTAGAGTAAGCATTGGTGATTGCAACTAATTCAACATAAAAAAATTCAAACTTTTTTTGACCCCCACTTTACCTTTCCCCTCATCCAAACAAAAAAAAAAAGAAAAATTAAATTTTGGTTCAAACATAGAAATTTCATTTTTTTCTACCCCCACCCACCCCTTAATTAAAAAACAATCAAAAAGATATTTTGTGTCATCCCCTCACCCCAATCCTCCAATCCTACCCCACCCCAACCACCTCCGATCCACCCCACCCTCACCCTCTTAATTTTATTTTAAAAATAAAAAGAATTTTTAGTGCAAATAGGAATTTTGAGCATATGTAGGTGATCCATGGGTTTATATGGATACCAATATTTTACCCACTTTGACCATTTTATGATATTTTAAAATAGGTTGAAGCCTATATTTATTCCTTTGAAATATGAGTTATTTTATTCATTAAATATGATTTAAGTGGACCGCTTTCACTATTATGGGCTAAAATTCCTACCTTTAAAATTCTAAAGAACTAGATGTCGAATAAAATATATCTTTACATTTGTATGGTTAAGACTGTTGTTGAAGCTAAATTCAATCAAGGAAATATGGCCTAAATTGGAGCACGCTTATGGAGTCTAGACATGGGACTATGACTTGATATACTTACTTACATGAAGAGATGACTTGATTATACTTTGGTAATGATATATTATGATATATTAGGTACAACTAAGTATATTTTAATGGATCATACTATAAGTAATATCTCAAGATCAGGAAAGAAGAGAATCTTTGGAATTAAGAAATGTAATATCCCACAATGATATTAACTCACCAGACTTTATTCCTTCACATTTCATGAAGAGGTTAATATAGCATATAGGAATTCTAGTTAAGGAATAGAAGACGAGAAAGATGGTAGAGGAACATCTCTGGGATTCTGATGATGATGCTTTCAACTGGTATTTCGTTGTTATCAAATGATGAAATAATGTAACTATGAAACATGTTTGGTATCTGAATAAAAAGGAAACAAAAGCATTACCTGATTTAAACATTGTTTAGATTGTCTAGAAGCGTGGTTTAGCAAATAAATCAAGTTGGAGGTACCTGCTTTAAATCCTAGTATGCAGGAATTCTTTATGGGTTTATTGATGCCATTGTACTTACCTTTTCTAGCAAGACTTTTATCGTATTTTATCGCACTCTCTATCTCAGATTTCTCCTCAGTGGTAATCTTAACATAACATTTTATAAAGATTGATGCCATCAGCTTATGTTTTGTTACTTGTACCCGTTACTTCCACTTACCTGCATTCAGTGAGAAAAGTGGAATATTAGAGTTTTGGGAGGAATAAATTAGCTTGAAGTTAACATTTGCATCACTAAAAGGACTTCTTTTACTAATTCTCTAATACATCTAAAGTTTCTGAACCACACTTGTGGACAATCTGAACAGTGTTTGTATCATACAAAATTTTTGTTTCCATTTTATTCAGAACCGCAAAATTGTTACATATTTGAATAATTTCATCCTCTGATGGCAACGAATCACAAGTTGAAAATATCATCATCAGAATCACGGATGATGTACCTCTACTATTTCCCTTTTCTTCTATTCCTCGACTAGAATGCCTAGATTCTTTATTGTGGTCAGTCTTTCTCTTTTTGGCATATGAAGGAATGAAGTCTGGTGAATTAATATCACAGTGGGATATTACACTTTCTGATTCCAATGATTTTCTTTTCTTTCCTGATTTCACTTTGTAGTATTACTTATAGTATGATTAATCAAAATATACTGAGTTCACACTTCATATATAGAAATATGTTATGCAATATAAGGATTATAAAGTCAGTTCTAATTAAATATGCAGTGAAGAACTGCAGCTGAATTGAGTCACGTAGAAAAGAATCTTGCACGGGAGTGGCAAGTGAGGTTGTTAGAGTTGGTTAGTAGTGTGAGTTGTCATATATATACGCACAGAGTTAATGTATTAGTGGTACCTTTTTATAGAGATTTGAGAAGTATTTTCCAGTGAAAATAGGCAGTTTTCCCATGGCAGTTAATGAATAAAATTGCTTTCTCCATTGTGGCATGTTTATAGATAGCTTGTTATTTTCATAGATTAAAAATTAATATGATGTCAGAGCTTCTCGTTGCAATCGAGAGCTATTAATCTTTGTTTATTGAATTGATTCACCAAATTTAAAAGCTATAATGGTGGAACCACAAGTTCTAGAAGGGGTTGAAGATCCACGGATAGATCATAATCATCCCCTGCATTTATTGGTGTCGAACATATCAGGCATTGCATTGATTCCTATAAAGCTCACTGGACTGGAAAATTATGGTGTATGGAGGAGGTCAATGAGATTAGTACTTCTAGTCGAAAACAAATTAGGATTTATTAATGGAACTTGTACAAAATGCTCATACAAAAGTTCTTTGGCGGAAAAGTGGGAGGCATAAAATGCAATGGTAATATCATAGATCAGTGAGACGGTAGCACCAGAGTTGATGACTAGCATAATCTATGCATCTATTTCAAAAAATATTTGGGGAGATTTCAAGAAAAGGTTTGATAATCTAACCTAACTAGGATTTTTCATCTCTGGAAGTCCATTAATATGTTGACACAAGGCACTAACTCTGTTACTACATATTAGTACAAATTGAGAGATTTAGTGGATGAGACTGATGTTATGGTGTCGTCACCCTCGTATGATTATGCTAAATTGAGGTATCATGTAGATTACATAAAGCAACAATTATTATTGAAATTTTTTGTTCGGTTAAATAAAAGTTTTTCATAGGTGCGAAGTAATATTTTTCTTAATACTACTTTTCCTAGTGTGAACCAAGCATATTTGATAGCAATTCAAGAAGAAATCCAAAGAAATCTTGTAAGCACAAATTTAGAAAAGAAGCCTATGATTATGTTGGCAAACAAACAACAAGGATCTTCATTCTCAAAGAATCAAGCTCATCCTTTTAGAAGATACCTCAGCTACCAGAATCAGAACCTTCAAAAGAAGAAACTGGGAATAATTTATGACAATTGTGGACAAAAAGGTCTCAGAAAAGAGAACTATTACAGAATTATTGGATTTCCACCAAACTTTAAAAGCTAGAGGAAACCTCAATGTAAAAATTTCAAACCTTATGCAACAACACAATTGTAGAAATAGGAAGTTGCTCAAGGAATGTTGATCAGTACAAAAAAAATTATTTCATTATAGAATAATATGAGGAGTTGTTGAACATGATGGATTGATCTGAACCAAAAGGAACTTATAAGTCCAAGGAATTAGGTATGGTCTCAATACTTAGTAGTACAGGTTGTGTAGATTGGATAGAGTGGATTATTAACTCAGGTTCTACTCACCATATAACACAATAAGATAAGGTGTTGAATAATGTTAGAGTTATTATTGATCAAAATGGAAACCAAGTACAAGTACCTATAGGAAGTAAGATACAAATACAACACATAGGGAACACAATGATTCTAGGATGCTACATATTGAAAGATGTTTTTCATGTTCCAGATTTTAAATCCAATTTACTATCAGTGCTAAAGGTTACTAAGGAATTAAGGTGTTTTGTATCCTTTTATCCTGAATTGTGTGTGGTGCAGGATCTCTTCACTGACAAGGTGATTTGGATTGATAAGAAATTAATAGGATTGTATATTTGAGGAATCAAATATCTCTGGTTGCTAACATAATAATAAAGAGCAAAAAGAGTCAATTCTTATGGCATTTTAGGCTTTGAAATCCTTCACATGAGGTTATGAAACACATACCAATGTTAGAGAATATATTAGATTATGCATAATAGCAGGATTGTCTCGTATGTCCTTTGGCTAAAGAAAGTGAGTTATATTTTCCTGGTTCAACCTGTAGTATCTCTGGTGGTTTGTTTAATCTAGTTCAATTAGATGTTTGGGTCCCTCATAAGCATATTACACATGATAGAAAGCATAACTATTATTGATGACTTTTGTATATTCACTTGGATATCTCTTTTACAATCTAAGAAGGAAGTAATTGTTGTTTTGAAAAGCTTTATATCCATGATCTGTACTCAGTTTGATGGAAAAATAAAAGTCTTGAGGTTGAATAATGTTACAGATTTTTTCAATACTCAAATGAATGAATTGTTGATTGAGAATGGTATAATCTATTAAAGTAGTTGTCCATATACTCCATAACAAAATGGAACGGTAGAAAGGAAATAAAGACACATGCTTGAAGTAAGATTTTGGGGTAAGTGTGCGCAATTATTGGTGTATTTGATAAATAGGTGTCTAACTAGTGTGTTAAAAGGAAAGACACCTTATGAGCAGTTATATAGTAAACCACCCAGTCTTGAACACTTGAAGACTTTTGGATGCTTGTGTTTAACAACAAGTATGTTTCCAAAAGGGGATAACTTTGAATCAAGAGCAAGAAAATATGTGTTGATTGGGCTTTTATCTACACAAAAAGGATATAAGTTATATGACCTTAACACACATACTCTCTTTGTTAGTAAGATGCAGTGTTCAAAGAGCATATGTCTCCTTTTAGGGAGACATAAAGTGGCTCTACCTTTATTATCATATTTTTTGCAAGATGTTAAAAATAAAGCTGATACAACTTATGCTATAGCGCCTAATCTCGTAGATTTAAGTTTCTCAACTGATGAACTAATGTACAACATAGATATGCATCATAATTACACTGGTGGTGCAGATATAGTAATGCCAGCAGAATCACCTATAACTACTAATCCAGTAGTTGAAACTGAGGTTCTAGGAAATTATCAGATCTCAACACCACCACCACCTAGTGTTGTAGTTCAACAAAGGTAGTAAGGTCATCTAAACCTCCCATATGGATCGATGACTAATTTGTTCCCAATAAGCTAGAACACCTTATTCCATCATAAATCATGTTCAATATGCACCTATAGCACTCCTACCAAGGATATCTTAGTGCATTCTTTGCAATCATTGAACCAAACTCTTATAAAGAAGCTTTTCAAGATAGCAGATGGATTGATGCAATGCAGAATAAAATTGCTACCCTAGAGAAAAATCATACTGGGTCTATTGTTGATTTTCCAATTGGTGTCAAGCCTATGGAGCCAAAATGGGGCTACAAAGTAAAATACGAAGCCAATGGTGATGTGGAAAGGTTCAAGGCCAGGCTAGTGGTCAAATTCCATAACCAACAAGAAGGTTTAGACTACCATGAAACATTCTCACCAATGGCTAAAATAGTAACTGTGAGGACAGTCATCAGTCCAACATCCTCACATAGTTGGGATTTATGTCAAATGGATGTCAATAATGCTTTCTTTCAAGGTAATTTAGAGGAAAATATCAACTTGGAATTGCCTTAGGGATTCCACAGACACGGGAGGGATAAATTATTGAAACTAAAAAAGTCTTTTTATAGTCTAAAGCAAGCCTCAAGATAGTGGAACATCAAGTTGACTGATACACTTTTACAGGTAGGATATTGTCAAAGCATGCATGATCATTCAATGTTTAATAAGAATACAGGAACTGATAGCATTTACTTATCATAAGTTCTAGCTCAAAACTGATATAAGAGGCTAAAGACATCTTAAACCACAAGTTCAAGATAAAATATTTAGGTGTACTAAGGTATTTTCTGAGGATAAAAGTATTGAAGTCGAAAGAAGATATAGTGATAAATCAAAGAAAATATGCTTTGTGACTTATCACTGAAGCAGGATTGAGTGGTGCTAAAACTATATAAACTCCTCTAGAATTTAATCATAAACTCACTTGCTTGGAGTAAGATGATCAGGCAAGAGATATTAATGATAAAATCTTTGAAGATGTGACAGCTTATCAAAGACTAGTGGGAAAACTAATGTATCTCACTATCACTAAACCAGAAATTTGCTTTGGAGTACAAGTGCTATGTCAGTTCATACGGTTTCCAAAGGTTTTGCACTGGGATGTAATCAGACTAGTCAGATATGTAAAAGGCTCACCTCGTCTAGGTGTGTTAATGAAGATGGATAGGAAAATAGTTCTCACAGGCTATTATGACTCATACTGGGTATCTTGTCCTAATACCAAAAGATTAGTGACATGGTATGTAGTAAAATTAGGAGATTCTTTGATCTCTTGGAAATCAATGAAACAACCAACCGTGAGTAGAGGCAGGGTATAGGAGCATAGCTATACTAGTAGCAGAGTTGATCTAGTTGGCTGGTATGCTGAAGGAACTTCATATCCCAGTCACATTACTATTCAAGGTGTTCAGTGATAGTAAGCAGCTATTCAAATAGTAGTAAATTCTATGCTTCATGAAAGAACAAAGCATATACAGTTAGATTGTCACTTCATCGGAGAGTGAGTGAAGTCAGGCTTTATTGATACTCAATACTTAAGCACTAATCTATAGGTAGCAGACATTTTGACAAAAGGATTAGTTGCAGGGTAGCATCAGTTTCTACTAACGAAGCTTGGAGTGTTAGATATTTTCCAACCTCTGGCTTGATGGGGAGTATTAAATGTGCAGTGAAGAAGTGTAGCTAAACTGAGTTAGTTAGAGAAGAATCTTGCACGTGAGTGGAACATAAGGTTGCTAGAGTAGGTTAGTAGTGTGAGTTGTCATTATATATACACACAGTCAATGTGTTAGTGGTCCCATTTGATAGAGATTTGAGGAGTATTTTCCAATGAAAATAAGCATTTTGGCCATGGCAGTTACTGAATAAAATTACTTTCTCCATTGTTGTATGTTTATAGGTAGCTTTTAGTTTTCATAGATTAAAAATTAATAGTTCTTCATGTATCAAAGTATATCAAGTTATGCAGTTTCTTGAAGTAGTATCATTTTCATTTGTTCATGGAGTATCCTTTTTATACACTTCATATATTATATCTAGTATAGTTATAAATAAATCAAACATATCATTCTTTTTTCTTCTCTTACTGAGCTTTCATCCAGGTCTGCCTTAGTTAATTTTGTCTCTTTGCTCTTATTATTTTTAATTTCTTTTCCCAGTTAGAGACTTAACAATAATTAAATCTTCAACACGGTGATGCTTTGCATTTGGTTTGCACCGTCCCGGGCTATTCATCCAATGATAGTTCATCCAGTCAGACAGGTTTTATGAGCTTTCTTTAATATGTTCCGATTTATGTTGGTTCGTGCTTTGGGGTCCATTGCTTGATTGTTTTTAGTTAATACCTGTAGGGTTTGTTTGGTTTGAAAACAAGTTATATCGGGATTAGTTGTGCTGGGATTATTTTTTAGTGGTTGTTTGATTTGTGGTACTAAAAATAATATATAGTGCATTCTTTGTAAAAATATATTGTTTGTTTACAAAAATAACCCTCACTTTAGTTAATTATTTTTATGTTTGTATTTATATGGTTTTTGTTTGTATTTATATGGTTTTTTTTACCCCATCAAATTAGAAATTCATATGTCTCTTTTACATAGCTAGAATATATCTCTTTTACACAGTTAGAAATTCATGTCTCTTTTCCTATCAATATATTGTTTGTATTTATATTTTTTTTTTCTCTTTTTCTCATCCGTAACTATGGTCATTGGTTCTCATCGCCTATCTCAACTGGTGTGTTGAGTCCATAATTCAGTATATCAATTTAGTAGATATCAAGAGCCTAGCAGCAGCAAGCAGAATCGGCATAAATTTTACTACACTATATATATATATATATATATATATAAAATCTATAATCTATAACATATATCTATATTTATAATCTATATCTATAATATATTAAAAGTGTGAAGACCTTTGGAAAAGTGATTTGAACTTTTTATGCTTCATTAAAAGATTGTACTTTAGATAAAAGTGTCTTTTTACTATTTACCTAATAATATTTAATTAATTTTAGGACTTCAAATCCAACTAAAATCGAATCCCCCTCTTTTTTAGGACTACGTATATTTTTTTAAAAAAATAAACTCTATTTTGTATTAAAAAAAAAAAAGGAAAGTAAAAGTCTATCAAAAACTAAAAAGGGTTAAAAAAAAATCACTCTTATTTGTGTTAGTTTAGTTTATTTAGAATTTAAAATATTCTATTATTGATAAATAATTAATGGAAAAAGTAAAAGTCAATCATATTTATATAATTTCTTTATTGAAGAAAAAAAAATTTGAACTATATAAATTGAGAATTCTTTTAGAAAAATACAATAATATCTAATATGAACATATGGAACAAGATATATTTATTTTTGTTCTTAAATGATTCTTTATTATTTGATTTGAATTTTCTTCTTTTTTTTGGTCGCCAAGATACGTCAAAGAAATATATTTGTAATATTTAATTTACTTAGATGCATTGATTTCGTAGTTTTTTTTTTTTCAATTTTGTAGGTATCTTGAAGATGAATGATAATTATGATAATATAGACAATTAATGATCAAAATTTTGAGTCATATAAAATATTATGATTATTTTTCTTTCTAAAACATCAACCGTAATTTAAGGGGTTGTCAATATATTTTACACCTACCTCATTTGTATCTTTGATATTTACAACTACTATATATCTAATTAAATAAATTCTCTTACTATTTGAATAAATATCGTATTTAGTGTAACGTTTAAATTCATTAAAGTGAGGTACACGCGCGAGGCGCGTACAACTAAACTAGGTTATATATATATATATATATATATATATGAGAAAGTGGAAAGAAAAGGGTTTGGGAGTATTTTTGTCATTTACAATTTTATCCAAGGATAAATTAACTTGGAATAATTTATACCACCAACTATGTGGTATAAATTATCTCGGGATTATTATTTGTCCCGGGATAAGTTATCCCGAGTATTGCCAACCAAACAATGTATAAAAATATTTATCCCGGAACTATTTTTTTATCCCGAAATAATTTACCTTGGTACCTCATACCAAACTACCCTTTATTATCTTAAAGTAGGAAAGTTCAAAACCATATAGTACTTCACAGATATTTGGTCCACCTGATTTTGGTACTCTGTTTAACCTTGTCTCTGGATCCTCAATTCTATTGAGATTCTTCCGATGATGGTGACATTGCCACCTCCGATGGTGCGTCTCAACATTATGCTGATTTAAAGAATTGAACTTGGGATAGTTTGGTTTCTGAAAGAATTGGACTTTGGCTAGTCTTGTCTGCACAAGATTAATGCATGGCCAAATTCACCAAAACCTTTGTACATATTGTATACCCTTGTAAATCTTGATTGTCTATTCCTAAGAATATTTTGATGTATCTTTTAATATATTTTCAATATATTGTACCTAATTTTAAAACTCTAGCTTGGTCATTACTATTAGAAGAAAATTAGGTGAGTTTTTTTTATAAAAAAACTTGTATAAATAGGATACAATGTACAATGTGTTGTTCACTCAGAAAAGAAGAACAAACTTTTCCGCAAATTCTTTTTTAGGTCTACAAATTCATAGTTCACTTGAATTGGGATTCCAAATCATATTGCATTTATATTAAATGAACTTGACAGGATTCTAGCTGAAAATAATTATTCTATTTACATTTCTATGAGTTAATTCATTGTGAACTAATACCTATTTTGAGTTAGCTGTTACTTACTCTTGCCTATTGTACTTACTCTATCGCGTATACCAGTCATATATAAGTATTCTGGAAGGTTCTGATGGGATCTTGCTAGATATTGACAGGTAAGTTGATGAAGATTGCATAAGGTTCATTTACATATGATCATACTAATCATCCTTTTAATTCTTATATGTCAAAACTTGTGCGTCCTTTGCAAAACATGTGTCTCAACTTTGTCATTTTGAAGTAACATTCGAAAATGTGATTCTCTCTGTCTTAATTTTAAAATATGGAGTTGATCTAATCTAATTTTGCTATAAAAATTTGTCAAAATTGACTCTCAGAAACGTAAAAGGGACTCATAACTTCACAGATCTTTCTTGTAGGTGCTAGCTCCAGATATTTGTTTGATTAACTGCTTTCCAATTCCTTTAAAATATTGAAGTGGAGAACCTTCTATTGAGTTTGAAATCGAGAGGGCGTCATGCGGAAGCTAATAGTTTGCAAATCATAAAAGACGATAATTCAAACGATAAAGAAAAACATACTAAAAAGACATATTATTAATATGATTCGGTCAAATAACCTACATATGAAAAATTAATATAAAAAAACATAAAACTTGTTGGCAGAAAATCTCCCCCTAAACAGGACTCTTAAAACACTACATTGTGGATGTTATAGTATTTTTGGTATGAGAAAGGGGTTTTTTATTTATAGAGGTCCAAAACCTTTCTTCTAAGAAAGAAGTTTTTATATTTTTCCTTAAGGAAAAGTAAAAGTAATTGTGGCATTACTTTTATTTTCCTTATAAGAAAAATAAAACTTAAATTTGGTAAGAAAATCATGGTTAAAATCCTAACAAATATCCTATTTTTGGCTTGATTTTCTTGACATAATTTGATCCACCTTCTTCACATGTATGATCTAAGCTTCATAACATCACTGTTGTTTGCCATGATTAAAAATAAGATTTAAAATATTATGTTTAAAAGTTGGTTAAAATTTAATATTTTATTTTTATTTTTAAAGATGCACCAACAGGATTGTTGAAATATGCTTAAAACCTCTCCACATATAGCTAAATAAAATCATTATTATCGCCAAACTGGTTGCAGCTTGATTTGAAACCTCTTTGAACCAGTTTAATATCATCTCACCACACCATTGGGCCTTTGAACTATAAACTCTGATACCACTTGTTGGGTTCAAAATCGAGAGAGCATCATGTAGAAGTTAATAGTTTACAAATCATATAAGACGATAATTCAGATGATAAAGAAAAACATACTAAAAACACATATTATTAATATGATTCGTACAAATGATCTACATATGAAAAATTAATAGCAAAAGACATAAAAACTGGTGGGATAAAATCCCCCCTAAACAAGACTCTTAAACGACAATATTGTGGATGCTATTTTATTTTTGGTATGAGAAAAGGGGTCTTCTATTTATAGAGGTCCAAAATCTCATCTTCTAAGAAAGAGGTTAGCCAAATATGAAAAAGAATTATATTTTTTCTTCATGAAAAGTAAAAGTAATTATGGCATTACTTTTATTTTCCTTATAACAAAAATAAAACTTAAATTTGGTAAGAAAATCAAGGCAAAAATCCTAACACGTTAGTTATCAGTTAGTAGTGCTGAGCGATTTTGTGGCAAGCCTGCGAGAACAATCTTTTTTTTAATTGTTCCATATCATATTTCATTTGTGAAAGAAAAGAATGTGCGCATTTTATACTTTACTGTTCTTTCTTACTTTTGGCTGGCTTCTAGATACCCCTAAGAAAGACTTGTAATAATGTATTCTAATATCATCAGTGTAATTTGTCTGGTTGGTTGTTTGTTGGAATAGGACTTTGAAAGGTATTTGTATCAAAATCTAAATGTGGATGATGTGAGGGTGCACCGCAAAACAATGGAGACAATCCAAACGATGTTTGAGGATGTTGGCAGATTTTTCCTGAAACTTCCATATCATTTATCTTTTTTTGGGTTACATTAGAACAATTCAGCTAAATCTCCCCATCAAACCGGAAGTACTTTCTCTATCGAAGACCTGACTGAGTTTAAAAATTGTGCCTTTAAAGCATCAACATAAGCAAGCTACTACAAATGTTAGACGACAGAATAACATTGAACTTATGGACGTGTATGGTAAGAAATTAAAAAAGAAATTTTCTTGCTGTTGTTTCAGTTCCAATGCCAGATTGTTCTGTACAAAAATAATAAATAAACTAGATCTTTTATTTTGTGTTGTTAAAGTAATATTATCCACAAAAAACTAATGTGAAACTTTAACGGGTGCCAAAAAGTATCTGTAATTATCAAGTTTCTTTTCAAATCATAGCAAAGAAAGTGCAAGCATTATCTTATAATTAGTCATGCATTGAGCCCTAGTTACTGCTGTATTCTAGAGAATGTTCACTTGCTGCAAAGTAGTTAAAGGACTAAGTTGAATTTAGTAATTAAAAGAGAGAAATTTTAGTATGTTTTGTTAAAAGAAGAATCAAAATTTTTTCTTGATATGGTAATAACTTCTTGTTGTAAAGGAAAAAGAACCAACATAAACTCATTGAGGCCTAGTCGAGATGGCGATATCCATGTTGAAGTAGTTGCTACGCCTTGAGCAACTACAGAGGATGTCATTGAGAATATGGGGAGTCACCGAGAATATGAGGAATGACCCCTCCGAACTATCTTAAATGTAGTAAAATATCCTCCGTTAGTATATTGGCTTAAAAGTGCCCCTCCATTAAAATTTTAGCTAAAAAATATCTCTCTCTCTCTGAAGGAATGACATCAAGTATGCCACTTGGATAGAAAAAGCCTTCGTGGCGAGTCCATGTCAACATCCAGATGGAAAATCACTCCATATATCAAACCATTTTTTGTCCATTTAAAACCCGACCGCCAAGCTCAGTTTTCATGTCCAATTCGACCAGAGTAAAAAACAACAATTCTGTCTTAGGAATTAGAGAAACATCCCAAGGACAAAAAAACATAAAAAAAAAATTCTTTTGGACCAACAAACTTTAAAATAAGTAGTAAAACTTAGAATTGAAATGGATAAATTAGTATCCTTGTTTAACACAAGTTATGCTCTTAAAAAGTAGAAAAAATCTCAAGAAGAAAGAGCACAAAATAGCCTTCTTTAAATAATGAAACCTCATTGAAGTAAGAGGAAATTCAACATACATGATTCAGTAATAGAAATCCAAAAGTAAAAATCACATAAAGAACAAGCAGATTATAAGTTTATACCATGAAAGGGTACTAAGCAATGGAATCTGAGGAGAATGGGGAAGTGGAATAGGAACATTCTTGAAATTGATCTTAAATATTAATAAAAGAATATGATGCCTTTGTGCAAGAAGCTAACACTGCTAGGAGCAATCAACTTTTATGGCAAACATTGATTCAATTTGCCTATCCATATTTATAATAAAGTCCAATAAAACTTCATAAATTTCTCTTTCAACAATGAAACCTCATTAAAGAAACAGTAACCTTAGAAATGAAATAGGCAATTCAGTGTCCTTGATTCAATCAAGTTATGGTCTTATGAATTAAAGAAAATTCCAAGAACAAATAAAGCTATTTTGAACAACGAAATCTCATCAAAGCAAGTATCATCACTTAGAAATAAAATGGAGAATTCAATATATACATGATTCAAGAAAGGCAGCCTAGTGCACTAAAGCAAGGGTCGATAATTTGAATCAGACATGAAAACTGAGCTCGATGGTCGGGTTTTAAATGGATAAAAAATAGGCTGATAAATGAGGTAATTTTCCACTTGGGATAGCTTTTTGTCCACATGGAGTGCTGGGTGTCATTCCATTAGAGAAGGGTATTTTTGAGTAAAAAATTTAACGAAGTGGTATTTTTGAGCTCAAATACTAATGGATGGTATTTTTGTACTATTTCAAATAGTTCATGAGTATTTTTGACCCTTTTCCCTTTTTGAATTCTAATATTGGATTAGTATTCCTCGGGCAGAAAAATAGAACTTCAGATTACGGTAGATGCTGAAGATAATTTACAGATAAAAGGTTTTTGCTTTCTTGTTTCAACCTTCGTGGTGATTTTTAGCTTTTTCTATATTTTGGCTGATTTGGCCTTCTACGTTGTTGCTATATAAATTTTATGAATTATAGGGATGGTTGGCATAGTCCCTCAATCATTTAAAAATGATTTATGTGAGTTTTAGGTTTTGAATAACATTTAAAGTAATATATTTGACTTTGATAAACATTTATTATCTAAGCATCAAATGGTAGTTCTGTCAGTTTTATTAGATTCAAAAGGTCGACTTTGGTTAGTAGCATGGTTGGTTTGGATTCTGAGACTAGAATTTAAGCTTTGAGCGTTTAAATGAGAAACTAGTTATTATGGCTTAATGGGTTTCCTGGGGTGTAAATTTTTAATAACAACCATTTTTGGTAAATCTGATGGTTTAATTAAGACTAAAATATCAAAACTAGCCTAGTTGCGTGACTAGATTATTTTTGTGGGGTTCCAAACGAATCTTGAGGGTCTGTTCGAAATAATTTTGGACTTAAACATTTGTTGGTGCAGCACCTCATCCTTCATCGCAATTGTCTGGACTTGTGTCACGATAGTGGTGATTGATCATCTTACACACAGAGATCACATAGTGGTTGCCTAGAATCACAAAGAGTCAGTTGGGTTTGGGTCGGGTCTTTGTCGCGATCGCATGGCTATCTCCCGCGATCACAATGCCTAATATCTTTAGTGGTCAAACTTTGATTCTTGTGATTGCATAGAGGGTGCTACGATCGTGAGGTATTATTCACAAGATAGTATAAATACTCCATTATTTTTAATTTGACTCAATTTTCACCATTTTTAGCTTGGAAAGCTTGGTTTAGACGTTATCAAATGGGGTTTTCATCAACTTTCACCATAAGCTTCTAAACCTATTTTTAATCATTACCCATTGATTATCTTGCTAAAACATCTTTACATTTTGGATTTTAAACTTGATTTTTTGGGTTTTACCTGATAAAGTGAGAAGCTAGATTTTTAAGAATTTCAAGCTCGATTTCAACTTGATTTTGATGTATATTTATCTTTAGAACCCTTAAAGTATGGGTAATATAGTTCTTTATTAAAATTTAGTTTTGCACTTTTATTTTGGGATTGATTTTTGATGTGATTTTGGACCCAAAACTAAAGTATGCCAATATGGGTATCAGTAGACTTCTAATAATATATAAAATCAATTTTTGATAGATTGAAAGTGTTCTAAAACAACTTATAAGTGAAAGGCTTCTTTTTTAGGAGTCCAGGATCGTACTTTCAGCTTTTGAGTTAGGTTATGGCATAACTTTCTTCTGGCGAAATTAAATTGATAACCAATCATGTAAAATATACTATGGATTGAGAATTTTATTATGGTGTTAATATTTTAAGATCATTACATTATTATGTTACTCGGGTGGGGATTTGTGTGAATCTTATTATTGACTAGAGAGATTATTATCATTGAAATGACCATGTAGGGGCTGATATTAGTCTTGTTTGAACATTATTAATTCTTCATCATTATTCTGATGCCCGTTCAAGGGCTTGGATTGATATCATTGATGTCTTACATGATTCTTTACTACTGTATTTCCAAGAGAGAAATGTCACCATGATCTATTAAGATTTGGGGTGACTTGAGCTTATTTATACTATTGTTGAGTTGATTTATTGTAAGTGTTGAGCTGGTTATGAGCATGTATTCTTATTCATTAATCCATATTTATGGACTTGCTATCACTGAAAAATACTACTTTTAAAAGAAATAAGATACTTTATAAAATATCTTAATTGAGAAATGTGATGATAAGGTTGATTGATGAGATCGATAGTAAATGGATCGTGCATACTCATGGGTCTTCTCATGGAAGCATAGGGGCTAAAGTTGCATACGAGGTGAAAATTTGAACTATGCATACTTATCATTTCATTGTATTGAATCACTTACATTTCTCTTATGTGCTTGACATTGGTATTTTAGGCTTCCCTATATGTATATTTGTAGTATTGATACTTATTACTTTATTATTGCAATTCTATTACTTATACCGTTAGGAGTTTTATGGCTTGAGATGCCGTTGTAAACTTTTCTGTATGCAGGTGAAAGTATTGCTCATAGTTTCCTGTACATATTTATTATTTTCTTTGCTTGTTCAACCTATGATTGAAACACCCCAGATTTTTTGGACCTTGAAAATGTCTTTAAGATTTAGGCTCACTGCTTTGATTATAACTGGACCCCCAGAGTCGAAGGATGTCTGGACGACTCGTTAGGATGAGCCGTAGTCAAACCAGTAAGTTTGAGGCTTAATTCTTCTCTGAGTATGAGTGCCTCATTGGGAGCCTTAAGGATATATCACGAGTCGTAGGTTCTAATCGTAGGTTGTCCAGCGTCCAATTCATTTGGGTTCTGTGTTGCTCGCGAGTAGGATCTTACGTGTCATAGGGTCATGTTACGAGTTGGTGGGTTGATTCATAGAGATAACAATATTGGGGGTCCTGGAGACTATCCTAGTTATGACTCAACTACGAGTCGTAAGTTGTGGGTACAATTCAAGCGGTTGAATCATAACCAAAGACGATGGTCTTTCCAACTTTTAAGTTGGGGACACTTTAGACATTTTTCACTTAAAACCCTTTAGACCCCACATCCATAAAACACTTTTAGGGAATTTATTCAATACTTTAACAGATTAAACATTCCTAAATTCTCTCTCAAACTCTCTATTTAAGTTAAGGCTAGGTTTCAAGAGGTTAATCAATTAGGGGTCCCAAGGGAGATTTCTCTCTATGCATCTTAATATTTTAGGCATGTTACTCTTCCCTCATTATTAATTTGCAAAGGCATGTGATTTAAAGTATAGTTCATAGGATTATTGTTTGGTTTTGAAAGCAAAGGTTGAGGGTTTTGAATGTTATGAATTGAACAATGTTTCTCATGGATTATATATATGATTTTCATGCTTTTAATATGGTTTATAACTTATGGGTGCATGAGTATGGTAAATTAACTATGGAATTGTATTTTTTTCCAAACATGTGCCTTTGAAGTGGTTATAACCCCAACCCCATATGTGAAATTGCTTTTTAGTTATGAGAACCGTGGGAATTTGTAATGGTTAAACTAGTCTTAAACTGTTGCACGATATAAAAAAGTATTTAAAATACAATGGTATGATTCAATGAATAAAGGGAGTCGGTTTTTCCCAATGTGTATTAATTTAATTAACAAAGGGAGTTGTTCTCCCAAAGTTAATGGAAATTAAATGGTAGTTGGTTTGACGATACCAACACTATGTGCCTAAAAGTGTAATGTGGTTCATTGAATGGGAATGTGTGATATTTATTTTAATTGAGCTTTAATAAGGGTTGTGTAGATGAGTAGTGAAAGTGAAGGTCCGAGTTGCAAATACTGAAAATTGTGTTTGCCCACGCGAGGGTCAAAGTGACCAGGGAGGTTCGAGTCCCCCTTATTATTATTTCATGATTAGGGAGGTTCGAGTCCCCTGTAAATCATTATATGATCGGGTGACTAAGTCACCTTGGTATATATTGGAGTTTTTGAGTCCCCCATGTTCATATATATGATATTATTCTTTAGTTTGTGCAACTACACGTATTAGGGCCCGACCAGCAGGTGAGAGTTGGGGCCCATATAGCCTGTAGGTACTATTATATGATGGTTTAGCTACACAATCTAGGGTAAAGTTTTGAAATGCACGTTAAGCCTTATTCCCTATTACATCATGTGATATATGTATATGTATATGTTTATGCATTTGATTATGTGCACTAGCTTTTAATGATTTTAAACTGTTGATCATATCACTATGTTATCCTTATCCACGAGTTACATGTTAGCGTTCACCCCGCTAACCATCTTCCAATACTATATTTCTACGTGATGTAGGAACTTATCACACTTCTACTCCTCCTGCTCAGTGACTTAGATTCGGGATCAACTAGCTAGTCAGATTGAGGAGGTAAGCTTCCATACTTTGGAAGACCCCATTTCATGTTTATGGTTTTCTTTATGTTTTGACTATTCCTTTGGATTTTGATTTTGGCTTTGGTTGGGGGCAAGTCCCGACCGGATACTCTTTGATTTTGATTAGAGGTTTTGTCAGACTACTATTAGTTTGGACAATGTCGGTATTGATATCTATAATTGTATTGGTATTAGCATTGATACCGGTATCGGTTGGTCTTGGTTGTAGACTTATTTTAATGACTTTAAATTAATATTTTTTTATCTTGTTATATGTTCGAAATTCAGCCTGCTTTGGGTATGGTGTGTTTGGTTTTGTTAGGTTCAGGGGGTGATCTTCAGTCCACATGGGACTTGAGATACCCTTCACAGTCAAGTCCTAGTTTGGGTCATGACAATGATGCTTACCGAGAATAAGTGGACCGTAATCATTCCTACTTCTATACTCTTTTGGTGCAAATCCTAGTTTGAGTATGATCTTTGGATAGCGATCATCATGTAGTTTTGAGATCTTTGAAGTTAGGAAGAATCCCCCGAAGCTGTGCCCCACTTCATCTAGTTTCTTATGTCTTTATCTTGTTTTTCAAAGATTAATATTATGTATTTATATTCTATATTGAATTCAGAGTGATCTTTAATCATGGCGCTAGATTTTTTGGATTTCAGTTGTATTTATTTTAGATATTGAGTTATTTTATCTTATTGGCCCGACTTTATCCTAAAGTTTCAGATTTGATTATTATTTTTTGTCTTGCATTTTTTATTTTTTTTGTAAAGTTAGACTTACCTACAATATTTTGATCAGGATAGGTACCATCATGACCTTAATTTCTCGGTTGTGACATTTATCTATTTGGACAGATGGAATGATACTTTTGTTTGGAACTTTGATGTTATTAAGTAGGTAAAATGATCTAATATCTACGACATTTATACAAGAAAGTATTTCTCCCTTCCTAAATATTACTCACATTTTTTTACTTACATTCCGTTTTAGAAAATCATTAACTAGAGGTCAGTTTAGTTAAATTAACCTTAATAATCATTCCTCTCTGTTTTGTATTTCCCTTTTTTTATTATATTAATATCTCTTTATATCCATAACTAAGGGTAAAGGTGTAAACAAATAACTACATCTTATTTTTTTTAAATCACAAGTATTATGGTAAGCACCAATAAATATTAATTAAATATGAAAGAGATCTTTCCCTTCAAGAAAGTCTTTCTAAAGTAAAATACAACTATGATAGAATTTAATAAGATATAAAATTCAAAGAAAAATCCAAAGAAATGATCTCCCCTTGCTTGAATTTTCTAGCAAAATAAATTCTATCCTCCTCCTCCCTATATCTTCATTACTATTTCTTATTATGATTAAAAAATAATATTTTACAAATTATAGTTTAAAATGGTTTTAGCAACAAAAATGTAGAAAATATAGTTGAAATTTCTTCTCCACATGTAGTAGCTAGAAAGAAATATTTATTATCATCAAATTAGTTGCAACTTGATTTGAACCTGTCTTTAACCTTGATCAACCATTGGCTCCGATGTCACTTGTTGAGATCAAATCAAAAGGGTGTGATTTAAAAGCTGTCAAGTCGAAATTATCAAGGCGATAAATCAGGTGACAAAGACGAAAAACTATATAAAAGGGTAGAGGCGCTGTTTAAGGGAAAAGTATCCAAATTACCATGCTAATAGTGACCGAAGAACATGTTATTTAAGAATAATCTAGTATATAGTAATCTAAGATGACCTTATTTTGTTATGTATATGATTGGAGGGAATATTTTAAAAATAGCAATTTTATGAAAATGAATAATAATTTATCTGATGTGATGGTAGATAAATTTAAAATAGTTATTTTGTATGCACTTAAGGATATAAAAGTAGTAGATATAAGAAAAATCATATTAGAAAAAGCATTTGGTAAATATTATATAACTAGAGTAAATTACATACCATACCTACCTAACTACTCTTACAAATACTTACCATGATAAATTACATAGAATTTTTGGGAAAAAGATATGGGAAACATACAGTTAATAGAAAAACAGATGAAACTAAATTTAGACAAATACATGGAAACTAAAGATATAAAATATATAGAATTTCTTAATAAAAATATGCAAGAACTACTAAGCCAAAACAAACAACTACAAAATATTATAATAAAATATTTAGTCAATTTTAAATGATAGATAATCTTAAAGTCTTAATCTTATATATACTTAGGTATATAGAAATTATAGATATTAAGAAAATAATATTAGAAAAAGTATTAAACTATGAAATTGAAACCATAAATTGGATAGCACAGTTATACCTAGGTAATTACCCAGAAGCATATTATTCAGATTAAGAAATGTTAGAATATATTAGAAAAACTAGAGAAAATCAAGATAATCAAAATAAAGAAATTAATTATAGAAACTGAATTAGGAAAATAATGGAAAATCTAAAAGAAAAATTAATATGGATAGAAGAAACCTTAGAAAATTTAGAAAAAAGTACATGTGATAGTTTATATAATTTAAAAAACTCGCTACGAGAAGACAACACAAGATAATAAATAACATTGAAAATCTAGAATTAGATATACATTACAGTACAATTAGGATAAATTATTATACAGAAATCTGTAACTCTGCAATTACTACAGGATAAAATAATAAACCATACAAATTAATGAATACATCTTACGACAAGAATAAATCATTAAAAGATATTGAAACAAAATTTAAGAAATATCCATATAATGAATCTATTTCATAAGTTAGTTATTCGCATAAATCCGCACCCCCCTACAAATGGTATCAGAGCCCAGTTATTTAAAAAATATATCAGAGGAATATATGTTTGATATGTTTCATAGTATATATGTTTGAATTTATGTTTAAATTTAAATTGGATTGAATTAGTTATGAGAAGACCATTTAAAAACAAAGAAGCTTTTAGAAAAATTAAAAAATCTTTAATTAGTAATTATTCAGAATATATAAGTCTAAATAAAACAAAAGAAAATCCACAAAGATTAGCCTACCTAATTACCTTAATATCTAGTATTGAAGCAAAATTAATAATCCATTTAAAATCTAAAAGAATAAGACACATACCACCTAATTATGATAAAATTAGATTTAGATATCCATCAAGATATTATAAATATGGCTTAAATGAATAAAGTACAAAAATACAAAGAATTAAAACAGATTATTTCTGAAAAACGTAAAGAATTAAAAATAAGAATAGAAAGACTACATTATAATATATTTGCCAGAGTTAGTGAAAACTCAATAAATACACAAAAAGATGAAATATTAAAATTAGAATCACAAATAGATAGTTTAGAATATATATATCAACATGAACTATTCACAGTAAAATGAACAAAGAAGAATTTATAATAGATGAAAAAATATATGAAAATCACGAAGGATCAAAAATAAAAATAGTATTTTCTAATCTAGGAAGAAGGTATAAGAAAATAGGTGAACATTTATATCTAATGTTAGAAAAGGAAGAATTAAAATTAGAAGATAAATTGACAGCTATGGTAAGAATAGAAAGAGAAAATGAAGAAATAGATAGGAAAAAGGAAATAGAAAAAATAAAACAACAAACTACAGAAGAAATACAAAAAATAGAAGAAACTAAAAATAGTAGGATTACTGAATTAGAAAAAGAACTACAAATGTTAAAAGATTTGTATGAACAAAGACAAAAAGAAAAGGAAGAAAAAGATAAAGAACAAAAATTACAAAACGAGATAAATCAATTTAAAGAAAAATTAAAAATAAATAATATAGATGTCGAAGAGACAGATAATTATGATTCAGAAGATAGTGAAACATATACAGAAATATTAACAAATACAAAAAATTTAGAAATCAACGAAAAACAAGAAGTAATTAATGAAGAAAACTTAGAAAATATCAACATAGAAATAAATACTCTTGATAAAAAAGAAGATGAAATATAATACCTAGAACATCAGAAATAAGAAAACCTACATATTATAAGAATAATTTTAAAAGATATAATCTAAAGAATGAATATGACAAATGGACACCAAAACAAATAATTAATAAAAATTATAACTTTTCAGACCTAGACTGTGTAATAGATACAGAAAAAACAATACAATTATGGATATGATATATGACAAAATAATTATTACATAATAATATAAACATAATAGATGCACCAGAATATATAGAAAGAACATTAATAGGAACAGTGAAATTATGATTTTCAAATTTAACTGAAAATAGAAAGAAGGTATTAAGAACTAATAAACCTATAGAAGGAACATCATCAACAACAACTAAACTAACACCTATAGAATTATTAAAAAATATGAAACAGCTATAAAAGATGAATTTGGTAGTATGACAACAATAGAAGAAGAACAAGATGAAGAAAAAGATACAGAAAGGAATTTAATGTTAAAATTAGCAATATGTAATATGTGTTATATAGATGAATATACTTGCGCATTTAAAGAATATTATTATAAAGGAGCATATAATATAAAAGAAAGTAAAGAAAGAAGAAAATTATATTTTAATAAATTACCCGAACCATTTAGTTCAAAGATAATAAAGAGTTGGGAAGAAGCAAAAATAGTAGATACTTTAGGAGCAAGAATAAAATTTTTACAATAGTGGTATAGAAACTTATATGAAAAATATAGAGAAGAATTAAAAATGGAAAAAAATTGATAAGAAATTTAGCATGTTACAAAAATAAAATAGCACCCCAATTTGGATGTGAAGAAAGATATTATAAGAAAGAAAAAGACATAAGAAATATAAAAATATAAAAAATCAAAATATAAATACAAGAAATAAAGAAAAAGATATTATGTAAAAAACTATAAATACAAAAGACCATATAGAAAGAAGAAATCTATAAAAGAATATACTTGTTATACTTGTGGAAAATTAGGCCATTTAGCTAGAGATTGTAAATTACCTAAAAATCTAAAAAATAAACAAATATCAGAAATAAAAATAGATAATTCAGAATATATGCAGATAGATTATATAGATTATGAATTAGAAAGTGAGGATAGTATATATGAAATTTCAGAAAGCGAAACAGATAATGAAATAGATAGTGAAATAGATGAATCAAATGACTGAAGAAGATATAAAAATAATAACAAAGGAAGAATATTTAAATGATGAATGAACAGAACAAAAAATAATATTTGACAGTAACATATTTGATGAAATAAAAGGAAAAGAATTAGACTTAAGTGTAGAAAAAATATTTAAATTACCAACAATAAAAAATATGTTTACTAGGAAAAAAGACGAATACTATGTAGTATGCCAAAAGGAACATGTAATAGACTGTAGATATGCAAAAGGTAAAGCTAGTATACCACTAATAACAAAAAGAATAATTAATAAAGAGATAAACGATATAAAGAGTAAAGGAGACCCAATAAAATATGTACACCTTGAAGGTACAGAGATATTAATAAAAGCATGTTTTAGAGAAGGAATAAATATACCAATAGAATTATATTTAGCAGATGATAGAATTATAAAACCTATAGAAAAAAGTATAATAACTGCCGTAAAAGGAAATCTAATATACCAAAAATTTAAATTTATAATAAGTGCAAATTATTCAGTAGCGGTAACAGATAAAAATATAGATAAATCATTAGTATTATATTGGAAAATATCAGGAATAGAATTAACCCCAGGATGTAAAATATTTACAGCAAGGTGCAAAAATTTATATGTATTAACAACAAAACATAAAATAACAGGAAAAAATAAGATTAACAAAATACGAATAGAAATTTCTATCCTCCTCCTCCCTATATCTTCATTACTATTTCTTATTATGATTAAAAAATAATATTTTACAAATTATAGTTTAAAATGGTTTTAGCAACAAAAATGTAGAAAATATAGTTGAAATTTCTTCTCCACATGTAGTAGCTAGAAAGAAATATTTATTATCATCAAATTAGTTGCAACTTGATTTGAACCTGTCTTTAACCTTGATCAACCATTGGCTTCGATGTCACTTGTTGAGATCAAATCAAAAGGGTGTGATTCAAAAGCTGTCAAGTCGAAATTATCAAGGCGATAAATCAAGTGACAAAGACGAAAAACTATATAAAAGGGTAGAGGCACTGTTTAAGGGAAAAATATCCAAATTACCATGCTAATAGTGACCGAAGAACATGTTATTTAAGAATAATCTAGTATATAGTAATCTAAGATGACCATATTTTGTTATGTACATGGTTGAAGGGAATATTTTGGAAAATAGCAATTTTATAAAAATGAATAATTATTTATCTGATGTGATGGTAGATAAATTTAAAATAGTTATTTTGTATGCACTTAAGGATATAAAAGTAGTAGATATAAGAAAAATCATATTAGAAAAAACATTTGGTAAATATTATATAACTAGAGTAAATTACATACCATACCTACCTAACTACTCTTACAAATACTTACCATGATAAATTACATAGAAATTTTGGAAAAAAGATATGGGAAACATACAGTTAATAGAAAAACAAATGAAACTAAATTTAGACAAATACATGGAAACTAAAGATATAAAATATATAGAATTTCTTAATAAAAATATGCAAGAACTACTAAGCCAAAACAAACAACTACAAAATATTATAATAAAATATTTAGTCAATTTTAAATGATAGATAATCTTAAAGTCTTAATCTTATATATACTTAGGGATATAGAAATTATAGATATTAAGAAAATAATATTAGAAAAAGTATTAAACTATGAAATTGAAACCATAAATTGGATAGCACAGTTATACTTAGGTAATTACCCAGAAGGATATTATTCAGATTAAGAAATGTTAGAATATATTAGAAAAACTAGAGAAAATTAAGATAATCAAAATAAAGAAATTAATTATAGAAACCGAATTAGGAAAATAATGAAAAATCTAAAAGAAAAATTAATATGGATAGAAGAAACCTTAGAAAATTTAGAAAAAAGTACATGTGATAGTTTATATAATTTAAAAAACTCGCTACGAGAAGACAACAAAAGATAATAAATAACATTGAAAATCTAGAATTAGATATACATTACAGTACAATTAGGATAAATTATTATACAGAAATCTGTAACTCTGCAATTACTACAGGATAAAATAATAAACCATACAAATTAATGAATACATCTTACGACAAGAATAAATCATTAAAAGATATTGAAACAAAATTTAAGAAATATCCACGCACAAAAAGAAAAATAGATTCATTATACATATAATAGATCTATTTCATAAGTTAGTTATCCGCATAAATCTGCACCCCTACAAATGGTATCAGAGCCCAGTTATTTAAAAAATATATCAGAGGAATATATGTTTGATATTAATAGAATAAATCACCCCTAAACAAGTCTTTCTAGTCGACTACATTGAATGCTACTACGTTATCGTGGGAAAGAAAAGACCTTAATTTGTAGGAATCCAATTTTTTTTCTCCAAAACCATATTAACCAAATATGAAAAAACATTTTTTTTAGAAAAACCTTTCCATCAAGAAAATTTTTCCAAAGTGAAACACAATTTTGGTATAATAAAATAAGGTTGGATTCAGAGCAAGCCCTAACAGTTCTTTTATTGGACTGTACTTTATAATTTGTTAGTAAACGTAATTAATTAACATTAAAAATTAAGCTAATATATTTTATTATTTTTGTTTCTTTATTTGTGAACTATTTATTTTCTCCTTCTTTTCAAGTTATTATTCTCTTTTCTTTTCCATTTGTACCTTTTCTTCAGCACCATCAAAACTACCGGTACCACTCTCTATTTATACTCCATTTATATTATTCTCATCGAAACACCACCATAGCCTCCTCCACAACCTTAAAACCCACGAATTCTGAACAACAACTAGCACCAATTCGAAATCTTAGCTTGGGTTCTCACTAATTGGAAAATTTTTCGACAAGATCATGGATATCGCTAATGAATTAAAAAAATCCCACAGAAAGAGGGGAAAAAATTGAATATTAAAATTATTTTTGATAGATGTGGGTTTTTTTTCAGTTATCTGCCATGACTTTTGACAAAATTGATAAGCAGCAAAGGAAAGACACAGAAGATAAGAAGAATAATGAAAAACAATAGAAAAGGAAAAAATGAAAGAAGGCAAAGAATGAGAATAAAAAATAAAAAAGTGTTTCTTTAACCAAGCAATAAGTGTGTCAACGCGTGTAAATAAAGGCGAATTATAAGAAAAATATATTAGGCATGAAAATTGGGTTTTTCTTCAATTATCTCTAATTTTTCTAGAATTTATATTATTTTATCTAGATTTTTGATCTTTTATTATTTCTATCTGTTGTATTCCTTTCTTAAAATTGTATAATTCTATATTCATTTCTATTAGAGTGTAATAAAAATTTTGTATTAGTTTATGTAGATGATATTTTAATTTTCAATAATAACATGAGAGAACATTTAGGACATTTACAACAAGTCTTTAAATTATTTATAGACAATGAAATAATAATAAGTAGAAAGAAAATGAAACTATGTAAAAACAGTATTAATTTTTTAGGAGTAGTCATTGGAGATGGTAGAATAAAGCTACAATCACATATAGCTATTTGGATATTCATACACTTTTCTTGTAATATTTTCATTATATGCTATATTCTTTGTCTTATTGACCATTTTGTGTCTGGATTTTGTACTACTCCATCTCTTTTGAACCATTTTCTTCTATTTCTCTTCCTAATGCTCCAGGTAATTTATTGAATAATCTTTTTCCTAAAGTTTGATCAAATGAATTTCCACTAATGGTACAGTAATAGAAATACTGGTGTTATATTTTCGTACATGTCTCTATTTATTTAAATATGATTTTTTAGCTTCTGATTTTCTTTAAAAATATATTTTCTTAGAACAATAGGCCCTTTTACATGATTTCTTATGTCTTCTTTTCTTATAGTCTTGATTGTAATGTTGTGTAGTATATATATTTTTACATATATATATATATATATATATATATATATATATAATATTAAAAGTTTGAAAATCCTTAG
Source organism: Capsicum annuum (assembly GCF_002878395.1). Lineage (NCBI taxonomy): Eukaryota > Viridiplantae > Streptophyta > Magnoliopsida > Solanales > Solanaceae > Capsicum > Capsicum annuum. Next base: position 94,967,890 of record NC_061116.1, on the reverse strand, counting down.
GAAAGTGGCTTAAACTGTTTGCCCTCCATTAAAAGATTCCACAATTGATAAAATTGTCATTTACCATTTTACTAAATTATTATTTAATTATTTTATAATATTTAGGTGTCCCATTAAAATTAGGTTATTAATCTTTCCTAATTTAAACATAATTGAAAATACTATTAATTTTCAAGGTTATTAATCTTTAATCATTTGAACATAATTAAAAATATGATTAATTTACATTTGAGGAACCAATAATAAATTAATCTTTTACGTAAAAATACATAACCAAATACTAACTAAATATGAACTTTAATACTAATAAAATACTACTTTACTAGTTATTTGTTGATCAAAATTGTGAATTCCTTTTTAATAATAATTTAACAAAAATTGATAGGTTATTTTGACAAAATTTTTACTTAAAATAGAACTGATCTGATTGACTGTATCTGATAGTCCTGAGCCTGAATACTAATAACATTAGTTTCATATAACCAATATACTAATACTGAGCGACTGTATCTAATAGTCTAAGTTCTGATGGAACTAGCTGAGTTCCGTACTGTACTAAGTGACTGTATCTGACAGTCCTAAAATTTGTAGAACTATCTGAGTTCTATTACTGAGACTGAGACTGAAACCGAGACTGTGGGAGGTAATCATTTAACCGACATTCCCCGGAACTGACCGGTGGGGTCTAACCTATAATCCAAGCTGGAAGGGTGTCAGTACCGTGCCCCGGGTAAAGATAAGTTGTGTGGTAACCCTCTCTAATAGGAATCTCTTCCGTCAACCCTCCTATAGGAATAACCCCAAACGATATATATTAGTAGCCCTACACATAGGGTTATATCTCAACCTACGTTGGCTACGTAGTTCTGGAATGCAAGGATTGCTTCTAAGGATCATACCCTCCTCTGACGGTGAGTCCCCATCCTTGGGTTCACTCGGTGCTGAATCCTACTCCCAACTGAATTGACACTGAACTGATAAACTGAACTGAACTGATATTAAAGGTATTGTTTAGTGGAGCTAAACTAATTTCACTAAATTCCATTGACTGACAGAATAATACTGAAATATGATAACTAATTGAGATTATTGAGATTACTGAGTAAGACTAGACTAATACTGAATTTACTGAGTTTTTCTGAGTCATAAGACTGACTAAATTCTACTAATCATGGCTTGACTGAGATTATCATGAAAACATCACATGGATCTAGGCACATAACTAAATTATTGGGTACAAGTACCCCCAGGACTTGATAGAATGAAACTGACAAGGCTTGACACTTTTGATCACATGACCAATATCAACAATTCATAATTTCATAGTTGGAGATTTCATGAAGCACATGATCATCATAATATTGTACATGGATAGTAATGCGTATAAACATGGCATAATTTAGTACTTCTAATCTTATGAACATCTCATAAAGCAATCACAATGCATTGGTTTTGCATGAGAATCATCTTAATCAAGTAGGTATAGTATAACTTAAGAGGCATGACATGATCTTGACACATGGAAACTAAATACTTGATCATCATTCATTTATTGGGGCATATTATTAAAAATCTTGCATGCACACTTAGGGCATAGATATGATCATCAATTTAATTCAAAATGGTTCCACAATTTCACTCAATTGCATTAATTTCAACCCTATACTAATACAGTTTCATGAAAACATGATAAGGATGTAATCTTGGCAGTCATACAATAATAAAAAGATGAACATAATCAATTCAAAACAAGAACATCATGACATATAGTTTAACATAGGTTTCTTGAGCTTCATGGATGAAAGGAGTCCATGAATCAACACTGTACATACCTTAGTTCTTGATTATACGAAGATTGACGAAGAGATTCTTGAATTTGGGTCTTGGATTTGAATTCCCAATTGAAAACCCTAGCTTGTTCTTGAGAGAAACTTAAGAGAAACCCTATATTTTGGATAAAATATGGCTGAATCACGTGTTATTGGATTTATATAGGGTTGAGAAATTGACCCTTTTAACTCTTGGACGCGTATTTTATTTTTGAGAAATTTTTTCGATTTGACAGGCTGGTGCGACGCGGCACTATCGCGCCGTGTCACTGAAAATTATAAACTAGGAACTGGGCTGACGGTGCGACGCGGTGAAATCATATTGAGATACTGGAAAAAGGACAATTTTGAATTTGAGCCCTGGCGCGATGCACCATAATCACGGAGGCTCACTGCATTTTGATGATTGAGCCCTGGCGCGATGCACCATAATTACGGAGGCTCACTGTATTTTGATGATTTCCATTTTGACCTACTCCGCAATGCACTGATGGCTCATGTGGGATAGTATCTTACTAAAATGGCTCTAACTCTTCACCTGAGTGTCGGGTTTGGGCGAATTTAATATCGATGGAAAGATTATTGAATTTCGCACATGAAAAAAAGTAAAAATCTTGAAAATACCACATGTACAAAAGTGAATTCAACTTTGAAACAAGTCTTTCATATTTTTTGGATAAATTTAAGTTAGGTAGAAGTACGGGGTGTTACAGATGATCTATCTACATTTATTATTTAGGAGGAAATTATTTTCTCAATAATTTTTTTGATCGATCATATGTGGGTTAATTGATTAGTGACTAAGAAATTGAGGTTAACGTTTTTAATATGCTTCATGATATTGTCGTAAGTGTATCATTAAAGATTTACATCTAATTATGTACACTCTTTGATTAAAGATATATATAATATTGATTTTAAGTAATTGACGAAAGTAAAAATTTTATCCATGTACTATCATTAGTTGTAGCAAGGTAAAGAAGTGATATTGGACAAGATCGAAAGATAATAATATATTCTTACAAAGTATTTTTTTATTTGTACTTCTTAATTTTCTGACTTTTTTCTCCCTTTCTGTTATATTTTATACAATGAATAATAGTCTCAACCCTAAATTGGATCATAGAGTACTAATAATATTTATTCTTTAATTTTATATGACGTATATGTACAACAAATGTTCCGTTGCTGTTTAGTTTTTCTCTACAACTTTTTCTTTGATGAGTAAAGATTTTTAATTCATTAAAATTTTTTATTTTACATATTATTTATTGATTAAGATGAAACACATATAGTGTCAAATTATATCTTTTAGATAGATTCAACATTTAATTCAACTCAATTGCTCTTTTTCAATAATTTTATTTCTTTATATATAATTATACTTATCAACATGAGACACACGTGGAAAGCACGTACACTTGAATAGTATATATATATATATGTATGTATGTATGTATGTCTACGTGTATATATTTAAAAAATTGAAATAGTATAATATTCTTGTCCTCATGCTACAAGAAGGTTAAATAGTGCATTTAGTTGTATGTTGAGCTTTTTACTTGAGTACTAGAGATAAATTCCCACTTAGTATATTTTTTCTACTTTTTAAGTGGTGCATCCATGTTCTATAAATCTTAAATCTACTAGTGTGTATATCAGTGCAACTAACTTAACTATGCTTTAGGTTTTTGTGAGCACATAAGGTGAAAGAAAATATGGAAAAAGAATTTAGGGGATATTAAGGATCCCCATAAAAATAAAGTGTGTCACTAAAAATCCAACGATAAATTGGGGGTAATTATGCCTTTTCTTCTTTCAAGTAATAAACTTTATTGCGATCAAGAAATAATTCGATCAATATATATATATATATATATATATATATATGTTGATCAAGAGAGATTTAAAGAAATAAAGTTTATTACTTAAAAGGGGAAAGGCATAATTACCCCCAGTTTATTGTCGGATTTTCAGTGACATATATATATCTATATAATCAAAACTTAGTTCTCATTGATTAAAAATATCATATGATTATTTTCCTAGTATTTGAATATCTGAAATATAACTATTATATTTTTTTGGTAACAAAATGAATATTGGGAGCTCCTTTTGCCATGCAGTTTGGATTTAAAATTTAAAATCATTGTTTGCTTATGATATTTGAATAAAAGTTGACTTCAACCTCAATTCAAAATTTTAATTCCAAATTTTATATTTACCTAGGTAGGATTTCAATACTAAGTATGTAAATTTTATTTTTATTTTTTAAATTTAAACTTGACACGTAAATTTATATCTTGTAAAAAGGACCTATAGTTTAAATTTTTCAAAAGAAAGACCTCTCAACTTGAAGAAATGGTTTGGAGGAATTGTATTAAAGAAAAATTAGTTATTACTATTGTTGATTTATTGAACTAGTGGATATTTATAAAAAGTCTTGCAATAACATGTAATAGCAAGTATTTATTTGTAATAGGAATATGAAAATATGTTATTGTTAATGTGGTCTTAGAATATTCTGATGCCTTATTTTTGAACTATATATAAACTCTGACATGATCATTTGGTAATATTATAAGTATTTGGGAAGCCATGGTAGTTTTCATAAATTGCAAAATTTTTGTACGTATTAGAAAAATTACAACTATTAAGACCTAAATTAAAGTCCAAACATAGTGTCACGATCCAATTTCTCAGGTCATGATGACACCTACTGTAATCCAACAATAGGTAAGCCAACCATAGTCCAAAATTACTAGTGACGGACTATCAATAGGAATGAATGAAGATAGTAGAATAAATAGGATAGAAAACTAATATATATATATATATATATATATAGACAGTCCCAAAACATTGTGGAATTAGTACAAGAGCTTCTAATTTAATAAGAATATAAAATGAAGTAATAAATGAATATGCAGGTACAATCCATCTCTGAATACAACATAGAGATCAGTCTAAATTATAAGAGGGACAATGTAATATTTCTAAGGCCAGGAGTTTACTCTAGATCTCCAATCCATAGTTGTTTTGCACTATGCACACAACAACATAGAGAACTCGTACTATGATCTGTAGGCTGCATAAGTATCGTATGAATACCAAACATGTGGTACTTAGTAGGCAACTGCCGACTAACCTCCAAAGATAATATAAATATAGATAACACGCAAGCAGAAAATCAAACTACAACCAAACATCTAGGAAGCTAACATAATAAAATTAGAGAGGGATAAGGATGAACTATCCTATTCTAGCCTTACTCAGGCACTAAAGCACTATACTATATATCACTGGTCATTATATACATAAAGCATACAAGAAGGATATATTGCAGTAAATTGGGCCAAGAAATGGATATACAATATGAATGAAGGAATAGAGGAATATAAGGTAATACCATAACCTCATAATCGTAGTAGGAACTTGTGCTGACATAATCAGGATTCCTAATCCAAATGTCTAATCATGATATAATTATTCGTACTATAATAACTATAAAAAGAAAGGATCTAGAATCACACCTCAAATCTCTGTACCGGTCCATAATCAACTTGCCATGAACTTACCATAATAACCACAATGCAGTAACTGGTTAGTTAGGAAATAATACCTTAACCAAGCCCCATAAATCAGAAGGTTCAATCAACATACAACACACAAGAAATAATACTCATAACCTATACCTTTGCAACACCTTATACGACAGATAGATACAAGGACCAAATAACATACTGGTGATAGACAATGCTCTTTCATGAATTAATGCAAAGTAAATCCATAGTCCCACAACCGATTGAAGTTGCATAATATAATCTGGTGTATACACCTCCTCTAGCTCGACGAATCACAAAGTTAAGACCTACGACAACCTTTCATCTCTGGCATGAGGACACACAGATAAATAGGCTCCTAGGGAGTTTGGGATATCCGTATATACCGACCTGGTCCAAATCTAGTATTTTCAATCATCATCATCATCATCATCAATCTACTCTTTCTAGTACCAGTGAGATATATATGTCTATAATAAATGCATGAACTAGAAACATGGCTTAAATAGTGTAAGTCTATAAATCCATTGTACAAGATCAACTCTGGAACTAAATCAGTATCAAAGAGTAGAAAGGGTCAGAATCTGTAATGCCTCAAAATCCTGTCCCAGAGCGTCACACGGTGCTTAAGGCTACAAGTAGCCCCAAGCTAACCCTTTGAGCCTACTACTTAGTATAAGGCTTACTTAAAGATAATGAGAGCAAAATAAGGAATCATATCTAACTAAAATCCGAATGAGTACTGTAAAAGTAACAAAATACTGCAAATCTAAATATACTGACCATCTAGTCTGACAAAGCCGCTACTACTTAACAAACTAGAGAGCCATAGGGACAGATTTCGAATTGACTCAAACTGAACTGAAAGCAGTAGAACAACTACTAAAAATACTGAAGTGTCTACAGATAGGTCCTCAAACCATGAGGACTCACCACAGTGGAGGTATAGATAAAGGTACTCGGGATCACTCATGCTGTTGGGACTAAGCACTTGAACATACATTATGAGACAATGTAGCACACAAACGTATATGTAGATCAGTACTTGGGAATGTACTGAGTATATGGAGGTGTATACAACTAACTATCAATACGATAAATCTTTATGGAAAACATACATAGTTTTGAAGAAGACTCACATAGCTTGAATAAAACTCTCACAAATCATGAATAATGAAACATGTAGTATAATTCACGTGAGCCATTACACTTTATTCTAAATCGGTATTCTTTCTTTGATCACAAAATTGTAAACTAGTTGAACTCTTAAAACAACAACTTTTAGAACATGCACTTTAGTCTTTTGAAAATAAGGAATTTCTTTGAAACTCAAGGACTTAAAACCTTAATAACTTTAAGACTTAAGACTCTAGGAATCTTGGGAGTTTCTTCTAATCGACATAAACCATGTGAGCTAAATGGAGTCCCACGTCTTGCCCAGTTTGGTACATCTGTTCTATCCTTGCCATCGAAGTAGAACCTTTTACTTTTAGTGATCACTAGCTTAACCCACCTGGGGTAAATCAAATTGTACGATGGCTTATAGTTTTGGGGTATGAGACCTTGGAATCAAGCCTAACTAAGTGCTAAATACTACTCCCTTACTTAAGCTCAAAACTTTCAAGAAAAATCCACCTTAAACAACTCAGAAATATGCAATGGAAGCCAACTATGCTTACCTTTAGCTTTGATCAAATAGTGTGGATTTTCTTTCTTAGGTTAGGATTAGAATAAACTCTTTTCTTGAAACTTTTGTAGAATATAAACAATAGGCTTTAAAACTTTAATAGCATGGAAATATCATTACACTTCTTGAAACACTTTAGAAATTATCAACAATTTATTTTTGGACTTAAGGCATGTATATTCTTAAAGGACCATAATTTCACAATAAATCTTTATTCATGACACCAATCTTGGAAACCCTTGAAACTATCACATCAATATAGGAATGTGAAATTTATAGCATGAATTATCAATTCAAATCATAAATAAGAGAAATAATCATGCAATTCAAAGCTTGAACAATTTATCAATTCATATTCTCCAAAATAATATAATTTGGGTACTGACCCACTTGCAAAAACATGAAATTCATTTATAAAAATAGAATCTTTGGGCACAAGAACGAAAGAAGTATTCTTGCTCAAACCCCACATACCTTGAATTAGGATCTTTGGATGAACTCTAGCCCTTGGGACTCTATTCGTTTGCTTGAATGGATATTCTCGATGCTCTTGGATCGAGGAATTGAATTCTTTAATCAATTTGAAGAATTAATGGTGAACTTGGGAGATTCTTGGAATTTGGTTTGGATACTTAGGGTTTTTAATTTGAGAGAATTTTTGATAAAATTCATATATGATGCTTGGAATGACCTTGGATTAGGTGTTTGGATGATTTAAGGGGCTTGAAAAAAGTCCAAAGTGCCCTTTTTAACTTCTGTACTAAACTAGAAAAATTAAACTGGAAAACCTGATTTTATGGGCCACCGCGACACGCCACTTTCGCGGTGGCTCATTGGAATTTGACAAACGTGATTCTGGGGGTCACCGCGATGCGGTGCTATCGCGTTGTCCCACTGGTTAGGACCTGGAACTTCAGCGCGACGCTATTGTAGAGTTCTACTGAAAATTAAGAATTATCAAATAGACCCTCTCTGTGATGCGCCAAGCACTATAATGGCATTGTTTTATGAATAGGACTTAAATTATCCATAACTTCTTGCTCGGTTATTGGGTTTGGTCGGATCTTATATCGTTGGAAAGCTAATTAAATTTCCCACATGATAAAAAGTCAAAATTATGGAAATTCTATATGGTTTAAATGATACTCACTTAGGAAGTCATTCTTTAACATTCTCGAGGTAAAATTAAGCTTAAGAAAAGTTCAGGGTATTACAATATCCCCTCTTGGGAATATTCATCCTCGAATGTCACTAGTTAAGCTAAGAATATATATAAAATGAGATCTGAAACAAATAGCTAAACTGAAACTATATCTTTCTAAACTCTTGAATACTTTGGAGAATGCATGAACTTATATTAAGAATAGCTATATAACTAAAACTTTGATTAGAAAGGGACTGAATTAAGAAGGAAAGGTACCTTCGTCTTGATCTGAACTTGCAGAGAATAGGTATGGGTACTTGGATCTCATATTTGACTCGGATTCCCAAGTAGCGCCCTCAACTGAATAAAACTTTGACCAAGGGAACCTCTTTGTTCCTCAGTCTATGGATCTGGTGGTCTAAAATATCAATTGGAATTTCTTCAAATGAAAGGATAGTCGGGATATTTGGGCTCTCTGAAGGATTCACAATAATGGAATCACCAATGTTCTTCTTAAGCATGTAGAAATAAAAGATAGGATGTACAAATGACAACTCTGCGGGTAACTCAAGCTCATAGGCTACTCTCCCTACCCGACTTAGGATTCTATAGGGGCCAAAATACCTGGGAATAAGCTTTCCCTTCTTGCCAAACCTTTTCACCCCTTTCATAGGTGAGATTCAGATACACCAATTCATTAACTTCAAACTCAAGCTCTCTTCTTCTCACATCTGTATATGACTTCTGACGACTCTGGGCTGTATTCAACCTTTCTCTAATCAACTTCACCTTCTCCATAGCCTCAAACACTGCATCAGGTCCAATCAAAGTAGCCTTACCCACTTCAAACCAACCTATGGGTGATCTATATCTTCTACCATACAAAGCCTCAAATGGTACCATCTTGATTCTAGCATGGTAACTATTGTTATACACAAACTCAATCAATGGTAAATGCTCATCACAACTACCTTTAAAGTTAAGAGCACATGCTCTCAACATATCCTCCAAAGTTTAGATGGTCCTCTCAGCTTGACCATCTGTCTGTGGATGTAAAGTGGAACTCAAATGAACTTTAGTACTAAGACCCTTCTGGAATTCCCTCAAAAACTGAGAAGTAAACTGAGTACCCTTATCTGAGATGATAGACAAGGAAACTCTATGCAACCTAACCAACTCCCGAATATACAATCTAGCATAATCCTCATCTGTATAGGATATATACACGGGTAAGAAATGCATTGACTTAGTTAGCCTATCTACAATAACCCAAATAGAATCATGGTGACGACGCAAAAGAGGTAAACCAGTCACGAAATCTGTATTCACTTCTTTCTACTTCTAAGTTGGTATACCAAATTCTTGTATTACACCACCAGGTCTTTGCTTCTCTACCTTGACCTATTGGCAAGTTGCATACTTAGTTGCAAATTCAACTATATTCTTCTTCATACCACTTCACCAATAGATTTCTCGTAAGTTGTGGTACATCTTGGTAGCATTAGGATGAATAGAATATCATGTGCCATGCGCTTCAGTCATAATTCTCTACCTCAGATCATCAACACAAGGAACACACAATCTACCTTGCATTCTCAACACCCCATTTCCCCCTTGGGAGAAAACTTTACCTTTTGGTCCTTAACTGACTCCTTTATTATAACCTAACTAGCATCTAAGTTTGATTCTCCTTCACTTCCAAAACTAAAGAGGATTCAAAACTACTTTTCACCAAAATACTCCCCTCAGAAGAATCAAGCAACCTAACACCTAATCTAGCTAGACAATGCATATCATGAGCTAACTCTTTCTTACCTTTCTCTACATGAGCCACGCTGCCTATAGATAACTTATTAAGGGTGTCTGCCACTATATTAGCGTTGCTTGGATGGTACAACATGCTCATATCATAATTTTTTAGCAACTCTAACTATCTCCTTTGGCGAAGATTCAACTCCATCTGAGAAAACACATACTGCAAGCTTTTATGGTCCGTAAACACATCAACATGAATAGCAACCAATAGTGTCTCCAGATTTTCATAGAAAAAACCACAATAGCTAATTCAAGATCATGGGTTGGGTAGTTCTTTTTATGTGGCTTCAACTGTCTAGAGGAATATGCTATAACCTTAATTCTCTACATCAACACACAACCCAAACCAACTCTAGAGGCATCAAAATACACCATAAAACCATCTGTACCATCAGGTAAAGTCAACACAGGGGCTGAGGTGAGTCGAGTCTTCAACTCTTGAAAACTCTTCTCATAGGAATCTGACCAAAGGAACTTAACTTTCTTTTGGGTCAACCGGGTCATGAGGGATGCGATAGAATATAAACCTTCAATAAAATAATGTAGTAGATAGCTAGACCCAAGAAACTCCTAAGGCTTGACGGAGAGATAGGTCTATGCCAATTTCTTATAGCTTCTATCTTTTGGGGATCAACTTTAATGGCTTCGGCTAAAATGATATGACCCAAAAAGGCTACTGATCTTATCCAAAATTCACACTTGCTGAATTTGGTGAACAACGATGATCTCTAAGAGTTTGTAAAGCAATTCTAAGATGATTTGCATGGTCATTCTCAGTACGGGAGTAAACAAGGATATCATCTATGAAAACTATGACAAACATATTAAGATACTGCTTGAACATTCGATTTATGAGGTCCATGAAAGCCGCTGGAGCATTGGTTAGCCTAAAAGATATGGCTAGAAACTCAAAGTGACCATAACAGGTTCGGAAGGCTGTCTTTGGGATTCACACCCCCTTACTTTAAGTTGATGATAACCGGATCTAAGGTCTATCTTTGAGAAATAACTCGCACCTTGCAACTGATCAAACAGGTCGTCAATTCTCGAAAGAGGATACTTATTCTTGACTGTGACTTTATTAATCTGACAATAGTCAATGCACATATGCAAAGAACCATCTTTCTTTTCGCACGAATAGAATAGGTGCACCCCAAGGTAACACACTGGGCCTTTTAAATCATTTGTCTAAAAGATCTTTGAGTTACTATTTTAACACCCGCTCTACAGGCGCCATACGGTAGTGAGGAATATAAATAGGTTGAGTATCGGGAAGAAGGTCAATCCCGAATTCTATCTATCTATCGGGAGGTACCCCTGGGAGATCTTCTGGAAAAATATCAGGGAACTCATTAACAATGTTAACTGACTGAATGGTTAGAGCCTAGGACTTAGTGTCCTTAACTCGAACTAGATGATAAATGCAACCTTTGGATATTAACTTTCTGTCTTTGAGATAAGATATAAAATGACTTTTGAGAGATACTGGACTCCCGGACTACTCGAAGACTGGCTCATCCAAAAACTGAAACTTAACCACATAGGTACGCCAGTCTATAGATGCATAGCAGGAATGAAGCCAATCCATACCTAGAATAAGGTCAAAATCCACCATGTCAAACTCTATCAAATCAGCAAGTATGGCTCTATGATAAATAGTAATGGGATACTTTTTATACCTTTGTTTAGGAATAACTGACTCCCTCACTAGAGTAGAGACTAGGAAAGGCTCAGGAATCTTTTTGGAACTTATTTCAAAACTCACAGCTACAAGTGGGGTCATATAAGAGGAACTTTACCCGGGGTCCAATAACACATAAACATCAAAGTGAAAGGCACGTAGCATACTAATAACAACATCGAAAGAATCCTCCTTCTCCTAATGGGATGGTAAGGCATAGAACCTGTTCTAGTACTGACCGCAAAGTACCCTGAGGAGGAGCTTTATGGGCTAAAGGAGCTGGGGCACTATTAGCCTGAGTCTAAGGATGAACATCTATGTTCCCCTGCCTGGCATGTGAACATTCTCTAAGTTTGTGGCCCAACTTTCCACAACCAAAACAACCCCTCTGTTCGGCCAAACACTCACCGGGATGGGTCCTACTACACTTAGCATAATGAGGATAATTAGGACTGTTACTTACACTATTTTGGGACTTGGACATAGAAGGCCTGTTCCCTTTCTCCTGCTTATTTCTGGGCGCTGGAGCACTAGTTGACGAAGGTGCTAGCATGGATGAACGACTCTGAAATAGTGGACGGTTCCCTCAATGGGACCTAGCCTGACCATACTCATACTGCTCAGATCTAGCCCTCTTATTTCCCCTCACTCTATTTCTTTCCCTCATCTTATCTACCTCTATTTGATGGGCAAGAATCATCAGCCTAGCAAGATCCATGTCCCTGTTGAGCATAGTATTCCTACACTCTTTCAACACCATTTCAGATACTCCAGTTACGAACTTACTCATACTACTCAGGTGTCAAAAATCAAATCAGAAGCATATTTGGCTAACTAGTTGAACTTCAAGTAGTACTCCTTAACAGTCATGGATCCCTGCCTTAAGTTCATGAATTCCTCTATGTTTGCTTCCCTCATCTCTATCGGGAAGAATATTTCCAAGAATGTATCTTGGAATACCTGCCAAGTAATGGGAGCATCATCTTCCCCTCTAATCTTCTTCCATGCAACAACCCAGTCATAAGCAATGTCCTTCAACCTGTAAGATGACAGTTCAACACTTTCTTCCTCCGAGACATGCATTACTTGGGTGATCTTCCTTACCTCCTCGAGATACAACTATAGTTCCTCGTTATTGTTTCTGTGGGCATTTGCTCTTTGGGGAGGAATTTTTTTCTGAAATAATAGAGAACAAATCAATAGATGGAAGAGACAACTGTAGGCACGATAGAATCTGAAAAAAAGAAACAACTCTTTCTAAAATGTCTTTTAGCCTCTTGCTCATAGATATGGCGTGCTACACACCGATGATCAATACTCTACTTAACACGGCTTGTCAAACTCCCTAGGACTCCTTAAACCTTAGGCTCTGATACCAAGTTTGTAACGCCCCAGGATCCTATCCCGGAGCATCACACGGTGCTTAAGGCTAAAAATAGCCCCAAGCTAACCATTTGAGCCTGCTACTTAGTATAAAGCTTACTTAAAGATAATGACAGAAAAATAAAGAATCATGTCTAACTGAAATTCGAATAAGTACTGTAAAAGTAACAATATACTGCAAATCTAAATATACTGACCATCTAGTCTGACAAAGCATCTACTACTTAACAAACTATAGAGCCATTGGGACAGATCCCCAACTAAGTAAAACTGAACTAAAAGCAGTAGAACAACTACTAAAAATACTGAAATATCTAGAGATAGGTCCTCGAACCATGAGGACTTACCACAGTGGATGTGTAGAAAAAGGTACTTGGGATTACTGATGCTGCTGGGACTGAACACCTTAACCTACATTATGAGAGAATGTAGCACACAGATGTATATGTGTATCAACACTTGGGAATGTACTGAGTATATGGGGGTGTATGAAACTAAATATCAATATAATAGATCTTCATGGAAAACATACATGGTTTTGTAGATGACTCACATAGCTTGAATAAAACTCTCATAAATCATGAATAATGAAACATGTAGTATAATTCACGCGAGCCATTACACTTTATTCTAAATCTGTATTCTTTATTTGATCTCAAGCTTGTAAACTAGTTGAACTCTTAAAACAACAACTTTTAGAACATGCACTTTAGTCTTTTGAAAACAAGGAAATTCTTTGAAACTTAAGAACTTAAAACCTTAATCACTTTAAGACTTGAGACTCTAGGACACTTGGGAGTTTCTTCTAGCCAACATAAACCATGTGAGATACATGGAGTCCGACATCTTGCCCATGTTGGGGAGAGTTGTTCCATCCTTGCCATCGAAGTAGAACCTTTTACTTTTAGTGATCACTAGCTTAATCCACTTGGGGTAAATCAAATCCTACGGTGGCTCATGGTTATGGGGCATGAGACCTTAGAATCAAGCCCAAATCCATGCTAAATACTACTCCCTCACTTAAGCTCAGAACTTTCAAGAAAAATCCACCTTAAACAACTCAGAAATATACAATGGAAGCCAACTATGCTTCCCTTTAGCTTAAATCACATAGTGTGGATTTTCTTTCTTAGCTTAGGATTAAAATCAACTCTTTTCTTGAAACTTTGGTAGACTATCACCAATATGCTTTAAAACTTTAATAAAATGGAAATATCATTACACTTCTTGAAACACTTTAGAAAGTATCAACAATTAATTCTTGGACTTAAGGCATAGATATTCTTAAAGGATCACAATTTCACAATAAAGCTTAATTCATGACACGAATCTTGGAAACCCTTGAAAATATCACATCAATATAGGAATGTGAAATTTATAGCATGAATTATCAATTCAAATCATAAATAAGCAAAATAATCATGCAGTTCAAAGCTAGAACAACTTTTCAATTCATATTCTCCAAACTAATATAATTTTGGTACTGACCCACTTGCAAAAACATGAAATTCATTTATAAAAATTGAATCTTTGTGCACAAGAACAAAAGAAGTATTCTTGTTCAAACCCCACATACCTTGAATTAGGAGCTTAGGAGGAACTCTAGCCCTTGGGACTCTATTCGTACACTTGAATGGATATTCTCGATGCTCTTGGTTTGTGTAATCCAATTCTTGAATCAATTTGAATAATTAATGGTGAACTTAGGAGATTCTTGGAATTGGGTTTGGATGCTTAGGGTTTTTAATTTGAGAGAATTTTTGAGAAAAGTCATATGTGATGCTTGGAATGAGTTGGATTAGGTTTTTTGATGATTTAAGGGGCTTTGAAAAAGTCCAAAGTGCCCTTTTTAACTTCTGTACGAAGCTGGAAAAATTAATCTAGAAAACCCAATTTTATGGGCCACCGTGACGCGCCACTATCCTGGTGGCTCACTGGAATTTGACAAACGGGATTCTGGGGGTCACCGCGATGCGGTGCTATTATGTTGTCCTACTGGTTGGGACCTGGAACTTCAGCGCGATGCACCGCTATTATGGAGTTCCACTGGAAATTGACAATTTTCAAATAGACCCTCTCTAACTAGGGCTTAAATTAGCCATAACTTCTTTACTGGTTATCGAATTTGGCCGAATCTTATATCGTTGGAAAGCTAATTAAATTTCCCACACGATAAAAGTCAAAATTAGGAAAATTCTATATGTTTTTAATGATATTCACTTAGAAAATCATTCCTTAACCTTCTCGAGGAAAACTAAGCTTAAGAAAAGTTTGGGGTATTACAGAATCTCTCTCAACCGAAGTAAATAATAGGAGTAAAATTGTGGACCGAAATCTATCTCAGTAAAATATCTAAAATATCATTTTTATATTCAAAAGCTCATAAATCATCCATTAAGGTGGTATGATTCTCGTGATGAAAGATTCTCTTTTAAAAGTAAAAAGTGAAAATAAATTCCTTTTCAAGAAAACAATAGTAAAACCATATTATTAATTGAAATCGTACAACTTAGTAAGCATGACTTTAACAAACTCTATGCATGCCATCACCAGTATCTAAATAATATAATCAGAAGTGTCTAAGCATCCATTGACTAAATCACTTACCTTACAAGAATAAATAACTTAGCTAGAGTCTAATTGATAACGTAATCACGACCTCGGTCCTTAATATATAACAAGCATAACCATAAAGCCATAATATGGCAAACCATAATAATCCAATGAGCCAAGTATTAAACCTTATACTAAAGGGTCCTTAGCCTTAACTAGGTATAACATTCTAGCAACCTAAGGCAATATGATCCTAAAGGTATGACAAGTATTTGATATTATGAGTTGATTCACTCTTCTGTCTCCAAACTTCTAAAATAGGCTAAGTTATGGAAGTTTATCCATAATCATATTCTAACATCCTTATCTAAAATGTAATATATATAATACACTATCTCATAAAGAAGAGTAGACAGAAGCCTACCTCGATACAGAACTGCAAGTCCTTGAGTTGCCCGTAATTATCCACCTTTTCTCTTTAATCACGAAATATTGTCACGTTATCAAACTAGTAATCTGCATATAATTAGGAATAAAACAAGAGTTGTATTGTTAATTAAAGGGTTGTGTCAAAATTTATGCAAAGAACGAGCCTACAGGGACCACATTTCATCAATAGGTTCCTCAAAACAAATAGTGTATGCTCAAAAGTTGAGCACAAATGGTGCATAAATTAGGACCCAAATTACTCCCTGAGATTTAAGGGTTTTTAGACCAAATTTCTAAGAATTTACTACAAAATGATATGGAAATTGATGATAAAAATAATGGGAAAGGATGAAATAGTGTTAGGCTAACTTACCTTAGCTTTAATGGATGGTTTACCACTTTTTCCCTCTATTCAAGCTCTCAAATGGTGTAAAAATGGTGAAGAAAGAATACAAAGATCAGATGTAGAAAGGGGAACCCCCAGGTGCCGCTAAAGTGGCTATTTGTTTTCTTAAGAAGCTACGGATAAAGCGACAAAAGTCTGCTAAATTGTTCATGCACCAAGGTCTCGGGCGGCGCTTAGGCTGCTAAAGAGATGTCCACTAAAGTGGACATTGTTCTCTGAAAAGGCCCTTGCCAAATGGCTAATACTGCTAAAGCAACCCAATGTCGCTAAAGTGATAAAAACTTAAGCGGTCAACTGGCTTAAGGTATAGGAAGAGCCCAAATGCTCGAAGGGATGAGGCACCTGGCCTCATGCTCCGAGAAAACCCCCCTAAATAATCTATATGAAGAAATAATGATTCCAAGGGATTTCGCTATAGGTATCCCTTTTATTCAACCAACATCCTTACTTTACTCTCCGAATAACCAAAGCTCAACCTCAATGACCACTTGGCCACCAAATGAACCAAGAATAGAAAATACATACAAATTAAAACCTTAACATCATGATATACCACAACGATAATTACACAACTAATTGACAATTCATACAATCTAAAGACAATCCAAGGCATGAGTGATACGATCAACTCCAAAATCCAAATATAACCTTCTTTTATCTTCCTAAACCTACCATTTACTCTGAACCACCCAAAATGTCACCGTAAGTCCCCTCCTCACAACTCTATTATATGGACCTCAAAGAACTAAAGCTGATCCACAAAAGTCCATAATGAAAATAATGCGAATAAACTCATAAGGCGCTACCTGGGCACATACATAGAGATGGTCAAAGCATGCAATATATGCCAATTCTACAGCTGGTCTAGATGAGCCTTGAAACTGACAGTGGAGAGTCCAAAGTGCAAACACTCACTACTAAACAATTCTCTCCAGGATGTCCCATTAACCAAGAATGAAGCCATGTTGAATCCAACTCGAGCATACTACTTTTGTTGAGTAGATCATCCAAGAATTCTGGCATGAATTAAAAATTAAGGTCAAGGGTGGGAGAAACCATCTTCAAAGGTCAACAAGACACCATCCCAATGTCAATCAACCATAATCCACCAAGATTAAAGAAGACTAAATAGGTGGCTAAAAAGTAGGTTTAGCAAGCCCATAATGAAACCTCAACTAAGACAAATCTGAAAATAAAGGTTGCATTTAAAGTCTACAATCCCTGCTAAAATCTCAACATTAGGGGTGAACCGCTCGATCTCAATTATCAAAAGTAACCCTGTGGATGGGTAAGCATCCACATTTCAAATTTATGTTATCCTTTAAGCTGCCATTTTAAGGTGCCAATTCCAAACAAAAGAAAATAAGTCTTAACGGAGGTCAAACACCTTCACTCTTTAAGTTTAGGCATTCCCCACTGAATCTTATTGGAGCCAAAATCAAAACATAGTTAAAGAGAAAAATCACAATGAGGATAACCATTGGCTGAAAGCACAAACAATCAACCCCATATCTGTTAGAAGGCATAGATCATCAAAGCATACTCAATAATCCACCAAGGCTGCAAGCAGTACTATTAATAGCCAATACTCTAACGAATTAGAGAAATGACACCTTAACCAGAAATTAGTCAATCCCATACTCCATCTCAGCAATGGATACCCAAATTGATAACTTAAGAACCAATAAAAAAAAAGATCACATATCTACACCTCTCTTAACTCTACTAGAACAAGAACTAAGTTAAGGTAGGGAAGGGGCATCCAACTTAATGCTAATACCAAGATCAAACTATCACCAGGAGACAAATCCAAAAATACCAAAAGGTAAGTCTAATACCTCTTGACATTAACACCAAGACCATTATTGGTCGATGAACTAGCTAAAATAGAAAATTGGATCCCCAAATTGGTCAACCTCGGAAATGGGCTATCAAGAAGGATAGTCAATGTTGTAATCTCCATAAATTAGAAGGTAAGTATTAGAATCTCAACTCAAAATAGGAAATATAACCAAATTTCCAACTCTAAAACTATAACAAAACCATAGAAGGGCAACTTACCTTCAATACTATGTCCCACTCAACAAATCATCTATCCTCACCAACAGAAGGGGAAAGTGAACAACCTCATATTTCTATTAGAGATAAATCATCTGACCAAGCTAGCCACATATGCCAACAAATAAGAACCACGAAGACGAACTTATAACTAGATAATGCTAGTCTAGCCATCAATCATGCAAGGATTAATCAACAAAGAATGGTAACAGTAATAAAAATAATAATACAAATACCAGTACCAAGGGTAGGTGGTACAAAAAATGAAAATCAATAACAAATACCAAGCTAGGGCCATAAGAAGAACAATGTGTCACAGTAAATGGGACTTGAACACAAATTCTACGTCCTAGGAAAATATCAACATTGATCCATTCTATCCACTACTAAAAGAAATCATCTATTGGAGTAGTCATATATTAATAAACTCTACACTAAGGCATACAACAATCAATATAAACCTACCAAAGTATATAATCATCAATGGGTACGAAAACCCCAATACACTCAAATAAAAAGGTAAAGGTAGGAAATAAAAAGTGCATCTTTTATGGTAGAATTTAAAGTCATATGCCTAATGTGACTGAGGAAGTATGAATCTTAGTGGGCCCAAACTCAGACTGAGCATTTGAATCACTAACTGAGGTAGTAAGTGCACTTCCCTTGACTGAATGTGCTACTGCACCCACTGATCCAAAATGACCTCCATAACCTAAGGATCTATGCTGAATACTTTGCAAGGTCCAATAAGAACTCTACTCACTGTGACTAATCAAAGAGCGAACTATGGTTTGAAATGCTGCCTACATAGAATAGGTAGGCTGCAAGCAAAGTTGATCTCACTCGAAGGATCCTCACTCTATAATTGAATACCAATAGCACAATACCAATGACATGGACTCTTATTGCCACCTCTATAAGTTTCAGTACATGCTCTCTCTGTGGACCTCACATGGTCAACAACCTAAATGCAATTGAATTTGCTGATGCCAAATAGTATGAAAGCTAATCCTTTAATAAACCCATACACATCTCCCACTCTAAAGGATATGGCATTGGATACCTTGCCCACTCAAAAAACCCAATATCATACTCTGAAATTGACAAAGACCCTTGCTGAATACCAATAAACCCAACTTTGGCTTGAAAACTTCTTGATGAACTAAATGTCATCTCTGGCTTTGATGTATTCATAAAAAGCCTCAAAATCCCCAATGTTGAATCTTAGAATGCTGAAGCAGTCACAAAATCTATCGAAGCCTAGGTTGACCCCAAATCCTCTGACTGACACAGAAAATCATTGATGTTCACCTATGACTCCCTAGTCTGATGCTGCGGTGAAACTATAGAAACGTGTGGTGAAGTCCCATTTGCATCTACAGATAACCTCATATCATCTATCTAGGACATGATAGAGTAAAAAAGTGTACTTGAGGCTCATTAAAATTGGGACACATAAAAAAAAGTGAGGAATAGAACTTCCTCTGAGTGCCCTATAGCCTCCTAAAGGTAGGATACTGATGTCTCCTCCCTGATCTGTAGGACTTTACTAGACTCTTAGATCTTACCAACACATCGTTAAACCTAGGTTTCGTTACTAATTTATAACTATCAAATTTCTCAGGTCATGATGGAACCTACCATAACCCACTAGTAGAAAAGCTAAACCATAGTCTGGAACTGCTACCAACAGACTATTAATAAAATGAATAAATATAGCAAAATAAATAAGATAGAAGACTAATACATAAAATACAGTTCCAAAACCTGGTGGAATTAGTACAAGAGCTTCTAATATAATAAGAATATAAATAAAGTACTAAATAAATATACAGGTACAACTCATCTATAAATACAACATAGAGATTGGTATAAACTACGAGAAGGAGAATAGTAATACTTTGAACACTAGGAGCTCACCCTAAATCTCTGATCCATAGCTGCTCTGCAAATGCACATAATAACTGTGAGAACTCACACTATGATCTACAAGATGTAGAAGTGCACTATGAGTACCAAATATATAGTACTAAGTAGACAACTACTTACTAAGATCCAAACATAATGTAAATATCGATAACATAAAAACCAAAATGTAAACTAAAATCAAATATCTAGGAAACTAACATAATAAAAACTAGATAGGAAATAAGGATGAAATATCCTATGCTATCCTTACTCAGGAACTAAAGCACTATATCATATTTGAGTAGCCAATATAAAAACAAAGGGTAGAAGATGGATATATAGTAGTACACAAGGCCAAAGAATAGGTATACCACACAGATAAATAAAGGAAAAGAGGGATATATGGTAATACCATAGCTATATATATGTATGTATGTATACAATACTAGATCAAAGGTACAACCTAAGATAGTCATTGTAACATCTTATGGTCTTCTAATGTAGTAGAAACTAGTGTTAGCATAATTATGCTTCCTAATCCAAATGTCTAACCATGAGATAATTTTTTGTAACATAATAAATGTCAAAAGAAAGCAACTATAATCATACTTCAAATCTCTGCAACATTCCATAATCAACCTACTATGAACTTACTATAATGACAATCATATAGTAATTTAGACAAACAATACCTTAATCGAGTCCAATAAATCAGAAGGTTCAAACATCACACAACACAAAAAAATAATAATCATAACCTTTACCTATCCATTAGGATGATAGACATATGGACCAAACAACATACTGGTGATAGGCAATGCACATGCATGAATGAATGTAAAGTAAATCTATAATACCATAACTGATTCAAGTTCCATTATGTAGCCCAGTGTATACACCTACTCCTACTTAACGACTTGCAATAGTAGGACCTACGATGACCTCTCTTCTCTGGCACAATGGCTCACACATGAAGGAGCCCCTATAGGGTTTGGGAGTATTGTAGACACTAACCTGATTCCTATCCAATATTTCCAATCATCATAATTATCAATATACTCCATCCAATACCATGGATATTTATATATTATAAATGTAAGAACTTGAACTGTGGCTAAAAAAGTGTATGTCTATAAATCCATTTCCCATGATCAATTTCGAGACTAAATCAGTATCAAAGAGTAAGAAAGGTTAATCTTTCTTGACTAAAGTAAATAGGATTAGTAAAATTGTAGACCAAAGTATATATCAGTCAAATCTCTAAAATACTACTTAATCTCAATAGCTCATAAATCATCCACTAAGGCGATATGATTCCTGTTATGAAAGATTTTATTTTAAAGTAAAAAGTGGGTATAAATCCCTTTTTAGGAAAACAATAGTAAGAACATGTTTTAAGTTGGAACTGTACCACTAAGTAAGCGTGAATATACCAAACTATTTTCCTTTCATCACCAATATCCAAACAATAAAATCATAAGCATTTGAGCATCCATAGACTAAACCACATACTTTGAATGCTAGATTACTCACCATGAGTCCAACTGATATCGTAAGCACAACCTTGGGTCTAACAATATATAACTAGCATAACCATAATAGCATAATCTGGAAAACCATAATAATCTATTGAGTCAAGTAGTAAACTTTGTAAATGGTCCTCAGACTCAACTATATCTCACATGCTAGCAACCTAGGGTAATAAGATTCTAACAGCATCACAAGTATTTCACTTTAAGGGTTGATTCATCCTTCCATCCCCAAATAATTAAATTTTGCTAAGTCATCAAAGTTTCCCCATAACTATATCCTAGTATCCCTATATAACATATAATATATAGAATATAATATCTCATAAAGAAGAATAGAGAGAAGCCTACATCAATACTGAACTGTAAGTCCTTGAGTCACCCGCAAATTATCCTCTTTCTTTCCACGATCTCAACATGCTGACATGCCATCAAAATAGTAGTCTGCTTGTCATTAGGAATAAAAATATCCATATTTCTATATAAAAGGTCATATCAAAATTCAGGTCAAGAATGGGCCATAGGCTCATAAATGCAATAAAAAATTAAATGTCATGAGGCCCCTCAAAGAACATGGAATATGTGCTCAAAAGTTGATAAAAAGTTATGCATAAATCGGGGACCAAATCATCCCCTATTGTCTAAGGCTTTTTAGGACTAGTTTCTAAAAATTTACCATTGAATGGGATGGAAATTAGCGGGAAAAATAATAAGAAATAACCAAAGAGTGTTTGGATAACTTACCTCAGCTTTAGTGGATAATTTGTAACTCTTTCCCTATCATCAAGCTCTCAAAGGTGTAAAATTGGTGAAGAAAGAATGAGGAAAATTAGATGAAGAAGGAGGATTTAATATCCCCAAGATGCAACTAAAGCGACTACTTGACCGATGCTTCTACTTCTTAAGGGACACAAGTCTTCTAAAGCAGTCATACACCAGGGTTGTGGATACCACTAAAGTGATGCTTAGGTTGCTAAAGGAGACATTATTAGCTTAAGTGGCCGTTGTCCAAATGACCAAGGCTGCTAAAGCAACGACCGCTTGAGTTATCAAATGGCCGCTTAAGATGATGCATCAATAACCTGAGGTATAAGGTTTTTTATGTTCAAAAATGGACTTTGATCGGGTGCTCGAGATTTTTTTTGAACCCTATGCATGCAAACGAACTATGATACCATACCAAATTCAATATACTTCACACAATAAAACTATCAAAACATTCATCCGAGATTATTTCAACTAAATATGGGGATCTTGCCTATATTTCCATCTTTCATATAATCCACTTAATATCCAAACATGAGTCTGGAAACCCTAAGACTTGAACCAAGGGTCCCACTAGCTTAACCCTAATATTTCAAAGCTGATAGTATTGTTGAAATTCTCATTTGAGGTCATCTACTAGGAGTTTTGATTTGAGACTAATTCCTTAAAAGCACAAGCTCCAAAGAGGGAAAATGGGCCTAAAACCAAAATAAACAATTTGATAACCGATCCGACATACCAAACAAGTAATAAATGACTTGTAGCTTACGTAAGAATGCTCAATATGTCAAAAATATGCATAAATCAAGGAAATGGCCTAGGTTCATTGCTTGTAGATAATATAATTTGCAATTAGTATTCATCATACTTAATAGTTTTCTTAGTATAGTTTATAGTTCACACAAATAAAACTCAATAAGATATACTTTTCATTAGCGACATAGTTGAATTTAGTATAGCCTGAGAGATAGCAGGATGAGAATTATTGCAACCCAATTTCTCAAGTCATGATAGCACTTAGTTTAATCTACCAGTAGGTAAGACAAATCATAGCTCGAAACAAGTAACAAGGTAACAAGAAAAAGATAAAAAAAATTTGGGTACAACTTTAATAATGAAGGCCAGGTAAGTTAGTAGGAAAAGTATTTGATAATTGACAAACTACAAGAACAAAGACAAGTAGAGCACTCTACATACTAACATCACGAACGTAAGCAAGGTAAGAAATACAACCTCTCTTCTCTATCTTCCTATCCCAAATATATTATAAGAAATAAGCCCCATCAATGCACAACTCTAAGTACCTTGCCACATAACTGAGGGTATGCTTGGCATGGCTAATGTAATGATCTTGGCAAAGCAATCTAATATCACATGATAGGGGGATAACCAAGATATGCCAAGAATTACATCAAAATCAATCATTTCTAACACAATAAGGTCAACTTAAGTATCATACTTCTGAATAGTCATAATACATGATTTATATACCCAATCTACTACTAAATAATCACCCACTAGAGTAGGTACATGCAAAAGCTGAAGTCATGGCAACCAAATCGACTCCAATTGAGGAGCATAATAAGTAGACACATAAGAATGTGTGGATCCTAGATGAAATAAAGCAGAAGTTGGCTTATGAAAGATCGAGATCATACTTGTAATAATAGCATCTGAAACCTTAGCTTTTGACCTACCAGTAACAACATATATGTGACCCCTCATGCATCAAAATTAAGTACCTACTCAACCACCTATGTTACCTACCTGATGACACCCTCATAAATTCTGGGGACCACCTATGTGACCTTGTACACCACCCTTATATGGAGCCAACACTAAATTGATAAGATGAACACTCTGTGTAAAAGTCTTAATCATCCCACATTGAGAAAACATTCGAGAAAAATAACCCACAATACCATAATCATTGTATGCCCCAGGCACTTTACCCTATCGAGAAGGTTCGATTGACCCAACATAGCCATGTCTACCTAAAGACCCTAATTAAATAACCCTGAAAGACTGACCAATGCTCTGCCTACTGAATTACTATATGCAGACTAATCTCCATATAAAATCAATAGCACTGCTTAAAAGATCCTGCTAGACTGACCTTGATGGTAAACGACTACTAATGGGGAGAGTTACCCCAAAATAGCCATATATAAATTATGGGCCACTATTTCTCATACTATAACTTCCCAATTTAAGAGGCCTTAACATTGCCCCTACAGGCTTGCAATGTATTTATCTATAGTGTTAGCATATTCAACAATATCAACAAATGATCTGCCCACCGCTTCTAAACTATAATTAGCCATACAAAATAAAAGTCTTAATCCTTTAACGAATTATCAAATCCTCACATACTTGTAGGTAGAGTTATAGTAGTATCTTTGGCTAACTCATGAAATCTCACTTCGTACTCTACCACTAACATAGAACCCTATCATAAATCTATGAACTAATCTTTCAAATACTCATGCATGCTATAAGATATATAATTCTCTAAGAAAACCTTAAAGAACCAAGTCTAAGTCATAGTATGTGATCCAACAGGCCTACAATAAATATATACCTTCCACCACTGTCTTACTTCTTTATTAAATTGAAAAGTGGTGTAATCTATACCATATGACTTAACCAAGCCCAAATTATGCAACCTCTCCTTAAAACTAATAATGAAATCAAATACATCCTCTCTTGGGCCCCTTATAAGTCTCGGTGAGTCTAATCTAAGAAACCAACCTAGCATTTTTTTCTCTTCAAAAGTCATGGCTAGAGGGCTGCTGCCAGCTATAGAACTACAAATGTTGGTGGAACCTCTACTTTTGGAGCCATAACTATTGCTCTTATACTAATTCTACCTTGGGTTACCCTAGAGAGGATTTCTAGGCTTCATCCATCAACTGGCCAACAACCATACCTTATAGTTGCATCAAGGCTTAATAGAGGATTGACAAAGATATAAATACATGAGAGGCCTAGGATACCCCTTGGCCCATCGACTTCTATGGCAGTAGATCCTCTAGTGTAATCTTAGACATAGAATCAATAATCAAATCGGGTAAAGGCTCTCTATCTGTCCTCGAGTTGGGGCTGCAGGTATAGCGTAACCTCAACTTTGAGGTCAACCTCTACCACTAACTAGTGCCCTAGCTGTAGGGTATAAGTTCCCATCCTCATCTACCATAGCCCACATCCTATTCGTCTGCAAAAAGAGGGAAAATTAGAGTCTAAAAATCAATATAAACACAACATATGATAATGAACCAAACAGGTAAGATTTTCCTAAGAATATCCCGTAGCCTCTTAAAGATAGGATATAGTCATTATATTATCGATCTACAAGACTCTGTTAGACCCAAATACCATTCTATCATAACCTAATTTCTCAGATCATGATGTCACCTACTTCAACCTACTAGTTAGTAAGCATACATAGCTTAGAATATCAAGTAACAAGCTAATAGGTGAAGATAAAGAAATAAAGGTACAACTATAATAATAAGAAACTTGAAGAGGACAAAAATATCAAACTGAATCCATAAAACTTTGTAAGGTCCATACAAGAGTCATTGAGATAAAAGGGTACTAGGCAGTACCAAAATATACATCATAGTCTTCAAATATAAAAAATAAGACTATAATAATAGAATAAAGAGAAGGATCAACTCCAAACTCTGAAAGTTCATCCAAATCTCTGATAAAAAACACAGATAAAGGATGTCGACAATGATGGTAACTCATACTTGAATTTGCCTCAAGAATAAGATGTGGAAGTGTAGTATGAGTACCAAAATCATGGGTACTTAGTAGCATCATAGGACGACTAAGCTTAATTATAGTAAAATTATAGATAAAATGCGATTATATAATCTAAAGGTAATAATAAAATGATAGAAATAGAGATAACAGGCTATGCTAGGCTAATGCAGTAAATTAAAAGTAACTAACCCAAAAGCAGAAATAAAAGCCTAGCTATAATTAATTAGATCCCTATAAGTCTAGAATACACTCACAAAGAGAAATAAACCCCTTTGAGCCACCATAAGAGTTATGGGTATAAGCAAAGAGTAATGTTAAAGTATGGACAGGCTCTAAAAGTAATGGAAGTAAAATAATCCAAAATGTACGATATGAATACCTTATACTCCTTTTATAGCCATAAAAACCATTTTACTGGACCTCTATTAGTTTCTCAACCCTAGATCATTAATAGTAATGATAATAAATATTAGACTCAAATCGAAATTGTGGACTAATAACAATATAATAGATAATGGACTCGAACCAGAACAAATAGTTATTAATAATATAGTGAATGTCGAACTCAGACCAAAACTACTAAGTAAGAAATATGTAGTGATAATTTAGATTTTAACCCATCTTTAATCATAAATTCTAATTTTAGGTGGCCAAATCCTTTAAGGAGAAGCAGTTCTAGTTATTATGTCAGAAAATGTGAGTTAATGTCAAATACCACCCTATCCGGGGTAACAAATCTAACTAACCTCATTATAATGACAACATCAATTGAAACTTAAGTAATATCCTAAAGGAGCAGTTATGAGAACATTTAGGTCAAAATGGTGTATTTCTGAGCATCTTATGTTAAAAGGATTAATAAGGCCCACTACAAGTTTTGAAAATTGAAAATAGGGCAAGCACGTAACCAAACCTAGGTTAAGGCTTCTTAATCCATTCCCAAGGCACAAAATAAGCTATGTTTAATCTTGATGGATAACCATAGACTAATTTAAGGGAAACATGGCTGAAATCTACCCAAAAAGTCCCTTAATCGGCTAATTTAAGAGAAAATATACTAAAGAGAATCCGATCCATAAGAAATCATCCTAACCTAGCACAATATAACTCTAATACAATAACATAGAAAAATCTAGAAGAATGATAAGCCTAACCAATATGGAGGCCACTAAAGGGATAAGAAAACTACTTTAATAGAGCTTTTCCATTTTGAGAAGCCTCCAGCTGGGGCCACGCTACAAAAATAATATTATAAACATCAAGATGAGAATATTGATACCAATATTGGAAATTTATGTTCCGAGTCGAAATTCGAGGTAGAAATATATTTTGTGGGGCTTGCTAGTGGAATCACAAAATTGGAACCATCATAAAAACCATAGGATATTGTGAGTTAGTGCTCTAAAATTGGGCATGACTAGCCCTCAGTTTCATGCCCAAAATAGTCTTCTACTCTTTGAGAAAGACAAGAATTTATCTATGAGTTACATTGAATTTTAAATAAAACTTATGAGATAAATAATGAGAAAATGATCACTATAATGTCCTCAAGCTAATCCTAGCTCCAATTTACAATTTAACCATCATTTCTAATCTCCCAAAGATCACTAGTGCTGTTTTACACTTTGAAATAAATGCTAAAACTCATGGAAATAAAATATATATAACACCAGTGATGGCCTCTTTAGCGACCAAATGTCCACTTAAGCAAAAACAAATGCCACTTAAGCGATCCTTGCTAAGCTGGACAACCTCTATTTAAGAAGTCACCAAGACTTTTAAGCGACTACACTAAGAACTTGGCACAAACCATTTTTACGAAGTCCTAATAGACTCCGATCGGGTGCTCAGAATTCATTAAAAAACATGTGCACATAAACGAACTATTCTAATCTATCAAATTTGGCATTCTAGAATCAATCGACCCAAAATATATTTCCATATGAGTTCATTTTAATAGAATTTGGGTCCCATAAGTTTTTTCTTTCACTAAGATCCATCCATTAGCTCAACATGAGTCCGAAAGCCTCGGGACTCAGAACAAGGGCCCCTCCAGCCTAAAATTGACATTTTGGAGATAAAAAAACCTTTAGAATTATCATCCAAGACCATTTGTCTAATGTTATGCCTGAGACCTTTTCCTTAACTTCAAAAGCTCCAAAATAGGGAAAATAATTAAAAAATAAACAACTATACGATAATCAAACTGTCAATTGCAGCAAGTCATAAACGTCTTGGGAAAGATTTAGGAAAGCTATAAATGTAAAAAAAGTATGAAAACATAGAAAATGAACTAGAATTCATCGACAAATTGTCATTATTTGTTTGGATGATAAAAATTGAGGTTTTCTTTGAATTTATCAATCTATAACCTGTTAACTAAATAAAGTTTTTCCTTTAGGCATTTAAATTTGTTGAGTTCTTTTAATGATTTGACGGGTAACATGTGTTATGAAAAATTGGGATTAACATCTCAAAAAGAAGTTTTAAACTCATGTCTAGATTCATTATATGGATACTCCCTCCATTTCTTAATAAGTGGTTCTTTTGCCTATATTTTTTTATTCCTAAGTAAGTGGTTCTTTTATATAACCAAGAGACATTAATGGTATTTTAGTTTTACCCTTCTTTAATCAAAGTTAGTTTTACATAACTAAGAAATTATTAACTAATTACATCTTTTTCAAAATATTTATTAAGGATAAGTTAGTAAAAACACTCTTTGTTTATTAGAAACGAATAATTTCTTAAGGGGTGTGTCTAAGCTAAAATAATCACTTATTTAGGAATGACTAGAACATTATATTAATGAGTCAATATTCAAATACTATTAGCAGTGATAGTACATCATTAATGAGCCATAATTATTTATATTCATGATCCATTATTACTTTTTCCATTCAATGGCATTAATTATTTTTATTTCCTTTGAATAGTTCATTAAATATGAGATAACATTCAAAAAAATTTTGGTCATTCAAATTTTGAATGAGTTGAAGTTTTTGCTCAATAAGGTCTTAATGACTTTATTATCTTATAATCATAGTGATTAGATGAGAGTTTATATCTTGCTCTATAAATTTTCAAGTTCTTTTACCTTCAAATATAGTTTAGTATAGAGTTTTCTTATCCTTTTCATTTATTGGGTTTTAGTCTTTGTCAGTTTTAGTGCTTCTAGTTTAATACTAGAAGAACATTTTGAATCTTGGGATGTCATCAATCTTCAAACTGTAATGTAGGTAATAGAAAGTCATAAGAATCGATAATCAAGTAACACCTAAAGGGAATGGTAGCAATCTTGGAAAATGCATTAGTAAGATTACAAATAAGGAGAAATAAGAGTTGGAGAGGGCAATAAAGGTCCTGCTGCCAAAGGTCAATATGGTGACATAAGCAACCACTAGGGTATCCCTACATACTAGGATATGAAATCAATTTCTTCAACTTATTTCTATCCATTTTAATTTTAGAATATTACATGCACTTCTTTTTTAAAACCTAGAATCTAAAATGATGGTACAAGATGTCAGTTTGGGAATTTGCAAAAAAACTTGATTTTAAGTGTAACGCCCCGTATTTCGGGCTACAATATAGACCATGATTTCGATACGTTGATAATCCCGAATCATAAATCCTATGCCAATATGACATGTTACTTATTTGTGTAGTATGTGAATCCATTCAAGCTTGAATTTAGACCATAGAGGTCCTTTGACTCAAGGACGAGTTTAAAACTACTTCGATCAATTAAGTTTAAGTGGACATTATAATTTGTATCAACTTCTAACAACCATGACTATTTGTATATGTCGAATTAGAGAGCCTACTATGTGTAAAATGATAGGTTTTCGAGTTAGCTTTCCAACGATTCCAATTTTGCTAAATCTGACACCCGAGCAAGAAGTTATGGCCTTTCAAAGTAGTATGCATCACCTAACAAATCACACATGGCCACTGGAAAGCATAGGCGATAGCATATGCGGCGCCTATGTAAACATAGACGATAGCATAGGTGGCGCCTATGTAAACATAGGCGACAGCATAGGCGGCGCGTATATAAACATAGGTGATATCATATACGGCGCCTACATAATGGTTTCAAGTGACTTAAACACTCTGTTTTTGGGGCAAAATGGTCCTTTTCCCACCCTTATTCAGCCATAAACATGAAATTCAGTCCCCAATTCTCTAAAATACATCCACGTTCATCTAGAAATTCTCAAGAACACTCCCAAGAGTTTCAAACTAAAAACCCAAATAAATCAAGATTCAATCGTGGGTTTTCAAAATCGATTAGAGATTTGAAATCCCCAATCTACAGGCTTCAAGAAGAACCCATTAGTTTTCGAAATAGAGGTACGTGGGGTTTTCCTAAATTCTCATGGGCATAGAAAAATCATGTTTTAGAATGGGGTTTTTGAATCTATGTATATATTCATGTATTAAATATTTTAACATCATTGTTTTGGTATTTTGACCTTCTCCAAAGTGATTTGAGAATATGAATGGATGAAACCATATATTTAAGAATGAATTCTTGTTGAGAGCATGATTTTGGTAAATTCCCTCTTATTATGAATTTTTTAGTTTTCTCATTACATATGAATTGTTTTGCAATGCATCCTTGAAAAGTACTATATGAAACGATTGAACTCAAGTTATGATTTAAAGGTGGTTTTAAATCAGTAAAGAGGGAATCTAGCATGAATTTTTAATGTTCATAATGCATGTAATAAAAGAGTTCATGGATTTGCTAAAGGCACTAGACCACCATATGTTGATGAAGTTTTTGCATGGTTTTTGACTTGAGTTTCGAAACATGAAATCTTCTATATCAGTTGCATTGTTTTGGTGGTCTAAATTATGCTTGAAATGAAAGATCTATCTTAATGTGTTATGGCTCAGAAATCATGAATTGCAAGTATTGGTATGACGATACCAATGCAGACCAATGCCATATCAGAATCAGAATAATAGACATTTAAGACTATCATGATTTTAGACATTCAAAATATTGCATGTACAGAAAAGGTTAAAAATAGGCATATAGAGATATTAGGTCGTTCCCTTTAGAGGGCTTGAGTTCAAGCAACTCATTTCCTAAAATCGTGGTTTGCCGACCCGATTATATTATTATACGCTGACTTAAGTGTCATGTGGCATATCAGATTCAGGAACTCCAACCCTTGTGGCATACTCGGGTTGGAGGCTTCCCCGCTGAGTTAATGGCGGATTCCATATCACCCATGGAATATCAGACTTGTAAGGGATACCACCTAACTCAGAAGTAACACACAGATCAAAGTTTGAGATTTATAGACAGGTTACATATTTTCAGAAGATGCCCATGTATTTTTAGAAACTGTTTTATGCATAATGTTTGATGAAAATTTGCTCTCACATATTATATATATATATGTTCAATTACTCTATTTTGGATTGCTTTGTGTGCCAGTATAATTGTGTTGACCACCCTCCTTCCAGGTTCTGAGGCACAGTCTAGGGGTCCAGTTAAATAGTAGAGATTTCAGATCACAGACTGAAGTTTGCTGTGGTGAGCCTTCTAAGATTCAGAAGGCCTAGTTATTTCATATTACTACTATTAGTTAGGTTTTGGTCTACTGGGGGCCTTGTCCCAGCTTTCAGACAACTTTGACTAGTTCATGGTAGAGATTTCGCAGACTGAGTCAGATATTATTATTCAGATATATTTTGGATTTTAGTTTTCAGTATTATGATCACATTCAGATTGACCATGTTTCCGTATTAGATTTCTCTTTTTGTATTACCTTTTATCATATGAATTTTATGCATGATTACCAGATAGATAGAGAAGGGTGTTCTGGGCCTTCATGGTTCAGGATGCTCATCACGGCTAGGGCCCCGGCTTGGGTCATGACAAACTTGGAATCAAAGCATGGTTTATGGTCCTAGGGTGTCTGCAAAATTACGTCGGGTAGAGTCTTGGTTATGGGTGTGTAGCGCGTCATACTTATAAGCTAGAGTCTACTAGTCATTTAGTAAATATTTCCCTTCTTTATGATTTAGTTCGTGCTTCAGAGTTTAAACAATCCCCTAATCAATGATCTCTTGTATTTCAAAAACACAGTTATGCCTCCACATCGTATCTTAGATCAAAATGCTTAGGCAGATAAGGTCTGTCCCACCCATGGGATGTGGACCCATAACAGAGCTTACACTTTAGAGCCTATCCCTACTTTGGGAGTCCCTCCAGTCCTGGCCAATCTACCTCGAGCTCTATAGACTTATGACAACTATCCCCCGACTGCTCAGAGAGATATTTCAAATACAGAATTCAGACGGTCTATTCATATGCTGACATAGTTGATAGCTAACTAGGCTCAAGGATTAGAAGATGTTGGGTCTGTATCTGTTATGTCTGAGGCTACTAGGGTCAGACATTTCATGAAAATGAACCCACCTAAGTTCACTGGCACTAAGGTGGAGGAAGATCCACAGGATTTCATGGATGAGATGGAAAAGATCTTTAAGGTAATGTATGTGGATAAGGGTGAATAGCTGGAACTAGCAACTTATCAGCTTAAAAATGTTGTGAATCAATCGTATGCCGAATGGGAGGATACAAAAGGTGAGAGTGCTGAGCCCACAATTTGGGGCGAATTTATGAAAGCTTTCCTTGATCGATTCTTTCCTCTGGAGTTAAGGAAGGCCAAAGTGGAAGATTTTATGAATATAAAGAAGGGCAGTATGAGTGTCCAGGAGTACACTTTGAAGTTTAATAAACTTGCCCACTATGCACCAGAGTTGACTAGTAATA
Organism: Capsicum annuum; assembly: GCF_002878395.1. Classification (NCBI taxonomy): domain Eukaryota; kingdom Viridiplantae; phylum Streptophyta; class Magnoliopsida; order Solanales; family Solanaceae; genus Capsicum; species Capsicum annuum. The sequence continues at coordinate 94,934,570 of NC_061116.1, read as the reverse complement.
TGAGAGCCCGGATGAGGAAATTTGTATCTGGCCTTTCCGATAACCTGGTGCTTGAGTGCCAGGGGGCAATGTTGAATAAAGAGTTAGACTTTGCTTGGCTGACCGTTCATATACAATAGGTAGAAAAGAAAAATAAGAAGATCTCTGAAGTTGGGGAGGTGGAAAGACAAGCAAAAAGAGCCAGATCAGCCGACCAGAGTCACAGTCAACCTCAGGGCAGTAAGTGGGGAAATAAATGGAAGAGAAAGAAGAATTGGGGTAATGCGCAGTCTACTGCTAGCGCCTTAGTACCCCGACCACCAGCAAATAGATGATCTTAGAGTTTTTAGACTAACCATGGAACCAGAGCTCAGGATACTCGGTCACAAGGTAGTGTGGCTCAGCAGCATCGTACTTTTTTGTGGTGTGAGACGTGGTAGAAATTATTCGGGAAGGTTTCATTTAGGCTCAATAGTCTGTTATTCATATGGTTAGCCGGGTCACTTTCAGAGGGAATGTCCATCTTCTAGAAAGAATGTTGGTGGTGAGAAGTCTTAGGCAAATTCTTTGGTACCACCCCCGCCTCAGAAGGGCACCACATCAGCTTTCGGGAACAGTCGCAATCGGTTATATTCTTTGACCAACTGCCAGAAGGCTGAAGCTTCCCCAAATGTTGTTATCGGTACGTTATAAATCTTTTCCCATGATGTTTATATGTTACTTGATCTCAGGTCTACTTTTGTCCTATGTGACCCCTTATGTGGCTGTTTGTTTTGGGTTTGAGCCCACTGTGATTTCTGAACCCTTTTCTGTTTCCACCCCAATGGGGGATTCTATTATTGCTAGGAAGGTGTACAGGGGTTGTATTATGACTGTTGGCAGTTGGAATACATTAGCAGATCTCATAGAGTTAGATATGGTTGCTTTTGATACTATCTTGGGAATGGATTGGCTCCATTCGTGCTATGCCACATTAGATTATAAGACTTGAAGGGTCACTTTTTTTCCTGAATAAACCAGTGATAGAGTGGGAAGGACATTCTTTAGCACCCAGAAGGCACTTTATATCCTATCTTAGAGCCCGCAAACTCATTTCTAAAGGTTACTTGTACCACCTTATCCGAGTTAAGGACTTCAATGCCGAGAGTATTCCTCTTCAATTTGTTCCCGTGGTAAAATAATTCCCAGAATTCTTTCCAAATGATCTCCCAGGAATACCACCTAATAGGGAGATTGAGTTTGGTATTGATGTGTTGCTAGACACTCATCCTATTTCTATTCCTTCATATAGAATGGCTTCTGTAGAACTAAAAGAGTTGAAAGAATAGTTAGTAGATCTCCTAAATAAAGGTTTTATACACCCCAGTGTGTCTCCTTGGGGTGCACCTGTACTTTTCGTGCGAAAGAAAAATGGTTCCCTTCGTATGTGCATAGACTACCGTTAGCTGAATAAGGTCAAGATTAAAAATAAATATCCTCTTTCTAGGATTGACGACCTTTTTGACCAGCTTCGGGGTGCCAAGTGTTTTTCAAAAATAGACCTTCGTTCAGGTTATCATTAGTTGAAAGTTAGGGAGTCAGACATACCTAAGACAACTTTCCAAACCCGATATAGTCACTACGAATTCCTAGTCATGTCCTTTGGGTTGACTAATGCCCCTGCAGCCTTCATGGATCTTATAAATAGAGTATTCCATTAGTTTCTTGACTTGTTTGTCATTGTATTTATTGATGATATCCTGATCTATTCTAAGCGTAAAGAGGATCACGCCAATCACCTCTAAATTATTCTTCAGACCCTTAAGGATCATCAGCTGTATGCCAAATTTTCTAAGTATGAATTTTGGTTAGATGCTATTGCCTTCATAGGGCATATTATGTGCAGTAACGGGATAAGAGTGGATCCCCAAAAGGTTGAAGCAGTGAGAAAATGGCCAAGACCCATGAATCCAACCGATATTCAGAGCTTCTTGGGTTTGGTGGGGTATTACAGAAGGTTCGTAAAGAGTTTTTCTTCCATAGCTGCTCCACTCACTAAATTGACTCAAAGAAAGGTAAAGTTTGTGTGGTCTGATCTATGTTAGAATAATTTTGAGAAGTCGAAAGACAAACTAACCACTGCTCCTGTTTTGACCTTTCCTGAGGGTGTAGATGGCTTTGTGGTATACTGTGATGTGTCTCATGTGGGACTTAGTTGTGTGTTGATGCAGCATGGTAAGGTCGAGGCTTATGTATCTAGGCAGTTGAAGGTGCATGATTTGGAGTTAGCAGCTGTGGTGTTTGCACTTAAGATTTGGCGGCACTAGTTGTACGGTGTTTACATTGATATCTTCACTGACCACAAGAGTCTGCTGTATGTTTTCTTACAGAAAGAATTGAACCTCAGGCAGAGGCGCTGGATGGAACTTCTGAAAGACTATGATATGAGCCTGCATTACCATCCGAGCAAGGCAAATATTGTAGCCGACGCCCTAAGCCGGTTATCTATGGGTATCCTTTCTCATGTAGAATAAGGAAAGAAAAAGATGGTGAAGCATATTCATCGCCTTGCAAATCTAGGAGTGCGACTCTTAGATTCAAAAGATGGAGGGATAATTGTTCATGAGTTAGATAAGTCATCCCTTTGTGCTAAAGTTAAGGAAAAATAGGTTGAAGATCCCATTTTGATGCAAATCAAGAAAGATGTGGGTCAACAAAAGGTTATGTCATTTGAAATTGGTAGTGATGGTATTCAGAGATTTCAGGGTAGGTTGTGCGTTCCGAATATTGATGAACTGTGGGAAATAATCCTTGTGAGGCACACACTTAGAGGTATGTCGTTCACCCAGGATCTACTAAGATGTACCATGATCTAAAAACCTTGTATTGGTGGAATAACTTGAAATATGATGTAGCTGATTTCGTGTCCAAGTGTTTGAATTGTCAATAAGTGAAGGTCGAACACATGAGGCTAGGTGGTACTTCCCAAGAGATAGCCCTACCTTTATGGAAGTGGGAGATGATAAACATGGACTTCATTACAATACTTCCGAGATCCCAAAACCAGTATGATTCTGTATGGGTGATTGTAGATCGGTTGACAAAGTCAACCCACTTTTTGCCTGTGAGGACTAATTATTCGAGAGAGGGTTATGCTAAGATTTACATTGAGGAGATAGTTCGGTTGCATGGGGCACCGGTATCTATTATATTCAATAGAGGTACACAGTTTTCATCTCAGTTCTGGAGATTTTTTCAGAAAGGTTTAGGTACACAAGTGAATTTGAGCACAGTTTTCCACCCTCAGATGGATGGGCAAGCTGAGCGTACTATTCAGACCCTCGAGGATATATTGAGGACATATGTCATTGATTTCAAAGGTAGTTGGGTAGATCACCTACCACTGATTGAATTTGCTTACAATAATAGTTACCATGCCAGCATCAAGATGGATCCTTTTGAGGCTTTGTATAAGAGGAGATGTAGGTCTCTGATAGGATGGTATGAAGTGGGTGAGACTTAGTTGTATGGTCCTGATCATGTTCATTAGGCGATAAAGAAAGTGAAGATCATTAGAGAATGACTCAAGATTGCTCAGAGTCGTCAGAAGTCCTATGCCGATGTTAGGAGAAAAGAATTAGAGTTTGAAGTTGGTGATTGGGTGTTTCTCAAGGTTTCTCCTATGAAAGGAGTTATGAAGTTTGGAAAAAGGGGTAAATTGAGCCCTCACTATATAGGGCCATATCAAATTCTTAGAAAGATTGGTGCAGTTGCTTATGATCTAGAATTACCTACAAGTTTGGGTTCCGTTCATCCGGTATTCCATGTATCCTGTTGAAGAAATGCATTGGAGATTATTCTTTGGTATTGTGTATAGAGGATATCAAAGTGATAGATTCCTTGTCTTACAAATACGAGCCCATTGAAATTTTAGATCGCCAAGTTTGAAAGTTGAGGAGCAAAGAGATAGCCTCAATGAAGGTATTGTGGAGGAATCAGAAAGTTGAAGAAGCAACTTGGGAGTTAGAAGATGACATGAGAATTAGATATCCCAATTTGTTTGCTTCGATGGATGATGAGACAGAAGGTACTATTCCTAACTTATCTTTCCTAGTCCTTATTATACTTGAAATCATTTGTCTGTGTCCCGCATCAACATTCAGGGACAAATGATCCTGAGGGGGGATAATGTAATGCCCCGTATTTCAGGCTGTAATAAAGACCTTGATTCCGATGCGTTGATAATTCCGAAGCCATAAATCCTATGATAATATGGCATGTTAATTATTTGTGTAGTATGTGAATCCATTCAAGCTTGAATTTGGACCATAGAGGTCCTTTGACTCAAGGACGAGTTAAAAACTACTTCGATCGATTAAGTTTAAGTGGACATTATAATTTGTGTCAACTTCTATCGACTATGACTCTTTGTATATGTTGAATTAGAGAGCTTACTATGTGTAAAATGATAGGTTTTTAAGTTAGCTTTCCAAAGATACCAATTTTACTGAAATCCAGCACCCGAGCAAGAAGTTATGGCCTTTCAAAGTAGTATGCGTTGCCTAACCAATCGCACATGGCCACTGGAAAGCATAGGCGATAGTATATGTGGCACCTATGTAAACATAAGCGACAGCATAGGCGGCGCCTATGTAAACATAGGCGACATTATATGTGGCACCTATGTAATGGTTTCAAGTTACTTAAACACTCCATTTTTGGGGAAAATGGTCCTTTTCCCACCCTTATTCAGCCATAAACACGAAATTCAGTCCCCAATTCTCCAAAATACATCCACATTCATCTAAAAATTCTCAAGAAAACTCCCAAGGGTTTCAAACTAAAAACCCAAATAAATCAAGATTCAACTGTGGATTTTCTAAATCGATTAGAGATTCGGAATCCCCAATCCACAGGCTTCAAGAAGCACCCATTATTTTCCGAAATAAAGATACGCGGGGTTTTCCTAAATTCTCATGGGCATAGAAAAATTATATTTTAAAATGGGTTTTTTGAATCTATGTATATATTCATGTAATAAATGTTTTAACATCATTGTTTTGGTCTTTTGACCTTCCCCAAAGTGATTTGAGAATATGAATGCACAAAACCATGTATTTAAGAATGAATTCTTTTTAAGAGCATGATTTTCAGTAAATTCCCTCTTATTATGAATTTTTCCGATTTCTCATTGCATATGAATTTTTTTGCAATGCATCCTTGAAAAGCACTTTATGAAATAATTGAACTCTTATTATGATTTAAAGGTGGTTTTAAATAACTAAAGAGGGAATCTAGCATGAATGTTTAATTTTCATAATTAATGTAATGAAAGAGTGCATGGATTTTCTAAAGGCACTAGACCACTATATGTTGATGAAGTTTTTGCACGGTTTTTGACTTGAGTTTCAAAACATGAAATCTTCTATATTAGTTGCATGTTTTTGGTAGTCTAAATTATACTTGAAATGAAAAATATAGCTTAATGTATTATGGCTCAGAAATCATGACTTGAAAGTCCTTGTATGACGATACCAATTCAGACCAATGCCATATCAGACTCATATTAATAGACATTTTAGAGTATCATGATTTTAGACATTCAGAATGTTGCAAGTACAGAAAAGGTTAAAAATGGGCATACAGAGATGTTAGGTGGTTCCCTGAAGAGGGCTTGAGTTCAAGCAACTCATTGACTAAAACCGTGGTTTGCCGACCCGGGTATATTATTATACACTGACTTAAGTGTTGTATGGCGTATTACATTCAGGAACTCCAACCCTTGTGGCATACTCGGGTTGGAGGCTTCCCCACTGAGTCAATGATGGATTCCATATAGCCCATGGAATATCATACTTGTAGGGGATACCACCTAACTCAGAAGTAATACATAGATCAAAGTTTGAGATTTACAGACAGGTTATATATTTTTAGAAAATGCCCATGTGTTTTCAGAAACTGTTTTATGCATAATGTTTGATGAAAATTTTCTCTCAAGTATTATATATATATATATATGTTCAATTACTCTATTTTGGATTGCTTCGCGTGCTAGTACAATTATGCTGACCCCCCTTCTTACAGCATTTGAGGCACAGTCTAGGGGTCCAGATAAATAGAAGAGATTTCAGATCATAGATCGGAGTTTGCAGTGGTGAGCCTTGTATGATTCAGAAGGCCTTGTTATTTCATATTACTAATATTAGTTAGGTTTTGTTCTACTGAGGGCCTTGTCCCAGCTTTCAGACAACTTTGATTAGTTCATGGTAGAGATTTCGCAGACTAGTCAGACATTATTATTCAGATATATTTTGGATTTTAGTTTTTAGTATTATGATCACATTCAGATTGACCATGTTTCTCTATTAGATTTTTCTTTCCGCATTACCTTTTATCATATGAATTATGTGCATGATTACCAGATAGATAGAGAAGGGTGTTTCGGGCCATCATGGTTCGGGATGCTCATCACGGCTAGGGCCCCAGCTCGGGTCGTGACATAAAGTAAATTATTCCTACATTAAGCTAGCATTAGTGTATATAGTCAATTGAAGCTCTTGATACAAATAGTCAAAGTCTGGAGTACTGGAAAAATAAGCTAAAACTCAAGAACGAGTGTGTAAATCTGTAAAAACCTTTAGGTTTAGCGAAAATTGTTGATGATTTGGAGAAACTACAATATCTCACAGAAAGATCTATTACAGTGGAAAAACATTAATATTTAGGAATCAAGGAAGTTGATTTCACCAAAATTACACCTCTCAATGAGATACAATATGGTCGTTGTATGAACCATAGAATCCCACTAAGATTAGGATTGATACCATGAGGAATATGGTTAAGACCTCAATCAATATGATTATTTTGGATATTTGTCACTAATTTCCAATAAGGGAATTTCTAGTGGACAAGTAACACCTTGTAAATTGTTCAATAAGTTAAAAAGTATCAATTTTGTTTGTTTGTTTTCAATGTGAATGGTGAACTAGGATTGTATTCCCCATGATTTTATAATTTAGTAGATGTACCGTAACAGTGTTCTATCCTAGTTCTTAGCATGTAAAATCAATAATTTAGGTTCATTGTGTTACATCCTGGGTTTTGGCCTTTGAAATTTTCCTTAAAATATATTCTCTGGACCTAATACAACTCCAGGGTACGATCCTTATGCTGGGGTACGAGTGGTATGGTCTTATTATAAGGTGACCAATTTTAGTTAGTTGGATGGTTTTTATCAGCGAAATGGTCAAGAATTAAGGGTATTAGTTGTAAGGCTTGGATACGAGTCATATTAGGGACTCATATGGTACACAGTGTTTGATTCTCGCGGTAATTTATTTTGCCAGGGATACGGTTCATGGGTATAGATCGTACGCTGAGGTTATAACTTGGTTTGATGAGTTGTATACTATACATTGTCTGATCTAAGGTTAAGGACTTAGTAATACTGGTGGAAACTAATTGTAAGGAAGCATACGACTCATAAGAGGGTCAGTCGTATACATGTGATAGGTTTTTAAGGGACTTAAGTAAGGGTAATCTGGACATTTCCCTACTTAGCTGAATTATGACCAATGACTTCTAATATACTTAGGAGGTTATTTAACATATTATTATATTCATTAACACATAGAAAACTATTCCTAAATATTCAATAATGCTCTTAAGAGCTTTTGGGGCAAGAGAGCTAGGGTTTCAACCTGGAAATTGCTTTGGGGCTTGCTTTGGTGATCTTTTTCCATGATATTTCTCCATTTAAGGTATGTGTCTCTTCCATACTTCTTATTTCTAAAAATGCATGGATTTTATGGTTCTTTTCATAGTTTTAATATTGCACGGGTTATGGTTTTCCACTAATAATATTTTTTTGGTGTAAATAGGTTGATTATGGTTTTATATGGTTTAATTGTGCTTTTATATGCATTAATGGTGGTTTTTGTCAATTGGATTGTATGGTAATGGTTTAATGGTCTTTGGAATTAGTTTTGGTTATATTATACCCCCAAGGTGTTTGATAAAATGCTCATAAAGATATGTTCATTGCATTGAATTTTTTAAATGGAACTCTTGCTTGTTTTTAGCTTATGCTTGGAACTATAAATGGTTTAAATGGTTTACAATGGTTAAAGGCTTACTAGTTTTTCTTATGGAGTACATAGAAGTTTCCCAAGAGGTTTATATGGTAAACTAATAGGGCATTTGAGAGTCCCCTCAACCTAAATGGTTTGGCTATGGATAAATCTTACAAGTATGGTTGGTCTAACTATACCACTAATAAAATGCCTTGGTTAATAAATAGTAATTAGATTTGTTTGGATATGGTTTTTATTTGGGAATTAATAGCGGGATGTATAACTGAGCCGTGGAAGGTAGAGGTTCTGAGGAAATAAAAACTAAAACTTATATTTACCTATATGAGGGGTCCTTAATGGCCACACATGAGTCTCATGTTTTATATTGTAGGGAAGTACTAGTCATCCCGTAGGATATTTCCTGGTCATAAGACTACATGCATTGGGACTCTTTCAGCAGGGGGAGCTGAATACAACCCATGGGTGTGGTTAAATGACAAGATTATACAACCCAAGAAAAGGTTTTAAATGCATGTTAAAAATAGATTTCCTTTCCTGGCACTTATATATATGTATGGTTGTATGCATAATGGATAGTTTTACTTAGTTGTTCAAATTACATTACTTTATCTTATCCTGAGTTACATACTAGCGGTCATTCGCTAACCTATCTACTGGAAGCTGTATACACATACTATATAAGAACCAGTTATTTGACTCCTCCTATATAATGGCTGACTTGGGGACAACATTTTATTGAAGTGGTAAGCTTCCATCTTTCTGAATGACTCCATTTCATGAAAAGAAAAATCTTAGACATTTTGTATTCATTTTGGACATTAGTTTTGGCCATGGTTGGGGGCATGTCCCAACTGGATAATTGTTTCTTTTGTACAAAAGATTTGTGGTACTTTTGGGGGTTGGTATAGGCAGGAATGGTATTGGTGTTAGCCTTGGCATTGGAATAAGCTAGGAGTCTAGCATTATCGGACATAATTTCTCACTATTGCATCATATTACATTTTTGATTAATTATCATGTTATGTTTTCACATTCTTGTTGGTTTGGTATGGTATCGATGGTTGGGTTTAGTACAGTTAAAATATGTTGGGTCGATCACAGTCATGATTTTATCCAGAGTCTTGATGTGAACAATAATGCTATCTTTTCATATGTTTGGAATTTAATCCATCTGAGGCTATATAAGGGGGTTAGGTTAGGTTAGGTTAAGAAAGCGGTCCCCAATCCTAGTTGGACATGGGATGCCCATTACATCTAGGCCCTAGTTTGGGTCATTAAAAGTTGGATCAAAGCCTTAAGTTTATGGTCAACAGGGAAGTCCATAAATCTGTGTTAAGTAGAGTCTCTTATAGGGGTTTGGAGAGCGCTACACTCATAAGAGAGAGGCTGCATGAAATTTAGGAATGTTTCACTTTCTTGAAATTCTCAATCTTGGAATCCACTCTAAGCCTTGGTTATTTGTCTTTCATATCATGCCTCCTAGATCTAGAATGCAAAGTAATCTTTCTACCTTATTTGGGGATAATATCGAAGGGGTACCTCAAACATTTGGAGTATATCTTTGATCTTATGGTCCTATTCCTCATTGTGCTAGAGTTTTACCTATTTTTCCTACTGCTTCTCAGGTCCCTTAGGGCAATATGGAGAATGTGGAGTTTTGTTAGTCTATCCATGTTCTTGCTCAGATGGTCACCGCTCAGGCCGAGCGGGGTACGACTAATTCTTTATCTATTGAGGCCATAAGGGTTGGTCAATTTATGAATATGGGTCCTTTTACTTTTATAGGAGTGAAGGTGAAGAAAGTCCCACAAGGCTTTTTGGATGAATTGGAAAAAATATTTTGGGTTATGCAAACTTCTGATATAGAGGGAGTTAGATTTGCATCTTCTTATCTCAAAGATACTACATATCTGTGGTATGAGGAGTAGGATAAAGATAATGGTGATATAGAAGAGGAAGGGTTATGGGAGGCCTTTTCTAATGCCTTTATGGATTCTTTCTTTCCTCAAGAGTTGGGGGAAGCTTAGATGGATGAGTTTGTGAACCTTAGTTAAGGGAGGATGTCTGTTAGGGAATATTCCTTAAATTTTCATCAATTGTCAAGGTATAATCCTGATTTGGTGGATGATATGAGTTCGAGAATGTTGAAGTTTGCTTCTGGGAAGAATAGAGATCTAATTTTTGGGAGAAAAATAGCTTTGCTCATTAGGGATATGGACATATCTAGGTTGAGTATTTTTATCCACCAAGTTGAGGATGAGAAGAGAAAGTAGGCATAATTTGGGTATAGGCAGGGAAAGAAGGGTAGATATTTTATTAGGGAAGTATGGAGTCTCAGGATAGTAGAGATGGTGGCAAGTGGTAGAAAAAGAAGTTGGGTAGTTCTGGTTACTTCTCTACTGTTAGTGCTCTTTACCTACAGCAGTCGGGCAATAGAAGTCACTAAGGTGGTGATGATTCTCAAGCTTAGGTTGCCTAATCTTAGGGTAGTAGAAGTTAGTCTATTTCTTCATGCCCTTCTTATTGGTTTTGTGGTCATCCTCATTAGGGATTTGGTGAGGAAGGTAAGGATAAGTGCATTAAGTGTGGTTAGAAATGCCATCGGCTCAAGGATTATCCAGCTAATAAGTTTGCTATAGGGGCAAATAAGATTTTGGTGGCTTCATCTTTTACTCCTACACCTGGTGGTGTGGCATCTGCTTATGTAATTGATCCTGGTTCTAGTGTTGGTCAAAATTAGTTGTATTCTTTGGCATCTCGACAGGAATTTAAGGCATCACCAGACATTGTTACTAGTACATTATAGCTTTTTTCTCATGACGTATATTATTTTATTGGTCCGGGATCCACTCTTTCTTATATGACTCCTTATATAGATGTCTTTTGGTTTTGATCCCAAAATTTTTTTGGATCTTTTTTTTATTTCTACCCCTATAGGAGACTTGGTTATTGCTAAATGGGTTTAATAGGGGTGTGTGGTATCTGTTGGCGATAGGAAAACCTTAGTAGATCTGTTTGATTTAGGGATAGTAGATTTTGATGTCATTTTGGGTATGGACTAGTCGCATTTTTACTATACATCTTTAGACTGTTGAACTCATAAGGTTATCTTTAGGTTCTCTTTTGAGCCAAAAATAGAATGGGAGTGTTGTTCTATAGCTCCTAAGGGAGGATTTATTTCTTATCTTAGAGCTCAAAGGTTAATCTCTAAAGGGTGTCTTTATCACTTGGACCGAGTTAAAGATTTTGACTCAGAATGTCCTTCTTTAGAGTTAGTTCTGGTAGTTAATGAGTTTCCAGAGGTATTTTTGGATGATCTTCCTAGTGTTCCTCCGGATAAGGAAATAGAGTTTGGTGTTGATTTGCTTCTAAAAATTTATACAATATTATTTCTCCATATAGAATGGCTACAACTGAGTTAAGAAAACTCAAGAAGAAAATTAAGGATCTTCTAGATAAGGGGTTTATTCATCATAGTGGTTCTCCATGTGGTGTATCGGTTTTATCTATGCACAAGACAGATAGTTCCCTTTGGATGTGCATTAACTATAGGTAGTTGAATAAGGTAACGGTCAAGAATGAATATCCTCTTCTAAAGATAGATGATTTATTTGATCAGTTACAGGGTGCCAAGTTTTTTTCTAAGATAGATCTTTGGTCTGGGAACCATCAACTTAAGATTAGGGAGGTGGATATCCCTAAGATGGCTTTTGTACTCAAAATGTGCATTTTGAATTCATGGTGATGTCATTTGGATTAAAAAATATTCTGGCGGCATTTATAGATTTGATGAATAAGGTTTTTAGACGGTATTTAGATCTCTTTGTCATTATATTTATTAATGATATTTTGGTGTATTCGACGAGTGAGGTGGATCATGCTAATCACCTTTGTATGGTCTTATAGACCTTAAAGAAACAACTGTTGTTTGCCAAGTTCTCTAAGTTTTCCTTTTGGTTGAATACTGCGACTTTCTTGGGTTATATTATTTTTAGTAAGGGGAAATAGTTGATCCTCAAAAGGTTGCTGCGGTGAAGGAGTGGCCTAGACCCACGTCTTTATTTGATATTTTAAGCTTCTTGGGTTTAGCTGGGTATTGATAGGTGCTCTTTTGACTAAGTTAACTCAAAAAGAGGTTAAGTTTTCTTGGTCGGATGCTTGTGAGGGGAGTTTTTAGAAGTGTAATGATCGGTTGACTTCAGATCTGATTTTAACTTTGTCGGAAGGCAATAATGGGTTTGTGATTTATTGTGATGCATCTCGGGTAGGGCTTGGTTTTGTTTTAATATAGAATGGGAAGGTGATTGCCTATGGTTCTATGAAGTTGAAAGTGCATGAGAGGAATTATCCTACTCATGATTTAGAGCTGTTCGTAATTGTGTTTTCTTTGAAAATATGGTGGAATTATCTGTATAGTGTTCATGTGGATATTTTCTCTAATCATACGAGTCTTCAGTATGTATTCATGAAGAAAAAACTTAATCTCAGGCAAATGAGATGGCTTGATCTTCTCAAGGACTATGATATGAATCTTTACGACCACCTAGGTAAGGCTAACGTGGTTGTCGATGCTCTCAGTAGGTTATTTATGGGAAGTTTAGCTCATGTAGAGAAAGGAAAGTGGGAATTACTGAAGGATATTCATTGCTTGGAAAATTTTAGAGTTCATCTCTTAGATTCCAAAGACGGTGGTGTGATGGCACAAGAAGTTGTTTGATCATATCTTGGTGCAAAGACTAAGGAGAAACAAGTGTTGGATCTGGTCCAGATGAAAATCAAGAGTGATATCGATGGAAAAAAAGTGGTGATCGTACTTTGTTGTACCAAGGGAGGCAATGTGTTCCAAATGTTGATGGGTTACGAGAAAGTGTTTTGGCTTAGGTGCATGAGTCGCACTATGTTGTCCATTTCGGTTCGACAAAGATGTATCATGATCCCAAGTAAATCTATTGGTGGAATGGTATGAAGAGAGATGTGGTTGAATTTGTGGCCAAGTGCATGGTGTGCCAGCTGGTTAAGGTTGAGCACATGAGGCTTGGTGAGTTGCATCAATAAATAGAGTTGCCTAAATGGAAGTGGGAGATAATCAATATGGATTTGTTACTGGTCTTCCTTGGTCTTGGAACCAACTTGATTCGATTTGGGTTATCGTGGATAGGATGACTATGTCTGCTCACTTTTTGCCAATGAGGACTACCTTTTTGGGGGAAGATTATGCAAAGTTGTATCTTTAAGAGATTGATAAGCTACATGGGGTGCCTGTTACAATTATTTCAGATTGTGGTATGCAGTTTACCTCTTATTTTTGGTGGTCTTTATAGAAGGAATTGGGTACTAAAGTTAGTCTGATTACTTTGAGCATGTGTGATTGATTATGGTGGCAGTTGGGTTGAGCATCTACTTTTGGTGGAGTTTGCTTAAAACAATAGCTATCATTCTACTATTGGTAGGGCTCCTTTCGAGGCATTGTATAGTAGGAGATGTATATCTCCTATTGGATGGTTTGAGCTTAGTGAGGCATATACGTTTGCTCCCAATTTGGTCTATCAATCTATGCAGAAAGTGAAGTTTATTCGGGATTGGCTTAAGGCTTCTCAGAGTCACCAAAAGTCCTATACAGATGTTAGGCGTACAAACTTAGAGTTTGAGGTTCGGGACAGGGTGTTCCTAAAGATGTCTCCCATGAAGGGAGTAGTGTAGTTTGGAAATAAGGGGAAGCTTAGCCGTTGGTTTATTGGTCCTTATGTGATTTTGCAGAGAGTGGGCAATATTTCTTATGAATTGGAGTTTCCATCTAGTTTAGGTTTGGTTCATCCGCTCTTTCATGTTTCCATGTTGAGGAAGTGTATTGACGATCCTTCTTTAGTTGTTCCTTTGGAAGGGTTAGATATCTCAAATTCTCTATCTGATAAAGATGTCCCGGTTGAGATATTGGATATGCAAGTTCGTCGGTTGTGGACCAAGGATGTGGCTTTGGTTAAGGTTCTATGGCGGAACCCTAAGGTGGAAAAAGCTATGTGGGAAGTGGAAGAGGATAAGCAGTCCATGTATCCTCTTTTGTTTTTTGCTCTTGGTATTTATGTAGAAGGTATGTGTTCTTGAACACATAATTATTTTTTGAGTTTGTTAAAGGAAAGATTAATATCTTTCTCTTCTTGTTTTAAAACTTTGCTAGAGGGATGTTTGAGAATGTAAATGACTCTATGTGTGGTTACCCCTACTTTGTCTGTCATTCTGGGACGAATGTCCCTAGTAGGGGAGAATGTTACATCTTGGGTTTTGGCCATAGAAATTTTCCTCCCAATCCGTCCTTCAAACCCAATACGACTCCAGGGTACAAGCCGTATACTGGGGTATGAGTGGTATGGTCTTGTTGTGAGCTGACTAGTGTAGTTGATGGGATATGTTTGATCATTGGAATGGTCAAGACTTAAGGGTATTAGTCATAAGGCTTGGATACAAGTCGTATCAGGGACTCGTAAGGTGGGCAGTGTTTGATTCTTCATTCTACCAAGGATACAGATCATGGGCACGGATCGTACGCTGAGGTTATGACTTTATTGGATGAGTTGTATACTAGACAGTGTCTGATCCAAGGTTAAGGCCTTGGTATGAATGGTGTAAACCAATCATAAGGAAGGGTACAACTCGTAAGAGGGTCAACCGTAACCCTGTGATGTGTTTTTAAGGGACTTAAGTAGGGGTATTCTGGACATTTCCCTACTTACCCTAATTATGACCCATGACTTCTAATGCACTTAACAGGTTATTTACCCTATTATTCTATTCATTAACACATAGAAAACTATTCCTAAACATTAAACAATTCTCTCAAGAGCTTTTCGGGCAAGAGATCAAGGGTTTCAACATGGCGATTGCTTTGGTGATTTGCTTCCATTATCTTTCTCGATTTAAGGCATGTGTCTCTTCCATAAAAGACATGGATTTTATGGTTGTTTTCATGGTTTAAATACTGCATGGGTTATGGATTTCCACTAATAATTAGGGGGTTTAGTGTAAATGGTTTGGTTAAGGTTTTCTATGGTTTAATTGTACTTTTATATGCATTAATAGTGGTTTTGGGAAATTGGATTATATGGTAATTGTGTAATGTTCTTTGGAATTGGTGTTGGTTATATTAACCCCAAGGTGTTGGATAAAATGCTTAAGAAGATATGTTCATTGGATTGACTTCTTTAAATGGAACTCTACCTTGTTTTCAGCTTATGCAAGAAACTATAAATGGTTTACAAAGGATATAGGCTTATTGTTTTTTCTTGTGAAGTACATAGAAGTCTCCCAAGAGGTTAATATGGTCGATGGATAAGACACTTGAGAGTCCCCTTAACCTAAATGGTTTGGCTATGGATAAATCTTGCAACTATGGTTGATATGACGATACCAGTAATAAATGGCCTTAGTTATTAAATGGTAATTGTATTTGTTTTGATATAGTTTTAATTTGGGCATTAGTGGCAGGATATGTAACGAAGCCATGGAAGGTGGAGGTTCTGAGGGAACCAAAATTGGAAAATTATATTTGCCGATATGAGGGGTCCTTGATGGCCACGTGCGAGTGTCACATTTTATATTAGAGGGATGTACTAGTCATCCCATAGGATATCTCCTGGTCGTGCGACTACACGCACTGGGGCTCTTTCAGCAGGGGGAGATGAACCCATATGGCCCATGGGTGTGGTTAAACGGCACGTTTACACAACCCAGGTAAAGGTTTTAAATGCATGTTAAACATGGATTCCCTTTCCCGGCACTTATATATATATATATATTTATTTATTTATGGCTATATACATAGTTAATGATTTTACTTGGTTGTTAAAATGGCATTACTTTATCCTTATCTTGAGATACATGCTAGAGGTTATTCGCTAATCTATCTACTGGCGGCTGTATACCCACGCTATGCAGGAACCGACCATTCAACTCCTCAGACATAGTGATTGACTCGGGGACAACATTTGGATTGAAGTGGTGAGCTTCTATCTTTTCAAAAGGCTCCATTTTATTATATGGATACTCTTAGAGATTCTATTTTTATTTTGGACACTAGTTTTGGACATGGTTGGGGGCATGTCCCAACCGGATAATAGTATTCCTTTAGATAGAGGCTTTATGGTACTTCTGGAGGTTGGTATGGGCGGGATGGGTATTAGTGTCGGCCTTGGCATTGGAATAAGTATGGAGGTGGGAATAATCAGACATAATTTCTCACTATTCCATCATATTACATTTTTTGATTGATTGACATGTTATGGTTTGAATTCTTGTTGGTTTGATATGGTATGGATAGTTGGGTTTGGTACGGTTATACACGGTTGGGTCATTCACGGTCATTATCCTATCCCAGAGTCTTGATGTGAACAATAACGCAATCTTGTTATATGTTTGGAATTCAGTCCATCCGAGGCTGTATAAGGGGGTTGGGTTGAGTTAAGGGGGTGGTACCTGATCCTGGTTGGACTTGGGATGCCTATTACATCTAGGCCCTGGTTCGGGTCGTGACAATATGGTTGCTTATAAAGATGACTATTCTCAATTATCGATAAGGTATTATGAGCTTTGAATATTGACCTTTACCTTTGATCCCAGATTAGTTATTTTTTAACAAGGTCAAGATACTAGATTAGGATTGGTAGGCTCAAATCTCTATTGTTACTTTCATTTTCCCATTCTCTACCTCTATAGTTAAGCAAGTAAAAAATTGAGGTGAATTCTAATGTGTGCACTCGTTAAAAGGTTATCAATAAAATAATAAGAACAATACATGCATAAACACCATTCAAGAATCACTCTGTACGTTGCCTACTTCATTAACTCATCATAGTTTCCACAACCCTAGTTGCGGGAGTTAGCTACCAAGACCTGTTTTCCTACAAAACACTTAAAAAAACATATTACATCCCCCAATACACCTAAGTTCTTGCATATTCTCTTTGTTTTAAGTGTTTAAAGTGGCATGAAACCACAACACATCAACACCCTCAACTTAGAACATTTACATGTCGTCCGGCAAAAAAAGCAAAACAAACATCTACGACTCTTAACTAAGAAAAACATAGGAAACCTACGATAGTCAATTCATTCTTTTAGCACAAAATTTTCAACCCTCTCAAATACAAGAATAAAATACTACTGTATATATACATACAACCCATTACTATGACATAAATAGGTCAAGAGATGGTAGGAAAAAGAACCGAGCACATATATAAGTGAAATTACCTAAATAAATAGAAACTTAAAATGCAACCCATGTAATCGAATAAGAAAGAATTACAGTGCACTCAAACTTAAAATATGCAAATAGCAAGGGACTGAATAAAACACTCACTCTCCTAAAAAAGTTCCAATAGTGTGCATGACCATAGGATTGCTCTTGGATTTTTGAACAGTCAGATTAGGATCACTATAGGACTTTTATTAGCTTATAATGTATGCTTAGGGATGGATATGGTAGATATGGATACAACGACTCACCCTTCATAACACTACACTATTTTTTTCTCTACTTTCAAAAATGTTTATTTTCTTCTCTCTAATTCTCCTTGATTTATCTTGAAATTTTAGGTGTGGTTTTCTTTTTACACTTTCTGTTTTTTTCTACTTTTCTCTTTTTTCTTTTCATTTTAGAAATTTATTCATTTTTACTTTTCACTTCCAAATCATTTTTCTTTTATTCTACTAATTTCTTGAGTTGAGGTACACGGTGTTCAAGGAGCAACCAAGTGTAAATAGGTTCATTGTAATAAAAAATGGGAAGGTGAATATGCTAGTGAAATAAATAGGTCTATTAAGGCTCAAACCCAATATCAAAGGGTATTAATTCTACTATGGTAAGCTATTTAGGCTAAAAGTGGAATATTCAAGAATGACCAATGATCCTTTACTAAACAACTATCCTACACCCTAGGCAAAACTAACTTGGAATGCACTATATCACACATAAATAAACTAAGTACCTCTCACACACATAGCATAGGTCTACACAAGCTTGCTAATCTATGTGTTGGCTTTCTGCACCTTTGGACTTGGAGAATGTGTGATGCTGGGTCAAGGTTTGGCGAACCAACTGGGTGATCTTCTAGTTGAAATATCAGGTATTTCTACTACTACTTATCTATAGCATACATTGCTAAGCTACGATTATCAAGCCTATATTTCTAATGCCCTAACAAGATACATAGTGGTTACAGTTCAAAACAGATGCAACACACAGTCTAAAACATCTTTCAGGAGGGCTATTGTTAGACCAAACAAAATTAAAACATTCAAAACTTAATGCACTAATTATTCCCCATTTTCCTCATAATAAAACACAACATAAGCACATCAAAAAATAAGAATAAAATCCTAAACATAACATTGTCACAACCCGATTATGAGTCATGATGGAACCTATTATGCATGCATATTTCCTATAACCTGTATGAACCTATGTCTATCAGTTGGTAAGGGACAATTACATAGATATGGGCAAAGAGTATGCCTTGTGTTTTTGTATGTTGATTGAACCTTTTGAGCCTAGGGAGGTGGGAGTACGCAAAGTCTTGGCTAGGTATTTGGTTGTCCAGAGTTGCTTGTTATTCGTACTGTTATTAATATTTTTAGTATCATTGTTATGATCTTATTGTGGCTAACTTATGGCAGATTGATATTCATTGATCTGGTGTAGAGATCTGAGGTATGTCTACCACTTCTTCAATCTAATGATGACATTATTATGCACGATTATATCATGTTTAGCCATGTGAATTAGAAACCCTAAGTATGATAGTATTAAATCGTGGTAGTGTTATAACAAGGTTTAAAAGAATTCCAAAATCTTGCTTTAGTTGTGTTGTGATGAGACATTGGTTCAGAGAATGCCCCAGATATGAGATAGACGATCAACTAGAGTTAGCACGTATTCTTTTCTAGCCTAGAGTTCTTGAGATATGCTATGATTTTGAAAATATGGACATAATTTTGTGTATTTCTCTTAGCATTAGTTAGCTAGCCATTTGGGCACAGTTTGTATTCTCTCCATATCAGTGCTTCATAAGTTTGCTTCGATTGTAATGAGACTAAATACTGATGTAGAAAGTGTCTTTGACGTGGGATTTTGAATCATTTAGCTCATTCAGACCAGCGTTACAATGGTGTGACATCTTTAGTTAGAGATAGTTTGTGTGGAACCTCAGTTGATGATTTGGTCGGTCTGAGTTGGACCCATTCAGATTTATTTTTCCTATGCCTGTCAGGCATCTAATTGTGGATGTCACTGATATTCTATAAAAATATAGCACTTTCGATACTTAAAATGAGGAAAATATGCATGTTTCTAAGGCCTTTTTGTTAGATTTGATCTATTTCGGGTATGTTTAGGAAAAAACCATGTTTTCGATGATAAGTTGTGAAAATGGTTAAAAAGGTATTTTTGCCAACTTTTGGAGCAATTATGAATGTTGGAGATCTTTTCCGACTTGATCATGATCAAAGTATGTTCGAGAATTAAAGAAGAGATGAAAAACTGACTCCCAACACTTACTAAGTTGACCCAAGGACCTACGGACCATAGGTACACAAAGTAGGATCAAAAAAGCCAAAATCCCAAGAGCTGACTTGCAAGATCTGTTCCATCCACAACCTGTGGTCCACACCTGCGCCCTGTGCCAGATTGCAGGTACCACCTGTGCCCTCCAGACTGCAGGTATAGAGAGCAGGTGTCTGGCGACCCTATTTTCTCCTATTTCATCCGGGCTTTATTTTTTGGGTTTCCTCTTGTATTATACATACCCCTTATATAATTTTTAGTGGGATTTACACATTTTTGATACTCAGCATATTTTGATCCCAAGATTCATCTTTGATCTTGAGATTTTCTTGTATTAACTTCATTTGACAAATCAAGTTACGATATTATGTTTTTATTCATCTTAACATTGTGATTTCATCTTTGCTTTCAAATATGAATATTGTTAATTTCTTCAAAATTATGAGCGACTAAAAAGCCATAGCTAGGGTTGCAAATTGATGAAGTAGGGGAAGTATGATTGTTGAATTGAACCAATACCTATGTCATACATTGCATTATCTTTATTGTAATAGTTTTCTTAATAGTTGCAAATGTTAGGATCCCGCCTAGATATTACTACTTACTCCAATGGAATATATTGATTGACCGTTATCTTTAATCTAATAACTAGAGACTCAAAAGGTAATAGTTAACTTTAATCAAGATAAGGTTTAGTAATGTGACATCCGAAGACTTAAAAGGTAAAGGGTTAAATCCTTCTACTTATGTAAAAGACTGTAGAAGGTACATAACTTATCTGTTCTTCATACAAGGTATTGGGTTGGTTCAACACAGCACGATAAACCTATAGAGTTGAGAAGCCAAGGGGAACATAATCCTAGTGTTCACCTATCACTGATTTCAATGAAAGTTAATATTGATACTGCTAGAGACTACTACAAACAAATCTCTCCATTTAATTTCCCATTACTGCCCGTATACTACAACTACTGATAACTGTAATTCCACATGCTCCCTTGGCATTTGACCCCAACCTTAGTTGGGTAGATATATCTTGACAATGAACATACCATCATCTAAAATGAAGTGTTGTTTAGACGTCATCATGAAATTAGGGTCGTTGACAGGGAACACAGTGCTGATTTGTGGTTAAAAATCTTTGAAGTTTTTGGGTTTTTTTATTTGTTCTTAGTTGGGCTTACACCGATTTAGCCTAGCATACAGAGTAGAGGCAACCCCTTACTCGCACTAATTTCAGAGAAGAACCTACAATCATATAGTTTGATGTTTGAGACGAAGAGGGATAATATCCTTAAATATGGAGTTCAGGAGGTTTTTGATAGACAGATTGGTGAGAGGTTAGGTCTATTTGAGTTAGATGAGTAGAGACAGATAACAGACCACCGAGAAACACTCAGTGGAAATTAGGATAGAGGACGATATCTAGTGATTCCAACATATTAGTTTGTTAAGCCATATGTTGATGATGGGGAAGATTTGGGATATAGTGAGCCAACTAATAGAAGATCCATTATCCCCCCTGCTTTACCTCCGGAGGTCACATTTAATTTCTTTAGTGCGATTAAGCTCTTGTACTTGATGGGAGTGTTTGTAGGATTACCTGCAGATGATGCAAACATGCACTTGGCAAATTTTAATAAAATATGCACTTCATAGACCATGCTAGGGGTAGATCAGGACGTACTGAGACTGAGGTTTTTCCCTTTGTCGCTTACTAGGAAAGCATCATTTTGGCTTAGGGAACTACCAAAAGAGTCTATTACTATATGAAAGGAGCTATACATAAAATTCTTGAACATATTCTTTCCTTAATCCAGGGTATTGTAGGTTAAGGATGAGATTTACAATTTTAGGCAACTGCAGTTAGGGTCTATGTATGAGGCATGGTTCCAGTTCAAAAACATGCTTTATATGTTGCCCAACAAATAGACATCAGGGATAAGCTTGTTAGAAATACTCTATAGTACCTTAAATACCAATTCCAGAGCAATGACAGACATAATTTTAGAAGGAGCCTTTATGGAATTATGTGAGAGATAACGGATGGTATTATGGATTAGATCTCATTAACTAGCCGAGGGTGGAAAACTCAGTAGGTTGACAGAGATTCTGATATTTATGAAATTGGGGTTTTTGGTGAATAGAGAGTAGCTGATAATGCTATAGCTTAGGATATTTCACTATTATGGAGAGATATTAGTGAGTTGGGAAAATAATTTGCAAAAATAAATTCTTCTAAAGTGCATGAGTTTGGGATATCTAAAGAGGCAAAGTGTGTGGATTGCTAGTTGGCAAGTTTTAGAGCATAAGGGAAAAGAAATCAAGGTCAGAACTATCATGATGAGAGATATAAGTATATTCCACCCGATACACATGAGGCGAAGTCTAAAATAGAAGAGATGCTGACCATATTAATAAAGGGGTTCGGAGATCCAAGCAGCTTGGTTAAGTTAAGTTAAAGCTGAAATTTTTGGATTTGTCCTTTTGAGATTAACTAGGCCTTATATGATTCGGGAGTTAGAATAAATGTTATGCCACTGGTATTATGCAAGGTGTTGGGATTAGGAGAATTGAAGCCTACATCTATAAGGCTATTGATGGCTGACTCATCTGTAAAGGAGCCAGTGGGTATTGTGCGTGATTGGAGATAAAAGTTGCATTATTCATCTATCCGACAGATTTTATGATTTTAGATTATGAAGTGGATTCCCATTCTCTGATCATTTTGGATAGATCCTTCTTATCTACTGCCAGAGTGTTGGTTGACATGGACTTGGAAGCGATCACTTTTAAGTGGAATAATGAAAAAATTATATTACATATATACATAATAGTTTAGCAGTCAGATGACATGAGAGTTGTGACAGTGATAGATAAGTTGGATGATGACATGATCACAATTTATGTACATATTGAGGAATGATTAGGGGTGGAAGCATTGTCCGTGGTAATCACAAACTTTGAGAGTAATGGAATAGCTGAATATGATGAAATGACTAGTGCCCTTCATGGAATAGGATCTTACATATATGCCCCTAAGAAGCTCGATCTTGACTTGAAGAACAGAACCACACCACCTATAAGAACATCAATTGTAGAACCACCAGTATTGGAATTAAAGGTCCTCCCTTCTCACCTATTGTATGCATTATTGGGGGCCAATAATGCGTTATCGGTAATTATTACAATAGATTCGGTAGGAGCACAAGTAGAGGTCTTGATATTAGTATTACAGAAGTTTAAGAGAGTTATTGTATGGACCATTACAGACATTGTGGGGATCCTACCAGGTATATCTATACATAAGATACAACTTGAGCAAGACAACATTCCAAGTATTGAGCATCACAGATGACTAAACCCTCCTATGTAAGTAATGGTAAAAAAGGAGATCATAAAGTAGATTGCAAGTGGGTTATCTAGTTCAATGCATGATAAATAAAAGGGTCATCATAGTGGTTCCAAATAAAAATATTGAGTTAATACCAATGAGGCCAGTGATCGAATGGAGAGTGTGCATGGATTACAAAAAGCTGAACAAGTGGACACAAAAGAACCACTTCCTAATTCTGTTCATTGATCAGATGCAGGACAGACTCACAGGAAGGGGTTGGTACTATTTTCTTGAAGTGTACTAAAGGTACAATTAAATCATGATTGATCCCAAAGACTATGAAAATAGTACCTTTACTTGCCCCTGTGGGACCTTTGTATTCTAGAGGATGTAGTTTGGACTTTGCAATGCACCTACTACTTTTTAGAGATATATGATGTCGATATTCTCTGATATGGTGGAATATATGATTGAGGTATTCATGGATAACTTTTTAGTTTTTGGGATTTTTTTTATGATTGTTTAGCCCATTAAGACATTGCGCTATAGAGATGTGAAGAGTGTAATTTAGTGCTAAATTGGGAAATATGTCACTTCATGATGAGAGAAGGTATAGTGCTAGGGAATAAGATCTCCAAAAATTACATTAATAAGGATAAAGCAAAGATAGAGGTGATTAAGAAATTACCACTGCCAGTATCAGAAAGAGCTATACAAAGTTTTTTGGGTAACACAGGTTTCTATAGAAGATTCATCAAGGATATCTCTAAAATTGTAGACCCCTATACTATCTTTTAGAGAATGAGGTGGAATTTGTGTTTGATGATGAGTGTCTCAGGGCTTTCAACTTCCTAAAGGAGCAGTTGATTTTGGCACCTATTATTATGTCACCAAACTTATCTACACTATTTAACATGATGTGTAATGCGAGTAGAGTGGAATTGAGTGCTATCATAGGCAAAAGAAAAGAGAAGATCTTGCATCCCATCTATTATTCTAGCAAAGCTATAAAACCCACATAGAAAAATTATACTATTACAGAGTAGGACTACTTGCGGTGCTTTTTACTTTTGAGAAGTTTCGATCATACTTGATTATGACCAAGGTGATAGTTCACATTGACCATGCAACATTGATGTACTTGATGATGAAGAAATATGCCAAACATCGATTGATTCATTGGGTACTCTCTCTGTAAGAGTTTGATTTTGAAGTAAAGGACCGAAAAGGGAAAGAGAATCAAGTTAAGGAGCACTTATCTAGACTTGTAAAGGAGACAATCCAGAAACTAGGGGATGATCTTGAGATTGATGATTATTTTCTAGATGACCATGTGTTACAGTCATCTCATGATTTGATCCCAGGTTTTTTGATTTTTCCAACTACTTGGTAAGTTGTAACACCTAGGGTTTGAACAATGAGAAAAATTTCCTCATTTGATGTCACTAGGCTAGGTATGACTAGGGGAATGAGTTGTACCCCTTGGATATGAGTCGTATCCTCCGTCCCCGCCTTTCTCATACCCTAGGACATATGGTGAGGGTTAATCACTATCCTAGGTATGAGTGAGACACCCTACAATCATACCTAAGTGTATGAGTCAAACACAACCCAACCGTATAAACTGTATCTTGATCAAAAAGTTGACTTTTTTTGGTAAGAGTGAAGTATACGAGTTAGATCATGAGTCATAACCTTTATATATGACACAATCATGGGTAGTCGAATCCTAACCAGTATGGATGACCTCATATAAGCCTAGGGTATGAATTAGGGTACCACTCATACCCTAAGGTATGGTTCCATTAAGTGAGTCGTACCCAAGGACAGACTCATTTTCCAGCTTTTAGTTGAGGACTGTTTGGTCATTTCCCACACCTGAAAAACTAAGTCCCCTCACAATATAAGTGTTTGTAGCCTCCTAAACATCCATTTTGATGGATCAAAAATCTAAAACACTCTCTTTAACTCATTTGTGAAGAATTGGAGGCTAGGGTTTCAAGGGTGTGCATCTAGGAGCAAGGTAAGGTCAAAATTCTTGGTGAGTAAAGTTTTATAAAGCATGTAGATATTTGCATTTCTAAATAACTCAAAAACCATGTATTTTTCACCTGGATTTGGAAGTGTACATAGAGATTTTGAAATTTTGCACATGTAGGTAGTTGTTATTTGTGGTTTAACATGTGGGTGCTGATTAACCCTAATGATAATAATTTCCACTTAAAAATTGGCCTTGATAAAGTCATGCACACAAGGTGTTTGTAAAAATATCTAAATGAGTTGTCTAGTCACCTATTGATGATGTTTTGAACTAGGGAAATAGCCCAAAAGTGTAAATAGTTGATAAATAATATTGTAAAGGTATTATGATCCATGTATTGTAAAGTTGATGATCTGGTTGGTTGATGGATAATGAGGGGTTAAATTCCCAAGAAATGAAAATAAACTTGAATTATATGTTGAACTGAAGTATGGTGAGAATGTTGTATAGGATTGCTAGTGAAATGTAACTAGTTTTTGAGGGTCATAAATTGAATTGTATGATGAATTGATTTAAGGCATTGGCCTATTGAAATGGTTGAGCAACAAAGGATCCTATGAGTACCATGTCGTTATGTATAGTGTTGAATTAGTTAAATGGGTTAAGGTCCTTAAGTGTGAATTGAATAAATAATGATGTATGGACAAAGGGATAGAGTCCCAATATCAAATAAT
The DNA here is from genome assembly GCF_002878395.1 of Capsicum annuum. Lineage (NCBI taxonomy): Eukaryota > Viridiplantae > Streptophyta > Magnoliopsida > Solanales > Solanaceae > Capsicum > Capsicum annuum. The sequence goes on along the minus strand of NC_061116.1, from coordinate 94,908,913 downwards.
GATAGTCATAATGGCTTGAGGTTGAAGTCCCTTGCCTAATGAAATGGCTTGAGGTGAAAGTCCATTGCCAAATAAAATCACTTGTGGTTAAAGTCCCTTGCGCAATAAGTTCTTTTGAGGATAAAGTGACTCTCTAAATGAAATATCTTTGGTTAAAGTCCCCTATCCAATACGGCATGAGGTTAGATTTCCTTGCCTAATGTGTAAGCATGTGGTTAGTGTCCCTTGACTAAATGAATGTGCGTACGGTTAGAGTTCCTCAATTAAATAGATATGTATGTGGTTAAAGTCTCTTGCTTAATGAGTGTTTACACAGTTGAAGTCCTTTGTATAATATCATGTGAAGGTGGTTAAAGTCCTATTCCTAATAAGAATTGTTCGAATCTAAGTGTGCAAGGTTGGAGTCCTCCACTTTATGTCTCATGATTGAATGCTTTGATAATGTTGTTAAGCCTTTATCTCTTTATTGGAATGTGATATACCTGTATGTATGGATAAGTTTATGAATGTGGTTGAATATGATATTTTGAATTGTCATTGAATGATGATTCCATTTTATCTTTATCTTTGAGTTAAATTCTAGCACTCAAACCACTAACCATTTTTGAATTCTATGTCTCCATACGACATAAGGGATGGAGCATTAACTTCTGTTCCTGCACAACGATTAGGTGATCAAAATAGTTTATGCATTGACTTTAGAGTGGTGAGGTTCCTTACTTTGGAAGACATTCATTCTTGGTCTCTTATGTTTAAACATAGTTATGTTTAGGCTATTATCGAGGGCTTGTCTCGGTATATACATTTCTAAAAGTTGGTTTGCACAGAGGTATTATGGATGACTTTGGACTTGGGTATATTTTCTAGTGTGTTGACACTTAAGAAACAGTTAGACATTGTAAGGGATGACTACTAGTATTGTTTCCGCTATCTTACTATATATTCAGAATTTATCTTATCTTTGTGATTTATTTTGATTTTTAGGTTAGGTTATATAGGAAACCTTAATTTCATATGGACTTGAGGTGCCCATGAGACATGGCCCAAATTTGGATCGTGTCAAGTTCGTACTAGAGCCTAGATTCAGGGTTAGTTGGGTGTCTAAAATACTGTGTTAAGTAGAGTTTTTTTAGGGTTGTGAAGCATGCCACACTTATAAAAAATGGCTATGAGACATTTTAGGAAATATTTCCCTTTCTTGTGTTTCAATCTTAATCTATAGAGTCTATGGTCTTAGATTTCTCTAATTTCCATTTTCTATCTTTGAGATCATGCATCCAAGGAAATCCAAGGTTTATGAAAAAACTTTTACCCTGACTGAGGGAACTATGGATGAAGCTCGTCCAACTTTTGGAGTTCAGACTCGGGCTAGGGCTACAGCATCTGACCATATTTGTAGGGTTCTGCCTGTCCCCACCAACCTCGACTGTGAGAGTGACCCACCTATCCTGTCACCTTAAGAGGATGCTACTAATGCAGAGTTTTGTCACTCAATCAACCTTTTAACTCAATTTGTAGCCTCTCAATTAGAGCATGGTGCTCCGGCTACCATTTCTTCTGAGGCCACAAGAATTGACCAATTTATGAGGTTGAACCTCTCAATTAGAGAAGATCTTTCAAATCATGCATGCTTTGGATTTTGAGGCCATTGAGTTTGCTTCCTACCTATTGAAAGATATAGCATACCAATGGAACAAATGGTGGGAGTTTTCTAGAGGTGTTGATGCTAGTTATGCCATGCAAGAGGATTTCCCTGAAGTTTTCTTAGACTTCTTCTTTCCTCAAGAGTTGAGGAAAGCAAAAGCAAAAAAGTTTGTGAACTTGAAGCAAGGAAGGATGTTCGTTCAAGAGTATGCCTTAAAATTTCATCAATTGTCAAGGTATGCTCTCGAGATGGTTTCTAGCATGAGGTCTAGGATATGTAAGTTTGTCTCAAGATTGTCCTATGATTTAGACCTTAAGAGTAAGGTAGTTTTGTTGATTGAAAATATAAATATTTCTAGGTTGATTCTGTATGTGCAATAAGTGAAAGAAGAGAAAAATAAAGCAAGATGATTTTAGTGAAGGGAAAGAAAAGAAATTTAGGCCTTCTGAGCAAAATAGTAAAGATGGTGGCAAGTTTTCATGAAATAAGTGGGGCAGTTCGAGTTCTTTCTCCTCGACTAGTGTTCGCTTTCCTTACCAAAACTCATTATGTAATCATCGATCATATTTTAATGGTGTGTTCTGGGGACAGGGTGCCCAATTCAAGGCTAGTGGTGTATAGTCGACTCCACCCCTTTCTCTTTGTAGATTCTATGGTTAGGGTCATCATGGTCAGTGTGAGAAGGGGAGAAACAAATATTTTAGTTGTGGTTAGATTAGGCATATGGATCATGAGTACCCCTCTCTAGCAATTTTTTGGACAGCAGTGATCCTATTACTACTCCACCTACTCCCATACCAAAGGGTGCTATGTTTGCTTATTCTTCTATTTCTGGTACAGCACTGGCCAGAACCGCTTCGATACACTTACTACTTTCCAAGATTCTAAGGCGTCTCCTGATTTTGTCATCGGTCTATTAATACTTTTATCCCATTATGTATATTGTTTGGTTGATCCAGGATCTACATTTTCTTAGGTTACCCCATATGTAGTTATGCATCTTAATTGTGGTCCCGAGATCTTATTGGTTTCTTTGTCTATTTCTACCTCGGTAGGAGACTCAGTGATTATTAGAAGCATCTATAGGGGAGTGTGGTATCTGCTAATGGTAGAGATACTCTTGCTGACTTGATAGAGTTGGACATGGTCGATTTTGATGTCATTATGGGATGGATTGGTAGCATTCATGTCAGGCTTTCTTAAATTGTCAGATCCATAGGGTCATGTTCAAATTCCCTAATGAGCTGGTCATTGTATGGAAAGGTGGTTCCTTAGTGCCTAAGGAAAGGTTCATTTCTTATCTTAAAGCCCAAAAGTTGATTTCGAAGGGGTATTTGTATCATTTGGTCTGATTTAAAGATTCTAAATCAGAAGAGACTTCTCTAGAATTTGTTCTCGAGGTTAATGAGGTTCCCAAGGTGTTTCTAGATGATCTTCTTGGTATTCCTCCTGATAGGGAAATTGATTTTAGGAGTAATCTTGTTTTGGACACTTGTACATTTTCTATCCCTTCTTATAGAATGGCTCCGGTGAAGCTAAAGAAGCTTAACTATCAAATGAAAGACCTCTTAGATAAGAGTTTTATCCATCCTAGTGTGTCTTCTTAGGGTTCTCCCATATTGTTTGTGCGCAAAAAGAATGGCTCTCTTCGTATGCACATTGACTATTGTAAGTTGAACAAAGTGACCATTAAAAATAAATATCCTCTTCCTAAGATAGATGATTTGTTCTATCAACTTCAGGGTGTGAAGTGTTTCTCTAAGATTGATCTTCGATCGAGTTATCATTAGTTTAAGAGTAGGGATGCAGCTATCCGTAGGACTTTTTTTAAAACCCAGTATTGTCACTTTGAGTTCCTAGCGATGCCTTTTGGGTGGACTAATGCCCCGTTGTCATTCATGGATTTGATGAATAAGGTCTTCCATCTGTTCATGGATATATTTGTCATTGTCTTAATTGATGACATCTTAGTTTATTCTAAGAATGGGGTGGATCATAATGATCACCTCCATGCTGTATTACAAACATTGAAGTATCATTATTTGTATGCCAAGTTCTCTAAGTGTGAGTTTTAGTTGAAAGTTGTGACCTTCCTTGGTCATGTTATCTCTAGTGAAGGGATTATGGTAGATCCCTAAAAGGTAGTGGCAGCTAATAAGTGGCCTAAACTTACGACTCCAACTGATATTTGGAATTTTTTGGGTCAAGCGAGTTACTATAGTTGGCATGTGGAGAGTTTTTTTTACCATAGATGCCCCATTGACCAAGTTGACCCAAAAAAAGTTTAAGTTCTTATGCTCGGATGCCTGTGAGGGTAGTTTTGAGAAGTTGAAAGATAAATTAACTTTGGCTCTGGTTTTGACCTTAACTAAAGGTAATGATGGTTTTATGGTATATTTTGATGCTTTTCATATTAGTCTCTATCGTGTTTTAATGCAACATGGTAGAGTGGTAGCCTATGCCTCTAGGTAATTGAAAGTTCATCAAAAGAACTACCCTACTCACGACTTATAATTGTTAGCCATGGTTTTTGCATTAAAAATTTGTCTACATATCTCTATTAGGTTCATGTTGATATCTTTTCCAATCATAAGAGTCTTCAGTATGTGTTTACTCAAAAGGAGTTAAACTTAAGGAAAAAGAGCTCGCTTGAGTTATTGAAAGAGTATGACATGAGTTTTCATTACCATCCCGGTAAGACTAATGTAGACGTCGATACTCTTAGTAGATTATCCATAGGAAGTTTTGCCATGTGGATAAGGATAAGTGGGAATCGGTGAAGGACGTTCATCATTCGGCTAATCTTAGAGTTTGACTTGCAGACTCGAGGATGGTGGTGTATTTGTGCATCTGGTATCTCAATCATCTCTTGTTTTTGAGATAAAAGAAAAGCAAGTATTGGACCCTGAATTGATGAAGATCAAGAGTAATATAGGTCAATACAAAGTTGTGGACATTGTGATTGGTAGTGATGGTATCTTGAGAACCAAGGTAGACTATATGTTCCCGATGTCGATGAATTGAGGGAAAGGGTCATAGCCAAGGCTTATGGTTCCTGTTATGCTGTCGTCCCAGTTCTACCAAGATGTATTATGATCTTAGAGAGCTCTATTGGTGGGGTAATATGAATAAGATGTGTCTAGTTATGTGGCTAAGTGTATAGTGTGCCAATAAGTGAAAGTTGAGCATATGAGGCCCGAGAGCTTGTATAAAGAGATCCCATTGCCCAAATGGAAGTGGGAGGCGATTAATATGGACTTCATTACCGGTCTTCCTCAATCTCGAAATCAATGCGATGCTATTTGGGTCATAGTTGATAGAATGACCAAGTCCTCGAACTTTTTACCTATGAGCACTAATTACTCGACTGAAGATTATGCTAAGTTGTATCTTGCAAAATTGTGAAGTTGTACAGTGCTCTGATTTTGATCCTCTCAGATTATGGTCCTTTATTTTTATCTCACTTTTGGAAGTCATTCCAAAAAGGTTTGGGTACTAGAGTATGCCTCAGTACCAATTTCCATCCACAAAAGGATAGGCAAATGGGGAGAATCATCAAAACATTGAAGGATATGTTTTGGGCTTCTATGATTGATTATGGTGGTAGTTGGTATGACCACTTGCCTTTGATTGAGTTTGCCTATTATAATAGTTACCACTCTAGTACTGGCATGGACCCTTCTGAGGCATTGTATGGTAGGAGATATCAATCTTCTATTGGGTGGTACGATGATGATAAGGGTAAGTTACTTGGCCCTAATTAAGTTTTCCAATCCTTAGAGAAGGTGAAGGTAATTTGTGATTGATTAAAAACCATTCAAAGTCACCAAAAGTCCTATGCGGATATGAGGCATAGGGACTTGAACTTTAGTGTTGGCGATTGGGTATTCCTGAAAGTGTCTCTCATGAAGGGAGTGATGTTATTTGGTAAAAAGAGGAATCTTAATCCCCGTTATGTTGGTCCCTACTTGATTGTAAGGAGGGTGGGTAATGTTTCCTATGCATTGGAGTTGCCTTTTAGCATGAACTCTATTCACCCAATTTCCACTTCTCTATGATGCAAAAATATGTGGGTGACCCTTCCTTGATTGTTCCCTTAGAGGATGTTGGTATTTTGGACTCTTTGTCCTATGAGGAGATCCCGATGAGGATCTTGGATTGGCAAGTTTGCTGGTTTTGAACCAAAGAATTGGCTTCGATGAATGTCATATAGAGGAACAAAAAGTCTAAGGAAGCTACTTGGGAGGAGGAAGAGGACATGAAGTCCAACTATCCACATTTGTTTCCCATTCAAGAAACTTGATTTATGTCTTTGATAGACAATGGGTTAAACTCCCTAATGTTTTGAATTAGTTATGCTTTGTTTAGAAAATGGGTTAAAGTCTTAAATCCTTGAATTGATTTAGGTCTCATTAGACCACAGGTTCAAGTCCCTAATGCCTTGAAATTATATGTTTCCTTGTTGTAATGGGTTTGAGTCCCTAGTACTTTAAGTTGATTCATGTCTTTGATAGATGAGGGGTTCGAGTCCCTAGTCCTTGAATTGAGTAAGGATCTTTGATGTGTTGATGGGTTAAAGTCCCTAAGTTGTTAAATGAGTAAGTGTTTTGATAGGTAGTGGGTTTCAGATTGAAAGCCAATGAAATAAATAGTCGATCGATGATGATCATGACGTGTGTTGCATCCTTTTTGTATGCTTTGTTCTAACTTGTTTGAAGGTTATTTTGAAGTGTGATAATGTGTTAACTTGTTTTTTTTCTTTCCTTACCCATCATTCTTTGATGAATGATCTGAGTGGGGGAGAATTGAAACACCTAGGGTTTAAACAAGGAGGAGAATTTCCTCCTTCGTCACTGGGCTAGGTATGACTAGGGGCATGAGTCATACCCCTTGGATATGTGTCGTATCCTCCTTCAACACCCCTATCATACCATAGGCATTATGGTGAGGGTTACTCACTATCCTAGGTACGAGTAAGTCACCCTCTAATCGTACCTAAGTGTATGAGTCGTACACAATCCAACCGTATAGAGTGTATCTTGATCAAAAAGTGGATTGTTTTTGGTACGAATGAAGTGTACGAGTTAGGTCATGAGTCATACCCTTTGGATATGACTCAATGATGGGTATTCATACCCTAACTAGTATGTATAACCTAGGAGAAGCCTAGGGTACGAGTTAAGTTACCACTTGTACCCTAGGGTACGGTTCCCTTAAGTGAGTCATAGCAAAGGACGAGCTCATTTTCCAGCTTTTAGTTGAGAACCTCATGGTCATTTCCCACACCTAAAATCCTAATTCCCCTCACTATATAAGTGTTTGAAGCCTCCTAAACATTATTTTGATGGATCAAACATCCAAAACACTCTCTCTAACTCATTTGTGAAGAATTGGAGGCTAGGATTTATAGGAGAAAGGTAAAGTCAAGATTCTTGATGAATCAAGTTGTCTAAGGCATGTAATTCTCCCCCTTTCTAAATTACTCAAAAATCATGTATTTACACTTGGATTAGTAAGTGTACATGTAGATTTTGAAATCAAATGTTTAGGTTTTTGATGCCTTGTGATAGATAACATTTACCCTTGTTTAAACTCGTGTTGATGATTGGTTATGTTTAATGTAGGTGCTTGTTGTTTATTGTTTGACATTTGGGTCTTGATGAACCCTAATGATAATAATTTATACTTTTAAATTGGCCATGATAAAGTCATGCACACAAGGTGTTTGTGAAAATGTCTAAATAAATTTTCTAGTCACCTGTTGATGATGTTTTGAACTGGGGTAATGGCCCAATATGTATGAATAGTTGATAAATGATATTGTAAAGTTATTATTGGCCATGTATTGTAAATTTGATGATCTTGTTGCATGATCTAGTCCCATGAGGACCATGTGGTCATGTATAGTGTTGAATAGCCTAAATAGGTTAAAGTCCTTTAGTGGGAATTGAACAAATGATGATGTATGGACAAAGGGTTATAGTCCCAATTCTGACTAATAATAGTTTTAATTGCTTGAGGTTAAAGTTCCTTGCCTAATAAAATGGCTTGAGGTTATAGTCCCTTGCCTAATGAAATTGCTTGCAGTTAAAGTCCCTTGTGCAGTAAGATCTATTAAGGATAAAGTGCCTCTCTGAATGAAATGTCTTAGGTTAGATTTCCCTATCTAATATGGCATGAGGTTAGAGTGCCTTTCCTAATATGTGAGCATGTGGTTAGTGTCCCTTACCTAAATGAATGTGTGTGTGTGGTTTGATTCCTTCGCTTAAAGGGACGTGTAAGTGGTTAGAGTCCCTTGATTAATGAGTACGTACACAGTTGAAGTCCTTTGTCTAATAATATGTGAAGGTGGTTAAAGTCCTATGCCTAGTAAGAATTGTTCGAATCTAAGTGTGGGAGTTCGGAGTCCTCTACTTTATGTCTCATGATTGAATGCTTTAAGAATATTGTTAAGACTTGGTCTCTTGCTTGGGATGTGATATAACTATATGTATGGATAAGTTTATGAATGTGGTTGAATATGATATATTGTCTTGTCATTTAATAATTATGCCATTTTATCCTTATCCTTGAGTTATATGCTAGCGCTCCAACTGCTAACCATCTCAGGATACTATGTCTCCACATGGCATAAGGGATGGAGCATCATCTTCTGTTCCTTTGCAATGATTAGGTGATCGAAGTGGTTCATGCATTGATTTTTGAGTGGTGAGCTTCCATACTTCGAAATATATTTATTCTTAGTCTCTTATCTTTAGACATAGTTTTAATAGGCTATTGTAGGAGGCTTGTCCCGATATATACATTTCTAAAGGTTGGTTTATATAAAGGTATTGTGGATGACTTTGGACTTGGGTATGTTTACTAGTGTGTTGATATTTAAGAAATGGTTAGACATTGTTAAGGTATGACTACTAGTATTGGTTCCATTATCTTACTATATAGTCGGAGTTCATCTTATCCTTGTGATTTATTTTGATGATTAGGTTAGGTTATCGGGGCGACCTCCAATTTATGTGGACTAGAAGAGCTATGTTACAAGTGATCTCATTCCAAAAGATTTATCCTTCTAGTAGTGATGAAGGTTTATGCATAAGGTAAGGAAATTCTTTTGGATTAGCCATATCTTTTGAAGATTTGTACTGGTGGAACAATTCAAAGATGTATACTAGAGGTACAGATAATGAGCATTCTAGAGGCTTGTCCTTCATCATCAGTTGGGTTTCATCACCTTTATTACATGAACAACCCATAAGATTTTGCAATGTGGCTTTTATTGGCATACAATCTAAAATGATTCTTATGATTTTGCACAGTCCTGTTACCAATGTTAGCGTCAAGGCAATATATCTCAATGCTTTGAAATCCCCATGATACCTATTTTGGAGTTTGAGCTATACGTGGTAAATTAATTTTATAGGTCCATTTGTTTGCTCCTACGGCATGACGTACATTCCGGTAGAGGTCGACTGTGTATCCAAATGGGTGGAGGCAGTTGCATTTCCAGACAACAAATGTAGATGCGTTAATATTTTCCTAAAGAGAAACATCTTTTCTCGATTTGACACTCCACGTGCAATTATTTTTTATAGTGGTTCTCATTTCTATAATCGGTTATTCAAGGCCCTGCTAGATAGATATGGGGTGAGGAATAAGGTGGAAACACCTTACCATCCATAAACTAGCAGGCAAGTAGAAGTCTCCAATAGAGAGATAAAGTCTATCTTAGTGAAAACTATGAATGCCAGTAGGACTGACTAGTCTAGAAAACCAGATGATGCATGGTGGGCCTACCAGATATATTATAAGACTCCAATAAGAGCCTTTCCATATCATCTTATAAATTGAAGAGTATTTCACCTACCGGTTGAATTAGAACAGAAGGCACTTTGGCGTTGAAAAGGCTAAATTTTAAATAGCGTGATGCAATGAACTTAAGGATGAGTAAGGTAAATGAGTTGGACGAATTCAAACTCCATACTTATGAAATCTCGACCTTATAGAAGGAAAGAATAAAATTGTACCATGATAAAAAAAATCACGAAGAGGATGTTAAATCCCGATGATTTGGTTTTATTATATAATTCAAGACTACGCTTGTTTCATGGAAAGCAAAAGTCGAGATGGACCAAACCATCACTGTGGTGAAGGTGCTCCCATATGGTGCTATTTAGGTTAAAAATTATGGTGATTTCTCATTTAAAGTGAACGGGTAGCGTGTGAAACACTATATGGGAAACCCAAAATAAGTTAGAGTGTGTGCTGAGATGGACCTTTGTAAAGTCTGAGTAGCCAAGGGAACTGATTCGTGCCATGACAATTATTAGGTGCTTCTTAGAAGACAACCAAGTTATTTTGTTATTTGTATTCGTATTGCGAGATTGACGTCGGATCTTCGCACCTATGGTGCCATATATATATATTCCTAACTCTCTTATTTTGGTTTGAAGCATTGGATAAGATGCATAATTTTTTAAGTTGGGGGTGGGGCTACTTGTGGGTCTTGATGTCCTTTTGGGGTTTTGTTACCATGACTCTTTTTATCAGAGTCTTGTTCCTAATAGAGCCGACATATTTAGGCATATTATATTTTGCTTCGTGATGTTTTGTTTAATTAAGAGATCTTTAAGTGTTTAGGGAAGAATTCATATTTTGACTAATTTTTTATACCCTTCCAGAAAGTTTGTGTTTTAGAACTGTGTTGATGAAGATATGTGTAAACTTTGTGGATTTTGGTATGGCATTAGAATTAGGGACATAATAACCATTTTCTAACAATTGGATGAATTGGATAGGTAGTAGTTGGTAATATTTATTCTATGCCATATGTGTGTGAGATACTGCTTAGTTCCTTTTGTGTTTTAAGTTTAGAACTTGCCTGGTTAGTATTTCCTAGGCTGAAGGATAGTAGGTTAGGAAAGGATCATAAGTCGTTGTTGATTATAGTACACTTCGAGCCTAAATGATCATCTATGTGAAAAATGTATACCTTGATCTATGTTTTTAGCCTTGAGAACCTATTTTTCTTATTTTCACCATTCCCCTTCCCATTTATATTACAATTAACCTATTTTGGCCCAGGTCCTCCTAGATATTGTGCACCTCAACACAGTAAAAATGCCTAAGTTGAGGGTGGCTATCATATAGGTGCGTAGTGTAAAATCGGTATAAGGAAGGGTAAAGTAAGAAAAAGTTAGTAGGGATGGATGTGGTAGAAAAAGAAACAAAAAAAAAAAAAAAGAAAAGAAAAATTGTGAAAAAGTGAAAAAAAGAAAGAATTAAAGACTACACCCAACCTGAATATGCAATAAAGGAATAAAAGAGAAAAATAAGGGTGGAATAAAAAAGGAAATTGGCTAGTAAGTGAGACCCAAAATTTAGTGTAGTGCCAAGGAATCTTAGTCACTTTGAATGTCCATATATGTAATACCAACGCCCAAACCTACATTAAAAGACGAGAAAAGTCTGATAGTGATCCTAACTTAACTATCTGAATGCTAAGGTAGGGAAAATAAGGGTAAGCTTATCGTATTTGACGTGCATTGACTGGAACTTCTTTGTTGAGTGTGAGTGACTCTTGACCGTCCCTGCATTAGACATGCATTATTACATATAAATGAGTGGGACATCATTCTTATGAGGGCACTTGAATCATGTATCTAGCTATTTGCTTATTTTAGGTAGTGTAATTTGTACAAAGGAGTAATTGTTTATTTCTAATGTGATTGCCATACCTTTATCCTATTGTGTCACATTATTGTGCTTTATATTCTTAGAAAGTTGGTTTTGGAAAGAGATATAGGAGGGGATGTTGCGATTTGAACATAATGTGACTACTGACTATTTTGAACATCTTAGATTCTCTTAATTAAGCATCATTTTCTTTTGTTGTGTCTTAGTTGCCTAAGGACATGTAAACATTCAAAGTTAAGGGTGTTGATACGCTATGGAAATATAGCACTTTCGATGCTTTAAATGAGGAAAATATGTAAATTTTTGATGCATTTTTGTTCGATTTGATTTGTTTCGGGTATGTTTTGTAGAAAACCATGTTTAGGATAATAAGTTCATAAAAATGGTGAAAAAGATGTTTGGCCACTTTTTGGTGTGACTATGGATGTTGGGGATATTTTCTAACTTGATCATGAGTAAAGCATGTTTAAGAATCAAAGAAGAGATGAAAAACTAACTCCTGGCCCTACTATGTTGACCCACGGACCACAGGTAGGACCTACGAACTGTAGGTACACAAAATGGGTGGCTGAAAGGAAAAATCCTGAAAGCTGACTTGCAGGATCTATTCCATCTGCAACCTACATTCTGCACCTATGCCCTATGCCAGACCACAGGTACCATCTGCGCCCTGCCAGATTGTAGGTATAGATAAAAGTTGGCTTCCAACCCTATTTTCTCCTATTTCTTCTAGGATTTATTTTTAGGGTTTTATATTGTATTATAAATAACATTTATGTACTTTTTTTTTGTAGAAGTTACAGACTTTTAATACTCAAAAACATATTTTGATTCCAAGATTCGTCTTTGATCTTAGGATTTTCTTATATTATTTTCAGTTGAAAAATCAAGTTACAATTTTGGGTTTTTATTCATCTTGACATAGTGATTTCATCTTTGCTTTTAAATATGAATGTTATTGATTTCTTCACAAGTATGAGTGTCTAAAAAACCCATACCTAGGGTTGTGCAAACCCTTGAAGATTGACAAAGTACAAGAACTGTAATAGTTGAATTGAACCAATAACCATGGCATGCACTGCTTTATCTTTATTATAATAGTTGTCTTAGCGGTTGCAAACATTAGGATCTTGCCTAGAGCTTTCTACTTATTCAAAAAGAGGAGTAGTGAATAAGAAAAGATAATGTCAACAGTAGCTTGGGAGATAATTGTTGATCTACTGCCACATAATGGAATATAGTAAATGACTGTGAGCTTTCTTCTAATAACTAGAGACTCAAAAGGTAATAGTTAAATGTAATTAAGATAAGGGTTAGTAATGCGATACCTTAAAACTCAAAAGGTAAAGAGTGGAATCCTTCTATTAATCCAAAAAATTGTAAAAGGTACATAACTTATTGATTCTGCATGCAAGGTATTGGGTTGGTTCAACACAACATGATAAACCTATAGAGTTGAGAAGCCAGGGGGAATGCAATTCTAGTGTTCACCTATCACTGATTTTAACCAAAGTATTGTTACTTCCTTGAGACTACTATAAACAAATCTCCTTGTTTACTTTTCCAGTACTGCCTATAGACTACAACTATTGATTACTATAATTCCACATATTCCCTTGGGATTTGACCACAATATTAGTTGGGTTACTATATCTTGACAATGACCATACCATTATCTCAAAGGGGGTGTGGCTTGGAGTTATCAGTTACCATAATTAGTATACTCTAGTTTACCGTATTTATCTCTTATTATGTGTATTGGGGTTTTCATACCCATTGATGATTATATTCCTTGACGAATTGATATCGGTCATTGTGTGCCTTATTATTGAATTCATGATTATGTTAATACTCTATGGTTTATTTCTTTTAGTAGTGGATGGAGTAGATTTATATTGATATTTTCCCTTATAGGTGTAATTTTTGGGTTCGAGTCCCAGTTATCTTGGCTCATTAGACCTGTTATGGCAATTGAGAGTATAGGATATTGATGTTTATTTTGTGTACCACCCATTCAGTATATTGATTTTGATATTGTGGTTTCTATTGCTACCATTGCATGAGGTTACTGGCATTACTTAATACTATTACTTGAGGTTGTTACTTGATGTAACTGATTCTCACTGGGTAGCCGTATAAACTTGTGTTATCTTTTTAGACTTTCATTTCTAGTGATATTATTTGATGGCTTGAGTCGATATAGCCCAAATTTATGATTTCTTTCCCCTAGTGAAGTGAGGTTGATTGTGTTCCCTCTTAGTTAGCTATATTAGATTGATTCGGCGATGTGTTGTGATATCAAAGGCATGTTGACCCTTTGTGGCTCTCTTATGATCCTAAAGTTGGCAATTTAGTTATTTTGATTATTATTGAGTTTGAGATTCTTAGACTTGCCTCCTGCATTGCAAAAGTCTTCACTTTGGCTATCCTATCCTAAATAGCTCATTTATGAGATTGACCAATTAGTTATCTGTTCTTCATGTATGGCTATTTTATTACTCGATAGTGGTTTTGAGACTGAGATATCATGGATTTACCTCTTATATTTGTTGGGTTCATTCCCTTGTGATGGTTTGCCCTTGTTATTAGTGTAATGATTAGATGCTCTTTTTCTGCGATATGGTTTAGCCTTAAGTGGAGTTAGAAAGTCAGAGGCAAGTGTCCTTTCTTTTGATAGCTTCTTGAGTTGGCTAATTAGAAGTTCCTTAACTCGAGTTGTTTACTTTCTGGTGGTGGTTTTAACTTTGACCTTGGTTTTGAGATTGGTATTTCTTCTTCGATGATATGATTTTTGGGTGGATTCAGGAATCCCTATTTTAGAGTTTGATTGACCTAATGAGGCTTAGTAGAGTGTTCTTCCTTAATGATATGTACCTATGGTTATTTTTTTCTGAGATGAAGTGTTATATTGATTAGTTGTCAGCTAATGTTGCATTTCTATGAGTTGCTAGAGTTCTTTCCAATTCTACTGTGGTTCTCAGCCTTGGGGAGTTTTTGAGTATGTTTGGTTAGTTTATGCCCTCCAGCAGTTATGGAGTTAGTTAGTTGCATTTCAACCAATGGTTCATACTTTTGCATTATTTCTATGTTGCAGCTATATTTCATACCCTCTAGCTGAGATTGAGTAGGTTACTGATGTATTAGTCGATGGTTATCCTTTTGGTATTTTCTTCTCTTCAGATATGTCTCGACTATGGCTTGGTATGATTTATCTCATATATGTCAGGTTTTGATACTAGAATTGATTTGGTGCATTTTACATTGATGTAGATTTATTGGCTTAGTTTGGGGTTGACTCCTTGGAATGGTGATTTTGGAATCGAGCAAAAACTTCAGTGAAACAATCTCAGATGCGAGTTTCGACTACGCCAGTAGATCCAGAGTATCTATTTAGACTAGGTAGACCTTTGGTTCGGGCCCTAATGCACTATAACTCATTTTGACCTATCGATTAGAAAGTTGAAAATTTAAAAAGTCTAGGTGCGGGACCCATATTTGGTCGAAATGACATCAGATTGAAAATCTGACTTTGCCAATGCATCCAAAACGTCGAATTTAGTATGGTTTCACATTTCATTTATGAAAATTGGATTTTGTATGCATCCCGAGGCATTGAAATCAAATTCCAAGTTTCAGTTGTTATTTATTGCATATTGGACCGTGGTTGTGGTGGTTTCATAGCGATCGCGATGACCGCGATCGTGGAGGGCATGATTTCGCGATTGCCCCTCCTGATGGCTTGGGAAGGGTCATTTAAATATCCATTTTTGCTGAGAATTGGCCATTTGCTCCATTATCTTGAGTCCCAAAATCGAAATAGAGAGTGTAGAACTTAAAAGGAGTCTTGGGAATTGATTGGGAGCTTATATTACATGCATAATCTTGATTAACATCAAATCTAAGGCATGAATCCTTTAATTTTAGTGTTGAATTCTTGATTTCTTGACCCAAAATCCCTGATGGCTTGAGGACTGATTTTAGCCCAAATATGGCTTGCACCCATTTCTTGAGGGTTATAACTCCCTAAAGTTCATGCTAAGCCTTGTTCTCTACACCAGTATGTGGTATTGTGTGTGTATATATTTATATATGTATATATATGTATTTCATATGATACTATGCATCAAATGTTGTATTGGCTTTGAATTGTTATCATGCCATTATTTTGTTCCTCTATCTCTGAGTTACATGCTAGTGCTCCAACCGCTAATCATCTTCATAGATTGTATCCCTATGCGATGCAAGAATTGGCCATACTTTTGTATCTCTTGCTCAGTGACGTGGATTCGGGATCGGCTACAGAGTCAGATTGAAGTGGTGAGCTTCTATCCTTTGAAAGACCCTATTTAATATATTGGTTTCCTCTTTATGTTATTACTATCTCCTTGGATATTGGTTTTGTCTATTGTCGAAGTCATGTCCAGACATTTCCTTAAAATTTCAAATTGGTAGAGGCTTTGTTGGACTATTGCGGACTTAGGCAGTTTGGTTGATTATTTTGGTGACAGGCGGTTGTTTGACTATCAGTTATTGTTATAGGCATCAGGAATTATCATTATTTTTATTTTATCATAGTGTATATGTATGGAATTCATTCGACAGTTGATAATAGCCTAATGGATTAACTCACACGAAAATGACTACTAAAATGACAAATTCCAGCAACCAAACAAAGAGAAAACAACACAATAGAAGGTGATAAAGAAGAAGAATTGCATGAAATTAAAGATAGATAGAAAGACCCTTACTTCCACCAATGAATAGAACTATAAGGTGTATCAAACCTTCAAACACACATCACCAATGTAGGCTCAAACCTTCCTCCTTGGTGCCCAAAGGACTCACAGTTCCTCAACCACACCGTTCTTGCCAAATAATCCAATATAAGTGAAAATCCAATTCCAAATGTATTAGGATTCAAGTTTCGAATTACCTCTCTTAAGGAGAAGAGAAAGACTACAAACTAACACTACGATTACAATCTAAAAGCCACTTAAGTCTTTATCTCAAAACTAAGGAAAATATGATCTAAGGTGCCTATTTATACTTATTACAAACAATGACAAAAATACCCTAAATAAAGGGTGCTCCTTTGGAGTGTAAAAAAAGGCCATTAAAAGACCATAATAGCCCTAACTTTAGGCACCTCTTGGGTGTTGAAATATAAGGTAAAAAGTACTTTTTTCCCTTCAAGTGAGGCACCTCTTGAGTGTATGGATTCCCTTCTTCTCCTTCAATTTGACAAGACTTTAAAAGGCTCCAAACACTTGCCAATTCCAAAGCTTGTGCCTTTGACCATGCCTTGCATCCTTTTGTGCTCTTCATGCTTGTATCATCCTCTCTATTTTGAAAGGAATTTGTCCTCGAATTCACACCTTGCAAAACCAAAGGGAATCCTCATCATAGGAGGGTTAGCATTAGTACCATAAGTGAGGTAAACATGCAAAGGGGGTACAATCTTAGAATACAACCAACCATCCTTTGTGATGAGTAAGAAAATCCTACCACTAACATCACAAAGGACGCACTTAAAGCAACCGTCAATGAGTGGAGAATACAATCTGAAAAAAAACACATATATCACTTTTTGGCAAGGAAAGGAAAACATTCAAAATTAGACATCTACGGCTAAGAAAGGTTCCCTTAACAACACATATTTCATTACTCCAAGGTTGTTCACACTTGACATATACCCACATATCCTTGGTATTCGACATGAAGATCTTAGCATAAAGGATACCAAGGAAGTGAATAGAATCAACATTAAAAGATAATAAGAATGAAACAAATCTACAACTTCCACAACTCAAAAATATTCTGGGGTCAAATGGGAGTAGAAGACAAAGGGTTCTCCGAGGTGACCCACTCATTTCACTACGATACCAAAATAACAATCATCATCATTCAAGCAAGGAAAATATCCACCAAACTTACTACCTCTACATAATACCAATGCAAAATTAACATGGTTATGATCATAGGCAAAGAGGTAGTATAGGAAGGAATCAAGTGTGAAGACACCATGCCGAGGGGGTACACTTTTAAAATACAACCATCAATCCCTTATTTTTTTCCATGAAAAATTTAGTATATGCATCACAAAGGAAAGATCTAAGGTAAAAATCAAGGGAAAATATGCTCAAACCGAAACAATCCTTTTGCCACCCCACTAGTAAACCTAGATGAAATGGGTGAAGTGGCCAAGGGAATAAACCGAGGATACTCATTCCATTTACTAGGGTATCACACTTACCCATAGCATTATCAAAGAAGGAAGCATGTACTTCTACACTAGATGTACTCAAAATCACATCAAAACTTTTTAAACTCAAGGGAGTGTAGAATGTACCCAAGTTACCTTGGTTTGTACTAGGGAATCCCACTAGTGTGTGAATACTCTTATCTGTTGGTAATGGAACCTTATTCAAGTTATAAGTTATAGCACTAGATGGACACAAATCATTCTTACAAAAAGAATTGATTTTGTCATCTAAAGGATCAACTAGTGATTGCATACTCAAAACAATAGTTTGGTCCTTATACAACACAACAACACCAAGAGCATCACAAAAGGAAGATTCACACACTTCTTCACTAAGAAAATCCAAAACTACACCACTTTGTCCACTACTAGCCACATCACAACAATTCAAGTTTCTAAGAGTGTAGAAGATAGCTTTGTCACCTTGTAGATCATGGGAAGTGTGTTCTTCACTTGTTTTTGCATCATGGCAGCCTTAATACTCTACATTACAAGGTATTATGTCACGGTTTCCCTTTGGACTAACTTCTTCATCACTTATCCCAAAATTGGGACTTTCAGCCAAGGGCTTCAAAGGAACTTCCTTAGGATTCTCCTCGGGACTTCTATGGTTTTGAACCTGCACATGAGAAGAATCAATGCTAGGAAAAGTGCTAGAATTTGGGTTAGTGAATAACAAGGGTCCTTTGTGGACAAGATCCACAATCAAGCATTTTTCCCCTTCCAACTTTACTACCCATGGTTTCCCTTTCCTTTTCCCTTCTTTCTTAATATTCTTCTTGTACCTCATCATTCATTTTCTCTCCATCTTGAGGCTTGGCCACAGTCTCTTTGGTTTCTAATTCGTGGAGAGGAGTCATTAGATTTTGTGAAGCATTGGGTCTTTGGACTTGAGGTGTTTAGACTTGTGAAGGTAGCCTTTGGTCAAGTGAGTTCAGAACTTGGTGTTTTGAATTTTATGGAGATTTTGGTGGACATAGTCACTCAACCCTTTCTTTAATTCTAATCATGTCATCCCTCATTGTATCCATATCACCCTTCATACCTCTCTTCAAAGCATCATTATCATCCTCCATTTTTTGGGAAAAGGCCTCAAGCCGAGCCATTAAAACTCTAATAGCATCATTTCACAAAGGTTGGGAAATAGTACTTTCGGTTTCCATAGAAAATACACCTAAAAAGTGCAAAAAATAGCAAGAAAAACAACCTATAAAATGAGCAAATAAGTTAGTTCAAAAAGGCCTCACCACACTCATACTCGGATCTTACCTCACACTTGGTCTCATAAGTGTTGAAAACTTGGAAAATAAATGAGTGGTGAATATGCTTTGGTCCGGAATCAATATTTTTTATATGACTCAAATAAAATGATGCACGGACTTGAACCAACAAATTGCTATGAATTAAAAATGAGAAAAGCACACAAAAATCGAAGACACAAAATAATTTGACTCTAATCTAATTACCAAACTTGTAGGTACTTACTAGTTTGATAATTAGTGAAAGAACAACAAAATTGTAACTAGAAACAACAATTTGAAACTAGGAAATCTACCAAAGAACTCAATTTGGCCGATTAGCTAGTGATGATGTGGCAGCTTGTGAATGGATGTTGAGTTTTCAAATTTTTTCAACCCTAATTCTCAAGTCTCAGCCTAGAACCCTTTTGGTGAAGAAGAATTTCATTTGGGAGGGAAAAATGAATGTTTTAAAGTCTTTTTGGAGGTTCAAATGAATTCAAAAACAATGGTCCCCCCTTGTACTTGGAATGTACTTGATTTTGTACTTTGATTATTCCTTTGTCTCTTCTTTCTTTGGATGACAATGAATATGCCAAGGAATATTCTTTTACAAACACTAAGTAAAATCTCTTTCTTCTCGTTTTTTGGATCAAACACACTTTTTGAATATTCTTCCTTAGCAAGACCTGATGAACATGGAAGAACAAGAAGAATATTTAAGAGTTGACCAAAGTTTGACCCCTAACAAAATGAACTCCAAATCTGATTTTTTTTATAGATCTAGGTTTCATAGGCCAAGGTGAACTCAAATAACAAAAAATCAGCAACAAACCAACGTCTAACTTCAAAACCCACTTGGATCTAAGCTCAAAAAGCTTCAAAACACCATATCCATGGAGGTTCTTAGCTCAAACTCAACCAAATCTTGTTCAAAATGTAGATCTAGATCCCTAGGTGCTAGGGAACAAGAATCTAGCACTTGAAACTAATAAAATACATAAAAAAAGGTAGATCTAAGATCTAAAAATCTGTCAAAACATAAAACGGGTTAACAATTTTTTTGTGAGATTTTTGATTTTCTACACTCTTTTTTGTTGATTTTCTTCAAGATAATTAATAATCCAAGACTTAGGATTGTAGGAACAACCCTAAAACATGGCTCGGATACCAAATGATACAAGAGAAGACTAGGAATTCATGAAATGGACATATAAGATGCAAAAATCAGTAAGCACATAAAGAGAAAAACAATACAAAGAAAGGGGATGAAGAAGAAGAATGCTTGAAATTAAGGGATATATAGAAAGACCCTTACTTCTACCAAGTGATTAAAAAATATTATGTATCAAAACATCAATCACACCTCACCAATAGAAGCTCAAACCTTCCTGTTAGATGTAATACCCCAAGAATTCCAAACCATTATTAGCGCCATATTTCAAGCTCATGAATAGTACATCATGGTTATTTTATAGTTTTATGAGGAACATACATGTATATTAATTTTTCAAATAACTCCCAGCTATAAGACGAATCAAAACATTCCGTACCGATTGAGTTCTTGGAAAGGATATTGCTATAGTCAACTTTAAATGAGTATATCTCTCGTTATACTATTAATTTTTGATCTCATATCCTACCAAAAGATAGATAATTGAATTATCTTTTTAGCGATACTAATTTTGCCTAAATCCGATAGCAAAGCAAGTAGTTATACCCATTTTACTCCGGTATGTCAGGCTAAGAAACTGAGTGACGACATTCATGATAAGCTGTCGCGCCCGTGACGGCCTATCACCAATGTCGTCAGCCCTGGGAAGATTTTCACCCCCAGTGATGACATTTTGTGACAAGCCATCACGCCCATGATGGATTATCACCAATGTCGTCAACCTTAACTAGAAAACCAAGATTTCACCTTTTTGTGACAATAATTTATGATGACCAATCACAAGAATGATGGCTTGTCACGAATATCATCAGCTATTTTTTCCAGCAATTGAGGGACATTTTTACAAGGGTATTTTGGTCTTTTTCTTCACTTCCCATGACTTATAACCCTCAAGGAGCGTATTATCTTTCATTCTCTTTAGTTAAACATATCAAAAAGCTATCTCATACACTCTCAACCATAAAATTAGGGTTTTCTCTCAATATCATCACCTTGAGAACAAGAACATTCTCTCCCAAAGGGGTTAAACCCTAGTCAAGAAAAATCAAGAACAAGACTAAGAATTTCTTCAAGAACCTTTAAGAAACATTAGATCTCTTTCAAGATCAAGCTTTAAGGTATGCGTAGTATTCATCCAGGGATCCTTTTCATCCTTGGAGCTCAAGAATCATGTTTTAAATTATAAATTGAGGTTTCCTTATTGTGTTATGGCTATAATCATGTTGATGATTGTTGTTTGGTTTCAATGTTGTATCTTGATGTGTTTTTCATGAAGTATGTGAGTAGGTTAGTTGAAACCCATGAATTTTGGATGGATTAAGATTGTCAAATTGATAATTATACCTATGCCCAATGTTGTGCATGTAAGGTGTCTGATAAAATGCCAAGAATAATATAATCCATATTTTTATGACTTAATAGTGCTTAAATGACAAGCCCATGTTCTATTCTTTATGATTCCACATAAACTCCATGTTATTGTTTTGTGTTATTGTTGTGATATGGAATGAGCATGATATGAAAGCAACGTGAGTATATACATGTTGTGTGCATCCCCTTCCATGTATAAGATGTTGAGAAACAAGTGTAGTATGAAATCCCCTACTTATGATATTGTGAATTGTGGACTCTATTCTTATGATCATGTCAGTCGTGTATGTCAGTGTCCTTCCATCGAGTCCTGGGGGTACTTGTACCCGAAATAATATAGTTGTGTGCCTAGTGCCATGTCATGTTATCATGATACTCTTAATCAAGACATGGTCTATAGACTTCAGTTAGTCATGTGACTTAGGAAAACTCAGAAATATCAGCAGTCTCAGTAGTTCAGTAACCTCAGTACTCAGTAATTTTAGTGATCTTAGTAATAGCAGTATTCCTAGTGATCTCAGTAATTTCATTACTCTCAGTCATTCCTTAAAACTCAGTACATTCCTTCAGTCAAGGGAACTCAGTAAACTTAGTTTAGCTGCGCTACACAATACCACTCGTATCAGTTCTGTTAATTAGTATCAGTTTAGCTAATTAGTTCAGTTAAGTTATTTAGTTTATCTTAGTTATCCAGTTCAGTTTCTTTTAGATAGGAGTAGGATTCAGCATGGAGTGAGCCTTGGGATGGGGACTTGACCGCTAGAAAGGACGGAGATCCTTAGAAGAAATCCCTAAGTTCAAGAACTACGTAGCCAGCGTTGGCACGAGATGTCACCCATTATATAGGACTGGCATACTAAGGGGTCACCCGTTAGCATATTTATATATAAAGGACTGATCCCAGGAGTCACCCGCTAGATTAGGACTAATTCTACATTAGTTGTCATTACCGGTGGCACGGTACTGACACCCTTCTAGTCAGGGAGAGATTGGATCCCAGTCAACTTAGCATGGGGCATGTCGGTTAGATGAATACATTTCACAATTTCAGTTACAGGACTATCAGGTACAATCAACTCAGTTCAGTAGTATAGATTCAGTACTGTTAGAGACAGTCAATCCTTATCATTATAAATAGACTTTAAGATTACCTATTAGACAAGACTGATCTCAACTATAGTTAAATAGTTTCTAAATCATCAGATTTAAAGATCACCCGCTAGATAGGACTGATCTTAAATTTAGTTACTCCATATAGAATGGAACTCAGATAATTCCATCAGAACTCAGACTGCTAAATATAGTTGCTCAGTATCAGTTACATCGGTCTTGTCAATCATCACAGTTATATCAGTTATGTCAGTTGTCATAGCTTATGTTATCAGTATTCATTTTTAGGACTGTTAGATACAGTCAATCAGACTAGCTTTTCATAATTTGAACTGTCAGAAATAGTTATTCATCTATTCAGTATCTCAGTATCAGTAAAGTCATGTCATCAGTATTCAGACTCAGTAGTCAGTATCACCATAAGTTCAGTTATAGTTGCTTACGCATGTATGTATTCTTACGTTCATATTAGTCAGCATTGTTCATGCATATAACCATTTGCATTTATCCTACCTCACTTGTATACTCAGTACATTTAGACGTACTGATGCATTTGCGCTATTGTTCTTTCTCTTATGTTACACCATAGGTTCAGAGGAATGTCTTCCAAATCAGTAGTAGCTTTCCAGTCGCAGAGTTGCAGTAAGTCCTCATCCATTCGAGGATGATATTATTTTATTTCATTTATTATTTCAGTTTAGTTTTGCTAGACGGAGTTAATGAGAGACATGTTCCTTCAACTCCTTACTCAGACAGTATTTAGAGGCTTTCAGATTTATTTTAGATTTGATTTAGACTTTAGTTATTTTTGGGTATTTTCCACCAATATAGATATTATGTTTGTTAGATATTTTATTCAGTTGAACCTTATGGTCTATTATTTATGTTTTTTGTATTATTACTTCATATATTGCAGTGTACAGGTACAAATATCAGTCATGAGTTAGCTTGCGTCCTTCGAGGTCATAAGCACCGTGTAACATTCCGGTTCAGAAAATTGGGGTGTTACAAACTTAGTATCAGAGCCTAAGGTTCATTAGAGTCCTAGGAAGTCTAAAAGCCGCATCTAGTAGAGTCTTATACATACGTGTGTTGTGAACGACACTTATGTGAAGGAGGCTATGAGATATTTTAGGAACAGTTTCCCTTTTTTCAGTATTTATGTCATGCCAGTGAGCATAGTCTCAAGTCACTCTCAGTCTAATCCATTTCTCCCTTTCTTCTACAGAACATGCCTTCTAAAAGAAGAAATGAGAATCAGTCAGCCCCTCAGCCCGAAGACCCTTTGGGCGATCATGTTTCTTGTGAGGAGTTTAGGACCGTATTTACCACTCTTGTTCAGTCAGTTGTTGCCCAGAATGAATGACCAACTATCGTTCTAGCTAATCCAATGGCCAATTCAGTTGTAACTAAAATTTTGTACTTTACCCAAATGAATCCTCCTTTTTTCATGGGGTCTAATTCAGATGAGGACCCACAGGAATTCTTAGATTAGATTTAGAAAGTGATAGATATTATGGGGGTGACTACAGTAGAAAGTGCTGAGTTAGCTGTATATCAGTTGCAGGATGTGGCTCATATTTGGTACAAACACTGGAAGTCAGAAAGGTTTGATGATGTAGGTTTTATAGAGTGGAAGGAGTTTACCTCTACTTTCCTTGATAGATTTTTTCTGCTAGATCTTAGAGAAGATGAGGTGCTAGAGTTCATCGACCTCAGGTAGGGCAGAAAAAGTATTCTCATAGGTTTAATCAATTAGCCAGATATGCCCCTCATGTGGTTGCAGATAGTAGAGACAAGATGAGTAAGTTCATGTCAGGGGTGAACGATAGTATGGTAAACGAATGTAGATCTGTCATGTTGATAGTGATATGACTTTAGATAGATTTATGACTCATGCTTAGAAGATAGAGGAGCAAGAGATTAGAATGAGGGAGAGACAGAGTAAAAGAGCAAGGACAGGTAGTTTCAGTTTTTCTTAGCCTAAGTCATAGGGTGGTAACCGTTCTCAGCATAGTCAGAAGTTTTTAGCCCCAGCTCCATCCTCAGCTAGTACACCAACACCTAAGTCCAGAAATGACCATAATGATAGAGCTCTAGGATCTGAGGCCCAGGGTAGTGAGAATAGAAGTCTTACTTATCCGCTTTGCAAAGAGTGCGGTAAGAATCACTTAAGTGTATGTAGGGCAGGTAGTGATGTATGGTTTGGGTATGGAAAGCTAGGCCAAAAGATGCAAGGGTGTAGAGTTCTAGAGGAGTAAAGAGTTGCGTTAGCAAGGCACCAAAAGTGGTTAGTGTCAGAATAAAATTTATGCACTCCAGACCCGTCATGATCCGAAAAGTTTCCCTGACCTAGATTCGGGTACGTTACCAGTATTTCATGTTCATGGTATGCATTTTTAGATCTATTTCTCTGATTTGGACATATGTTTCAGCATGAGTTAGTTAGTAAAGCCAGCAAGTCAGTTTAGCAATTGAGCAGTCAGATTTGTATAGTTTGTTTTCTCATCCTTGAATCTATTTATGCTATCCAAGATCTCAAGGAATGTAACTATTCCAAGTAGAACCTCCTAGTAGTTGCAAGTTCAGTTCAGTTTAGTTCATGCATCATGCATTAGTCCCATACTTCTGAGGTTCAGTTATAATCTAGTTTGTAGATGTCTTGGGCATCGCCTCAACTTTCTCAATATCTCAGCAACGTCAATCCAGCATCCTTTAAGGGACATAGTATCCCAAGGCGGAAGATACACTATAGCCCCAGACTTTCATGATTTAAACATGTCCTTTCCTTTGATGAATCTATCTTGGAGGAAGTGTTACTTATGAGCCAACCCTCTAGCTCCAAAACTCAGTAGTAAGCAATGTACTCAATGGCTCAATATAGTCCATGATAGAATAATCTATCCATGTCATGCATTGCAGGCTCAGTTCAGTTCATGTATCATGTTCCATACTGAGTTATGTTATTATGTTTCTGCTCATGCATATTAAGTGATTAATCTCAGACTCATTGATATTTTTAGTTCAAGGTGACAGTCTTCTTTGATCTTACTCGATCCCATGTTTAGATTTTAGTACCAAACTTTGTATTCAGTTCCATGCTTAGTTTTCAGTTCAAACTTGGTACCTTTACCATTGTATGTTCAGCCGTATGTTCCTGATCCCATTCAATCATATATTCACGCGTAAGATATATGTGATCAGCTTATCAGTACTTTTTTTCATCCATTCATGTATTATGTCAATTGTATAATCATGCATTAGATATGCATGGATTTAGTTCATCAATTAGGAATCAGATATGCATTCTTATTATGAGAAACTCAGTTCATCAGAACACTCAGTCGTGTATTCATGAATCAGTTACTCATGCATCAGATATGCATGTTCAGTATGATATGTTAAGCTTATCAGTCATGTCAGTCCTGAAACCATGTTTCAGTAGTGTATGTATTGTACGTACTTCATTTGATATTTTCTTCGATATCAGTCATTCTCATTTGAGGACGAATGTTCCCAAAGGGGAGATATTGCTATACCCCAAAAAATCCAAACCAATATTAGCACCACATTTCAAGATCATACATAGTATAGTTTTATGAGCAAGTTACAAGTATATTAAGTCTTCAAATAACTCCCAGCTATCAGACGAATCAAAACATTCCTTACCGATTGAATTCTTGGGAAGGATATTGCTATAGTAAACTTTGAATGATCATATCTCTTGTTATACTATGAATATTTGATCTCATAACCTACCAAAATATAGATAATTTAATTATCTTTTCAACAATGCCAATTTTGTCTAAATCTGATATCGGAGCAAGGAGTTATAACTATTTTACTCTGGTATGTCAGGCTGAGAAATTGAGTGACGACATTCATGAGAAGTTGTCACGCCCATGACGGCCTATTACCAATGTCATCAGCCTTGGGCAGATTTTAAACCCCAGTCAAGCCATTTTGTGATAAGCCATCACGTACGTGATGGCCTATCACTAATGTCATCAACCTTAACCAGAAAACCAAGATTTCACCTTTTGGTGACGACAATTTGTGATGACCTATCACCAGTATGACGGCTTGTCACGAATGTCGTCAGCTATTTTTTTCCAGAAATTAAGGGATGTTTTTACAAGGGTATTTTGGTCCTTTCTTTCACTTTCCATGACTTATAACCTGTAAGGAGCATATTATCTTTCATTCTCTTTAGTTAAACATTTCAAAAAGCTCTCTCATACTCTCTCAACCATAAGATTAGGGTTTTCTCCCAAGATCATCTCCTCAAGAACAAAAACATTTTCTCCCAAAGGGGTTAAACCCTAGTCAAGAAAAATCAAGAACAAGTCTAAGGATTTCTTCAAGAACCTTCAAGAAATATTAGATCTCTTATAATATCATGCTTTAAAGTATGCGTAGTATTCATCCATGGATCCTTTTCATCCATGGAGCTCAAGAATTATGTTTTAAATTATAAATTGAGATTTCCTTGTTGTGTTATGGCTATAATTATATTGATGATTTTTTTTTTTTTGGATTCAAGGTTGTATCTTGATGTGTTTTTCATGAAACATCTGAGTAGGTTAGCTGAAACCCATGAATTTTTGATGGATTAAGATTGTCAAATTGATAAGTACACCTATGCCCAAAGTTGAGCATGTAAGGTGTTTGATATAATGCCAAGAATGATATAATCCATGTTTTTATTACTTAATAGTGCTTAAATGACAAGTCCACGTTCTATTCTTTATGATTCCACATGAACTCCATGTTATTGTTGTGTGTTATTGTTGTTGTGATATGGAATGAGCATGATATTGAAGGAAGACGAGTATATACATGTTGTGCACATCCCCTTCCATGTATAAGATGTTTAGAACCAAGTGTAGTACGAAATCCCCTACTTATGATATTGTGAATTGTGGACTCTATTCTTATAATCAAGTCATTCATGTGTGCCAGTTTCCTTCCATCGAGTCCTGGGGGTATTTGTACCTGAATAATATAGTTGTGTGCCTAGTGCCATGTCATGTTATCATGTTACTCTCAGTCAAGCCATGGTTTATAGAATTCAGTTAGTCATCTGACTCAAGAAAACTCAGAAATCTCAGCAGTCTCAGTAGTTCAGTAACCTTAGTACTTAGTAATCTCAGTGATCTCAGTAACAACAGTATTCCTAGAGATACCAGTATTTTCAATACTCTCAGTCAGTTCTCATAACTCACTACATTACTTCAGTCAAGGGAACTTAATAAACTTAGTGTAGCTCCGCTATACAATACCACTAGTATCAGTTGAGTTAATCAATATCACTTTAGCTAATTAGTTTAGTTCAGTTATTCAGTTTATCTTAGTTATCCAGTTCAATGTCTTTCAGATGGGAGTAGTATTCAGCATCTAGTGAACCTAGGGATTGGAACTCAACCGCTAGAAAGGACGGAGATCCTTCGAAGCAGTCCCTAAGTTCCAAAACTACATAGCCAGCGTAGGAACGAGATGTCACCTATTAGATGAGACTGTCATACTCAGGGGTCACCCTTTATCATATTTATATGTATAGGACTGATCCCAGGAGTCACCCGCTAGATTAGGACTGGCTCCACAGCAGTTGTTTTTATTGGTGGCGCGGTACTGGTAACCTTCTAGTCAGTGCAGAGATTTGACCCCGATCAGCTTAGCATGGGGCATGTCGGTTAGATGAATACATTCCACAGTTTTAGTTATAGATTCAGGACTATCAGATATAGCTAACTCAGTTCAGTAGTACAGATTCAGTACTGTTAGAGACAGTCAATCCTTATCATTATAAATAGACTTTAAGATAACCAATTAGACAAGACTGATATCAAATATTGTTAAACAATATCAAAATCATAAGATTTAAAGATCACCCACTAGATAGGACTGATCTCAAATTTAGTTACTCCATATAGAACGGAACTCAGATAGTTCCATCAGAACTCAGACTGCTAAATATAGTTGCTCAGTATCAGTTACATTGGTCTTGTTGATCATCGCAGTTATATCAGTTATGTCAGTTATCATACCTTCTGTTATCAGTATTCAGTTTTAGGATTGTTAGACACAGTTAATCAGACCAGTTCTTCATAATTCAAATTGTCAGGAATAGTTATTCATCTATTCAGTATTTCAGTATTAGTAAAGTCATGTCATTAGTATTCAGACTCAGTAGTCAGTATCATTACGAGTTGAGTTATAGTTTCTCATGCATGTATGTATTCTTACATTTATATTAGTCAGCATTGTTCACGCATATAACTATTTGCGCATTTATCCTTCCTTACTCGTATACTCAGTACATTCAGACGTACTAACACATTTGTGTTATGGTGCTTTCTCTTATGTTACACTATAGGTTCAGAGGCATGTGTACCAGATTAGCAGTAGCATTCCAGTCGTAGAGTTGCAGTGAGTCCTCATTAATTCGAGGATGATATTATTTTATTTCATTTATTATTTCAGTTCAATTTTGCTAGATGGACTTAGTTGGAGACATGTTCCTTCAACTCCTTACTCATACAGTATTTAGAGGGTTTCAGATTTAGTTCAGATTTGATTTAGACTTCAATTGTTTTTGGGTATTTTCCACCCATATGGACATTATGTTTGTCAGATATTTTATTCAGTTGAACCTTATAGCCTATTGTTCATGTTTTTCTATATTATTACATCATATATTGCAGTATACAGGTACAAATATCAGTCATGGGTTAGCTTGTGGTCCTTTGGGGTCATAAGCACTGTATAGAATTCTGGTTCTAAAAATTGGGGTGTTACATTAGTTGGACCAAGGGAATTCACACTCCTCAAAACCCAACTTTCTTGTCAATTTGTCAACACAAGTGAAATCCATCAATTGTGCTAACCCTAATTTGGTTTCTCTCTCTTAAGGAGAAGGAGAATACTACAAGCTAACACTAATATTACAATCTAAAAATTCACTCAATTTATTATGTCAAAACTTAGGAAAATAAGAGCTAAGGTGCCTATTTATACTTATTACAAACAATGACAAAAATACCCTTAATGAAGGGTGCTCCTTTGGAGTGTAAAAATAGGCCATTAAAAGACCATAATAGATGTAACTTTGGGTGCCTCTTGGGTGTTGAAATATAAGGCAAAAAGGCCTTTTTTCCTTTCAAGTGATGCGGCTTTTGAGTGCATGGATTCCCTTCTCCTCCTTCAACTTGACAAGACTTTAAGAGGCTCCAAACACTTGCCAATTCCAAAGCTTGAGCCTTTGACCATGCCTTGTATCCTTTTGTGCTCTTCATTCTTGTATCCAAGTGATAGATTAATGTACTATCTCACACGAAAATGGCTACTAAAATGACAAATTCCAGCAACTAAACAAAGAGAAAACAACATAATAGAAGGAGATGAAGAAGAAGAATTGCATGAAATTAAAGATAGAGAGAAAGACCCTTACTTCAACCAATGACTAGCACTAGAAGGTGTATCAAACCTTTATACACACATCACCTCTGTAGACTCAAACCTTCCTCTTAGGTGACCTAAAGGACACACACTTCCTCAAGCACACCTTTCTTACCAAATAAATTAATACAAGTGAAAAGCCAATTCCAAATATATTTGAATTCAAGTTTCTGATTCCCTCTCTTAAGGAGAAGAGAAAGAATAAAAACTAACACTAAGATTAGAATCTAAAATTCACTCAATTCATCATCTCAAAACTAAGGAAAATAAGAACTAAGGTGCCTATTTATACTTATTACAAACAATAACAAAAATACCATTAATGAAGGGTGCTCCTTTGGAGTGTAAAAAAAGGCCATTAAAAGACCATAATATCCCTAACTCTGGGTGCCTCTTGGGTGTTGAAACATAAGGAAAAAGGTCCTTTTTTCCCTTCAAGTGAGGCGCCTCATGAGTGTATGGATTCCCTTTGCCTCCTTCAACTTGACAAGACTTTAAAAGGCTCCAAACACTTGCCAATTCCAAAGCTTGAGCCTTTGACCATGCCTTGTATCCCTTTATACTCTTCATGCTTGTGTCAGTTGAGGATTTTTTGTTGGTTCAATTAGGTGAAGTAGTTGTCTCTAGTCTATGTGGGACTTGAGATACCCATCACGTACAGCCCCTAGTTTGAGTCGTGACATATTTAAACACTAGTTAGGTTATTTAACATTCTGCTTATCATTTTATATTATTTATTTAAACCTTCCACCATACTCCACTCAAGGATATCAAACTACATATCTTTACCCCATATTTCTACTCATTAAACTTTTTGAAAAACCTAAACACGAGATATAATAAATCACTCATTCAAGACTACCCAAATTTTAACATCCAAATAACCAACTTAAGGTGCAAAGTCCTAGTGCATTATACTCTATTCATTGCTATAATATTAAATGTATCTACCCTAAGTCTAGTAGCTACAATTTGAACTTACCTTACCTTTTAGATGAACCATATTACTACTGTATAGAGTGATTTATCTCATGTGTGTTAGTCGTATTCCCATATTAATTTCCCTACAGGTGTGCCTCAAAACCTATATCATCAACCTTGACCTTTAAAGTCTGATGTTTGGGGGAGTTAGGGATTTTTAAAGAGTTTTTGGAAGAAGGGGGCGACTTGGGAAATAAAAAAAAGAGGAATTTTTTGAAAATCTTTTGTTTGGCACACTTTTTGTTACTGATGGAAGAAATTTTTTTACCGTTTTAGAGATACCACTATAGTGGTGACACATCATCGCTTAATAGTCTGCTGTATTTGTTATCGGCAGGCCGACACATCCTTTTTTTGGGCCTCTTGGTCTAAATTGACTTAGGCCTCATTTTTTTTAATTCAAATTTTCTCGGGTCCATTTTAAGCTAATTATTTATTACAAATTATTTTTGAGGCATGTTCATATGTAATAATAATTTGGGTTGTTACATGGACCCCTACCGTACTTTATCCTTCAAGGGACTACCAAAATACAACCTTTTCATCATTTCTGAGTCACTTTCATCCTCAAACTGCTCAGACTCTAAATCTACTTGCTCTTCAAACAGGAAAGGTATTGGTGTATGTAGTGGGGTAACCATTGGATTCTATTTTTGGTTCCTTGATCACCTTGTCTAAGGTAAACCTTCATGTGACTCAGCTAGATTTTATAATTGGAACTCCTTGAATGAGATACTAAATTTATAAATACTCTCATCCACCAATTACTAGGTGAGGTTTTCTTGGTTGGTCCTTGGTGGGGATAGACTTTCCCCCAATTTTTGCTCCTTTCTTTGTTTCATTCTTCAATGTCATGGTACCCGTGGAGGGTAATCATTATCACTTAAAAGATCCAGAAATAAAATACAAGTATTAGTATACTGTCAATCCTTACAGGATGGGTAACCCATCGGGTGAGTCATTGGGTCCATATCCTGAAGATAGGAAACATTTATTTCCAGTATAAGTCTAGGATACAAGTGTTTGGGTCTCCCTGTGACTCGTTATGAGACTCATGCTATGTAGATTTACAAAAAATCAGAAACTTTAAATGTTGAATGACTCACACAACTCGTTGCCTTTTGGGTACGAGTCATTGCATAAGTCATAAGGACTGCACTGAGGTAGTTTTCGAGCACATGGTACTTTTATCTCAATTTCTTAGACATTTTAGGACCTACAAAACTATCATAATTATTTGAATGGTAGAGATTATTAATTCCTCACGTGTACACATTATACAAAATACCAGGGCTACACAGTCTTTACCCCAAATTATAATTATACACATGTAAGTGCATATTAGTCATGAATATAGTAGATGCACATATGGTGCAAATTTTTTACAATTTATACAGGTGAATAAAAAAATAAGTTCAAAAAAATCCCCTTTCTATACTCAGCAACTTCGTCTA
Organism: Capsicum annuum; assembly: GCF_002878395.1. Classification (NCBI taxonomy): domain Eukaryota; kingdom Viridiplantae; phylum Streptophyta; class Magnoliopsida; order Solanales; family Solanaceae; genus Capsicum; species Capsicum annuum. The sequence goes on along the minus strand of NC_061116.1, from coordinate 94,876,527 downwards.
TGGTTTTATAGATTCAAAACATTGATTGAGTACCTATAGAAGAGTCTCAAATTCTTAAATCAAAGTAATGAAAACAAAATGCACTTACATTAATCTTCGTACTTGTGATTGTTGGAAATTTTTAATACAACCAATTTATTTGGAATTACAGAGTAAATGTGTAGAGGAATATGTTGAATGATAAATTTTGGGGATTTGATGATGATTATGCATAGATTTACAGAGAAAATTTATGTATGGGATTAGACTTGTTCAATATATGGAGTTATGGTTTTGAAATTTTAATGTGGAATAGATTTTTTTTTAAAGTGGGGGGTTTTATCCCTTACAAATTGGGATGATCGGGTTGTGTCACATAACTTATTGATTGATTTGACCAAAGGAATACGACTTTATTTGCAGACTCACTGCTATAGGGTATGAGTCATTACCAACACTTATTGTGATGGGTTCGAACACTAACCTTCTCAAGACTATAAGACTCAATGCAATAGGCCAGCATGAAACCGTATAAGTTATTCTGACTCCTTTTGAGAGTCATGGGTTCGATTTTTCGGAAACTTGAAATTGTTCTTTATTTCTCCCATTGGAAATTAATTACCCAATGAGTCATTGCCAATGACTATGACTCGATATGAGACTCATGGGGTCTATACACCAAGTTTTACTCTATTTTTATCTTTAGCACAACAACCACATGTACACTTCAACATCCATTATTCCCAAACTATAAACTAAAAATTAATTAAAAACAAAAACAAAATCCTTGGGTTGCCTTACAAGAAATGATTTATTTAACATTGCAGTAAGACTTGGGTATCTTGATTACAAAGACTCCACTAGGTGATCCCGATGGATTCCCTCCCATGAAGTGCCTAATTTAACATCACGGCCTGAATTGGGTCCCTTGGTTACTTAGACTTCATCAAGGGTTAATTCATCAACTAACTTTTTCTCTTCCTCTATTCCCAAGTAAGGTTTCATTGTTATACCATTTACCTTGAGTCATCATGATTTTCAAAATCAATTGCACCATAAGGGAACATGTGTACTACATGAAATAGCCCTATCCACATAGACCTTAACTTGTCAGGAAACAAGTAATATTTTGAATTAAATAACAAGACCAAGTCAGTTGAATTAAATTCTTGGTTTTTTATCTTCCAATCATGATATATCTTCATCTTATCTTTGTAAAAAGTTGGGCTCTCATAGGATTTTAGTCTAAATTCATCCAAATCATTCAATTGTTCAAGCCTAAAGTTTGATGCTTTTCCCCAATTTAATTCAGCTTCTTAGGTGCCCTCATCACTTTGTATGCAGGCTTAACTAGCCAATGAAATGAAATTCCACAAAAAAGGTGATAGGGATACATACATTTAGGCGTATTAAAAGATTTAAGGTACCCATATAAAGAATCATCCAACTTCTTTAAACAATTTGTTCTATTTGCATTCACAGTATTTGCAAGAATTAACCTTATCTCTCCGTTGGAGACCTCCACTTACCTACTAGTTCATAGATGAAAAGATATTTCCAATATATGATTTACACTATATTTTTCAAGAAGGGATTTAAATAACCTATTAAAAAATGAAATCATCCATCACAGATGACTTTTCTTGGCGTACGAAACGTCAAAAAGATGATCTGCTTCACGATTGCTATAACACTCTTGCCTTCATTATTAGGAAACATCTCCACATCCATCCACCAGGACATATAGTCAACAACCAAAAGTTTATACTTTATCTTATTTAATCTCACAAAAGGACCCATAAAGTCAATACCCCCCAATATCAAAAAGTTCAATCACAAGAATGAGGGAGAGAGAATGTTCATGATTTCTTGGTATAAACCCTAAATTTGGCATTGGTCACATGCCCTCAAATATTTATGAGAATCTTGATAAATGGTTGAATAATAGTAACCACATTGTAGAATATTTTGGGCTATCCAATTATTACTTTGGTGACCCACAACAAGATATAAGTGGAATGCCTCTAAAATATTAATGACCCACCAGGATATTTCCTTTATTAGCATGCATTTCTTGCATTTTGAGCCTTCCACAATGACTACAGGTCATTTATGAATTATCAAAAATGTCGGTTTGATTATCGAATAGTTTATTTTGATTTTAGGCTCATTTTCCTATTTTGGAGCTTTCGTCGTTTAGGATTTAGTCTTAGACTAAAACTCTTTGTAGATAACCTTGAATGAGAATTACGACAACTCTATTAGCTCAGAAACATTGATTTTAGGCTATGGTACCCATGGTTTAGGTCCTGAGGGTTATAGAATCGTTTGGGCTATTAGGCAGATTATGTGTAAAAAAGGAACTATAGGTGTAGGCCCTACACTTTCGTAAAATGATCTCAGATTAATGTTTCGATGGTTTTATTGAGTCTAGAATATCATTGGTGTGATAACATATTTTATTTACATGTATAGGATTCTGAGCAAATCTCGAACACCCAGTTAAAGTCTATTTCTTACTTAGCAAAGTTTGGTGCATCAGGTTGCTGATGCAATCACAATCTATCATCTCATCACTTATACGGTCATCACATAAACCACAATGTGTTTCTTAGGTAAGATTGACCATCTGGTCAATGGCTGCTTAAGGCTACATTTTTGACTTATGCAGGCATCTCCTAAGCAGCCTAGGGGTTGCCTAAGAGATACCCGACACTTTATTCCAGATCGCCTAAGTGACAGGTGAGTTGCCGAAGCGACAAGGTGATCGCTTAAGTGACAGCTAACACAATTTAACCTTTTTGTCCACCAGATTTTCTATCTCTTCTTCTACCATTGTTTCAGAAAATTAAGAGCTCAAAGAGAGGAAAAACTAGGAATTCATCCACATAAGTTAAGGTAAGAAAACTTAACTCTTCTTGCTTATTTCCCATTGATTTTCCCTTAAATTTCCATCCTATTTCTTGGAAAATTCTTAGAAATTAGGTCTTAAATTCCTAAACTTAATGGTTGATTTGATACCCGATTTGTACTCTATTTGTGCTTATATTTTGAGCATAACTTTCTTATCTTTCGAGGAACCTCGTGTTAGGTTCAATTTTGGATTCTACTTGCGGGCTCTATGCTCAAGTTCTTGACCTAAAATTTGACCCGATCCTTATTATACAATATAGGTCTCGTTATACTCCTAACGATGTGCATATTTCAATTTTCATAGCTTGATGACATTTTGGGATCATGGAGTAAAGATGGACGATTCAAGTGTTGCGATTTGGCTTTGAGTAGGATTCTATTTACTCTTCTTCTTGAGATGGTATTTTATATTTATTGCATGTTATATAGGGATGTTAGAATGTGATTGTGGGTAGAACACCATGACTTAGCTTAATTTATGAGTTTTGGGCCTATAAGTGTAATTGACACTTAAGGTGGATTGCTTATTATACTTCTATGATCTTATTACCTTGTTCATACATTGAGCTAATTCAGAGTATAATTATGATATTATGCTAGATATAGTATGCGATTTAGGTATTAGAAGCGTGATTGGTATTATTAGTCTTGTTTGGAATGTTTTCGCAATCTTGGAATCATAATTTAGGTGGAAATTACTTAGTTGCTCATGTTTTTGAAGAATTGCTACCTTAGGGCTAGTTATGGATTATTTAACATCGAGAAGTGAATTTAGATACCTAGCCTATTCCGGGATAGAAATTTTTAAATATGGTTTTTGGAGATTAGAAGTTGGTCCCTTTGGCCCATCTTAGGCCAAGACTTGTTGTCACGACCCAATTTCTCAAGTAATAATAGCGTCTACTATAACCCATAAGTAGGCAAGCCAACCTCGTAGTTCGAAATAGCTAGTAACGAAGTACCCAAAAATATATAGAAAAGAATGTCTAATAGATGAGTGCAAGAGTAAATACCAAGGGAATTTCACTAGTACAACTTATTTTTGAATAAAACATCGAGTCTAGTCTAAAACATAAGAGATAGATAAGTAATACTTTGAATGTCAGGATCTAAATCTAAGTCTCTGAACCATGGCTACTCTACATGATGCACACATCAACGGCAACAACTCAAACTATGATCTGCAGGCTGCAGATGTGTAGTATAAATACCAAACATGTAGCTCAGTATGGAACTACCGACTAAGCTCCATAGATAAAGTAGATATATATAATATATAAAAATAGAATGGGTAACTACAACCAAATGTCTAGTAACCATATAAGACAGCCAATGAGAGACTTAACTTATTATGCTAAGGAAATATTAAGGGTGCACTATCTTATTTTAGCCATACTTACGAATCTCAACGTTATACCATATATCACTGGCACAAATACAAAGTAAAAGTGGAAGGAAGATAGATATATAAGTGTACAAGGCTAAGGAATAAATATACAATCTAATTCAATGAAAGAAAGGGATATACGGTAACACCATAGCTACATTTAACTATATATATATAGATATAACTATATATATATATAACATTTGGGACATGAACCAAATGTCTACTAGCCTAAAGTTGATATTCCAGAGCTGCTGGAGAGTCAGAATTTGCATCAAAGATCATTTTATTAATTTTTTTGCTTGTGTCCATTTGGAACGAGGGAAGACTTCTAAATAGAATTGGCTCTAAAAAATAAATGAACTATCCGGTTACTGAACTATCAGTCTCAGCAAGTCATAAATGACTTGGTGCAGCTTAGGGAAAGCCCTAACAGTGGAAATATGTCGAAATATGGAAAATGAACTGAAGGGTCATTATAATATCCTCTACTAAAAGTACTTTCGTTCCCGAAAGTCAATAGATAGAAAATCTCAAAAGCTTGAAAGGATAAGTTCTTGGTCCTGAATGCTCCGAGCATGACATCTAAACTAACCTCCACAAAGAGATAACACTTCCAAAAGATTTTTCCTCAGGTATCCTTTTTCCAGTTAACACTCTCACTTTACTTTTAAATGGCCAAAACTCAACTACAACCACTCACCTGCTTCCAACTAAATCAAAAAGTTGATACCTACTAATTTGAACTGCAATACACTACTACCATCTCAATATCCACACAAATAAAAAATGGCCTATTTAAGCTAAAAACAAACCAAGACATGAGTCATACTATCAACTCCAAACCTAACTACAACCTTCCTTTACTATTCCACACCTACTAAACTCTCTAAACTTGGGGGAAATCATGTAAGTCCTATCCACACAACGTCATCATAGAGAACTCAAAGAACTGAAGATGATACACTAAAAGTCCATATGGGTAACATGAGAGTATGATTATTAGGAGCTATCTAGAGACACAAATGGAGATATCAAGGTATGCAATCTAAGCCAATGCTACAGCTAGTCCGAATGGTGATCAAACTAAAATCCAAAATATCAAGGCATAACTACTTATCACTGCACGATTCTCTCTAAGATGTCCATCAACCAAGAATAAAGCCATACTGAATCCAACTTAAGTATATTACTCCCACTAAGTATATCATCCAAAATTCCCAAAGCAAACTGAAGACCCGAGGTTAAAACAAAAGGAACCAATACCAAACCTAGGGGCTATCAGCTGAGCACTTATCAACAATAATCCAACTGAAGTTGAGAAGTCAAATAGTCAATCGTGGAGTACTCTTATCTAGCGTATACATAAAATCTGAATTGAGACAATTCAAAAATAGAGGTTGAACTCAAGCTTTATAACTCTAAGCTAAATTCTCAACATCGGGGGTAAACTGCTCGGTCTTAACTACCCAAACCAAACCAAAAATTTTGTAGGCATTAATACTCCAAATCTATTATAACATCCACACTGCCATCCCAAGGTGTCAAATCTAAAATTGAGCCCCAAGTTCAAATAAAGGTAAATACACACATCAACCATACTATCTGAATCAGGTATATTTGTAACATATTATATCGAGTCAAAATTAAAACATAACTAAAGAACAAAAATTGCCATAGAGGATTAATCACTAGCTGAATCATAAGAAATCAACTCCATATCTGCTGGAGGAAACGAACTATCAAAGCATACTAGAGAACTCATAAAGACTACCAACTACACTAGTACCAACAAAACTTTAGCAACTCAGAGAAATGTAACTCAATCCAAAAATAAAGTAATCCAACACTCCATCTCTATATATAATAGCCATAGGTACATATCAACAAGGAGAATCACGCCTCCAAGCCTCATTAGGCCGAACAAACTTTAAAATGAGAATTTTTTAAATCGACTTAAGTAGGGCAATAATCAATCAATCCATCCATGAATTACATCATCAAAGAAGAAAAATACCAATCTCGAAGCCAAGGTCAAATATGTTAGCCACTACCCAAAAGTCAAACCACTGAAGAAAAAGAATGTTGAATTAGCCAACTTAAGAAACATTCATAGAAAAGGATACCTGCGTCTAGCTTCCTAACACCATGAAAGATAGGAATCACATCACAATGAGAATAGAGTATCAAATCTTCATACCAATAATAAGGGCAAACCATCACAAGGATATGAATCAAACAAATCTAAGAGATGTATCCAATATATCTTGATATTAATATCAAAACCACTTTTGAGTATGAAATAACAAAAAAGAAAGAACGGACAAAACTAGTCAAGCTCGAAAATAGGATAAATAGAAAGAGATAGTCAACACAAAAGCCTTCGAAACCCAGGAGGTAAGTCTAAGAATTTCCAACTCTAGATCGAGCAACATAACTAAATTGCTAACTCAAGAAGCGATCACACCAAAAAATAAAAGGTTAACTTACCTTCGATACCATAATACCTCCATGTAAATCTAACTAAAATAACCAAGAGAAAAAATAATCAACCTCTCCGCGCTATGGGAAAAAACCATCAAGTCGGGCTACATCTACTCAAGATACCAAATAATATCATAAAGAATGAAATTCTAATGAAATAACACTAGTTTAAACAGCTACCCAATGAGGATCAATTATATCAAGTAATAGTACAAAGAAATATCATAATCTCAAGCAATGATAGCAATAGTAACAACAATATCAACATTAATATAATGAGTAGAAGGTACCAAAATGAACATTAACATTATGTACCAATAAATATCCACAACAAGGCCATTGTGCCAACAAAAATGACATTTAAACCCAAAAGTTACACCATAGGGAGAAAATATAATATAGGTCTACTCCATCCACAACTAAAAGAAATAAACCATGGAGTAGTCATATAATCTTGAATTCATTAACAAGGCACATAATAACTAATATCAACTCATCAAGGCATACAATCACCAATGGGTATGAAAACCCAAATACACATAATAAAATATTAATGCAGGAAATAAAAGAATACCTATCATAGTGAAATTTGCAATCACATACTTGACAGGCATAAGAGAATAAATTTGAGAGTGTCCAGACTTAGACCGATAGACTGAATCATCAACTGAGGAACCAAGAACACTATATCTAACTAAAGACGCCATAGTATAATAGTGTTAATCTGAAGGAGCTGACATGACTAGAAATCCTATGTCGGGGACATACTCTAGACCCATAATCGATCTCTCTATAGTAGTGACAAACTCCTGATTCTTTAATCCTAGAGAGAAACGTAAGATAGGTCAACTAACATTGAGAGAAATCTCTACTATAATGGTCATCTTTCCTATAATGACGGCTTGTCTCCGAAACTCTAAGCTGGTAGAGAATACATGCTAACTCTATCTGTTTGATTAACTTACATCTGGGGTGCTCTCTTAACCTATGTATCATCTCTTCACAACCACAACAAGCTTTCAAAAAAATACCAGTAGCTCCTTACTAAAGGAATAGCTCCTTGCTGCCACCTCCATAAGTCTGAACACAAGCTTTCTCTATGGCCCTCGCATATTCTACAATCTGAGAGAAGAAAGCCCTTACTACTATCAAATGCTTTGACACCTAGCTGGGTAGAAATGCTAAATCTATAAGAGTTCTATGCACCGTGCCCAACTCAAAAGAGTAAGAATATGAATATGTCTGGACCATTTGAGAAATCAAGTCTTGTACTCATAAATTAGTCAAGAACCTTGATAAAACTAATAGACCCAACTCTGTTCTGAGAACTGATCAATGAGTCAAATATCATCCATGGCTGAGAGAGATCTGCAACATAACTCAGATTCCCAGTAGAGAACCTTAACGGATGAATTAGCCACAAGCTCAACTAGATCCTAAGCTGGCCCTAAATTTTTTAGATGATGCTAAAGATCTTCAATATACGTCTTTGAATCACTTGTCTAATGCTGTGTTGAAGCTTTAAAATATATGTTTAAGTCTCATTTGCATCTGTCGATAATCTCGCATCACCTATTTAGGGACAGAATAGAGTCAAAGAACGTGTTTAACATTCATAGCAATGCAAATAAATGACAAGGAGTCAAGAAATTAATTTGCTATAATTTCACTATATTCTCCCAAAGATAAGTTATAGATGTCTCTGCACCGATCTGTAGGACTATACAAAACACTTAGCTCTTATACTAACACACCAGTGAAGCCTAGGCTCTGATATCAAATCGTTACAACCTAATTTCTTAGGTCATAATTGTGTCTACTATAGCACAATAGTAGGCAAGACAACCCTATAGTTTGAAATAGCTACTAACAAACTACCTAAATTTATATATATATATATATATATATATATATATATATATATAAGAATGCTAAAATAGATGAAATAAGAGAATCAAATACATAATAAAGTCCCAAAACCAAGTGGTATCAGAACAAGAGCTTCTTATATAACTAGAGTACAAGAATGAAATGGAATTATATTGATACAATTTATCGCTAAATACAAAATAGAGACTAGTCTAATACATTGGAGAAAGATGAGTAATACATCAAATGTAAGAATCTCACTCTAAGTCAATGAATAATGGCTACTCCACTTGGACCACATATCAACGACGATAACTCACACTATGATCTGCTGGATGTAGAAGTGTAGTATGAGTACAAAATATGTGGTACTCAATAGGAAACTTCCGACTAAGCTCCAAAGATAAAGCAGATATATATAACATACAAACAAAATAGAAAACTAAACCAAAATTTCCAAAAACCATATAAGATAGTTAATAAGATAATAAGGATAACCTATCCTATTCATGACCAATAGACTTAACGTATTAAGGGTAAGGAAAGAGTAAGGGTGCACTATTTTAGTCCATCCATACTTAGGAATCTTAACACAAAATCATATACCAGTGGTCGAAATACAAAGTAAAAGTTGAATAAATACATATATATAATTATACAAGGACAAGGAGTTAATAGACAAATTGAATAAATAAAAGGAAGGGATATAAGGTAATTAATACCCTGCATTTAAGGCTATTCTTTGAACCGCCGTTCCTATATGTATAAGCTATGATTGAAATGATTCTCATTTAAATATGATTTTTTATGATCCTTATCCTCATGTTTGATTTGCTTTTGAGGTGAAAAATATTCATAATATCACTTAGAACAAAGTTAAGCTTAGAGCCTTTGATTCGTCCAAAGTTTGCATTCAATTATTCAAGGGTCTACTTTAAATGTGCATAAATTTATATATATGTAGCATTTTGCATCTTAATACCCACCAAATTATAGATAATTGAATTATATTTCTAATGATACAAATTTTGCCTAAATCCAATAACCGAGCAAAAAGTTATGGCTTTTTTCGTGTAAGGCAGTAAGCCGATGAGATCTCAATGTGCCACGTCGACTGCACCCGACACTAAAAACTGACATGGATCCAAAGCTATAATTCAGTTCCTAAAAGTTCTAGGGAAACTTTTGTCAATTCCCCTCACCCAAACACTCCCCTAACACTTAATTTCAGCTCTAAAAACATTAGATACATTATTAATCATCTTTTTCTCTACAATAAAACCCTAGCCTCCTCAAGAACACCAAGAAGTCCATTAAATTTTCTTTAATAAAAGAATCTAAAATCAAGTTTCCTAATTCAATAATGCTTTCAAGATTATATTTCTCCTTCAAAATTAAAGCTTTAAGGTATGTGGGAGTTTATCCATGGGCCCCCTTTCACCCATGTTTCCCAAAAATCATCTTTTTATTTAAAGAATAAATTTTTATGCTTACTATGGAATTTTGTATGTTCAATAAAAATTTAATTTCATGTTCTGATGGTGTTTTAAGTTAATTTAGCCCATTTGTGATTCCATGCAAGACATTGAATTTCCCATGCCATAAATTTGGGTCGGCCATGTTTAATTCAAGAGAATTCCATGATAATATACTAAGTTCATGATTTTTTTAGAAACATTCCTATATTTTAAATTCATGCTTACCACATGTTTGATGAAATTCCCATATCATGTTCAATCAAGTTCAAGATGAATCCTCAAGGTATGAATGTTTCCAAGTAACTCTATTTTTTCCTCATGTTTAGGACTTTCTTATGTTTAAGTTATGACCTTTATGTGTTTTGATGAAGCACTCATGTCTTATGTCAAGTGAATTACATGTGAATTTCCCAATTCATGATTTTAGTTATTGAATCATTTATTCTCCCATTTTTAAAATATTCCCATGTTCAAGTTTGTGATCCCTATGTGTTTGATGACTTTATTACAAGAATAAGTCTTGATTTATGACCACTTATTATGTCCTCAAAGTTTTAGTATGATATTATTGATATTTCTATCGAGTCCTGGGGGTATTCAATACCGAAAATTTAGCTTCTTACTAGTTATAATAGTTATAGAATAGTCTTAGTAAGGGTCACTAATAGTAGTACTCAATCCAGTTCAGCCAGTTAACAAAATTCAGTGAACTCAAACCAGTTCAGTCAGTTAACAGGATTCAGTAAACTCATTCCAACTCAGTCAGTTATAGAATTTAGTGAAACTCAGTCTAGTTTCAGTTTTGTATTTAGTTCAGGCCTTAGTAACCTTAGTCATTTCCAAAACTTAGTAGTATTTTGTCAGTTAATGAAACTCAGTGAACTCTGTTTAGTGCAGTTAGACAGTATGATCAGTAACAGTTCAAACTAGTCTAGTAAATTTTAGAAGTTAGTTCACTGTCTATTCAGTTGGGAGTAGGATTCAGAATTGAGCAAACCCAAGGATGGGGACTCACCTGCCAGTAGAGTGTGTGACCTTAGAAGTAGTCCTTGAATTCCCAAACTATGTAGCCAACGTAGGTTGAGACATCAACCTACCAGTTGAGGGTTGATGAAGTATTTTAACCTACAAGTTGAGCATACCACCATTCTCATTCAGAGCACCTACCAGATAAGGGTGACTTAGTTTGTCTTTATCTATGGAATGGTACTGATACCCTTTAACTTGGGGTTACAAGTTGGACCCCAATAAGTTTTGAGAGGGTCATGTCGGTTAGATGATTACTTTCCACAGTTTCAGTTTCAGATTCATTCTTCGTATAGAACTTAATATAGTTCTACAAATTTAGGACTCTCAGATACAGTACCCAGCTTAGTATAGAACTCGGTCAGTTCTAAAAGGACTATAAAAAATAACCACCCAGTTATCAGTAATACAGTTATCAATAATCTAAGATATCTGTCACCCAGTTATCAAAATTTAGTATTCAGTCTCAATACAGTCTCAGTTATAGCCTTAGTTAAAGTCTTAGTTACAGTCTCAGTTACTATTCCAGTTATAGTCTCAGTCACGGTCTCAGTCCACTAATCAGATGAGTAACTCATTTCAGTTTCAAGTTTGCTTGACCATAGTGTATAGTTATCAATTATTCAGTTATTAGTATTTTAGTACCTCAGTTTATAGACTATTTTTTAATCATGTTATACGTTTGGTATTGCATTCTCAAATCATATAGTTTTAACAAATTCATGCTCAGTTATCTCATGTTATGCAGTCATTCCTTATCTTATATGCATAATACTCTAAAGTTTTAGTCTAGTTATTCAGAATAAGTATAGTTCATCCATATATGCCCAAAATTTAGCTATTCATCATTCCATTAATCAGATAAGTTAGTATGATTATGCATTCATTCTCAGTGTAATTGTAGATTTTTAGATCCTCAATTTATGTCAGTCTCTATCCCATAGTTTCAAACCCAATATTCATACAGTATCTATGTTTTATAATATCTCAGCTTTAGTTATATTTATATCATTAAAGTAAAGTTTTACAAAAAACAAGTGTAGAGATTTATCATCTTACCTGAGAGTGTTTGTCACTCATGCTTTAAGATATTTTAGTTTTCAATTTATTCCAGCCTATTGGAGAGTCTACTTATACTTAGCATGCATGTTTTTTTATTACATTTGAATTCAGTTTTACTTATTGCACACCCCTACATACTCAATACATTCCAAAAGTATGGATCAGCATATACGTCTGTTTGTTTACATTATTTCATAATGTAGGTACCATCTGTAGTCTTCACATCAAGATCAGATAGTTACAGATTTCAGCCAGCAGGTGATTAGTTCTCCTGCTTTAGGAACTCCAGACAGTTTTTAGTTTATGTACAGTTCATTTACTTTCACATGTATTGATTAATGGTAGTTTGATTCATGTACCAGCTATCTATAGTTAGTATAGTAGAGGCTTCATAGATGTCAGTCAGATTCAGTCTTGTAATTTTAGTTCTCTATTTAGTTTTTATCAGATTTTAAACTTAATCAGTATTGTATCTATTTTAGATTTTCAGTATGATTATGATTTCGTACAATAGAACAACTATTTATTATGTTACAATTTATTTTATTTATAGTATGCCAGTTCATGGGTTAGCTTGGGATCACTTGTGGTTCCAAGCATCGTGTGACGACTAAGCAGTAGTCTCGGGTCATTACAAACGTGGTATCAGAGCTAAGTTCAAGTGTCCTACGGTGTCTATGAGGTCATGTCTAGTAAAGTCTTGTGAAATAGTATGAAGATGTCTGTACTTTTTTTTTTAGAGACTACAGGGCATTTAGGAAATATTTTTCTTCTTTCAAGTGTTAGAGTGTGCAATAGAATTATTATCTAAGAAATTTATGTAGATCCTCATCTTACTCTATTCATGCCAACGCTGCCATAGTTTTAAGGCAACAGAAACAGTGAAGCTTAAATCCCTACAGGAAGAATTTCCTCAGCCAGTCCCTACTTATAGTTATTGGATTGAATATTGGCTCAAAAAATATCCCATCAATGCCCTTATTTCCTAAAGTTTGAAATATCTCATTCATGTTTATAAAAATTTATACATTAATCCCAAGTCAGATGTGTTTTTTGATTTCTTTCTCAAAATCCCTTTAATAGTATGTAATTTAGATTAAAATATGAACCCAGAAGTTTAGCAGTAGTAGAGTTAGGTTAGAATTATCCAGATTGGTTAGAATTATCCAGATTGAGCAGATTATATATACTCATGGGGCTAGTTGTATGAAAGGTGAATCTATATGCTTGAAAAATACATGTAAGAAATTAAGTTTATTAGTTTAAAATCAAGTATGATGGTATGGGTGTGAGTTAGGATATGTGATATTAGTAGTCTATGAAGAAACAGAAATAAATAATGTATTTAGTTAGGAAAGTATGTGTCAAAAAGAATGTAAGTATATGATGATGATTGCAGGAACTAAAGAAAGTTAAGAGTTTTATACTAGGAGATAGTATTAACAGTGGGTTTTACACTTTCAGGTGCAGTCTTTCAGAATGAGTTTATCACTTGTGTGTGTTATTATACCCCAGACTCAAGAGTAAATTTTGTGCAGTTCAGTTTAGAGTTTAGTAGAGTGGTCACAGACCTATGATGATGTCTTAAAGCTAAGAGGGAGATGATAGAGGTCACAGACCTATGATGATGTCTTAAAGTTAAGAGGGAGATGATAGAGCAAGTAACCAAGTTAGGCTTTCATACTATAGTAGTAGTGCCAGTGTGTGTAGAAAAACAATAAGGGAAGATGATTCCAAACCTATTTTTATCCATTGTACAGTTTTGTACTTCAGTTATCACAATACCTACATATGGTTTATATGTCAGTTCTATGAACACAACTCATATTCATGCACTTTCCATAGATTCGTGTACATTTCAAGTTCCTAGTATGAGGAGTTCCAGTTCACGCAGCAGTACGAATTATATTTCGTGAAATCATGAAATCGAAACTCAGGTCATGCAAATCATGACTTATATACTCATGATTTACAGTATATTCAGTTCCAGTACCCATTCCATACTTTTAATGATCACTAAAATTTAGTTTATATCATGTATGTCCTCAGTTTAGAGCTCTCTGAGGAATTCATATCATAGCATGTATTCAAGAAACCAGTTTAGTTTATGATATTTAGTTGATGAATCATATTTCAGAATCAGTTATGCAATCATGTTCCAAGTAATGCATGTTAATAATATTATGTCAGTTACCTTCATACAGTACTCTCAGTCTAACAAGTCTTATTTGAGAATGAATCTTCCAAAAGCGGAGACAATATAGTACCCCAAATTTTGGGCTAGTCTTTGATCCGTCGTTCCTACATGTATAAGCTATGATATAATTGATTCCCATTTAAATATGATTTTCATGATCTTTATTCTCATGTTTTATTTGCTTTTTAGGTGAAAAATATTCATAATAATCACTTAGAACAAAGTTGAGCTTAGATCCTTTGATTCGTCCAAAGTTTGACATTTAATTCTACAATGGTATATTTTCAACATGTTTAACATACATACAGTTTTGTAGATCGAGACCCACCAAATTGTAGATAATTGAATTATCTTTCCAACTATACCAATTTTGCCTAAATCCAATAACTGAGTAAAAAGTTATGGCATTTTTTGTGTGAGGCAGTAAGCCAATGCGATCTCAACGCGTCGTATTGACTGTACCCTGACACAAAAAACTAACGTGGATCCAAAGCTTTTTACATGCTAATTCAGTTCCTAAAAGGTCTAGGGACACTTTGGTCAATTCCCCTCACCCAAACATGCCCCTAACACTTAATTTCATCCCTAAAAATATTAGATACATTATTAATCATCTTTTTCTCTCCAACAAAACCCTAGCCTTCTCAAGAACACCAAGAAATCCGTGAAATTTTCTTCAAAAAAAGAATCAAAAATCATGTTTTCTAATTCAAGAATGCTTTCAAGATTGTGTTTCTCCTAAATTATTAAAACTTTAAGGTATGTGGGATTTCATCCATGGGTCCCTTTTCACCCATGGAGCCCAAAAATCCACTTTTTATGTAAAGAATGAATTTTTATGCTTGCTATGGAATTTTTTATGTTCAAGACATATTTAATTTCATATTCTCATGGTGTTTTAAGTTAATTCAACCCACGTGTGATTCCATGCAATACATTGAATTTTTCATGCCATGAATTTGAGTTGCCATGTTTAATTCAAGAGAATTCCATGACAAGATCCTATGTTCATGATTTTTTTTTAGAAATATTCCTATGTTTTAAATTCATGCTTACCATATATTTGATAAAAATCCGACATCCTATTTAATCAAGTTCAAGATAAATCCCCAAGTTATGAATGTTTCCAAGTAACTCTATTTTTCCCTCATGTTTAGGACTTTCATATGTTTGAGTTATGATCTTGACATGTTTTGATGAAGCACTCATGTCCTATGTCAAGCAAATAATATGTGAATTCAACAATTCATGATTTTAGTTATGTAATCATGCTATGCTCCCATGTTCAAGTTCATGATCCCTATGTGTTTGATGACTTGCCTACAAGAACAAGTCTTGATGTATGACCACTCATTATGTCCTCAAAGTTTTAGTATGATATAAATGTTATTGCTATCGAGTCCTAGGGGTATTAAATACCCAAAATCTAGCTGCTTTCTAGTTACAATACTTATAGAATAGTCTCAGAAAGGGTCACAAATAGTAGTACTCAATCCAGTTCAACCAGTTACTATAATTCAATGAACTCAGGCCAATTCAGTCAGTTAACAGGATTTAGTAAACTTAGTCCAGCTTAGTCAGTTAAAGAATTCAGTGAAACTCAGTATAGTTTCTATTTAGTATTTAGTTCAGGCCTCAGTAACCTCAATCAGTTCTAAAACTCAGTAATATTCCATCAATCAATAGAACTTAGTGAACTTAGTTCAGTTTAGTTAGATAGTTCAATCAGTAACAGTTCAGTCCAGCCTAGTACAGTTTTGAATTTAGTCCAGTATCTATATAGTTGGGAGAATAATTCAGAACCGAGTGAGCCCAACGATGGGGAATCACCTTCCAATAGAGGGTGTGATCCTTAGAAATAGTCCTTGCATTCCAGAACTACATAGCCAGTATAGGTTGAGACATCAACCTACTAGTTGAGGGTTGATGAGGTGCTTTAAACTTCTATTTGAGGGTACCACTGTTCTTATTTAGACAACCTACCAGATGAGGGTAACTCAGTTTGTCTTTACCTATGATAAGGTACTAACACCCTTCTAGCTGGGGTTATAGGTTAGACCCCAATCAGTTCAGAGGGGGGCATATCGATTAGATTATTACTAACCATAGTCTAAGTATAGAACTCAGTACAGTTCTACAGATTTAGGACTATCAGATACAATTACCTAGCTCAGTAAAGAACTCAGTCAGTTCTACAGAATTAGGGTTGTTAGAAATAGTCACCTAGTTATCAGTAATCTGAAATATCAGTAACCCAGTTATCAGAATTTAGTATTCAGTATCAGTACATTATCAGTTACAGCCTCAGTTATAGTCTTAGTTATAGTCTCAGTTTCAATCCCAGTTATAGTCTCCATTGCAGTCCTAGTTACAATCTCAATTATCATCTTAGTTACAGTCACAGTCACAGTCTCAATCCAGTAAGTAGATCAGTAACTTAGTTTAGTTTTAGGTTTGCTTAACCATAACATATAGTTATCAGTTATCCAGTTATCAGTATTTTAGTACCTAAGTTTATAGATTATTTTAGAATCATGTTATATGGTTGGTCTTACATTTAAAAATATACAATTTTATTGAATTCATGCTTAGTTATCTCATGTTACTTTGTCAGTCCTTATCTCATATGCATAATACTCTACAGTTTCTATCCAGTTAATCAAACTAAGTACACTTCAGTCTTATATTCCCAGAATTCAGCTATTAGTGATTCAGTTAATCAGATAAGTTAGTATGTTAATGTATTTGTGCTCAGTGTGATTGTAAATTCAGATCCTCAATTTATGTCAGTCTCCATTACATAGTTTCAAACATAGTATTCCTATAATATCCATGTTTTATCATATCCCAACTTTGGTTATACTTATATCATTAAAGTAAAGTTTAACAGAAAATAAGTGTAGAGATTCATCATCTTATAAGAGAGTGTTTGTCACTCATACTTTAAGATATTTTAGTTTTCAATTTATTCCAGCCTATTGGTGAGTTTACTTACACTTAGCATGCATATTTTACGATTATGTATAAAATCAGTTTTACTTATTGAATTCACCCCTGCATACTCAGTACATTCTAGAAGTACTAATCCACATATACATCTGTGTGGCTACATTATTTCATAATGTAGGTACCATTTATAGTCCGCACCTCACAATCAAATAGTTACAAATTCTAGCCAACAGGTGATGAGTTCTTCTACTTCTGCAACTCCAGACAGTTTTTATTTCATGTACAGTTAATTTACTTTCATGTCTATTGATTAGTGGTAGTTGGAGTCATGTACCAGCTATCTATAGTTAGTATAGTAGAGGCTTCATAGATGTCAGTCTTGTAATTTCAGTTCTCTATTCAGTTTTTATTAGATTGTAAACTTAATCAGTGTTGTGTCTATTTTAGATTTTCAATATGATTATGATCCCGCACAATAGAACAAGTATTTATTATGTTATAATTTAGTTGCTTAACAGTATGCCAGTTCATGGGTTAGCTTGGGATCACTTATGGTTCCAAGCACCGTGTGACGACTAAGCATAGTCTCAGGCCGTTACAGGTAACACCATATCTTTATATAACTAGGTATAAATATATATAAGTATATAACTAAGTTCTACTCAAAGCACCACCTAGATCATCATATATTTATTTTAAGGCCTCAATATTATCCTCTCAGGATTTGGTACTATCATACTTTGGGTTTCCAATCCATATGTCTAAACATAAAATAAGCATGCACAATAATGCAAATGTAAGGTAGAAGAGGCCAAAAACTGACCTCAAATTCTAATACCAAAACAATGACACATCTATCAAAAACTAGACATAATAATGATCAAAATAGTGATTATAACAATATTAATAACAGTGCGTGTAACTGGCAATATTAAACACCAAATACCTTGCTAAGACTATGTGTACCCTCATCGCCTATGGATCGGATGGTTTAATTAGTATACAATAACATAAGGCATAGTCATTACCCATATCTATGTAGCCCTCCCATATAAGCTGATTGACATCGAGACATACTAGTGATAACTGATGCGCATGCAAGTATGAACACAATAGAATCCAAAATATCATAAACATCATCATCATTATCCTAATCATTGTCATTTTCACAATAATTATCAGCATCATTGTCCAAATCAAAATTATCATCCAGCCTTTTTGGGTATATATATGTATATATTTGCCATATATAGTGCTAGTTAGACTCGAATCGGTAGATTTGCATATAAGCACATCAATATAATCATTCTTTGGCCTTTATGGGTATCATCACATCATCTTAATATCATCTTTCCTTGTTGGGTATCATCATATCAACATAATATCCTCCGGCCTTATCGGGTACCATTATATCACATAATCTTTTCCCTCCTTGCCGGGCATCATCATACCACCATAATATCAGAGTCAATATCAAATAATAGGAAGCGAACCCCACAAGAGAAAAGGTAAAGTGCAAGCCCTTCGAGGTCTAAAGTAAAGAATAAGCCCCATAAGGGTTAAAGTAAATGATCATGAAAAGAGAAGCAAGGTAACGAATCCACCTATAATTCATTGTTCATCATTAATGTCACCTTATCAATAAACATATATATATATATATATATATATATATATATATATCATAGGTGCACAGACTCAAGTTGTGTCTAAAAGAGTGTAAATTCGTAAATCCATTGCCCAGAATGATCTTTGGGACTAAATAATTATAAAGTGTAGAAAGGATTGAAATATCCCATGACCGTAGTACATAATAGAGTTAATTCATGGACAAAATCAATCTCGGTCAAATCCTTAAATCACCATTTTTAACCTCTTTCATACATATAGATTATTCATTAAGCTAGGCGGTTATCATTGTAAAGAAATCTATTTTTAGATGCAAAGTTAGTTTTAACTCTTATTTAGGAAGAATAGTCAATTTATCACATTTAAATAGAATCACATCATTAACCGATATAATGATCATGGATGTACCGAATCTATGTATGCCATCATAGGTATTCAAAAATTGGAATCATTAATATCATATCCCTTCTTTCTCTATCCCACACCAAGAAGATGTATATATAAACATACATATGTTCATAAAGGACAACCATATTCTTTACAAGAATAATTACTTCCCACATATCCAACTCATATCATAACTCGACTCATGGTCCAATAATGTGGCTAGAACTATTACAATATTAATATCACAACCTTAGGCCCACATACATATACGAAACTCATATCAATAAACGTGTATATAAATCATCATATATTTATAATTTATAGCGTATTCGTGAAGCTTAAAATCTCTATCAGCCATTAAGCATATCTATAACAATTAGGTATATCACATCTATTAGACATCTCATGTCTTTAGGTCATATATCATCACTATAAGGAATGCCATCTCTATATTCCAAATATTATGTCTAAGAGGAATAACATCTCTAAAGGACAGTATCATAATTCAGGGAAAGTCATCATAATTTCCCAAGCCATGAAGTAAACTAATTCTATAGGATCAATAGTATCAGCTAGGCCTAATATCTACAACTAAGTCCACAAGGGCTAACCATGTCTTAGCCTAAGGTGGGACAAAAAAAACCAATTCTAATCCTCAATTTCCATATTTAGGCTATTTACACCCTAAACTAGGCTAAGGTATCTAGTACAACTTTTAAATGACAAGTAAGCCATAGCCAATCCTAAGATTGAAACTTCGTCGAGAAATATGGGAATTTGTATTAATTCTAATCAAATTACGATTAAAGATCACTAGACTATCCCAACTAAGTTTCAGCAAACTAATCATGTTTCCAACACTTAAACCTTATCCCAAACAAAGCATCATATTATGTCCACACTACAAATTAGTTCAATCTAGGTAGAAGGCAATAGGATTCTAAATTAGTATTAAGCAGTTCACCTTATGGGTTAAAATTCTCATTTAATCCCCAAACATTAATTATTAAGATTTAGTCATTCTATCTATAATCAAACTTAATATTCAAATTCATATGCAATATATAACACACATCATCTTACGGAGAAGAGAAGAGAAAAGCCAACCTCAAAGCCTAACCGAAAAACCTTACATCATTCACCAACACCATCTTCACTTCAAAATCTCAAAGTGACATCATACTATAAAATTTATAATCTACTCATCAATACAAGAATAACAATACTCATATTGCACTATTGTGCTTCGGGTCAAAGAACGACACTAAAAACCCCAAATGGGTCCCACTTATGGAAATCATATTTTTAGGTTAGCCTAAAGTTCACACGTGATAAGGGAATAATAACCCTCAAAAATTGTTGAAAATAAAGTTAATTTGGGGCTAAAATCAATCACTAAGCTATGTTGGGCTTTTGGGTCAAGAACCAAGAATTTCATCTAAGACGTAATGAAATCTGACCTTAATTCAGATGATAATCATGATAAAAGATGTTAGTCAAGGTCCAAATTCATCCATAAGACTCAATTTTGAGTGATCATACCAATTTAGGGTTTTTTAGCTCTCAAGTTTGAAGAGAAAATAACCCAAATCGCGACATTGGGGTTTATTTATAGCCCCTTCAGGTAAAGAGATGTCGCTATCATCATCACTTAGACTGTAATTACCCAAGGAAATTTCCATAGTGTTCACTATGATCGCCATAGGGTGATCGTGTTCCCTTTTGTGTGATCGCGATACACTAGATACTAGCAAACTTGGAAAATTTTCTAAGTTTCTAACAACGCCACAGGACTCATTCGAAATCATATTATCACAAATGAACTATGTAATTATACTAAATTTGATGTTTTAAATTCATTGGAAAAGTTAGATTTTTCATTCGAGGTCATTTCGGCCAAATGTCTATCCCACACTCAAATTACTATTTTTTTCAACTTTTCAACCAATTGGTCAAAATGAGCTAGGTGCATTGGGACCCAAACCAAAGGTATACCTAGCCTAAAATTGATATTTTGGAGCTACTGGCATAGTCAGAATTCATATAAAAGATTTTTTTTATTAAAGTTTTTGCTCGGTGTCTATTTGGAACAACCAATGACTTCCAAATATTTAATTAGCTCTAATGACTAAATAAACAACCCGATAATCGAACGGACAGTCCTAGTAGGTAATTAGCTATGGGAAATTACTAAAAACTAAAATATGTGGAAATATGGAAAATTACTTGAAGGTCATTACACTTGTGTTAGATTTTATAGACTTATATGCCCATGTTACTATGTTAGACATAGTCGAGACTAATAAACCTTTAGTATAACATTTTCTATATAACTCAATGGATTTTTATGATTTCCTAAATTATGTCATGGTTATGATGGATATATTATTGAGCCTAAGGTCGTGTTATGTTATAGTTATGCAAGATAAGTTATTGGGCCCAAGGCCTGTCTAGGATATTGGTTTGATTTAGGGAAGTGTTTTATCCTTGTAAAGGACATGACCATAGTTTATAGACATGTCATTCTTATGATTGTATTATTTGGATACTGGTGATGGAATTCATAGATTCGGTACATATGATAACAAAAGTTTTAAATGGTATGATTCTAACTAAAATATGGCTTTATTACTCCTTTTCCTTAAAATTGATTTATTCCCACTTTTCACTTTTAAAATGGATTTATTCATAGCAGGAATTGAAGCATCTTAATGAGTAAATGATAAACCTTTGAGACAAAAATGATGTTTTAGAGATTTGACTAAGATAGATATTTTTCCATAATTTTTCTACTACTATTTACCTCAATTGAGAGAGATTTTGACACTTTCTGCACTCTTATAGTTATTTAGTCCTAAAGTTACCCTAGGCAAATGAATTATGAACTTTTATTTTTAGCCATGATTCTAGCCCACATAATTTTATATGTATATATATATAATTAGTACTAAACAGAGTGCATAGATGATGATTATTATTATTGGAAATCCTGGATTGAGATCAGGTCAGTGCATATGGGTACTTCTGAACCCCCTATGAGCCCTGTCATTTGTAAGACATTATGTCAGAGAAGATAGGTCATTGTAAGTCCTTCCTTTATGAGTCTTTGAGCTGGAGGATGTGTATAACTGGGTTACATTATGGTACTTGGATCGGTTATGGTATTATGGGATTTCTTTACATTAATCCTTTCATGTGAATTATCTATCACCAATATATGCTTATATCTATCAGCCTTATGAGGGTTGCATAGGTATAAGTAATGAGTATGGCTTGTGGTATGGTGTATGATGATAGGACCTTTCAAGTTATGGGTCTTGATTTAGGTATTATTTATTTAGGTTAGCCAGCTACTTTACATTGTTATCATTATTATTATGGTTAGTTCATGACAAGTTGATTATTGGACTGGTACTGAGATTTGAGGTATGATTATGATTCCTTTACCTTATAGTTATGTTATTACACATTATTATTCCATGGTTTGGTATTATAGTTTTAGACCCTGATATTATGATTTTTTTCATTATAGTTGCTTATTTATGGTAATTTTCTCATCTTTAGACATGTGGATTAGAGACCTTGATTATATTAGAACTAGTTCCTACTATGATTAGGAGGCCTTGAGATACTATGTTGATTACTAAGGTTGTAGGTTGATTACTTAGGTTGTACCCTTGAGCTACCCTTGTTATGTTTTTGCATCTATCTATAGTAGTTATGGTATAATCATATAGCCCTCACTTCTTACATTTATTCTTGTTGTATATCAATTATTTGGCCTTGTATATGTGTATATACAAATCCTTCTTCAATTCTTTATTCATATAATGGCCAGAGAAATATGGTATAGTGCTAGGGTCCTAGAGTATGGTTAGAATATGATAGTTTTTTCTTATTGTCTCCTTAGATTTACTATGTAGTTATTGGATAGTTGGGTGTAGTTTAAATTCTTGCTTGTATTAAATTTATATTTTCATTATCATTGGAGATCAATCGGTACTTGCCTACTAGTACCATGTGGTTGATACTCATACTACACTTTTGCAGCGTACAGATCACAGTCTGAGTTCTTGCTATTCTTATGTTCTTCATATGGAGTAGATATGGTTCAAAAACATATGGTGAGTTCTTGGCATTTAATGTAGTGTTATTCTCCCACTTATGTAGTAGACTAGTCTCTATGTTGTATTCATAAATGGTTTGTATCAATATATTTATATTGTACTTCATTTTGTAAGTCTTATTACATTAGAAGCTACTGTACCAATTCTACTAGGTTTTGGAACTATTTTATGTATTTTAGTGATTTACTAAATTTATTCCGCATTCTTCCTTTATTTCTCTTAGTAGTCCATTACTAATAGTTCTAGTCTATAGGGTTGTCTTACCTACTGGTCAGTTATAGTAGGTGCTATCATGACCTTAGGAAGTGGGTCATGATAAATATGCTCATTATCTCTATCTCAGGCACACTTCTACGCATCATCCCATCAATACAATACAAAACAAGTTGTAATAACCCTTCAGAATATTTTCCATATTTCTTCTTATTTTTGTCGTATGAGCTTTTCCATAGATTCCCTAAGTCATTTATGACTTTTTGGGACTGACAGTTTGGTTACCAAACAGTTTGTTTGGTTCTTAGAGCCAATTCCCTATTTTAAAATCTTCGCTTGTTCTAAATGGCCATGAGCAAAAGCTTCAGTAAAAATAATCATGAATGCAAATTCCAACTTTGCCAATAGTTCTAAAATATAAATTTTATGCTAGGTAGGCCTTTGGCTTACATCTAGATGAACCCGAGCTTATTTCAACATATTGGTCGAAAAGTTGAAAAATTAAAAATATAGGTGTGGGACCCATATTTGATCGAATCGACCTCAGATAGAACATCTAACTTCTCAATTACGTTCAAAGTGATGAATTTAATTTGGTTACATTATTCATTTATATGTATCAAATTCTGAATAAATCCCAAGGCATTAGTGGAAAGCTGGAATAATATCAAAGTTTCATCTTATAGCTAGTCCCTCTAATATTGCACCACTTGAGTGGCGATAGAACCAGTGTATATATAGAGGGTAGAGTGATCACACTAAGTGTGAGGTTACACACCTAGGTGTGCCATTGGAACATCATATTACTTAGAAGGGGTATAAATTAAATAGACTTCTTAGGTTGTGAATTAGCCCATTTCTCTCTAAAATCTTGAGAAAAACTCCCTAAAGAGTGATAAATCAAAATTGAGACTTATGCGTGACTTAGGAGCTTGATTAACATCTATTTTCATGGTTGTCATCCGAATTAAGGTAATATTACACCCTTTTCTTAGTGAATTTTCATGAATTCTTTACCAAAAATAAATAGCTTGAGGGCTTGATTTTATCCCCAAAGTATCTTGGTCTTCACTCATTGTTGAGTGTTACGATTCCTTGATCATGTATCAATGTTGGGTTGGCCTAAAAAATGTGATTTCCATAAGTGGGACCCACTTGGGGTTTTTGTTATCATTTTTGGAGCCGAAGCACAATGGTGAAATATGGATATCATTGTTCTCGTATTAATGTACAAAATGTGATTTTGATAGCCAGACATCTTGAGGATACTTCTCAAAAGGGAAAAGAAAAGTTTAGTAGTTTGTTGAGATTTTTTCAGCATTGAGGTAGGCTAGGTTTATCCCTTGTTAAATTGATCTACTTAATAGTATATTTTTAATATTGTGTTTGACTGGGATGGAATTTAGGTGTTGGTTTAATGAATTGCAAGACTTAGGGTCAGTTGGACCATTTAGGTTATTTTGAAACCGTAAGATTAAATCCAATAGCTTGTTCCCTTGTGCTTTAGGTGAATTAGACTTTATCCATCATTCTTAGCATGACAATGACTTAGGTTACTAAAATTAGGCATCGTTAACCTAGTTACCTATCTTTTGGGTAAATTACCTATCTTAGGCCAAATTAAGTATTAACATCTAAAAGTACATTGTGATACCTTATGCCTTGTTCTGGTAGAAATTTAGCAAAATTGGAACTTGAGGATTAGAGTGGACTCTTAATCCACCCTAGGATATGACACATGTTAGCTTTGGCAAACCTTTATGCCTATTAGATTCTTGAAAAGGGGTAATGAGGTTAGGGTGAGAAATCGTGGTACTTGATTATATTATGTGATACCCCGAGTATTTCACATTAAATATTTCGCTCCCAAATGTGTCGAGTCGTTAAAGCCTTTTTATCTTGCCAAGAGAAGCTTAGCACTAAAAAAAAAACAAAATTGCTATGTGTTGAAACTTTCTCATTTAGACCTCTGATCTTCGGGTATTAATTTGACGACCTTTCCAATATCTGCTTTTTATTTTCAAGTTGCTTGCAATGTGGAATGGTCGTAATACATCCCGAGTGAGTTCCAGAATTTTTGGAGTAGCATAAGGGTACGTTTGGGTGCCCAAAACAGTGGCACCATGCAATTAGCATGCTCCAGAATTTTAAGCATTTCAGGGCCAACTTCAAACGATCATCACTTCCTGAATATAAAGAACTGGGAGATCTGTTATATATCAAACGAAAGCTCTTTGGATCTTCTTTCCAATGCAATTGGTTTCGCCCTATTCCAACATCAGAGTAATAAGTTAAGATCAATTTATTTCAGCATGTCAAATTAGTAACTGAGGGACGAATTTGATTTTGGTCAACTTTGGTCGATCATAACTACTTATATATGACAAAATGGGTGGCATACCATATATAAAATTAAATATCTTTGAGTTAGATTTCCAATGATATAAATTTTGCAAAAATCCAATACCCGAATGAGGAGTTATTCAGTTTTTTGTGGCCAACGTATGCAGGATTTTTCTGTCATTTTTCAATTTCCTTAGGGGCAATCCAGTCATTCACCCTTTCCCCATTTCCTGGAAATAAGCATAAAAACTGACTTTGGCCATCAAAGTCTATTATTTTCAAAAATATTCCAAGAAAGAAACCCTAAACCTCTAAATTCCCCTTCCTAAATCTTTCAATTCCACCATGGAAATTCCAAATTAATCCGATAAATGAAGTCCCCGTTCTGAGTTCTTCGAGATGCACCAATCAATTTCATGAATAGTGTTCCGAGGCAAGAATTCATTCCAATCTTTAATTTTAAGGTATGTGGGGTTTGAACAAGAATAATTCTTCCGTTCTTGTGCCCGTATCTTTAATTTTTATTATGGATTATTATGAGTTTGGCAAATGAATTAATTTTCAGGATATCTTACCATGAGATTTTGGTTATGTATATATGTAAATTGTTCAAGCTTGCCAATTATGATTATTTAATGGATTCATATGGTTCTGTAAGTTGAATTATGTCTAAATAATTAAATTATGAACTTATAAAGATTTGAATTGTAAGTTTTGAATCACATGAGTATTTGACTATTTTCGTTCTATGAATTGAGATTTAATATTAGAATTCTTGGTGTTTCTATCAAGAATTGATATATTTTGAACATGTATCCACGTTTTAAGTTCAAGAATGAATTATTGGTATTTTCAAGTATTTTCGAGCCATGTGTTAAATTGTGAGCTTCCTTATGACGATTTGAGTTATTGGGTATATTAATATCGAAGTTACAATGAGTCTTGGTATTTTTGGATGGTTTTGATGATTTAAATTGTTGAAAATATTACGTATTGAGTCTTCATATCCTTGTCCAAATGTAGAGTCGGTTATGATTCAATGCATTGATACCTTGTTGACGTTGAGTAAGATTAAAATGTTTTGAGAAAAAATGTGTTGAGTTAGGAATCCACAAATTGATATGATTTGATAAATGAGAAAGAGATTTGATTTGTTCTTTATGATAGACACTTGTGATGTTGTGGTAGATTTCCTAATGCGTTCTGAGCTTGTCGGGGAGTAGTACTTAGCATCGAGAGGGAAATTTGGTATTTCCCCAAACCTATGTGCCACCGTAGGGTTGTTTGATGATGATACTATTGGCTAGAGATCCTAGTTGTGATTATTCCAGTTTTAAGGTCGTACTCCCTGGCAAAGAGTATGACGCTCCCGCCAACGAGAGTTTCAAACGTTGGTATTCCATGTAGCTCACGTGGAGTTGTCGGTTATAGGAAAATCCCGTGTCCATCAGATTAAGTTTCTTGAATTACCGAGTCACTCCGAGATTTGAGTCAAAGAGTTGAGATATTTATGATGTTTTATGGTCATTTATGATGATTTATAATTACCTATGATGATTTTTGATGATATGATAATTTATGATGATTTATCATAATTTTTGATTTATAATGATTTATGTGGATTACGAGATTTTATCATATGAACTATTTATTATGAAATTATGAAAAGTATGATTTGATATAAATCAAGCCAAGTGAGTCATCATTGTTCGTATGCATGTTTTCATGAAATTGATTATACTATTTATATTATTGTATGCACCCCCACATACTCAGTACATTTCAAAATGCTTACCCACATATTTTCATGGGCTACATTCTTACCAAAATATAGGTACAAGCTATAGCGCACATATTATGTTCAGCTGGGTCGCAGCTCTCGATCAGTAGGTGATTAGTCCTTTTGATTCAGGGAATTGAGTTGTTCATATTTGAGATGTATTGTATTTTTTGTATTCAGTCGTATTGAATAGGGGTAGTTGGGACTCATGACATGGCTATCTTTGGTCAATACTTGTAGAGGCTTCATAGACAGTCACTAGTAGTTAGTGTATTCAGTTTCAGATTTGTATATATATGAGCAGAATTGTGACCATGTAAATTTACTTTCATGTTGGTCAAACTAAGTTATGGGTTATTTCTGCATTATTCCTTCTATTTTATGTATTTTATTCAGTTGCTTTGGGTTATGCCAGATAAAGGGTTATCTTGGGGTCACTTGTTACCTTAAGCACCGTGTGATGTCTCGGGATCCGATTTTGGGGTGTTACAAGCTTGGTATCATAGCACAGAGTTCAAGTGTCCTAGGGTGTCTATGAAGCCATGTCTAATAGAGTCTTGCAGACCGGTACAGAGACGTCTGTACTTTTCTTTGAGAGGCTACAAGGCATTTAGGAAAATGCTACCTTTCTTTCAAGTCGTAGATCATGTTGTGGAAATTTTCATTAAGAAATTCATACGGGTTCATATTTTGCATAAATTGGGCCATTTCGCCTTATTCTAAAATACCGGATATTGTCAAGCGTAAATCCTTATAGATGGTGCTTTCTTAGATAATCTCCTCTGATATTACGGGCTGGTAAGTGAGCTAGAAAAAAAATGATTTCATTAGTGCTCTTGAGTTCCTAAAAATTAAGGTGTCATATGTACGTTCTTGAAGGTTGTGCATTAAGCCTATATCGGAAGTGTTTTTGGACTTCTCACTAGAATTCATGAAGTGATTTCGTATTTTCCTTATTCGTGTACTAATGTTGAGATAGGGTGATTAACTAGTTCCAATTTCCTCTCTTGATTATATTCTTGGTCTTACTAGCAAAGGTTCCATAGCTTTTAAGGTAAAGCGAGACACATATTCTCGGATCCTTGATTATGGTATACCAGGCTTTTATTTCTTGAAAATATTTTTTGATCGTCTTTTGATGAAAACTTGAAGTCTAGTGAAGCCGTGTGGGGCTTATTTCAATTCACTAGCATAATTGTTTTGATATTTATTTCCTTTTTCAAAATACAAAATCAAAGTCTAGTGAAGCCGTGTGAGGCCTGTTTCGATTCACTAGCAGCTGGCTGTTTACTCTGTTGTTCTTGCATTGGCTAGAAACGTGGTGAAAGGCGGTTTTAATAAATTATTATGTCATAGGCCATGGAATTATGGATGATTATTGTCGTTATGAGGTTTTGGTGGACTAGTATGTTTGGGGTGTTTGTTAGATGGAAATGGTTGTTGAGTGTTGTTAATCGTAGTCAGAGTGAATTGTTAAGTTTGTATAGTGGGTGATGAGAAAAATGAATTTAATGATTGCATTGCTACGACGTTAGTGATAGGGAGGATATTTAGTAGGTTTGAACTGTATGAATGGGAGCTTAAGTATATTTATTTGTGATCAAGTGTGATATTGTGTGTTGAGGTTGTAGTATGCTCAAGGTGTTATGGGGATTTTTTAAAGTTATTAAATACTAAGTGGTTAGTGTTATCCTTGATCGAGTAAGTATGAATGAGGATATGTGGTATACGATGTAATTGTGAGTTAACTTGGGCATTAGAGATTGACGAGGGTGTTAGTTTGAGATGTGATGTTAGTTAAGTACGAAGAAGTTAGTATGGTTTAGCGAAGGTTTGATGTATCCATGGTAAGTGCTAGAATCTAAGCTGCGGAGTGCATGAATTGTTGTATGATAACTTTTGAAGTTGTCTAAGTTGGTGGGTATTTGAGAGTTATGTTAAGAATGGGTTTTGCGCTCGTAGGTGTAGTTATGTTGGTTAAGTTATTGATCTTGTGTATGGGTATATCTGTGGACCTGGAGTAAAGCGAATTCCGTGAACTAGAGTTTGTATGGTGATTCGTTGACTCAGAGTGTTGGCTTAAGTCTAATGGGGAGATAGTAGAAAAAATAAATTAAGTTAAGATTGCGGGATTCAGGTAGGTGTATCGGTGGGTTGCAAGTTGGTGGTAAGAAGTAGTGGTGTTGGTCCTATTTTACCCCAGCATTTTCAATGACTTTGATATTTTCTCAAGCCTTATATTTCATTCCCTTGATCATAATACATGTTTATGCATATCATTGGAAAACATGTATTCTCCTAACTATCGAAATATGGAGCCCTAATTTTTCTTGCGGGCGAAATCGACATTCCATAAGCTATAAACTCCAAAATCAAGTTACGCGGTTCATAATGCATATGCTTAAGTTTTATTGTATGTTCAGGTTCAGTCCACCGGCAACACCCTTAGCGACCAATAAGATTTAATTTATGCCCTGGGTGTCCTTAATCTTAAATCTTGATTCTAGTTGAATTCATGCATTTGATGCCCTAGTTCTCCTGCCTCAATAACCGCACCAAGTCATACATGATATCCCTTCATATTCTACCCTTTCATGACTTTCCATTTATCGAGGGAGTGTGGATGAACAGTTGTGACGATAGGAGAGAGTGAGCAGGTTTTTGTTGATAAAGATTATGGCATGTTCATTTTAGCTAAGGTGACAATTGTGGAGTAAGCTTGAGGCTAGGCTTTTATTGGATGTCATGGTTAATTGAAGCATTTCGTGTTGTGTTTGTAAAAGTGGTTGTGTGATGGTTTATCTAGGTTTGTAGGTGGGGAATTATTGAAGTGAAGTGTTTTGCATGGCTTAGTTAATTGGAAAAGTTAGTGAGCATTTTCTTAAGAATAGTGCCCAAAAATTGTCTTAATAAAGGATTGTAGAATTTAAAAAAGGTGTTTTATGGGTGTTGATTAGGAGTGTATACGTAATTATAAAGATAGGCTTGAACATCATGTGTGTATATATGGATGGAGATTAAAGTTTATATTATCGATAAGTTTTAGTGTCTATGTTGATTTAGAAGTCTAAGCTAAAAGCTCTTGTAAATTGATCTTGCATAGCACTCATGTATTGTGAATATATCTCCTGTCTGAGGATATTAGTCTCAAGCCTTGGCCTTGCTATAAGTTGAAATGTGTATATGCCTATGAATAATTTCCTAAGCTTCATGACTTGTTGATATGAATATGATGGTTGAAAATGGTGAGTATTAAGTGGATTAGAGTTGATTGAGTGGTAATAAGAATTATTTGTGAGATGAGGAATTATAACAATGTGGATGTGTGTAAATTTATAATTCGGAATGGTGCTATGTTACGGTGTTAGTTGGAGGAATTGGTGACTCCAAATTAAGCTTGAAAATGAGGAGAGAGAGTTTGGCTTAGTTAGATTTGAATAGCCAAGATTGCAAATGCCATGTGAGAATTATGAATTGAATCAAGTAAGTTTGGTATTTGGGGAAAATAGTATTGCAGAGAAAGGGTGTGTGAAGCATATTGATAAGCTTGAAAGTAAGTTGTACTGCATGGGGTCTAGTACTTTTATTTTGATATAAGACTGATCGACCTACGCTTCGTACTTAAAATTGGGGTCGAGTTATAAATTCTTATTTCAATATACATATATTGCTCGGACCATATCCCAAACCCAATTGCTTCCTAATAGCGTTGAAATTTCCTTGGAAAGATTTTGAATGATGTCCTAAATAAATGAGAGTGTGTCATGATTCGGTCCGTGCACCTAGAAATTCAACTTGATAGTTATTCCGACGGATTCATATATTTCTTCCATCTTCCGATGTAATCTAATCTCACTACTTGAAGTTTCGTGAGCATAACCATTTCAAGAATGATTTATTTGCGTCGAAGCGAGTTAACAAATTCTATTTAGCCTTTGCTTTTGTTTTAGACCCAAGTATTAAGCCATGGGTCGATCATAAAGTGTCCCGTGTATCAATTAGTATTAGTCGGGGAGAACCGAGCCAAAGAGGGAGATATTGTGATATCCCGAGTTTTCATATCCTAGATCTTTTATCTCTTTCTTTGTGAATGCAGATTTAAATCGAAGTTAATAATTTTTCCTTCGTCCAACTCTTTTAGTAATAGACTCAACTATGTTGTTGTGATTATCATGATCTTATACGTTGGAAAGTACTCCAAAGCTTATAAAAATATAAACTTGTTCATCAAGCTATTTTAGTTGCGTATCCTCAATTTTCTTTGCCTTCCTAATCTAACAAGCGACATTTGGGGACGAATGTTTCCAAGGAGGAGATGATGTGATACCCCGAGTTTTTCCCGTTAAATATTTCGCTCCCAATTATGTCGAGTCATTACAGCCTTTTTATCTAGCCAAGAGAAGCTTAGCACTCAAAAAAAAATAAAAAAATTTGCTAAGTGCTGAAACTTTCTCATTTAGATCTCAGATCTTCAGGCATTTATTTGATGACCTTTTCGACATCCGTTTTTTGATTTTCAAGTTGCGTTGTGATGGGAAAAGGTCGTAATACATCCTGAGTGAGTTTCAGAATTTTTGGAGTAGCATAAGGGCACGTTTGGGTGCCCAAAACAGTGGCACCATGCGATTAGCATGATCCAGAAATTTTCAGCATTTCAGGGCTAACTTCAAACGATCATCACTTCCTGAATAAAAGGAACTGGGAGATCTACTATATATCAAACGAAATCTCTTTGAGTCTTCTTTCTAATTCAATTGGTTTCACCCCATTCCAACATCAGAGTAATAAGTTACGATCAATTTATTTCAGCGTCTAAAATTAGTAACTGAGGGACGGATTTGATTTAGGTCAACTTCGGTCGATCATAACTCCTTATATATAAATAACTGGGTGGCCTACCATATATAAAATTAAAGATCTTTGATTTAGCTTTCCAACTATATAACTTTCGTAAAAAGCCAATACCCAATCGAGGAGTTATTCTCTTTTTCGTGGCCAAGGTAAGCAGGATTTTTCTTCCACTTTTCAATTTCCTTAGGGGCAATCCAGTCATTTTAACCTTGCCCCATTTTCTGGAAATAAGCACAAAAACTGATTTTGGGCATCAAAGACTATTATTTTCAAAAAAATTCCAAGAAAGAAACCCTAAACCTCTAAATTCCCCTTCCTAAATCTTCCAATTCCAACATGGAAATTCCAAATTAATTCGATAAATGAAGTCCCCGTTCCGAGCTCTTTGAGATGCACCAATCAATTTCGTGAATAGTATTCTGAGGCAAGAATTCATTCCAATCTTTAATTTTAAGGTATATGGGGTTTGAACAAGAATAATTCTTCTGTTCTTGTGCCCGTATCTTTAATTTTTATTATGGATTATTATGAGTTTGGCAAATAAATTTATTTTCAAGATATCCTACCATGAGATTTTGATTATGTATATATATAAATTGTTCAAGCTTGCCAATTATGATTACTTAATGGATTCATATGGTTCTGTAATTTGAATTATGTCTAAATAATTCAATTATGAACTTATAAACATTTGAATTATAAGTTTTGAATCACATGAGTATTTGACTATTTTCGTTCTATGAATTGAGATTTAATATTGAGATTCTTGGTGTTTCTATCAAGAATTGATATATTTTGAACATGTATCCATATTTTAAGTTCAAGAATGAATTATTGGTATTTTCAAGTGTTTTCGAGCCATGTGTCAAATTTTGAGCTTCCTTATGACGATCTGAGTTATTGGGTATATTGATATTGAAGTTGCAATGACTCTTGGTATTTTCCGGATGGTTTTGATGAGTTAAATTGTTGAAAATATTACGTATTGAGTCTTTATATTCTTGTCCAAATGTCGTGTCGGTTATGGTTCAATGCATTGATACCTTATTGATGTTGAGGAAGATTAAAATATTTTAAGATAAAATGTGTTGAGTTAGGAATCCACAAATTGATTTGATTTGATAAATGAGAAATAGATTTTATTTGGTATTTATGATAGACGCTTGTGATGTTGTGGTGGATTTTCTAACGCATTCTGAGCTTGTCGCGGAGTAGTACTTAGCACCGAGAGAGAATTTTTGTATTTCCCCAAAGCTATGTGCCACCGTAGGGTTGTTTGATGATGATATTATAGGATAGAGAGCCCAATTGTGATTATTCCAGTTTTAAGGTCGTACTCCCTAGCAAAGAGTATGACGCTCCCTCCAACGGTGGTTTCAAACCTTGGTATTCTACGTAGCTCATGTGGGGTTGTCAGTTATAGGAAACTCCCGTGTCTATAAGATTAAGTTTCTTGAATTACCAAGTCACTCCGAGATTTGAGTTAAAGAGTTGAGATATTTATGATGTTTTATGGTCATTTATGATGATTTATAATTACCTATGATGATTTTTGACTATATGATAATTTATGATGATTTAGGATAATTTATCATATTTATGATTTATAATGATTTACGTGGATTATGAGATTTTATCATATGAACTGTTTATTATGAAATTACGAAATGTATGATTTGAGATAACTCAAGCCAAGTGAGTCATCATTGTCCGTATGCATGTTTTCATGAAATTGATTATACTATTTATATTGTTGCATGCACCCCCACATACTCAGTACATTTCAAAGTGCTGACCCACATATTTTCATGGGCTACATTCTTACCAAAATATAGGTACAAGCTGTAGTGCACATATCATGTTCAGCTGGGTCGGAGCTCTCGATCGGCAGGTGATTAGTCCTTTTAATTCAGGGACTTTAGTTGTTCAGATTTGAGTGTATTGTATTTTCTGTATGCATTCGTATTGAGTAGGGGTAGTTGGGAGTCATGACCCGACTATCTTTGGTCAATGCTAGTAGAGGCTTCATAAACAATCACTAGTAGTCAGTGTACTCAGTTTCAGATTTGTATATATATGAGCGAAATTGTGACTGTGTAAATTTCTTTCATGTTGGTCAAACTAAGCTATGGGTTGTTTCTGCATTATTCCTTCTATTTTATGTATTTTATTCAGTTGCTTTAGGTTATGCTAGATGAAGGATTAGCTTGGGGTCATTTGTGAGCTTAAGCACTGTGTGACATCTCGGAATCTGATTTCAGGGTTTTACATATTATTATTATATGTGAAGATTGATTATATTTATATTTATGCTATTGATTATACTATTGGGATGATGATGATATTTATGACTTGTTCAATTCTGAGTCTTGATGATATTTATGATCGATTCAATTATAAGTCATGATGATACTTATGAATGGTTGTATTTATGATCGGTTCAATTTTGAATCTTGAAGATACATATTCCTGGTTTAATTCTAGTGATGATTATAACTACCAGTTCGAGTACGAATATATATATATATATATATATATATATATATTCTATTGTGTAAAATGGCATGAAAAGGAGTTGTTAGCTAATACGATATTGGATAGTGATAAAGGATGTTTAGTTGATAAAATAGTGAATAATGGATAAATAATGACTAGTTGATGGCTAATACTTATGATAACAGATGGCTAATGGTTGACTAGTAGTTTATAGACTAATATTGGTAAAATGCTAAGTGATGGTATAGTGACATGGTGTAGTGTCGAATGATGGTGAATTGTGGACAGATTGTTAGCTTATGATAAAGGTTTGTTATAATGTTGAATGATTTCTCTAATCTTTTCTTCCATTCATATAGAAGGCCATGACGAGTTCTTTACTTTTATGCACCAATTGGCATATGGGAGTCAATTTTGTAGTTATGTTGTATGTGCTACATTATTTACATTATGTTATAGTTATTATTTTGGTTTATGTACTAATTATGCATAGTGATGATGGAGATGATTCAGGTTTGATTCTGTACCTTGACTTAGTTATGTTATCCTTTATTTTATCATCCTTATACAATGACTTAGTTTAGTCAGATGATAATGCCTATTGAGTAACCATTGTTTTCGCACTCATACTACACTTCTGTACCTTTTTGTTGTAGATCCTAGCACTAGCTGCCCCTTTGATCGTTGTTCGTGCAGAATTGATCTTTCAAAGATAGGGTGAGCTTTTGGAGTTCTGAGTAACCCATTTCCTTCTGTCTTATTATTATTTAACCTGTTGTACCGAGACAGATATATTGACTATATTTTAAGTCTTTTTTGGTTGTATTA
Source organism: Capsicum annuum (assembly GCF_002878395.1). Lineage (NCBI taxonomy): Eukaryota > Viridiplantae > Streptophyta > Magnoliopsida > Solanales > Solanaceae > Capsicum > Capsicum annuum. The sequence goes on along the minus strand of NC_061116.1, from coordinate 94,840,529 downwards.
TTGAAATTAGATGCTCTTATACTGGCTCTACAAGGTCATAAGATTGGTATTAATGCGTTGACTTATTTATCTATTAAAACATACTTTATTTATAAATTATGTTCATTAAATTTAGCCTATGTTGGGTATTTCCATCTATGTTAACCAATTACATTAACTCTGAGTTAGGGTTTGTCTTACCGATTGGCGAAATTTAGTAGGTACCAACATGACTCATAAATCATGTCGTGACAAATTGGTATCAAACCCTAGGTATCACTAGTTTTATTAGTTCAAGAGAAAGTGTCTAGTAGAGTTCTACGAATCAAAATTTTGACATCTGTTTAACTATCTTTGGGAGGCTTTGGGATATTCTTAGAAGTTCTTCAATTCCTTCACTCATATTTGCTACGAATCTTAGTTCGTGTTTAGAGAAATCCTTTGACTGTACTCCTTTGTAGATAGCCAAGATGCATCCTACCACTACACGAGATAAGGGTCCCAAGACTAAGCTTAGGGATCTTACTCTTTTTTGTGGATGACCTAGAGGTTATGGACAGCTTCATGACATGTCCCCATATAGGGGACAAGATAGGGTGCCTTCCCCAGACCCTATACCTATACTTGAGCCAAATATTATCTCACCATAGCTAGTGGTGGGATAGTAATCAACCTAAGATCTACTAGGGTTTATTTTATCTTTTTTGATTGGAGATATGTTGCTTTTACTTTTAGAGATACTTAGTGGTGTGTCGTCTGAAAATGCACAGTCTACTGATCAGAGTGGTATTGAGGTGGGGGTAGAGCTTGTAGCTATGGCTCCCAGAGTTGAAGTTCCTCATGTACCCATAGTTGTTCAATCGGTAGCTACCTAGCCAATGGTTGCTCAAACTGCTATATCTTCTGAGAAAAACAAGATGTTTGATAGATTCTTAAGATAAGCTCTTCTTAGATTTTTTGGTTCTCTAGGCGAGGATGCATATGAGTTTCTAATTGCTTGTGAGGATAGAATTTTTGGTTTGGGCCTTATTACGACTCATGTTGTGGACTACACCATATTTCAGTTAGACTTGTCAGCTCGTTATTAGTTGAGAGGTTATATGGACTCTAGACTAGGAGGATCTTCTCCTTTGTCATGGACTCAGTTTCTCAAGATATTCTTGGAGAAGTATATGCCTCAAAACATTAGAGATCATTTAAAGGATTAATTCTCTAGATTAGTGTAGGGCTACATGATAGTTGTAGAGTATAAGGCTCATTTTCATGAGTTGGATAGGCACGCGACTTCTATTCTCTATACTAAACATTAAAGAGGTTGTTTCTTTATTATAAGGTTTAGACTCCTTATTCATATGTCTACTTAGAGTTTGGTCATTGTGGGTAGATATTTTGTTGAGATTTTAGTTAATGCTCAGTGATGAAAGAGATGCATTATAAGGCTTATGGGGCAATGATAAGAGGGCTAGATATCGAGGAAGTTTGAGTAGAAGCCATATTAGTTCACAATTTAGAGGTAGTAATTCTCATGGTAGGTATTCTCTATATCTATCTTATCATCCTCAGATTCAACCTAATCAACCAGTCCAAGTAGCTTTTGAGATTACTGACAGAGGTCGGTTTAGTGCTAGTGATCGCCCTAGTCAAGTAAGTTGTTAATTTTTTAAAGGTACGTTCCCTGGTTATTTTAGTTGTGGTGGTTATTATGGGTCAACCGGATATATTTGTCCTATTTTAACTTAGAGGGCATGTTTTAGCTATGGGTCTTTTAAATATTTTGTGCATGAGTGCCCTAGTTGCGGGGTCCCTATTGTGTGAACACAGGGTGCTTCCCCTTTTAGAGAAGTTCATTCCTCAACTAGATGTGGTTCTCATGGTCGCATGGGTGGTTCCCGAGGTACTCGAGGATGTTCCCAGGTAGACAAGACAAAAGTTTGGTTAGGTACCCAGCCAGGTGGTGGACACGATCAATTATATGCAATACCTACTAGACCTAAGGCTGAAACTTCAGAAGTTGTTGCTACAGGTACTATTTTGGTGTGCCAAAATTTGGTCCTTGCTTTATTTGATACGAGATCCACTTATTTTTATATTTTTTCATATTATGCACCATAGTTGGAGTTTCCTTATAATGCATTATTTGTGTCATTGTGCATATCTACTCTTGCGGGTAATTCTTTAGTTGTGGATCCAGTTTTGAGGTCATGTGTTGTGATTATTAGTGGTATTGATATTTATGCTTATATATTATTCTTGATATGGTGGATTTTGATATGGTTCTTGCCGTAGACTGGTTATCCCACTATCATGCAGTCATGGATTATTTTGGTAAGACTGTTACCTTAACCATGCCTGGCATACCCCAATCGTATGGCAAGGAGAACATATCCACCGATGGGGATTATTTCTTATGTTTGTGCTAGGAGGCTTATATTAAGGGGTTGCGAATCATATCTTTCTTCTATTTGTGATATCATTGTTGAGAGTACATCGCTTGACTTTGTTCCAATTGTTTTTCCTGATGTGTTCCCTAATGACCTGCCTAGTATTTCCCTTGTCCATGAGATTGAGTTTGCTATTGATATCGAGCCTGACACCCAACCTATTTTTATAGCACCTACCATATGACTCATGATTAGCTTAAAGAGCTAAATTCTTAGCTTCTGTATTTTCTTGGTAAGGTTTTTAATAGATCGAGGAGTCTCCATATGGAGCTCCAATATTTTTTATGAAGAATAAAGATAGTTCCATATGTATGTGCATTAACTATAGGTAGCTTAATAAGGTGACGGTGAAGAACCATTATCCTATGCCTCTCTTTGATGATTTGTTTGACCAGATTTAGGGTGCGACAATGTTTTCTAAGATTGATTTAAGGTCTGGTTACGATCAATTAGAATTCGAGCTGGGGATATCCCAAAGACTGCTTTTAGGATCTTTTATGGTCATTATGAGTTCTTGGTGATATCTTTTGGGTTTACTAATTCCCCAACCGTATTCATGAATTTCATAAATTGAGTACTCAAGTCTTATTTGGACTCTTTGTGATTATGTTCATTGATGACATCCTTGTGTATTTGAGGAATAGTGAGGATCATGTGAAGTATTTAAGAATTATGCTCCTGACTTTGAGAGATCATGTTGTCTTTGCCAAGTTCTCCCACTGAGAATTTTGGATTTAGTCAATGATATTCCTTGGGCATGTGGTATCTAAGGAATGAGTTATGGCAGACCCAACCAAGATTAAGGTGATTTATGATTGGGCTTGACCTACATCTCCGACTGAGGTTCATAGCTTAATTAGTTTGGCTATTTATTATAGATGCTTCGTCGAGGGTTTAGCTACTATTTTATCCCTGATGACAATACTGACTAAAAAAAGTTTCAGTTTAGATGGTTCAAGGAGTGTGAGTCAACCTTTGATAATCTCAAGTACATCCTCACTTCAAATCCTCTTTTAGATCTTCCTATTGAGAGTGAGGGATTTACTATTTTTTGTGATGCTTCTATTTGTTTGGGTTGTGTATTGATGCAACAGAGCTGTGTTAATGTTTATGATTCTAGGCAGTTTAAAAAGTATTACCACAACTACCCCACTCATGATTTATAGTTGGCAATAGTAGTTTTTATTCTTAAGATTTGAAGGCATTATCTTTATAGTGTGCATTATGAGATTTTCACTGATAGCAGCCTTTAGTACCTTATAAACCAGTGAGAGCTAAATGTTATACAATGTAGATGGATGGAGTTGCATAAGGACTATGATATTTCCATCTTGTATCGTCCTAGAAAGGACAATATGGTAGTAGATACCATGAGTCGGAAGGTAGTAAGCATGCTTAGCTTGGCATGTATTTTAACTTCTCAAAGGTCATTAGAGCGGGACATTTAGTACTTAGCTAACTTAAAGGTTTGACTTGATATTTTAAATCCTAGGAGGATTTTGGCTAGTTTGGAGGTGAGGTCCTCACTATTTGAGCAAATTTATGATCGTTAATATGAGAATAGCAAGCTTCACTTCTTTTGTAATTAGGTGTTAAGTGGCGAGTCTGAAAAGGACATTGTTTATTCTAAGGGTATTTTGAGGTTTGATGGTCGTATTTGTGTTCCTCAAATTGATGACTTAATTCAGATGACTTTAAGGGTTGAGATATTAGCCCAAATCATTGTTCGAGAGATAGTTTGGTTGTATGTGGTGACCATTTCTATCATTTTAGATGGTGGTCCTATGTTCACTTCATTGTTTTAAAGAGAATTTTAGGGAAAGTTGGGCTATCACGTAGATCTAAGTAAAACCTTTCATCAGCAGACTGATGGTCAGCCCGACAGAACTATTTAGCTTCTTAAGGACATACTCTGAGCCTGCATTATGGATTTTAGAGCATAGTGGTAGCAACACCTAGCCTTGGCAGAGTTCACATATATTAAAAAAATAATTGAAGTATTGAGATGGTGCCTTTTGAGGCCTTGTATGGTATGAGATATCGTTCTATGGTCAGATGGTTTAAGACTTCTGAGTTTAAGCCCTATGGTAGTGATATGATTCAGGAGTCCTTGGATAAAGTGAGGGTGATTCAGGATAGGTTGAGAGCAGCTTAGAGTAGGCAAAAAGCCTATATAGACCATAGGATTTGTTCCTTGAGATTTGGAATTGGTGATCATGTATTCCTTCATTTATCACCCATAAAGAGTGTCATAAGGTTCAAGAAGAAGGGCAAGCTCAATCCAAGGTATATTGGACCTTTTGAGATTCTCCGCACCATTGGTAAGGTAGCTTATGAGTCATCTGTATGTCTAGATTTTTCCATTGTTCATCCATTTTACTATGCCTCAAAGTTACAGCGGTATATTTCCAATACATCTAATGTTCTTAGATGGGACTTAGTCTAGTTGGATGAGCATTTGACCTTTTTAGATGAGCCTGTGCTTATTTTGACTAGTGATGTGAGGTGATTGTGCACTATAGAGATTCCTGTAGGCAAGATTCATGGAGACACCTCCTAGTGGAGGAGGCCACTTGGGAGATCGAGAGTGAGATTTGAGCCAAGTATCCTTACCTATTTGAGACTTCAAGTATTTCCTAATCCTTAATTTTCACCGATGAAAGTTCCTTTAGTAGTGGATATTGTAATGACCTTTCAGGTTATTTTCCATATTTCCACTTATTTTCGTCACTAGATCTTTTCCATAGCTTCCCCAAGTTAATTATGACTTGCTAGGACTGACAGTTCGGTTACTAGACATTGCATTTGTTTTTTTAGAGCCAATTTTATGTTTTGAAGTCTTTGCTAGTTCCAAATAGCGCCACGGGGCAAAAGTTTCAGCAAAACAATCTCAAAATAAAATTCCGACTATACCAGAAGCTCTAGAATATTAATTTTAGGCTGGGTAGACCTTTGTTCAGTTCCTGATGCTCCCGAGCTTATTCAATCTATTGGTTAGAAAGTTAGAAAATTGGAAATATAGGTGTGGGACCCATATTTTGCTGAAACGACCTCTGATAGAAAATCTATCTTCACCATAGCATCTGGAATGCTGAATTTATGGTTGTTACATAGTTCATTTCTGTATATAGAATTTCGAATGTATACCGAGGCATTGGCGAAAACATGGAAAATTTTCCATGTTTTAGTTGATATTTGGTATATCTATGACTGCACCACTTGAGTGGCAATTCCACGAATATGTAGAAAGGGTAATGCAATCTCATAAAGGGTGTTAGTGATTAGTACACCTCCTTCTAAGGCCAGGGTGTGCAATTGCACATCCGGGTGTGAGATTGCAACACCTGATTACTTGGATGGGGTATAAATTGACCTCTTAGGTCGAGAATTAGCCTATTTCTCACCCATACCTTGATTGTAAAATCCCTAAAGAGTGTGATGAATCAAAATTGAGACTTGTGGGTGACTTGGGAGCTTACATCTATTTTACTAATTATTATCCAAATTAATGTAAGTTACACCCTTTTCTTGGTGAATTTGCATGAATTCTTGACCAAAACTCCAATAGCTTGAATGCTTGATTTTAGCCTCAAAGTAGCTTGGTTTTCACCCATTGTTAAGGTTATGATTCCTTTATTATGTATGAACATTGGGTTGGCCTTGAAAATGTGAATTTCTTAAGTGGGAGCCACTTGGTGTTTTTGGTATCATTTTTGGACCTAGAGCACAATGGTGTAATATAGATATCCTTGTTCTTGTATTGATGTATAGAATGTGATTTTTATATTTCTGCATCTTGAAGAGTCTTCTCAGACTGGAAAAATTAAGGTTTAGTGGTTTGTTGAGCTTTCTTCAGTGTTGAAGTAGGGTAGGTTTAACCGTTGTTAGATTGAACTACTTAATTTATTATATTGTGTTGGAATGGATTGGATTTTAGGTGTTGGTTCAATGAATTGCAAGACTTGGGGTTAGTAGGACCATTTAGGCTATTTTGACACTGTACACTTGAATCCCTTGGATTATTCCCTTATACTTTAGGTGAATTGGACTTTATTCCTCACGCTTAGCATGAAAATAACTTACGTTACTCAAATTAGGCATAGTTACTCATGTTTTAGGTGAATTTCCTATCTTAGGGCTAATTAAGGCTTATTTGATAGCGAAAGTGGATTTAGATAGCTTAAGCTTAGTTTGGGTAGAAATTTGGACAAAAGGGAACTTGAGGATTAAAGTGGACTCTTAACCCACCATAGGCTATGACACATGTTAACTTTGGCTAGCCTTTATGCCTATTAGATTCTTGAAAAGTGGTATTGAGGTTATGCTGAGAAATCTTTGTACTTGATGATAATGTTAGTAGATGTAAAGAATGATTATATTGTTATTTATGCTATTGAATACTATTGTGGTGATGATTATATTTATGACTGGTTCAATTCCGAGTCTTGATGATATTTATGACTAGTTTAATTTTGAGTCTTAATGATATTTATGATCGATTTAATTATGATTTTTGATGATATATATTCCTGGTTTAATTTCAGATGATGATTATAATTACCGATTCGGGTCCATATATATATGTATATACACACACTTATATGTATAAATATTCTATGGTGTAAAATGGCATGAAAATGGATGGTAGGCAAATACTATATTTTCTAGTGATAAAGGATGATTAGTTGATAAATTGGTGAATAGTGGATAAATGATTACAAGTTTCTGGCTAATGTTAGTTATAAAAGATGGTTAATGGTTGACTAGTGGTTTATGGACTAATGTTGGTAAAATGCCAAGTGATGGCATAGTGCCTAATGTTGGTGAATTGTGGAATGATGGTTAACTTATGATAAAGGTTTGTTCTAATATTGAATGATTGCTTTACTCTTCTCTTCGGTTCACTCTCCAGTCATATGGGAGGCTGTGATGAGTTCTTTACTTTTCTGCACCAATTGGCATACGGGAGCCAATTTTGTGGTTATTTTGCTTGTTCTTCATTGTTTATGTTATGTTATCGTTATTATTTTGGTTTATGTTCTAATTATGCACAGTGATGATGGATATGATTCATGATTTATTTTGTACCTTGACTTAGTTACATTATCCTTCATTTTATTATCTTTATATCATGACTTAGTCAAGTCGCCCGTTGATGCCTATTGAGTACTCATTATATTGGTACTCATACTACACTTTTGTACCTTTTTGGTGTAGATCCATGTAATATCTATCATCGTTGACCGTTGTTTATGCAGAGTTGATCTTTCAGATATAGGGTGATCTTACAAAGTCTTGAGTCTTCTATTTCCTTCAATCTTATTATTATTCAGTTTTTTGTACCAAGACAGATGTATTAACTATATTCTAAACTATATTCTAAGTCTTTTGTGTTGTATTATTAGAAATAGATGGTCTGGTATTGGTTATAGCAGGTCATGGGATTGGTATTCATGCGTTGACTTATATATCTATTAGAACACTCTTTATTTATTATCCATCATTCCAATGTCAAGCTTATATTTAACTTCCGCATTTACTCTTCTTTAAGTCATGACAAGTGATTACCCATTTGTTTTTTGGTCCCCTTTTGATCCTTAACCTCAAAGTTAAATTCTTGTAACAGAAATACCCTATGATTCAATCTAGGATTTTCATCCTTTTTCACCATGAGATATCTAATAGTTGCATGGTCAGTCTGCACAATTACTTTCATGCCAAGCAAAAAGATCAAAATTTCTCAAACACAAAAACCCCAATAAGCAACTCATATTCAGTCATTGTATAATTTTTTGAGTTATGTTCAGTGCTTTGTTAGCATAACAGATCGGTTGAAGTATCTTCTTGCCATTGGCCGATGAATTCTCCTAGAGCCACTCCACCAATATTGCTTATAACCTCAAATGTCATGGACCAATCAAGTGAAATAAAAATTGGGGTTGATGTCAATTTCTACTTAAGTCACTCAAATGACTTCAGACATACATCACCAAAACTGAACTTCACCTCCTTCTCTAATAATCTACACAAAGGATGTGCAATTTTAGAGAAATCCTTGATGAACCTCTGATATTATCCATCATTCCACAAAAAAAATCAAATATTCTTCACAAAATTAGTTGGACCAAATTTTTCAATCACCTCAACCTTTGCCTTATCAACTTTAATCCCCTTCTTTGAAATTTTTTGACCGAGCACCATCCCTTCCTATACTATGAAGTGTTAGTTTTCCTAATTAAGTACCAAATTACAATCTTTCAACTTCTTCAAGCACTATCTAGATGGGTCAAAAAGTTAAAAAAAAGTTTCACAAACCACCAAAAAATCATCCATTAAATACCTCAGTATTGTTCTCCACCATGTATGAAAACATGAAAATCATGCATCGTTAAAACGTCACTAGCACATTACATAATAGAAAAGGTATCTATTGAAAGAAAATGTCCCATGTTGACAAGTGAAAGCGGTCTTCTCTTAGTCTTTGTGAGTAATCAAAATCTGATTGCATCCCAAGTAACCATTCAAAAAATAATAACATCCTTTACCAATAAGACAATTCATGTATTCAGTTTTGAGACACTTATCATCCCGTGGCTAGTCTCATCAGAATAAAATCATTATTTGCACTTGGAACCATAGATATTTCACCCGTATTTTGAATATATTTCTTTGGGCTCACCATACAATAAAGGTAAACCACACCTGCATACAACTACTTGATGATCTTCTTCTTAACTACCACTTGAATATAAGAATTAAGCCTACATTGGTGCTCAATACAAGGAATACAATATGGTTTAATCTAGAATTTTTGAGTGTAGATTCTAGGAAGAATACCAATAATGTTAGTATCAAACTATTCAATGGCCTTTTTGAACTTTTACAAAACTGATACTAGAGCCTCAATTTCCCATTCGACAAAATCTACTACTATAATTACTAGTAAAGTATTGTTGGATCCCAATATGACATAGTGGAGGTGGTATGAGAGAGCTTTGAGATCCAAGACAAGAGGGACCGATGGAGTTGACCTATTCCTTAAAACCATATCTATATTTTTTCAAGCATAAAAGTAAGAACCCCTACCATTAAGTGTGCTCACCATCTCATCACCCTCAAAGTTTATGATCACCATCACTAGTGCCTCAACACGTATCTTCTTCTTAACAAGAACTCTGAAGGACTTCTTATAAACTTTGTCAATTCTGAGACCACACACATATTGTTTTGTTTCTTCATAGATTCGAGAACATTGAAAGTCACTTCTTTATTATTCAATTAAATTTTATATCAACCAATGCTATTTTTGTCATAAGAAATGCTCTACCTAAGGTGATGAAAAACTCAAAATCAACTTCAAAGTAGAGAGTTATAAAATCAACTAGAAATATAAATGACTCAACCTTCATATAAAAATCATATAAAACTCTCACAACCTTTTTTTATAGTGCGGTCCACCATAAAAAGTCTCATCAAAGTTAGTTTGGGTGACCCTAAACTAGGCTGTCTTAGTACTTCTGGTGACATCATATTAATATTGGAACTTAAGCCTCATAATGCCTTCACAATGTAATAGGCCCCAATGGTACATAGAATAATGAACACTCCAGGATCCTCCCTTTTCTACTCAAGAGAATGGGAAGGTATTGCATTATAATGTTGTAAATAGTCAACAAACATAAAACTCTCAGTCCTCTTTTTCATCATACAGTCCTTTATAAACTTTGCATAACCAGGCATTTTCTCAACTACCTCAACCAAAGGGTTGTTCATAGATAATTTCTTCAGCATTGAAATAAACTTATGATAGATTTCTTTTTCAACTTTCTTTATGAATATTTATGGAAAAGTGGAGGATGTTGTGGAATGGGAGTTAAAAGATGTCTTCTTTTCAGCAACTTGAGACATTTTTTCAAATGAATTTTTATCAATAACCTAATCACAGATTGAATTTTTTTCCTCTTCAATTGTCTCATGATCAATCTTATAATTAACAACTATGATCATAGGAGCATCTACACTCATCTTGTCACTTTTAATGGTTAAAACTATGCAGTGGTTGTTATATTTTAAATTCTAGATAGTCTTTCTTTGAAGTGTACCTTTATATCTTGATTTAGTATGCAGAAATTTAGCCAAACTACTGCTCAAGTTGCTTAATAGCGGTAGAGTGAGACTCTACTTTTAGACTTATCCCTTAAATATCTACTCAAATCTCTTAAATAATGTCAATAGTTCTTTATCATTTTCAACACATTGGAAAGCATCTCTTCCATCCTAGAATTTCAATTCAAAATCATGGATATTTGGAGAAATGTATAGGCTAGTTTGGTTATTCTTGTAATCATCTTTTCTCTTTCATCCACCTTCTTTGTCTCTTCAACTACTCCTATCTCTATACCCAGACTGTTTATAGACATAGTCTTTGCAGTTTCTCTAAATTAAATTCCCTTGACCAAAGTTCTAAGTGTCTTGATTAGTCCCTTGGACTTTGCCTAGGAAACCTGTCACTTGATCAACAAAATATTTTGCCTACTCTTCGACATTAGAGTCATCATTTCTAGGTTTCTTACCTTAACAATCAACATCATTTACCTTTTTTGTCACTATTCCAGTGAGCTTCTTTGCAATTATGATCATTTCAGTTCTTATCTAGGCTACTTCTTCAGGAAACCTATCATCTACTCTTGGATTCACAGTGGATGCTAAATTTAAATATGTTCCTATAGAAATATAAGAATCTCATTTATGCCAACCCCTATTTGTTTTAGTGATTCTATCCGGTATCATTGAAGTATGCTCCTAAGTTAGAATCATAAATACACCACCTATCACAGTGTCAACCATAACCTTGTTGTTAACATAATGTATTTGTAGACAATTTCAAGCTATAATACCCCAAGTTTTCAAGCTCTAGACCCATCAAAAGATAAGACATTGATTTAGTTTCAAAATGCCACTAGTCTCCCTTTAACTGGATATTGTGGTAAAAAGTTATGGAGAATTTCCTGAGAGTCTATCAACTGCTAGTCACAACGACTCTAGCAACGCCCATTATCAGTCATACCGAGTCCTTGTGTAGATTCGTTACTACCATAGTAAGAGCTTTCAACTCAGTGGTGATGAGTCTAGCATATGACTCATTACCAGTCCTAATGAGTTATTAGGTGGACCCATCATCATAATAGAAAGATTTATAGAAATTAAGTCTCTGACCACGACTGATCCTAATGACCCATGATCAGACCTAATGAGTCATTAGGAGGGGAGTCATTGTCTTTATAGAAAGGAATCAAAACTCATGACACCAGTTCATGACTCAGACCACAACTCGTGACCAGTTGTACTGAGTCCTTACCCAAGTCGTGAGGATTTCTCCTAAAAAATTCATGCGTGATTTACAAAAGGGTTGTTTAGTCTTTTCCCTTCCTTTTATTTCCTAACCTACGTCGTTTAGGCTTTCCCTAAGAGTGGAATATAAGCCTAAAGTTCCCCAAATTCACCATTTAGTTGCAAAATCAACCCACAACATGAAAAAAATGAAATTTTCTCATCTATAAAAGCAATTTAGGGTTTCTCAAGAAGAAGCTCAAATTCCAAGGATTTTTCTCTAAGGCTTCAACTTCAGGTATACGGGATTTCATCAATGGTTCCCTTCCACTTATTAAGTCATAAATATTTCTCAAATCCTCAAATTTAATTTCCCTCAAATAATTGAGCTAGGTCAAATAGGAGTGTGCTTAATTCCTTTGGTTTATTTGTGTAAATAAACCATGAGAACATATTTTCCCACAGGATTTGCATCTTCCCATACTCACTATCATGAATTTCCTTATTGTTGATAAATTGAGTTTAGGATATGTTTTGTAAAATTCTCTACTAAGATCAACTTTAAATGACTTTTAAGCTGCATTAGACAAGTTGGTGGATAATGAACACATGATACCTATGATTTTACGCATAAACCAGTGGATCTATTTTGAGCACTTAATATTATACATATGTAGCTATTTTCCACACTTTACTATATTGAGCGCACGTGCAATCACACATACATATATGTATATATATATATATATTTGTCTTTAGTGTCATTTAGTTGAGAGTCATACCTAACATCAAATGAAGGCATAGATAAAGGCTTACCCGTCAGTTGAGAACTGAGACCTTTAGTTGAATACCCTATGTTCCAGAACTACGGCACCATCATAGGTTAAAATGGGTCACCCACCAGTTTTGGACTAACACTGTAGTTCTTTAGGGCACTAGTTTAGTAGATCCACGTTAGCTACTGTTGGTACCCTTGGCAAGGTACTAACACCCTTCTCACTAAGGTTATAGGTTGGACCTTAATTTTCTCAAGTTTAGTATATCGGTTATTGTTTGCTCCCATAGTCCTTAGTTCATTTTCAGTTTAAGTTTAGTTAAGATTTACATGACCAAGTATTCATATATTCAGTTATTCAATATTTATTTTTATTCAACACATGTTATACCTAGCTTTGTATTAAGAATACATGTCCATGAATTCCTTTTAAGTTTATGCTAGTAAATTTTCCCATGTCAAATACTCAGTTCATTCAATGTTTTGATCTCATACTTCTTTATACTATATTGTCTCATAATATAGGTTCAGATGCTTAATACCTATACCATACTTAGCACTTTCTCGTGCCACATTCAACAGTATATTTTGGTGAGCCATAATTATTTAAGGACTAGTTATCATTTAGTTATTTCAACATTTCCTTTTTATTGTAGTCAGTTGGAGTTAGTTGGGGGCTTGTGCCAATAACTCATTATGATTTAAGGCTTTTCGATATTTATTTATATCTTTAGTCTGTTAATTATCAGGCATTTTTATTTTAATTGTTAGATGATATTCAATATTTCATTACCACTACTTTCCATTAGTTACTTTAGTTTAGCTTCGGCCTAATATTACATTACTTATTTTAAGTATTCTTAGAGTTATGCCAGACCATGAGTTAGCTTGGAATCACTTTTAACTTTAAGAACCATTTTACGACTAGGGGTAGTCTCGGGTTATGACAAAGTTGGTATCAGAGAATCATGTTTAAAGCATCCTAGGGTGACTGAAAGTCGTATTAAGTAGAGTCTTGTTCATGGGTGTGAAGAACGCCACACTTTTGAGCGAGAGGTTATGAAATATTTTAGGAAGGTTTCACTTTTTTCATGATTCATGTCATGTGATAGAATGTATGCTCTATTCAAATTTCTCTTCTAACTTATCTTCTATCTGTTTAGAGATAATGCCTCTTAACAGAACTAATAGAAGGAGAAATGGGAACCAACAAATGTCACCATCAGTTCTCAAAGACCCTGTAAATGAGTAGTCTCTCATGTTGAGTTTAGGGATGCTTTCATAGTTCTAACCTAATCTATAACTACTTTGAATAATAAAATAGTTGTTTCCCCAACTAATCCAGTAAAGAATATAATAACAACTAGATTTTGGGACTTGGATGAATTCGTCAGCATTCTTTGGGTCTAAGTCTAAGGAAGATCCATAGGAATTCTTGTATAGTATTCAATAGGTGACACATAGCATGGGTGTTACTTTTACTAAGAGTACTGACCTAGCTACTTACCAACTGCAAAGGGTGGCCCATACTTGGTTCAAGTAGTAGAAGAAAGATAGGTTTAGATGTAGGGCCAATGGAATGGGATGAGTTTCTTGCTACATTATGGGATAGGTTATTTCTACATGAGTTATGAAAAGCTAAAGTATAAGCATTTATCAACATAAAGCAGGGAGATAAGAGTTTTAAGGAGTATTTACTCAAGTGTACTTAGTTGATGAGGTATGCTCCAACTATGGTAGCTCATTCTCGGGCTTGAATGAGTAAGTTTGTGTTTGGTGTTTCTGAGTATGTGTTTAAGGATTATAGAAAAACCATGTTGATTAAGGATATATACATCTCCAGGTTAATAGTCCATGTTCAACATTGAGGAGGAAAAGCTCAAAGAAAAGAAAAAGGAGAATAAGAGTGCCAGAACTGGTAGCTTTAATTTCTCACAGCTGAGGTTAAATAGTGGGAATTGTTCTCAGTTCTATAAAAAATTGTTAGTACCAACCCCATATTATACCAATGCTCTAGTGCGCAAGTTCAGATAAGATACTTATGATAGGGTGTCGGTCTTTAAGTCCCAGGGTAGAGTGAATGGTGGTTGTACTAACCCAATTCGCATAAGATATGATAGGAACCACAAGGTGGAGTTCATGATAGGTAATGATGTTTGTTTTGGATGTACAAAGTCAAGTCACAAGATAAAGGATTTCCAGTGGTTGCACATAAGAGTTAGGATGTTTGTCAGCAGGGTTAGGCTAACTCCTCATCAGTTCTAGCAGGTTGCCCAAATTAGCAGGGTGCCACTTCTAGTACAACCAGAGGAAAATGTTAGAATAGGATTTATGCCCTTCAAACTTAACAGGATTAGGAGGGTTCTCCTAATATGGTTATTGTTACATTACAAGTCTTTTACCTTTACATTTATGCATTATTAAACTATGGAGCCGCACTTTCCTTTGTCACTCCCTTTATAGTTGCATATTCTTTAGTTAGTCCTGAAATCCTTGCAGAACCCTTCTTTGTTTATACTCCAATCTATAGCTCCATTATAGCCAGATGGGGATACATAAATTACCCAATAACAGCATCCCCAAAAAGTTACTTTAGTCCATCTTATAGAATTAGACATGACAAATTTTGATGTTATCTTTGGCATGGATTGGATCCATGCTTTCTGTGCCTTAGTTGGCTTTAGAAATAGAGTAGTTCAGCTCTATTTTCCCAGCGAGCTAGTCATAGAACTGAGGGGCATTACCTCATTGCCTATAGGTCGGTTTGTCTATTTCCTTAAGACAAGAAGAACAATTTCCAAGGGGTGTATCTATCATCTTGTCCGAGTCAAAGACTCAAGTTTCTAAATCCCATGTATTGAGTTAGTCATAGTAGTGAATAAATTTCTAGAACTATTTCATTAAGATCTGTACGGAGTTCCTCTCAAGAGGGACATTGACTTTGGAATAAATCTCCTTCTAGATACACAACCTATCTCTATTCATCCTTATAGAATGGCTCTAGTTGAGCTTAAGGATTTGAAAGAGCAATTGAAATATCTTTTAGACAAGGGTCTCATCATGTTTATTGTCTCTCCGGATGCTTTATTTCTATTCGTGCACAAGAAAGATAATTTTCTCTGGATGTGAATCGACTATCATCAGTTGAATAAAGTCACAATCAAGAATAAGTATCCTATCCCAGGATCGATTACATATTTGAACAACTTCAGAGAGCTAATTATTTCTCAAAGATAGACCTTAGACCGGTTATCATTAGCTCAGAGTTAGAGAGTGTTTCATCAAGTAGATAGCCTTTAGAACTCGATATGGTCACTTTGAATTTGTAGTTATGAATTTTCAACTAATGAACACTCCTATTGATTTTATGGACTTTATGAATAGCGTGTTGAAGCGTTACTTGCACACATTCATTATTGTGTTCATAGATGACATCCTCATTTATTCTGAGAGCAAAGATGAACATGCAGATCATCTGAAGATTGTCTTGCATGATCGTAAGAATCACCAAGTATTAGCTAATTTCATCAAGTGTGAATTCTCGTTAAAATTAGTAACATTTCTTGGTGATATCATTTCCAACAAAGGCATTTAAGTTGACCCTCAAAGGATCAAAGAAGTATGAACTGGCCAAGAACTATATCTCCATTAGATATCAAGAGTTTCTTAGGTTTAGCCAACTACTATAGGTAGTTTGTTGAAGGATTTTCCTTTATTACTTTTGCCATGCCTATTATAGCTTAAAATAAAGTAAAACTCCAGTGGTTTGAATCGTGAGAGAAGAGTTTTAAGGAGTTTTGGAAAATTTCCTAAGGGTCTGCAACTGCCAATGACAACAACTTTGGCAATGACCCATTATCAGTAATGAGTCATTGTGTGGATTTATTGCCACAATAGTGAAGGATCCCATATTTCAGCTCAGTGGTGACAAGTCCAGCATATAACTCATTACCAGTCCTAACGAGCTATTAGGTAGACGTATCGTCACAACAGAAATTGATTCAGAAATCAAGCCTTTAACAATAACTTCTCTTAACGACCGGTTATCAGATCTAATGAGACATTAGGAAGGGAGTCATCGTTATAATAGAAAGGACTCAAAACTTAGGACCCCAGGCCATGACTCAGACCACAACTCATGACCAGTCGTGACGACAGCTGTCTAGAAATTCCTATGCAATTTTAAAAAGACTTATTAAGTCATTGTCTATCCTTTTAGTTCCTAACCCACATCATTTAGGCTTCGATCATGCATGAAATATAAGCCTAAACTTCCCTAAATTCACTATTTAGTCATAAAATCAATCAAGAATAGGAAAAGAAGAGATTCTCCATCTCCAAAAGCAAGTTAGGTTTTCCTAAGAACAAGCTCAAATTCTAAGGATTTTCTCTAAGGATTCTATTTCAGGTATGTGGGATTTCATGAACGGGTCTTGTCCACCCTTCGAATGAAAAAGATTTCTTGAATCATTAAGTTTAATTCCCCTATAAGAATTGAGCTCCAGGTCAAATATGAGTTTACTTAATTCCTTAGGTTTATTTTTGTAAATAAACCATGAGAACATGTTTTCCCACAAGATTTGCATCTTCCCTTACACACCATCATGAATTTCCTTAGTGTTGATAAATATTGAGTTTGGAATGTATTTTGTAATATCCTCTACTATGAGAAGCTTTAAATTACTATTATGTTCTATTGCATTAGACAAGCTGGTGAGTTATGAATACCCAATACCTAAGATTTCATGGATAAACAAGTTGACATGTTTTGAGAACGTCAAATTATACATATATTTCTATTTTCTAGACTTTACTATATTCATCACACACACACACACACACAAATATATAAAAGATTTTATTGTCATTAAGTTGGGAGTGGTACTTAGCATCGAGTGAACGTAGGGAAGAAGGCTCACTTGCCAGTTGAGGACTAAGACCTTTAGTAGATGTCCCAAAGTTCTAAAACTACGGTGCCACTATAGATTTTAAGGGATCATCGTCAAATTAAGGGCTAACACCCTACTCCTTTAAGACATCACTTTAGTGGATCAATGCTAGCCAGTGTTAATATCCTTGTCAAGGTACTAGCACCCTTCCAATTGGGGTTACTATCATGATCCTAACTAGGGCCTAGTCGTGATGGGTATCCTAAGACTGTCGTGGATCAAAGACCACACTTTTTCCTAGTCAAAATAAAACACAATACAACTAGTAGCATAAGAATTTCGAACATATAACAAGAAAGACTGAGTTCCAAACATTTAACAAGATAGTCAACTCAACTAACTTAACATAAAAACTAAGAGTTTTAATAACCATCCAAATCAGCAGTAATCCACAATGCCTCTAAACAGACCAAATACAATCTAAGTCGGTATATGCCCCCAATAATCGCCAAAAGTGTCCAATAGAGGTTGTCTAAGACATAAATAAAACAAGACTTTAAAATAATAGACCTTTAGGAGAATGGAAGCTCACCAATTTAAAGATGACTGCTGACAACTAAATAATTCTATCACTGCAAAGAAAAAGTAGAAGTCTCACTATCTCCTGCATCGCATGGGGATACAACATCCTAAGATGGTTAGCAGGTTTAGCACTAGCATGTAAATCAGGATAAGGATAAAATAATAAATGTTTCAAAATCCAATCCAACTCAATGTAGATGTTTACATACATAAATAAAAGATGATAGGATAGGGAACAAGGTTTATCATGATATTTAAAATCATTAACCTAGACTATGTAGCTTAACCATCATAAAGACACCCACGGGCTATATGGATCCAGCTCCACCTGCCAAAAGGCTCCCAGTGCATATTAGTCCCATAAACCAAAGATATCTTTGGAAGATTAGGGAATGCTCTAACCCCACATCAATCCAATACATTTTTATATATAGTGTGACATAAGAACATGGTCATCAAGACCAACCATTACGCTGGCAAATATGAGTTTCTAGTATCTGTCCCTCCGATACCTCCACCTTCTTGGCCTAGATACACAAAAACCTTTAAGACTAATTAAAATATTTCCACATTCATGTTTATTAAACCAAATACCACCTACTAAAGAACATGCCATTGGTATCATCATTCCAATTTTTTCATACAAGCTTATGGCTATGCCAATCTAATTTCACAATCCTTTGGGAATGTTTCGACCCTCTTTGTTCATTAAATCAACTAGGGTAATGCCACGACCCCTTTATTTATTAAATCATGTTCAAATTGAAAACATGGCCAACAAGGCATTTAAACCCTTTTCATCCAATTAACCTTTGATACAATGCAATATTTTAGGTGAGTAAGTCAAACAATACGACAAATCATAATTCAAAACCAATTATGAAAGTAGGTTAAGGGAGCATAATTTTTGAAACCAAATTCCAACAAAAAATATAAATTTGGGGGAATACCTCGACCCCCTTTCCAATTCCCACACCTATGCACCCAATTAGTTCAAAAACCATTGATAAAGCATAAGCAATGAATGAAAAATCATGGGAATCCAATTCATGTAGCATTTATTCCAACCCTCAAACCATATCAAAACCCATATTCAAATCCACGTGAGAAACCATTTAAATACATTATTTAAGTAAAAAAAAATTAAGAGGAGAAGTACATGTCTAAGATATCAAGAATTATGGAGAGAAATCAACCCTTGGAAGGCGTAATTCCTATTCTCATGAAACCCTAGTTGTTCTAGTCTTGAGGAATTTGAGAGAGAAAAGGGTTTGTTTTGATTTGTTAAAGTACGAAAATAAGCCCTTTTTATTTTTGTATGGACATGGGGTCTAAATGGGGGAAAGAGAGAAATGTCCAAAATACACTTAATTAAAGCTAAAAATTTATCTCAAGTGGTGACGGGTCACCCTATGACTCGTGAGAACACATTATGACTCATCACCATGAGTCATAGTTTGGACAGTAGAATAAGGCACCTACACTTATCTGACTACTAGTCGTACCCTATGACTCATGCATAAATCTTATGACTCATTATGTCTTATTCATACCAAAGATAGAAACTTTGGGTTATATATTGGTCACCCTACAATTGGCGCATCATGACTAGTACTGAGTCATCACGACTCGTGAGGTACAAGTCATAGCCAGGGAGAAACTTAGACAAATCTTACTGGTCAGGTTATGATTTAGTCTTATGACTTGTATTGACACTTTATGACTCGTAAATTGAGTCATAGGTTAGGCTTAAAAATTGGGGTATTACATTTATATGTTGGACCCCGATTTGCTCAAGTTGGGGTATGTCGATTATTGTTAGCTCCTATAATCCTTTGTTCATTTTTAGTTTATATTCATTTCAGGTTTACTTGACCAAGTATTTAGATACTTAGTTATTTAGAATTCAGCTTTATTCATCATATATTATACTTGGTTTTTCATTTAGTTTACATGTCTATGCAATCATTTTCAGATTGTATTACAAAATTTTCCCATCTCACATACTCAGTTCATTCAAAGAACTTATTATATAATTCTTTTCGCTATATTGTCTTATAATATAGGTTTGGACACTCAGTAATCTAATTGCAATTAGAACGTCCTCGCGCCATATTTAACAACTTTTGGTGAGTCCTCATCATTCAAGGACAAGATGTCAATTAATTATTTCAGCATTTCTTTTTTATTGCAATCAGTTGAAGTTATTTGGAGGCTTGTCCCAACAACTCATTATGAATAAAGACTTTATGACAGTTCTTTTAGATTTTTAGTTTGTTGATTGTCAAGAAGTTTAATTTCCAGTGTTAGATGATATTTAGTATTTCATTACCATTACTTTTCATCAATTACTTCAGTTTTCCTTCTGCCTAGTATTGTTTTACTTATTTTCAGTATTCTTAGAGTTATTCTAGACCATAGGTTAGCTTGGGATTATTCGTGACTCTAAGCATTGTCTTACTACTAGGGGATAGTCTCGGGTCATGACACAAGCAAACTATGATTAGGTATTCTATGATTTGGGACATGTAGAAGCTTCTTCTTACACCATAATCATATCTTATACAATGCATCCAAATGTAGTTTCCTGAAGTTTTAAATCCTATCTTTTAACTTAAACATTTTGTATATTGGGAAAAATCTCTCCAAGAATTGGATTTTCAACTCCTTCCAGGTAGTTATTGATCTACTTGGAAACTCTATAAACCATTGATTAGATTCACCAATCAAAGAGAAAGGAAAAAACTATAGTTTAATAGCATCTTTGTTCACCCTAGGTAACTTATAGGATTCATAAATTCCTTCAAAGTTCATTATATATATATTTGCATTAGTAGTAGCAAGGAAGGGAATACATCTTTCAAGTTCAATAGTTGTATTATAGCATTAGTGATGTCGAACTTAGTTTAAGATGGTAGTGGGGGTAGAACAATAGCACTTGTTTTACCAATATTTTCTAAGTCATCTCATCACCGTCTTTATCATCAAACAGTAGGACCTAATGATGGGGGTGTTCATGGACCCTTTTCCCTCTTTGCCCTTGATATTCTTTAAATACAGCAAGGTGAGCTACCTCATCTTGTGTAGCTAATTCATTTCAAAATTCTTCCTATATGTCCTCTTCCTCATGTAACATTTGGGATGTGGCTTGCTCCGAAGTCTTGTTCTCTACTTTATTATGAACTCCTTAATTGAGAACTCCTTGTTCATTATCCTCCTTAAGTTTCTCAGTGTCCTTTCAATTTAAAGATCATGTATAATCAGGGTATTTCATTGAATCCGGTCATGCAACAGTGTGATATATAAACCAAAACAAAAAAAGAAGAAAAATTAAAATTAGGAAACAACGACTAACAGTTAAACAAACACAATCGATCTAATCTTAAAAGGTCTTTCTCGGCAATGGTGCCAAAATATGTTATTGTCTAAATTACACAATGTAATTACATATAAAATAGTCGTCGAATCAAATATATAAATCAACCAAGGTTGGGTTTGATCCCACGAGGAATATGGTTCAGACCTCAACCAATGTTGCTATATTTGCTATTAGTAGCATATTTTTAATTGAGGGAACTCAAGTGGACAAGTAACAACTTCTAAATTTTTTTAATATGTTAAAAAGTACCAATTTAGTATTTTTGTTGTCAATGAAAATAGTGAACTATGATTTTGTTCCCTATGATTTCATAACAAACAATACGTGTTCACTAGAGTTTAATCCTAGTGCTTAGCATGCAAAACAAATAAATTATGTTTATCAAAATGGATGGTTGCCTATAAAGATGACTATACTGAATCACCTATTATATATCATGAGCTTCGCATATAAACCCTTACCTTTGATCCTAGATTAGCTATTCATGGATAAGGTCAAGCTATTAGATAAGTGTTGGTAGCCTCAAATCTTCATTGTCACTTTTGTTTTCCTATTCTCTACATTTTTGGTAAAACAATTAAAGAATTACGATAATTTTTAATTATTTGAAATCAATATTTCACTCCCTTAACATATACTCATGATTTTGTATAGATCTCTCTTCCTGACCATTAGTGTACGGATGGAAGGATGTACTAAGGTCTACCCTTATACCAAGACCTTTCTAAAATGACTTCTAGAACGAAGTGATAAACTGAGTAACCCTAGTTTATATAATATATTATAGGACTGCATGAAGCCGAACCAACTCAAAAATATACAACTTACCACAATCCTTTGTTAAATATGTAGTTTTAACAGGCAAAAAATGAGCATATTTGGTTTTCGTGTCCACTATCACTAAATAAAATCTAGTTGGTAATGTGTACAAGGAAACACCATGGTGAAATACACATTGATAATCTCAAAATTCCACAAAGGAATACTAATATCTCAGGCCTAACCATCAAGCCTTTGATGTTCTACATTTACTCGATGAAAAATTGGCCACTTTTCTACAAAGTCTGCAATGTCCTTTATTATAAGATTCCACTATAGGGGTTTTCTCAAGTCACTATAAATTTTTGGTGTAACTTGGTTGAATCGAATATATAGAGTATGAGCCTCAAACAGAATTTTGGTTCACAAGACATCTACACTGGGCACCATAATCTTCCTTTGTATCGAAGAATACTACCTTCCTAATAAGACAAGACTTCAAATCTTTACTTATGGACCATATATTTTAGCTGGAGAAATGGGGTAACTATATTTTTTTTGTTTCACCTCAGTTGCAAACAAGGAATAAAAGTTTTGTACTATAATACAACCTTCATCAGCGTCCACTATACTAATTCCCAATCAAGTAAGTCTATGCACTTCCTTCACAAGTCCCATCTTATCTTCCTCTATTTGGGAAACACTCCCCGTAGAAAACCTCTTAAGAGCATCAACAACTATATTTCCTTCATTGGATGGTAAAACACACTCATATCATAGTCTTTAAGGACCTTAAGTTATATCCTCTGTCAAAGATTTAACTCTTTCTGAGTGAAGACATACTGCAAGCTCCTATGATATATAAAGACATCAACATGCTTACCGGAGAGATAATAATACAAAATATTCAAAGAAAAAACTACAATCTCTAACTCAAGATCATGAGTTGGATAGTTCTTCAAATGTGAAAATAGTAAGAGGGGAGGCAAATTACTTTTTTTAGTGATCAATCGACTATTATCCCTATCAGCTAACTAACCGAAGAGCATTCTGAAAGTAATACAAGTACAGGAAATAAAATGCCTGAAAGTAAAAATGACATCAAATATTTTATATTGGTTGGGAAACCTAATAGGACTTACTCAAGATTTTTTGGGTTGCAAAGGATTCTACAAGCTACTTCTTAGTGAATCAAATATTATAATGTTATAGTAAAGATTTTTGGAATTTACTCACACTTTCTCACTTGATACAAAATCCTGACCAACTATATTTTTCTCTCCTCCCTTTTGGATTACACGATAAACTTATTAGGGAATGTAATGCTTTATTAAAGTAAAGCAAGGAGATAGAGAAGTTTGAAGCAAATGTATGTATCTTCCTTAACCTTTCATCTTCCTCAACCTTCCATTCTTTAAATAGTAGTTATTTAGACTACTATTGTCCATTTGGAAGATTCAAAAAAGAAAAAATCAAGCCAAGAGATTTGATCCTTGGAAATTTGTTGAGAAATATCACCTTTCCAAGAATAAGGTTAGACCACAAAATGGTCTTTGTAATAACTCTAAAACATGTGGCACTTAGTCCCTAAAATACATATTCTTGAGATCTTGAAACGTCTATATTTCTTTGAGTAAAAGATGCAGCATTAATATTGATACCTTCACAATAGATCCTTTTACTTTGAGCACTTTTGAATAATATATTTTACTTGGATTTATTCTTATACCCTTTAATATTATGCTCATGATCTCTTCTTCCATTTTTTTCTCCTACTCATCTTACCTTCAAGTTTTCAGACATTAAATTAAACACTATCAATCTTACCCTTTTCGATGGAGGACAACTTAAAGCATTTAGTCAACTTCCCTATTTATCTCTCGTAAAGTAGTTAAGTAAGATAGATGACACTCTTCCTAATTTGTTGCAACTATTACATAATAGACTCAGTACTTGTATTTATATAACTTTATCCCCCTTTGACATCAATCAAAAATCGATAAGGCAAAAATATAGAGAGAAATATCTACAATAGATAGTCATAAGTAGTAAGAACTAGTATTCATGAGCTTATGCTCTATACAAACTAGACATAGCAATGCATAAATCACAAAAATCTAGTTAAAATAATGTCTAAGACGTAGGGGAAGGAGGAGTAACAACACGACCAAATAAGTATGCAAAAGTTTTAGCAGTAGTATCTTTCAAATTTATGAATTAAACAACAAATGTGGTTGAGAGAGCATCAGTTGCACTCTAAATTTTCAAAGTAAGTCAGATTTTATCCTCAACTACCAAATCCCATTTGATTTAAATTCAAACAACATTTGTATGTATCTCCTAACTGGTGGTTTAAAACTTGTCTATATAAAAGTACGATATATAGAGAAGATATGTGAGAGCATCCAATTTAATTTCAAGATCAATGATGCAATTTCGGGAAATCAAGGAAAGAGAGGATGGACCAGAATCACTAGGGGAGGAAAGCTTGACTTTGTGAGTCATAACACTTAGTTCAATAGCTTTACTTTTAGTCTTTCTTATGGGAGTTTATTCTAACCAACATAAACCTTGTGAGCTACCATGTATTCCAACGTGTTACTTACATTGGGTAGGGTTGTCCTATCCTTGCCATCGGAAGAGAACCTTAATCTTAGTGATCACTTTTCTTTATCCATATTGAGAAAAATCTTAACCTATGGTGGCTCATAGTTTCTAAAAATTAAGGATACGCTCATCCACATTCCCTTCTCGGTGCTAAATACTACTGCCAGAATACTTATATGCTCATGCCTTAAGAAATCCACCGTAAAGTACTATAAGGATTTATGGAATGAAAACAAGTTATGATTCTCTTTACTTTAAATCATAATCAAGATGAATAGTTGTGGATTTCATATCTTATCTTAGGATCAAAAGATCAACCTTTCCTTTAAATCATGTTGTAAAAATTATCATTGGAGCTTAAGAGCATAATCTTCTTGTAAACTCAGTAAGTGTACTTAAGAATTATAATACATGCTTAAATTCTTAGAAATTCATGAGAAAACTTCATACTAAATAATCATCTTAAACTACTTCAACAATTCCAGTCAAAACAAGGAAATTCAAAATCATAATATGAATCTTATAAATCACAATATGGATGTAAGTAAACCTTGATGCACTTAAAGCCTTTCCTCTTATGGAAATATCATTATTTAAGAATATAGATATTTAGGTATGAACCCTAATTTAAAATAAAGAAATTCAATATTAAAACCATGTATTTTGGTCCCAAGGATGAAATAATAACCTTGTTCATAAACCCCACATACCTCGAGTTTCTTTACTTGTGAAGAAAGTTTGAATCTTGGGACTTAAAGGATAAATTTATTGTAAAGAACCCTAATCTTGATGTTTTTGAAGACTGGTGGAGAGAATATGTTGTTAATTGATTGAAAAAATAAGGAAAATAACTCCTATATATGTTTATAAGTCGTGGGTTGGGATTTTAAAGGTGAGAAAAGACAAAAAAACCCTTTGGAACCTTCTAGAAATTATTTGAAAGTTGTCTCAATGGGTTTAGGTATGACTTGTATGTTCTGGGTACGGCTCATGTCTTATTTCATCACCAGGAACCCAGATTGCAACCCCTACTATTGTGGGTACGACTCCTCCTGATGACTCATATGGTCTTCTTATAAGTCATCATCAGTGAGTCATACTGTAATACCTCGATCATTCCTTAAGCCTAAATCTGTCTTTTTGAATGGATATGTATGACTTTCAAAGCGATTAATGTTTAAACTATATTGTATTTCTCTAATATTCCACTTTTTTTAATGCATATCATTTAATAAGCTTTCTATAGATACCAATTTCATTGAAATCCAACATCGAATGAGTGAGTTATGGCCATTTTACTGAATGCTATCAGATAGCCCAGGTTTGACGGTCGACTTGGTGGACCGTCAGGTCCTTGGTGAACCGTCAAGTGTCCCATCAAACCAAGGAAGTAGCTCCCTTTTTGGGATGTTGTGTGATGGTCAAAGTGGTGGACCGTCACAAAGTTGATGCACCATCAAGGTATCCATCGGACCGAGACAGAATGTCTCATTTCTGGCCCTCAAGTGATGAACGACTTGGTGGACCGTCAGTTTTCTGACGGATAGTCAGTTCAACCATCACGTTGAGGCAGAACATTCCAGTTTTGGTGTTCGAGTGATGGGCGAATTGGTGGACCGTCAGTCCCTCTGAAGGACCATCAGGTCGACCGTGACACGCCCCGATTAGCAAATTTTAGCATTTTTCAATAGGGCATCATGGTTATTTCCGCGCCTTGTGGATTTATATATATATCTATATGGATAAGAAAAGATCATTTTCTCTCCATTTCTCTCCAATTTTCCTTCAAGAACTCTCTAGAAACCTAGGGTTTCTTCAAAACCCAATAAATAAAATCATCTCCAAGAAATTCAAGAAATCTCCCATAAATTTCTTCAAGTTGTTAAAGAACTAAGTCCCTTAAGTCAAAGGCAATATGGTCTTGATCCAAAAGTGTGAGAAAGAAGTTTCAAGCAAGTTTCTATATCTTCAAAATCAAAATCTAAGGTATGTGGGGTTTGAACAAGAATACTCCTTTCATTCTTTTGCCTAAAGATTACTTTCTATTATTGATTTACATGATATTGCAAGAGGGTTTACACCCAAATTTCTCTATTAATGATTTATGAGATTTGAGTTGAATAAGTTTGATATTTATGATTATTTCACCATCATGTTTCTTAAATTGAGAATTTATTCCATGAGCCGTATATTATCATTATGTATTGATGATTTCTAAGCAATTTAAGTCAAGTTCCATGAGTTTAATATTTTTATTACAAATTGATGATTTTTGAATGATTTCAGACAAGTGTTATGAGTTATGTCTTTCCATGAGAAATTTAACTATTGAATGTATATTGATATATGAACTTGAGAGTCAAGAATGAGTCTTGTGATGTTTCCATGAAGCTTTTGATATTTGAAATGACTTGATAAAAAATATATTTGATGCCGAGAAAGATTGTGTTGAGTTGAGATGAGTCAAGTTAGGAATCTACAAGATGTTTATGATTTTCATATGAGAGATCTATTTATGTTTTGGTCTTTATAATATAACAATGAGTTGATATTGATTGAGGTGGATTTCCTAACGCGTTCTGAGCTGAGTCTGGGAGGAGTATTTAGCACCGAGCGGGAAATATAGTATTTCCCCGGAACTACGTACCACCGTAGGATTGATGTTGATGATTATGGGTCAAAGGCTGAGTATGAGATTACGATATTTATATTGAGGTTGTACTCCCTGGCAAGAGTACAATACCCCTACCAATGTAGGGTTCTCTCCTTAGGAGGGCAAAACGTTGGGCTCTATGAGGCTCACATGGTGTAGTTATGTTGGTTATAAGAAACTCCCACGTCCATAATAATATCAGTTTCTTGAGTTACCGAGTCACTCTAAGTCATGAGTAAAAGTTTTTGAGTTGAGTTAAATGATTTATGAGATTTATGAAGCACGTGTTACTATTATGAGTTATGAGAAAAAAGTTTCAGATAATTCAAGTGAAGAGAATTATTATGGTCAGCATGCATGATTTTCTTATACATTTATGATATTATTTAAATGTTGCATCCACCCCTGCATACTCAGTACATTCCCAAGTACTGACTCCCATACTCTTTTGTATTCTATATTTCATCACGATATAGGTTCATGTGCTCAGTCTCAGCAGTGATAGTGATCTTCAAGTACCTTCTTCTACATCTCTGCAGTTGGTGAGTCCTCATGGTTTGAGGACCTATATTTCTCATTTTGTCTTTCTGATAGATGGTCGTTTGTTTTCAGTTCAGTACGAGTTAGTTGGGGATCTGTCCCAATGGCTCCTCAGTCTTATTTAGTAGGGGCTTTGTCAGATTAGTGTACCAGTATGTACAGGATCCCTGTATTTTGGTTGTATAGGATAGTATCATTTTGTATCTAAGCATGGTCATGACATGCTTATTCCTCTTTATCTTAGCATGATTTATGTTACAGTGAGTTCTAAAAGTGATGACAGGCTTAGAGAGTTAGCTTGAGGCCACGTGTGACCTTAAGCACCGTGTGACATCTCAGGATGGGTTCTTGGGGCGTTACACATACCATTAGCAGCTTTGACAGTTCTTCAATAATTTGGGCATAACTTTTCTCCCCTATATTGGATTAAGGTGAAATTAGTATTGTTGAAAAGATAATTCAATTATATATTTATTGGTAGGTCTTTAGTTAAAAAATTATTAGAATAACAAAATTTATGCTCATTTAAAGATGACTATAGTTGTACGCATCCCAAGAATTTAATCCCTAAAGAATGTTTTGACTTGTTCTTAAGCTAGGAGCTATTTTAGGACTTAATATATGTCCAAGTAACTTATAAATCTTTCAAAACATAAGGATTGATTCTTAGGTCATTTTCCAGTCAAGATACGATTAATATCTTATGACTCGCAACAAGTGAATACTACCTGTAGCCACAACTAGTAAGCTGGATAGAAACTTAGGGAACCTAGGTTGTTACCCTTATGACTCCATTTTATACGACTCATACCTGTAACGCCGCAAGTTTGTACCCTAGAATCTACACAGTGCTCATAATTTCGAAGGACTAAAAGCTAACCCATGCTTGGTACCTACTGTAATAACTGTGTAATAGATACTGTATTAATTATGGAAATAGGAGGAAACATATGCCATAAGGTTCAAATCTATAAATAAATATGAATGCGGTATCAAAATACCAAAAATGAACATCAATACTGAAAAACTAAACAACTTTCTAAAAATGCTCTAGTCTAAAAAAGCATCTAACTATCTGAACTGTGGAATTGATGGGACAGGCCACCAACTAACTCCATCTACTAAAATAAAACTAAAGTACTGTAAATAATAAGCATGTACTCGAACTATGAGGACTCACCACTACTTTGAAAGATAATATTCTGAACTTCTAAGGGTGCTCTGGAGCCCATGTGTCTAAACCTACGATATAAGACATTATAACACAAAGAAAAATATGCGTCAGTACTTTGAATATACTGGTATGCTTAGTGAGGTAGGATGATATGCATGGGTTGATATATATGAACAATAATAAATGAATAACATGAGTATGAGTGAGTAAGAGTACATGCATGAATACATAGACTGTAACTGAGATCATGCTAATACTAAGTACCGAATCGAAATACTGATTATCAATATTATAATTTATGAATATTATATTACTGATTGTTTGAATGACTGTATCTGACAATTCTAAATACTGTGGAACTATACTGAGTTCTGTACTGAGATAAGTGACTATGATTGATAATCCTGAATCTGTAAAACTGAACTCAGTTTTATTCTGAGACTAAGACTGGAACTGAGACTGAGGGAGGTAATTATCTAACCGACATGCCCCTTCTCTAACACGATTTGGGGTCCAACTTGTAACCCAATAAGAAGGGTGTCAATACCATGACATGGGTAAGGATAAGCTATGAGTTATCCCTCTCTGACGGAAAGCTCTTTTGTCAACCCTTGCTGGTAGGATAAATCGGATTAGAGGTATCAACCTGTATAATGTCTGGAAGGAAGATACCTCAACCTAAGCTATCTATGTAGTTCTATAATGTAGGGATTTCTGCTAAGAATCAAACCCTCTATTGACAGGAATGCCCCATCCCTGGGTTAACTCAGTGCAAAATCTTACTCCTAACTAATAGACACTAAACTGATATCTAGTCTGTACTAGGCTATACTAAATGGTTACTAAGATTTACTATTTAGCCAAACTAAACTGAGTTTACAGAGTTTCGTTTATTGATGGAATACTACTGAATTCTATTAGATGACTAACTTTACCGAGGTCTAAACTGGATACAGAACTAGAATGGACTAATATGGATTTTACTGAGTTTTCCTGAGTTCTATAACTGACTGAGAGTACTACTGATCGTGTCGTGACTGATACTGTTCTATGACTTACCATGGCTCTAGGTAATCAGCTATATTGTTGGGTACAAGGACCCCCAGGACTCGATAGCATAAATTAAGAGACATGGTATAACATGAAACATGTAAACTATGAACTTGATAATCATTCATTTATTTGAGACATTTTGACAAACACTCGTATGATATAAATTGCACATATGCTATCTTTACATGATTTCATTCTCTTAATAGTTCACATGGATAATTTATCAAGAACTTGGTGAGCATAGAATATGCACATAGTATTGAACAACAAGTGAGCATCATAATTCATCTCTAATTTCACAAGTCAAGGGTTTATCATGGATTCACATGTCTCTGCCCACATAATGATCAATTTCACATGATATATATATATATATATATATATATATATATATATATATATATATATATAGATAGATAGATAGATAGATAGATAGATAGATAATCATGAATTAGGAACTTAATCAAAATAGCAATCATGGATACACTTTAATTCCTACCATGGAAATTATAAAATCAATTTGTTGAAGTTCACAAGAGATTCTTAGACTCCACGGGTGGAAGGAACCCTTGGATGAACACTTCACATACCTTTGTTGAAGAATTTCTGAAAGTTTATTTTTGAATCTTGAGTTCTTGATTTGAAATTCAATCTTCTAGGGTTTTGTTCTTGAGAAAATTTGAGAAACAATCACTATGTTTGCTCTATAGGGAGTCTAATTTTGTTTTTTGGGGGTTAAGGGACAAGGGATAAACACCAAAATACCCCCAAGAATGCGGTCTTTTAAAGACAGAAAACTGGGTTGTCGATGCCCAGTCCGACACGGTGATGCATCATGCCATGATCGCGTCGATTCACTAGAATTGGATGCTGTTAGCTCAGTAAAATGTTAATAAATTCAATAGCGCGCCAAGATCGCATTGATCCACTATACTAATATTCCAAAGAGGCTTCAAACGAAGTCTGAAAAATCTAAAACGTGTCCGAAAACACCTATGAACATTCCTGATCAAAAATCAACCTAAACACCAATATTTTATGGATGTAAAGGTCACAAAATAAGACTGCCAACCTTTGTTGGTTAAAATGACACTAATTCTGAGTGCTTAGCCAAAAATATTCTAAGTCTGGGACCCCTTGATATGCCTAAAGGACTGAATTAAGCTTAGGATTTTGCGGGATCTTACATTATCTCCCCCTTGGAAACATTCGTCCTTGAATTGAACTGCTGAGGCTGAGAATACTTAGAGACTTACTTACGTACTAGACATGACCATCTGGAACATGGCTATATGACTAATATAACTAGTATTCTAAATTATCTTACTGAACATGCCTATCTGATGCATAGATATAGCTGAACATGATTCACGAATGCATTACTGAACAGGATCATAAACATATAACTAAATATGCAATGGTAACCAATACCAAGTTTGTAACTAAAATCTGAACATGAAACTGAATAAGCTTAATGAAACTATTTGCTTGAACTGAGTCTGGATTAGCGGAGAATAGATGAGGATACTTGGTTCACATGTCTGCCTCTGCTTCCCAAGTATCTCCCTCAACAGACTAATTCCGACAAAGAACTTTGAATAGAGAAACTTCTTTATTCCTTAGTCTGTGAATCTTATAGTCAAGGATTTCTAATGGGATCTCTTCATAAGAGAGGATGTTCTGAATATCTATGCCCTCAAAAGGGACTATGACTAATGGGTCACCTTTGCATTTCTTAAGCAAGGAGACATGAAAAACTGAATGAACTAAAGATAAATCTGAAGGTAACTCAAGCTCATAAGCTACCTTTCCGAAATGGCTTAGAATTTGGTAAGGACCGACATATCGGGGACTGAGTTTCCCTTTCTTGCCAAAATGCTTTACTCTTTTCATAGGAGAGATCTTCCAGTACACATAGTCACCAATCTCAAACTCGAGATCCTTTCTACGCACATTTGCATATTATTTTTGTCGGCTCTAAGTGGTCTTAAGCCTTTCCCTGATCAACTAGACCTTTTCTAATGTATCAAACACCAAGTCAGGCCCTACCACCATGGCCTCATCAACTTTAAACTAACAAATGGGAGATCTACACCTCCTCCCATAAATCACCTCAAATACAGACATCTGAATAATGAAGTGATAGTTGTTGTTATATGTGAACTCCATCAAAGGAAAGTGGTCATCCTAACTACCTTTAAAGTCTATCGTACATGCTCGCATCATATTTTCTAAGGTCTGAATGATATTGTTTCTTGACCATCTGTCTAAGGATGAAAGGTTGTACTGAGATGAACTCGGGTACCAAGACCCTTTTGGACTGCTTTTAGGAATTGAGTGGAAAGATGGGTACCTCTATCTGAGATAATGGACAATAGAACACTATGCAATCTGACCAACTCTATGATATAAAGTTTGGTGTAATCTTGAGCTAAATAGGAGGTATGAACTGTAAGGAAATGAGCTGATTAGGTCATCTTATTTATAATGACCCAAACTGAATCATGCTGACGACAAGTAGGAGGCAAGCCCGTCACAAAGTCCATGTTCACTTCTTCCCTTTTCCAGGTAGGAATACTCAACTCCTGCATGGAATCACTAGGCTTCTAATGCTTAATCTTAACCTGCTGACATGTTGAACACTTAGCCACAAACTCTGCAATGTCTCTTTTCATCCCACTCCACCAATAGATTTCCCATAAATTGCAGTAAATATTCATGGCCCCTAGATGAATAGAGTAATACGCACCATGCACCTCTGTGAGAATTCGCTACCTCAAGTCATCTACACCTGGAACACACAGATGACCCTAACAACGCAAAACACTATCTCTCCCTTGGGAGAAAACCTCTACCTTCTAATTTCTGACTGATTCCTTCAACTACACTAGACTAGGATCCCTATCCTGCTTTTCCTTCACTTTGGAAACTAGGGATTATTCTAAGTTACTCTGCACCCACACACTACCTTCTGTTAAATTGACTAAGTGAATACCTAGTCGGGCTAGCTGATGAATATCCTGGGCTAACTTCTTCTTACTATTCTCAACATGGGCAATACTACCCATAGATATTCTACTGAGAGTGTCAGCCACTATATTATCCTTTCCTAGATAATACAGACCACTCATGTCATAGTCTTTTAACAATTCCAACCACCTTCTCTGACAGAGGTTGAGGTTTTTCTTAGAGAACACATATTAAAGGCTTATATGATCAGTGAACACATCAACATGCACACCATACAAGTAATGCCTCCAAATCTTTAAGGAAAAAACTATTGCTGCAAACTTAAAATCATGAGTTGGATAGTTCTTCTCATAGGGCTTAAGTTGTCTAGAGGCATAGGATATGACCTTACCTCTCTGCATAAAAATACAACCTAATCTGACTCTGGAAGTATCACAGTACACAACAAAACTGTCAGAACCATTTGGTAGGGTTAAAACTAGAGATGTGGTGAGTCGTGTCTTTAACTCCTGAAAACTCTTCTCACAAAAATCTGACCACTGAAACTTGACTTTCTTATGAGTCTATCTAGACATAAGGGATGCAATATATGAAAATCCCTCAACAAGCCATCGGTAATAGCCAGCCAAACCCAAGAAACTCCTGATATCTGACGGAGAGATGGGCATGGGATAGTTTCTACTGCTTTGGTATTTTGGGGATCAACTCTAATGCCATTACAAAAAATTTTATGGCTAAGCAATGCTATTGAATTTAGCTAGAACTCACACTTACTAAATTTGGCGAATAGCAGATGGTTTCTGAGAGTCTGCAATACTAATCTGAGATGGTTTGCATGATTGTGTTCACTATGAGAGTAAACAAGAATGTCATCTATGAAGTATATGATAAACATATCCAAGTACTGCTTAACCACATGGTTCATCAAGTCCATGAAGGCTGTTGGGGCATTGGTAAGACCAACGCATATGACTAAAAATTCAAAGTGACCATTCCGAGTTCAGAAAGCTATTTTTTGGATGTCATTTTTTTTACTCTTAGCTAATGATAGCCTGATCTGAGGTCTATCTTAGAAAAATAACTAGCACCCTAAAGTTGGTCAAACAAGTCATCGATTCTATGGAGTTGATAATTATTCTTGATCGTAACTTTATTTAACTGATGGTAATCTATGCACATTTTAAGAGAACCATCTTTCTTATGCAAGAATAAAACTAGTACACCCCATGGGGACACACTGGGTCTGATGAATCCCTTATCTATGAGATTCTTTAATTTTTCCTTTAATTCTTAAAGTTATGCTAGAGCTATTCTATATGGCGAGATAGAGATGGGCTGAGTATCTATGAAAAGATCAATTTTGAAATCAATTTCCCTTTTAGGAGGAACTTCAGGAAGATCTTCTGGAAACAAATTTGGGAATTCACATACTACTGGTACTGATTCAATAGTAGGGGTTTCTGAACTAGATTCCTAGACTCGAATGAGATGGTAGACATATCCCTTAGATATCTTTCTACCCCAAAGGTAAGAAATAAATTGACCCCTAAGTGCTGAAGTACTACCATTACACTCTAGGATGGGTTTATTTGGAAATTAAAATTGAAAAATTCTATTTCCACAGTCGACTGAGGCATAGCAGGAATGAAGCCAATCCATGCTGAGTATGACATCAAAATCAGTCATCTGTAATTCAACTAAGTCTGATGAAGTGACTTTCTGAGATATCATAACCGGACAGTTCATGTATACCCTCCGAGCTACGATGGATTTACCCACTGGGGTAGAAACTGAGAAGGTCTCTGGTAGAATTTCAGCATTGACTCCTAAATCAACAGCTATATATAGAATAATAAAAAAAATGCTCCTAAATCTAGCAAAGTGTAAACATACAAATGATAAACTTGTAATGTACCAGTGAACACATCAGGAGAACTTTCCTGATCCTGTTAGGACTGAAAAACATAGATTCTATTTAGGCGTTTCCCAATGATGGAACTAAAAGAGGCACCCTATTATTCGGGTGATCGAACTGAGATGGAGAATAATTATGCTAACTCTGCAAACCCACCTGACGACACTGTATGACTCTGTAGCCTGGTTTACCATATCTAAAACACACATCACTGCCAGCTCTATAGATACCCTGGTGGTTTCCATCATACTTCTGGCAAAGGGGATTAGTTCGGGAACTGCTAACACTGCCCTGGGGTTTAGGGCCTGATGCCCTGTCTCGATTACCATCTCTAAATTTTGGCACTGAAGTAATGGATAAGGAAGGAGATGGAACTGAGGATTTCGGGAAAAACTGAGAATGATTCCCACCCTCTAACTTAGCTTGAGTGAAATTAAAACTACATGTTCTCACTTTCTTATTCTCCCTCTCTTCCTATTTATTCTTAGACTCCTCTATCTGTTGAGCATGGACCATAGTTCTAGTTATGTCTATCTCCTTAATGAGCATTGCGGTCCTATACTCCATGACCACAATGCTGACACTCCTAACATGAACTTACTCATCTTCACTCTGCTATCTACTATAAGATGCGGTACAAATATGGCTAATTGAGTAAACTTAAGAGAATACTCCTGCACTATCATATTTCCCTGCTTCAGGTTTATAAACTCCCAAACCTTCACTTCCCTTAACTCTATTGGGAAGAACCTATCAAGAAAACCAATTAAAAAACTCTTCCTATTCTCTAGACCCTGCAACTGTGGACCTCTCTGCCTTTCATTGTTTGAACCATAAGTGAGTCACATCGTCTAACTGATTTATGGCCAACTTAGCACTCTCAACAGTAGTCACCCCTATGATATCGGTAACCTTCTTCACTTGATCAAGAAATTTCTCAGGGTCCTCATCTAACTTAGACCCGATAAACGATAAAGGGTTCATTTGGGTGAAGTCCTGAATCCTGGCAGAAGTAGTATTGGCCACTAGGTTGGTCGGAACCATAACTGGACATTTATTTTAGGCTGTCACAGAATGAGCTAAGGTGGTGAAGGCTGCTCTGAACTCGGCATGGGAGACATGCTTTCCCAAAGGATCGAGATGGACGGGATGAGGGGCTGACTGATCTCCCATTCCTCTTGTCTGAGTCCACTTTGAAGGTATATTCTACAAATGGAAGAGAAGCTAGGATTAGAAAGAGAGTGTAACTGGAACTCATTCTTACTTGTACGACACGAATACCAAAAAAAGGGAAACTTTTTCTAAAACATCTTGTAGCCTCTTGTCTATAAATATGGCGCGCAACATACCCATGAACAAGACTCTACTAGATGCAACTTACAAACTTCCTAGGACACTATTGAACCTTAGGCTCTGATATCAAGTTTGTAATGCCCTGAGTCTGTACCCTAGATGCTATATGGTGCTCATAATCCCAAAGGACCATAAGCTAACCCATGATTGGTACCTGTTGCATTAACTATAAAATAGATACTGTAATGATTGTGGAAATTGGAAAAAACATATCCCAAAAGGTTCAAATCTATAAATAAATCTGAATGCGGTATCAAAACACCAAAATTGAACATTAATACTGAAAAATTGAACAACTGTCTAAAAATACTCTAGTCTGTAAAAGCCTCTAACTATCGAAACTATAGAGTTTATGGGACAGGCCCCCAACTAACTCCATCTACTAAAATAAAACTGAAGTACTATAAATAATAAGTATGTCCTCTAACTATGAGGACTCACCATTACTTTCAAAGTTGATAGTCTAAACTGCTAATAGTGCTCTGGAGCCCGTGCATCTGAACCTATGATATAAGATATCATAGCACAAAAAAGCATGGGTCAATACTTTGAATGTCCTGGTATGCTCAGTGAGATAGGCTGATATGCATGGGGTCATATATAAGCACAATAATAGCTGAATAACATGAGTAGATCCACGAATACATAGACTGTAACTGAGATTGTGCTAATACTGAGTGCTGAATCGTAATACTGATAATCGATATCTTAGTTTATGAATACTATATTACTTATTATTTAAATGACTATATCTGACAGTTCTGAATGCTATGGAACCATACTGAGTTCTGTACTGAGATGAGTGACTATGATTGATAGTCCTAAATTTGTAGAATTGAACTCAGTTCTATTTTGAGACTAAAACTGGAACTGAGACTGTGGGAGATAATCATCTAACAGACATGCCTCTTCTTTAACATGATTTGGGGTCTAACCTATAACCCTAGTTAGAAGGGTGTCAATACTATGCCACTGGTTAGGATAAGCTGTGAGTTAACCCTTACTGACATGAACCTCTTTCGTCAATCCTCACTGGCAGGATAACTCGAATGAGAAGTATCAACCCTCATAATGTCTAGTATAAAGATATCTCAACCTACGCTAGCTACGTAGTTCTATAGTGTAGGGATTTTTGCTAAGGGTGAAATCCTCCCCTGACAGGAATGCCCCTATCCCTGCGTTAACTCGGTGTTGAATCCTACTCCCAGCAAAATAGACACTGAACTGATTTCTTGTCTGTACTAGGCTAGTCTAAATGGTTACTGAGATTTACTATTAGGCTAAACGGAATTGAGTTCACTAAGTACCGTTGATTGACAAAATACTACTGAATTCTCTTAGCTGACTATGTTTCCCGAGGTCTGAACTTGATATTAACTAGACTAGACTAATATGGATTCTATCGAGGTTTCCTGAGTTCTATAACAGACTGAGAGTACTACAGATCATATCATGATTGATACTGTTCTATGACTGACCATGGATCTAGGTAATCAGCTAAATTGTCGGGTACAAGTACCCCAGAACTAGATAAAATAAATTAAGAGACACGGCATAACATGAAACAAGTAAACTATGAACTTGATCATCATTTCTTCATTTGGGTCATTTTGACAAAAACTTGCATGATATAACTTGCACATAGGCTATCTTGACATGATTTCATTCTCTTAATAGTTCACATGGACAATTTATCAAGCACTTGGTGAACATAGTATATGTACATAGTATTGAACAACAAGTGAGCATCATAATTCATCTCTAGTTTCACAAGTCAAGGGTTTATCATGGATTCACATGAATCTACACATATAATGATCAATTTTACTTGATATATATATATATATATATATATATATATATATATATAAAATCATGAATTAGGAACTTAATCCAAATTACATTCATGGATACACTTTAATTCTAACCATGAAAATCATAAAATCAATTACTTGAAGTTCACAAGAGATTCTTTGACTCCAAGGGTTGAAGGAATCCTTGGATGAACACTTGACATAACTTTGTTGAAGAATTTTTGAAAGTTTATGGTTGAATCTTGAGTTCTTGATTTGAAATTGGATCTTCTAGGGTTTTGTTCTTGAGCAAATTTGAGAAAGAATGACTATGTTTGCTCTATAGGGAGTCTAATTTCATGTTTTAGGGGTTGAGGGTTGAGGGAAAAATACCTAAATGCTCCCAAGAATGCGGTCTTTTGGTAACTTAAAATTGGGTGGCCGACGCGTAGGCCGATGAGGCGCATCGATGTCATCAACGTGATAGCCAACGCATCACACCATGATCGCATTGATTCACTAGAATTGGATACTGGTAGCTAGGGAAAATATTAATCAACGCGATAGACGATGTGGCACGCCAAGATCCTATTGATCTACTATTTTAATATTCCAAAGGGGCTTCGAACAATGTCCGAAAAATCTGAAACTTGTCCGGAAACACCTATGGACATTTTTTATCATGAATCAACCTAAACATCAACATTTAATGGACGTAAAGGCCACTAAATCATACTACCAACCTTCATAGGTTAAAATGACACTAAGTCTGAGTACTTAGCTAAAAATATTCTAAGTCTAGGACCCGTTGACAAGCCTATAGGACCGAATTAAGCTTAGGATTTTGCGGGGTCTTACAGTACCATTCCATGAAGTCTTCTAGGTACAAAGTCGTACCTTTAACATATTGCCTACCATGCCAGACTTCTTTGGATATGCCTTCAACATACCACTCGTATGTTGTGCATACGACTTAAGAGATAAGTCATATGATGGACAAAAAACTTTTAGAGATTGGGTATTACAATATCTCCCTTTTGGGATTCTTTAACCCCAAATGATACTGACTTGGTTGAAATACTAAGGAAAGGCTGAGATGATTCACTAAACACTTACAAGATAAATCATAACTTAACATTTGAATCTAAAACTGATACATGATGCATGGACTGAGCTGAATTCGTAATTTGATGGATGGAAAACTTTTAACTCATAGAATGGCCATACTCATGAAACTTCAGATAGTAAGACTAGATGGAAAGATGTAAAACTATATGAGCTTATCTATTTGATTGCTAAACTGAATTGTGGGCTATACAGACTGAATCGTACTGGAAGTTTATACTCAACTAGAGTATTTTTTTAACACTCTTTGCAAGAAGATCTAATAACATTAGGAAGCAAGGAATTTTGGGCATGATCTGAATAAGGAATCACAACATGGCTACAACTCTATAACATGGAATATAGGCCTATGAAACATAAGATAATGTAGAATTACTAAGCCTTAGGCAATGAAACTATTAATTTCAAGCTTAACCACAATTCTAAAATATTCCCTCAACCATACTTTTCCCCTTAAATACTATGCTCATTTAATTTAACTTATAATTCCCACATGGGTACACATAACCATTCCTACCAAAGTCTGAGTTGAACTACATACCTTCACCATGTTTAATCCTAACTCGAAATCACATGGTACTACACATAACACAATAGCACTAGTCTGAACCATGAATTCAATACCCTATGGATGTTTCAAAACCTATATCTCATGAATAATTCTTCTTACCACTTCCACAACTTATTAAGAATTCACTAGCGCACAATGCACCCATCCACTTATATAGCAACATGACATTCAAGTATATAAATATAAACACATATGAACTTCTAGGAAACCAACACACATAGGAAATATTTCCTACCTTCTCAATTATCTCTTATCAATAACCATTCCCATGCACCATCCCCAATAAAATACACCAAGAATTCTCAACTAACCATGACATGTATCAAATTTTTTTACCTAAATCTTCCTTTACATTTATAGCCTTGGACTAAAAGTATACAACAATCTTTCCCCAACAAGAACCATTTAATCTCTCCCATATAAAAAATTATTCATCACCACTATCATCTCCTCTTAAGATTAAAGACAACCTTCTAAGCTTATGGATTTATTCCATATCATTAGGACTTAGCCTTAATTTATTTACTCTAATGTTCTACAGAGAAATGCTAAACTCACACGAATAAACTATATTTTAAACATACTAACATAATTCTTGAAAACTCT
Source organism: Capsicum annuum (assembly GCF_002878395.1). Taxonomy (NCBI): domain Eukaryota; kingdom Viridiplantae; phylum Streptophyta; class Magnoliopsida; order Solanales; family Solanaceae; genus Capsicum; species Capsicum annuum. The sequence goes on along the minus strand of NC_061116.1, from coordinate 94,800,035 downwards.
CTTAACATATATCATCCTTAACTTTCTCTAGGTTTAGAATCATTATTATATACTTACACTCTTCTCGACAACATACATACATCTCTAAACACATAAAATGTATCAAATTTCCAAACTTATATTTTTCCCTAAACCATGAGAATCAAAATCATACCAAAAGACTCAACATCATCTATCCATAACTCCTTAACTTAGCTATTAAGAACACCATATACTATATAACTCGCCTTCTTCTCAATTAGCAACTTAAGGGTACTACTAACCACACACAACCCTTGATAACCTTAAAAAACAATACCACCCCCTTATCACCTTGGTTTCACCTCTAAATCATACCAACAACATCATACTTAATTATGAATAAATGAACTTAAACTCTTGCATACATTGTTCTAGCGCACTAGATCACTTCCATATAATTAGAATTACTAACTAAGTAATTATTATTTCCACCTTGATGATCATCTACTATTCAAACTTAGTGTCTAGTGCTAAACATGAGTAACAACACACCCTCACATCCTATTCTTGCTTGAAAGCTATTAAATAAAACACCAAGAAACACTAGTTTGATAGAACCTCATAATAACAATAATCGGTCATAATTATATGGTATCTTATTATAATCCATTAGCAGATCCTCCTACACATTGCTACCATTTACCTATCTATATACCTAAATTACTTCTATAGCTCTATAAGTTTCAACTAAACTCCCTTTTTTTATAACCACAAGGAAAGACTAAATTAACAATACTCAACAACCAAATACTTTCATTAACAACTTATACTTTTCCAACTCTATGTAATATAATCAAAACCCCTTTCCTACTCAAGGCATACTCTAAGTCACCTTATTAAATAACTCTTTCTATACCTTCTACCATGAAATATACACCACATTTACTACCACTTTAGGTAACACCCAAAGATGCATCACCTCTATCCTTACTTAATAGTATGCATAGATCCCTCACTATACTTATAACCAGTCTCTATCTCTAACTTTCTTGCCACTACTCTTCTAAATCCATACTTCCAACTCTAAGGTGTTCTACTACTTATGAATTACAACACACTAAATAAAAATACCTCTTAAGAAAAACTATATTCAATAATTTGGGTGTATACCCTCTCCTCTCCTGAGTGTTGTCTGTAATGAAGGGCTAAAGAAAAAATTTGATTGCATAGCATATCCTGTCTTAACTGTACAACTCATATGGAAGATGACATAAGCTTTTAATTTAAAGGACTTTAAACACACTAGTAAGCTCCTTTAAAGCCCTTTGTGCAACTTCTGAAGCTACCAATAGTAAATATATGAGCATCATCTTGGGAGGAATCAAAACATACAGATCATATTATCTTAAGAATAAATCATAGATGGAGAATTATGGAGTAACACATAAATCGACAGAAGATACTAAGAGAACAACTTTATATCATGATCTAGAGCATAAAGGAGGGAAACATTTCTTAAATGTCTTGTAGCCTCTCAAAGAAAAGTACAGATATCTTAGCATTATTCTGTAAGACTCTACTGGACATGGCTTTATAGGAACCTGAGGATACTTGAACTCTGTGCTCTGACACCAAGTTTGTAATGCCTCAATACTACCTCCTAGACGTCACATAATGCTTAGAACCACAAGTGATCCTAAGCTAACCCATGATACTTGTATAACTCGTGAGTAACTTAATATGTTACATAAATCTAAAAGAAAAAAGTGGAAGAGATGTATTTGTTGAATATATACAATGCAAAACTGTTTAAAACATTTATATTTTGGTAATACAAAACAAAACTAAAAGTAAATACATCAACTCTAAATGACTATCTATGAAGCCTCTACTAATACTAACTATAGGTAGCCGAGACATCACCCTCATCTATTTTTAATCAATACGATTGACTACCAAAATGCTACTAAGACTATAGTTGACTCGAGTCCTCAAATCAAAAGAACTCATCACCTTATAAATGGAAGTTGAAAACTGTCTGATTGTGATATGTGGGCTATAATTGGTACCTATATTATGAGATAATGTAGCACATAGAAATATATATGGGTTATTAATTTTGAAATATACTAAGTATGTAGTGGTGAATGCATAAGTAAAAAATGATAACTGAATATATACGTAGACTTCCAAATGATGCATTCTAAGTGTAAATAACTCACCTTGAGTTTGAATAAAACAAAGACTGCAAAATTATAAACATGAGTAATATAGCATAAGGATAAACTTTTTGAACCATAACAGTTAGTTCTAATATCTTTACTTTTAGTCTTTCTTATAGGAGTTTCTTCTAACCGACATAAATCATGTGAGCTACCATAGAGTCCAACGTCTAACCCATTTTGGGGAGAGCTATTATATCCATGCCATCAGAATAGAACCTTAATCTAGTGATCACATTACTTCATCAATATTGGGAAAACTATTAACCTACGATGGCTCATAGTTTCTAGGAATTAAGAATACTCTCATCCGAATTCCCTTATTGGTGCTAGATACTACTCCCAGAATACTTATATACTCATACTTAAAGAAATCCACCTTAAAATAGCATAAGTGTATATGGAATGAAAAACAATTATGTTTTTTTTAACATCAAATCATAATCAAGATGAAACTTTGTGAATTTTATATCTTATCTTAGGATCAAAAGATCAATATTTTCTTTAAATCATGTTGTAAAACTCATCAATGGAGCATAAGAGTGTAATCTTTTTGTAAACTCAATACTTGACTCAAAACTTATAATGCATGCTTAAATTCTTAGAAATTAATGATAAAACTTCGTACTCAATAATCATCTTAAAATACTTCAAAGATTCTAGTCAACATAAGGAAATTCATATCATAATAAAAATCTTATAAATCACAACATGGATGTAAGTAAACCTTGATGCACTTAAAGCCTTTAATCTCATGAAAATATCATAATTCAAGAATATGGTTGTTTGGGTATGAACCCTAATTCAAAATAAAGAAATTCTATCTTAAAATATGTATTTTGGGCAAAAGGATGATAGAATAACAGTATTAAACCCCACATACCTGAAGTTTCTTGACTTGTGAAAAAAATATGAATCTTGGGACTTGAAGGATGAATTTTGGTTGAGGAACCCTAATCTTTATGTTCTTGAAGATGGCAGTAGAGAATATGTTGCTAATTGATTGAAAAAGTAGGGAAAATAATGTCTCTTTATGTTTATAAGTCATGAGTTGGGAGTTTAATGGGGAGAAAAGACCAAAAAACCCTTAGGAATCTTTGGAAATTGTTTGGAAGCATCGATCTAAGATTGGGTATGATTCGTATGTTTTGGGTATGGTTCCTGTATTGAGTCATCCCCAGGAACCCAAATTTTGACCCCTACTATTTTGGGTATGACTCTTCTTGGTAACTTATTTGGTCTGCTTATGAGTCATCATTTGTGAGTCTTACCACTGGCAACTTTCACAGTGCCCCGGTAATTAGCCATAACCTTTCACCCTAATATTAGATTAAGGAGATATTTGTATAGTTTAAAAGACAATTCAAGTATCTATTTGTTGGTAGGTCTTGACATAAATAATTATTAGTATAACAAAAGTTATGCTCTTCTAAAGATGACTATAGTTGTATGTATCCCAATAATTTTATCACTAAGGAACATTTGACTTGTTCTTGAGCTAGGAGATATTTGAGGACTTAAAATATGTTCAAGTAACTTATAAAGCTATCAAAACATGAGGCTTGATTCTTAGGTCGTTTTTTGGTCAGGATACGAGTTATATCTTATGACTTGTTAACAGCACCTAAGCACATACGCAAGTGTACATGGTCTTATCAAGTAGTAAAGTGGCTTCAAGAAAGGCCAAGTATTGATCTCTCAGGGACTAGTATTCACCAACTATCTAATTCTAGTTTAACCAATTGTGAAGAGTAGCAACTAGATTTTTAGAATTATAAATTAAAAAAATAAAATAAACAATGAGTAAAAATAAAATTCTTGGGACAATCAGTGGATAAAAACCAAGGGTTAAAGCACTTCGAACAATCATACTATGTGTTGAATTTCACTCGTCAACTTGCTTATCTTAGTTGTTGATTCGTAGGTTTAATTACATGATCATGGTTTCCTAACCTCTAATTTTTTACCTAATACAGACATTACTACTATATCATTGAGCGGGGATTCAATAATCCAATTAAGTTAATTAAAGCTATCATTCTACATTTGAATCAAGCAAGGCATCTAAATACATCCCTGTCCAAGATGCTAAGTTCAATTCTTTATTTTATAAAAGAATAAAAACCCAAAATTTGTTTATTCACATGTTCTATCACCCTATTACCTCACCCGAGATCAAAAGGTCAACAATATATGTATTTCATGGGTGATCAATCCATATAATAATTAAAACAAGAATAAAGAAACAACCAATAATAATACGAGAATTAAGTGAAATTAATCCAAATCAATAATAATCATGTTCTTGGCTTTAACCGCGGAAAGAGGGTTTAGCCTTGAATGGAAATATTCATCATCCAATCCCTTGGAATGATCATACCAACCATAAAAAAAAATTAAAGAATAATAAAACCTAAAAAGAAGTTGTGGTAGCCTTCAATGATGTTCCAAGTTGATCTAGGGCTTCCAACATGATTAAAATGGAGTTTAGGATGTTATATTTATATTATACAAGTCATAAAATGACATTTATTAGGTTTCCACGTTGTTTTCCTTTAGATGGGAAGAATGATCCCGATTTTAGGAATCACCGCGTCGAGGTGAAATGCCAATTCACAATTGTCAAAAAATCTGTCAAATTCTAGTGTCTGGTCACAATTTCAATGCATCACGGAGCGTCCTTACACCAAATTATATGATACACAGACCATATATTCAATAATTTTGGCCTCTTTTGAATCCATTGGTTGGTTTAAATCATTCATTGTCCGTAGCTATATGTTATAAGTGCCCCATACATTTCAGGGGTCTAAATTACGTCATTTTTTGTATTGTGGTTTATTTTTGAAGCTTATATATCCTTAATATATCATCATAATCGATTAAAAAAATCATACTATAGAATTAAAAACAACAATTTAGAGCTCAAAACAACATAATATCCTCAACGATGAACTAGAAACATGAGATAAGCATAGGCTAAATTGTCATTAAGGTTAAGCTTATTGTTTTAACTCTTGTCTTGATCCACTTGACCGTTGAAAATTATAACTAAGTTTTTTCACATATAAAAACATAGTAAAAACCTTAGTAACTCATTAAAACACATTAGAATCGAACACAATAGACTAGAAAAATACCTAGTAACAACCTTAGTTACACTAGTTTTCTCGGTTGACTTCTAAATGATCAATTTAAATCAACACTCATGTGAAACCACCATTAAACATTTTAAAAACATACTTGGACACATAAATGATCATTTATATCATTATCAACACATATAGCATAAGAATCTTCCTCAAAACAAGGCTAAAAAGGCTAGAATAGTGACGCTAGAATGCATAAATACATCCAACATCACCACCCCATTCTTAAAGCCTTGTTCTTCCTCAAACAACTCTAAACTATTAATACCGTAAGCTAAATAGACTCCACACTTCTACTACATGCAATAAATTCAAGATAGCACTACAATGACTACATGGAATGCAAGTTCACAACACTAAGAATGTTATACACAATTAAAAGCTCAAGAATCCTACTTCCAAAAAATCCTAGCCTCAAAAAGGGAATCCACATGTAGAAAACTATAATACCCCAAACTTTTATTAAGTCAAATCTAGTCTCCAGAAAAGTTAGTGATGACTTCCTAAATGATTAATATTTAAATCAGATAGAATTTTCCTAATTTTGACTTTTTATCATATGGAAAACTGAATTATCTTTCTGGTGATACTAATTTTGTTTAAATACGGTATTAGAGTAAAAAGTTATGGATGTTTTACAAAGAACTATTGGAACTACCCAAAAGTGAAGGTCAGGACTGACGAACTATCGAGCTAGCGATGGACCGTCGTCCAAGCTATCACGGCTAAGGAAGTGAACCAATTTTCTGGACAAGTGCGATGGTCAGGACCAATGGACTGTCAAGCTAGTGATGGACCATCGCCCAAACCATCGCAGATGAGGTAGAAAGTTTAGGTTCTATCCAAGTACAATGGGATAGACCGACAGACCGTCGAGTCAGTGATGGACCGTCACCCAAACCATTGCCACTTTAGATCAGTGATTTTTAAGTTATTTTTAAAGAGTATTTGGGTATTTTCCACCCAATTTAACCCTAATCATACCAGACTAGAGCTTATAACTTCATTATTTATCCACAACACCAAATTAGGATTTCTATCAAAGATCAATCCCCAAGAACAAGAAACCCTAGGTTCTTAATTTCAAGTTAAGAATTTAAGCTTTCCTCCACTAATCTTCAAGAAATCATCTATCCAGATATGTTTAGTGTTGATTCATGGGTTCCTTTCAACCATGAAGCTCAAGAATCCTATTTTAAAATCATGAATTTTGAAACCCATATTGTGGATTGATTATAATCATGTTTATGTTGTTGCCCCACTTCCAAGTTAGAGGCTTTAATATGTTTTTATGAAATTTGTTAATGTATGGATTGAAATTGATGAAATTGAGTTGAATGAAGGAACTTGATGTATTAAGTCAATGTTCATGCTTAAGCCCTAAGTTATGCATACTAGATTTTTGATAAAATGCCTAAGAGAATAAGATTTATGCTTATTGACTCAATAGGGCCTGAATGATGAATCCATGCTTTATCCTTATGTTTCAAAATGAATCTCATGCTATTATGATGTGTTGAAATTGTTTGATGGAATGCCCATGAGACTGGAATTATGTAACCATGATATATTTTAATACATTCCTATTCATGTACAAGAGTATGAGAACCAAGTGCTTTATAAAACTTCCAAGTGATTGTATTATGAATTATTGATTGTGGTCATGTGTTCAAGAAGTGTCATGTCTTGTCAGTTTCATGCTATCGAGTCCTGGGGTACTTGTACCTAACAGTTTAGTTGTATGCCTAGAGACAGTGTCAGTTTTATGATAATCATAGTCAAGCCATAATCAGTAGAATTCAGTCAGTTACCTGACTCAGGAAAACTCAGCAAATTCAGTATCAGTCCAGTAATCTCAGTCAGTTATCAGATCTCAGTAATATTTCATTTGTCAATGGAATTCAGTGAACTCAGTCCAGTTCAGTCTAGTATATTTAGTTCAGTGTTTATTCAAATGGGAGTAGAATTCAGCATCGAGTAAGCCCAAGGATGGGAAATCACCTGTGAATAGAGGGTGTGATTCTTAGAAGCAATCTTTACACTCTAGAACTACGTAGCTAGCATAGGTTGAGACATTAAACCTACTAAATGACATGGCTTAACCTGTTAGATAAGGGTCCCACCATTCTCGTTAGAGTACCTATTAGATGAGGGTCACTCACATCTTATCCTTACCAGTGATGCAGTATTGCCAGCCTTACAATTAGGGTTACAGATTGGACCCCAACTCAACTATAATAGCTTATTAGGGGTATGTCAGTCAAAGGATTACTTCTCACAGTCTCAGTCTTAGGTCTTAGTAATAGAACTTAGATAGTTTTATAGAATTCAACACTGTCAGATAGAGTCACCCAGTACAGTACGGAACTCAGTTAGTTCTATCAAAATCTAGACTATCAGATACAGTCACTCAGTATAAGTTATATCAGTTATCAGTAACTCATGATATCAGTGTTCAGACTCAGTAGTCACTATTATCACGAATTCAGTTACAGTTACTTATTCATGCTTGTATTCTCACGTTCATGTTAGACAGTCAGTTAGTATTGTTCATGCATAAGAACCCTTTGCATTCAGCCTACCTCACTAGCATAGCAGTACATTCAATCGTACTGACGTATTTACACTATGGTTTTTAATACCATAGGTTCAGAAGTATGAGCTCCAGAACATCAGTAGCATTCCAATTTTAGTAGTCAGAGTCAGCAGTGAGTCCTTATCATTCGAGGATGTTATGATTTGATTACTTTACTTCTACAGTACTTAGTTTATTTCATTAGTTGGAGTTAGTTTGGGACATGTCCCATCAACTCCTTATTCAGACAGTATAGTATTAGAGGCTTTTAGACTATAGTATGTTCAGAGAGTTAGTTTAGTTGTTTTAGTATTGATATACCATATTTTTAGATATTGTGTTTTATCAGATATTTAAACCTTAGGGCCTTTCAGCCTTTTATTCCATATTTATACTATATATTATGCAGTGTTCAGGTACAGATATCAGTCATGGGTTAGCTTGTGGTCCTTTGTGGTCACAAGCACCGTGTAGCATTCTGGGTACTAGATTTAGGGTGTTAAACACACTTATGCATATCGTTCAATCAAGAACATCATACAAATCACCCACATTCATTAAACGTGTTCCCCTCACAACAAGAGAGTCACCCATAATCACTCAAAATTACTTAATTCATAACATGATGGGTATAGGTATCAAGTTACACTCACTCTCACAAAGAATTCACAAGTTATACATAATGAATCATAGGCTTTCCCTTAGTTTAGTTCTCCAATAATAGCCGAATGTAAAGATTAGGATTAATAAGGACATTTTCGAGTTGTAATGTAGGCTAAGGAACGGGTAGGAACTATTTGGTAATAGTTACTAACATCACTAAGCGCTTTAATACACTACCTTAAACATTTAAAACCAATCTTTAACAACCAAATTATACTTTTTCATCCACCACTAACTTTTATTTATTCCCCATCTCTTTTAAGCATTTTACAAACACTTGGTGGATGCATAGTTTGCTCCCACAAGAATCAATTTTTCTCTTTATTTTCTATCATGGAAATATTTCTAGCATCATTTATATCAAATCAATCCACCATAATTCAATTATAAACACCAATAACTCTTACCTAGGGGCATCAATTTCACCTTTTTCTTCTTCAATTTCTCAAACTCCTTAGTAAATTAATTTTTCATTAAAGCACTTTGAAGGTTTTTTGGATCAAATTATGGTCTATCAAATAAGGGGATTAGGCTACATATAAGGCTACCGAAGAAAATAAGCTAAAGGCCCTATGGGGATTAACTAGGATAATGCACAAAGAGTAGGACAAATAGAAGGTATAAACTAAGGCTATCAAAGAAATGCCTATATCATCTCCTAAACCCACACTCTTTCTTTCACTTTACACACACAGCGGGCAAGTTCTAGATATCACATGCAACAAGTAATATACAAAAATAGCTCACACGTACATGGAATATGCTCAACTCTATAGGATCATCATAGACTCCCAACCAAACAATAACATGAATTCAAATTTAAGCGAACAAATATAAGAGTCACAAACATGAGCCTAAGAGTCTCAAAAATAGTAATTCACACAATCAATATGCTTTTACCAAACAAAACACTTGCACCATTCAATAAAAAATAGCACCAACAAGAATATCCCACTTATTCTTATCCTAAAAAAATTTAAATTGAGCCAAAATTTGGGAATTTCCCCACCCCACACGTAAAAATCTATTTTTTCCCTAAAGTGAATTTAAAGCAAAAGATAGAAATACTCCCTAAGACCTCAAGACCTAGCTAGTAGCATCTTCAAACATAGAGGAGATCTATGGGACCCCACACTTAGTATTTGCCATGTTTCAAGCTCAAGTTTATGGTACTCAAACTTTTCATTAACCTGTGACTCAACCAAAAACAAAAACTACATGAAATAAAAACTAAAAACTGAAAATAAAGCATACCTTAGCTTGGGTTGCCTTCCAAGAATCGCCTAATTTAGTGTCACGGCATGACACAATCAAATTTTTCCTCCACCTTGAGAATATAAATTTTCCCCCAACTTTGTATCCATCTTTTTGCCTAGATCATAGAGAGGTGGTACAAAGATGAAGGAACCGAGTAATGGATAATGCATGGTAAACAAATCGACCTTAAGGTGAGGTGTGTTTTTATATTGCTTATCTGGTGTAAAATCAAGAATACAGGAAACTTGTTCCTTATCTTCACACTCTTCTACTATTTTAAATGATTCCACAGACAAGACATCATGTAAACATAATGTAGAAAAATGCTTCGAGTGAGGCCCAACCAATCCTACATAAAAATTTACACTATTCACTACACAGTCACTTTTCTTTACCTTGTCAATTTCAGTCTCAAGATAAAGATGAAAATTGAGTGGTTATGATTCTTGTGTTAGCACTATAAATTGGCTAATATCTTCCTTATATTTTTCTTTTCTTATCCACTGTAGACATAGTGGCAGTGGTACGTCCTCGACCTATTCAACAACTTTAGTTTCTGAGTACTCAGGCTTCCTCAAATTATCAACAAGTATTTCTGTAAATGGTTGGAGATCCACTTGCTTTGCAGCCTTCCTCTAGTTCTTCATGTATGCCAACAACTCAACCTGAGACACTAAAATTTGTTTCACAATCTATTCCAAATTGCTCATTTGAGTTATGGCCTGCATGTTTAGTTGTTGATGGTGAAATTGTTGTTGGTTGTTCCGTAATTGAATTTGTGACCAATTCTGCCCTTTCAATTGTAGTAGTTTATATAAATTTGCCTTTCAGCATAGCCCACAAATAATTCTAAATCGGGATTGACAATACACATAGCTATAGTATGACCACTTTGACCACAAACCAAACACTAAGTTGCAGTCTTCTCAATAGATAGAATAGAATCTGCATCACATTGTGAAGGTCCTATCCACGCACTTTCATTAAAATCTAGACAAAAACCCGCTTGATGTGGTCCATCAAAAAAATAACAAGAATCGTCATCACTCAAAAACTATTTATACTAGGCTAACATCTCAAGAAAAGTGTGAGAAAAATAGAAATAAAGGAAAATAAAAAGAAACTAAACAAAAACTATTTATATCTCAATATAGAAAAACTAAAATTAAGATAGTTGCCCAATTACAAGTTCCTGGTAACGGCGCCAAAAACTTGACAGCGCCAAGCATATACGCAAGTGTACATGGTCTTATCAAGTAGTAAAGTAGCTTCAAGGAAGTCCAAGTATCGATCTCTCAGGTACTTGCATTTGTCGACTATCTAATTCTAGTTTAACTAATTGAATAGATTAGCAGATAGAGTTTTAGAATTATAAATTAAAAATAAAATAAACAATGCGTAAAACTAAAAGTCTTGGGACAATCAATGGATAAAAACCCAGGGTTAAAGCACTTAAAACAATTATACTATGTGTGGAACTTCATTCATCAACTTGCTTATCTTAGTTGTTGATTCGTAGGGGTTAATTGCATGAACATGGTTTCCCAACCTCTAATCTTTTATCTAATATGGACATTATAACTACATCATTAAACGGGGATGCAATAATCCAATTAACTTAATTAAAGTTATCATCCTACATTTGAACCAAGTAAGGCATCTAAATACATTCTTGTCCTAGATGCTAAGTTTAATTCTTTATTTTATAAAAGAATAAAACTCCAAACTTTGTTATTCCCATGTTCTATCTACCTATTCCCTCTCCCAAGATCAAAAGGTCAATAATATTTGTATTTTATGGGTGATTAATCCTTAAAATAATTAAAACAAGAATAAACAAACAACCAATAATGCTAAGCAAATTAAAGGAAATTAATCCAAAACAATAATAATTATGTTCTTGGCTTTAACCACGGAAAGAGGGTTTAGCCTTGAAAGGAAATATTCATCATCCAATCCGTTGCAATGATAATACCACCAATAAAGAAAACTAAATTAAAGAATAATAAAACCTAAAAAGAAGTTGTGGTAGCCTCTAATGATGTTCCACGTTGATCTAGAGTTTTTAAGATGATTAAAACGGAGTTTGGGACATTATATTTGTAGTATACAAGTCATAAACCGAATTGAATTACATTTCCACATCATTTTCCTGTAGATGGGAAGAATTATCCCTATTTTGGGCATCATCGTATTGCGGTGACATGCCAATTCACAATTGTCAAAAAATCTATAAAATTCCAGTATCTCGTCGCAATTTTAATGCATCACGAAGCCTTCTTTAACCCAATTCTAAGCTACACGCGCAATATATTAAATAATTTGGGCCTCTTATAAATCCATTGGTGCTTTTAAATCATCTATTGGCCACTCCTACAGGTCACACGCATCCCATACATTTTAGTTGCCTAAATTATATCAATTTTTGTTTTGTGCTTTCGTTGAGCCATTCCGAGCCTTCTTGAGTTATTTCCACTTGATTTGAATCTTATATATATTTAATATATAATCATAATCATTCACAAAGAATACTATAGAATTAAACACAACAATTTATAGCTCAAAATAACATATCCTTAATGATGAACTAGAAATATGAGCTAAGAATAGACTAAATTCTCATTGAGCTTAAACTTATTGTTTTGACTCTTGTCTTGATCCACTTGAACCTTGAACATTATAAATAAGTTTTATCAAATATAAACAAATAATAACAACCTTATTAACTCTTTAAAACACATTTTAACCCAATAAAATAGACTAGAAAAACACCTAGCTCAAGATAGGTAAACTAGTTTTCTCGATTGACTTCTAAATGATCAATTTGAATCAAACCTCATGTGAAACCACCATTAAACATTGTAAACACATACTTGGACACATAAATTATCATTTATATAATTATAAACACAGACAGAATAAGAATAATCCTCAAAACAAGGCTAAAAAGGTTAGAATAGTAACGCTAGAATGCATAAATACACCTAACATCACTTGTAACATGTCATTACAATTTGTAGCCACCACTCATAAGATGGAAAAAAACATAGGTAACCTATGTTGTTACCCTTATGACTCCACTTCATACGACTTGTACCATGATGTGATAGCTTCTAGGGTCAAAGTCGTACTTTTAACAGATTGCCGACCAAGTCACACTACTTTGGATACAACTCTAACATAAAACTCATATGTTGTGCATACGACTTAAGGGATGAGTCGTATGATGGTCAAAAAACTTTTAAAGATAAGGCATTATACTTTAGGAGAAAGAAGAGTACTGACAGGACAATTATTAGTCATTGGAACCCAAGAGTTATCAAATATAACATATCTCATGCTAATAAATGCCTTGGTGTTATAACAGTATTTGACTAAGACTGGCAGAATCTCATCAAGAGAGATGTTGCTTGCCTCCAAAATATGAGTGATAATCAAATAATAAGGAAGACTTGAGGGTTCAAGATATGCTTTAATAATAAAATTTATAATTAATGACAAAATCTTAGTTTTACATTGAGTGAGAAGACAATAAGTAGATAATGTATTATTCTGAGAGAGAGTAGATAGAAAGACATTAGGAGCAAGGAGTGTAATTGACAAAATATATGCTATAATATGAGCCTAAAAAAATTAAGATCAAAGGTTGAAGGTAGAGGGTCAGAGGATTCTAGGGAAATTGATTTCTTTGCCTTATTAAAGAGAGTGTCAAAATCAACAGGCCAGGGACTCTTAGAGGGGGCAAAAAAATAGTGAAGTGAATACCAAAGATAGAATAAAAACATACCACAGTCAAGAACGTTATGCTTACCCATAAATAGGGTTTCCATTTTATCAGCAAAAGTGGAGTGTATATTAGCATAAAATAGACAAATAAGGGCTTTATAAGAAATTTTAGAAGTGCAGAAGAACATATTCTCTCATTCTTGAACTTCAAAAAAGGCGGGATTAATAGGAAAATGTAGAGATTTCAAGTGATCTAGATCCATAATTCGTCCATGAACCATTGACCATTTCTTTAGTTAGTGAAATAGGTTTCATATGAGGGACTCAAAAAATCAAATTTGATATTTAAAGAACTATTAAAACAAAATTTTACCTTGATTTAGAACTTTCAAAGTTATTGGCATTAGAAGAATGAGTTCACAGAAAAGATTGACAAGAGTTTGAGGAATCTTGAGAAAGGTTTAGATTAGAGAGATTAGAATAGAGAGGAATATGAGAGGAAACCTTTCCATTTCTCTTTAAATGAGAACTTTTTTGACTACCCATGGAATAAATTTTAGGTTTTATAGTCATAAAGAGAAAAGAAGAAAGTAGATAAGAGATATAAGAATGAGCAAGAAAGAGGGAGAGATTAGGGAGATATAGGGGAGATAAGAATTTGAAGAGACTTCTTGATACGTGGTAAAGGCCTCATAAGTAGATACACAGTATTTTGTTAGCAGGAAAAGGTTGATAAATAGGGTCAGTACATTAATCGACTAAAAATCAAATCATATTATAGAGAAGTAATAAAGGAAAGTACATCAATAAAAATTAGCCACTAATTCTACCTATTTTTATACATAAGTTCTGACACAAGATAGGAAAAAAAATGAACTCAAGAAGATTTAAGAATACTACCAAGAGATATTAAGAGAACACAAATCTATCTTCCAATAGGGGTTTTGTAAAAATATTTGTTGACTGATATTCAGTGCTATCAAAGGATAATTTAATATCACCTTTCAAAATATGTCTCTATCTAAATGATACTTAATATCAATAATTTTAACTCTAGAACGATGCACAAGAGATTTAGAAAAATCAATAGTTTTTTTTGTCAAGAAACATACCATCAAAGCTTATTGGAGTATTGTTGGACTTAACATCATTTATTCCATACTTTTCAATGAGTTATTTGGTATAGTTACTTTGACAAATGAAGGTTCCTTTATTTGGTTGATGAATTTGTAGTACCAAAAGAATATTAACTCACACCATCATGCTTATTTTAAATTTATTTAAATTAACTCAAAGAAATCCTTACAAAATTTGGCATTACTATTTCAAAAAATAATATCATTAATATAAATTTGAATAATGAGATTTCAAGAAAATATTTTTTGATAAAAATATTTGTGTTAATTTTTTCTTGTATAAAATCATGATCATTTAAAAATTTCTTAATCGTCCATACCAAGCACGAGAAACTTATTTTAGGCCATAAAGAGCTTTTGAGAGTTAAAATACATGATAAGGAAACTTGGGATTTTCAAGTCCTGGAGTTTTCTTGATAAAAACTTGTTCATCAATGAAATAATTTTAAAAAGCATCTTTTACACCCATTTGAAATAATTTAAAACTTTATGAGAAGCATATGCAAGTAGGATTCAAATAGATTCTAACATTACCACCTGTGCAAATATTTTATCATAGTCGACTTCTTTTTATTGTGAGTAGCCTTGGGCTATTAAAATGCTTTATCTTAGCTGACTCTTATTATTGTAATCAGTCTTTGGATATTAAATGATCTTTATTTTTAACTATTTCACCAGATTTATTCATCTTGCTTCTGAACACCCATTTGGTACCATATATGAAGGTATTTTCCAGTTTTAGAACCAAGGTTCAAACATTATTCTTATTGAACTTTTCAAGATCTTCTTCCATGGCCTTGATCCAACTTTTATTTTCTTAAGCAACATTTATGTTCTTTGCTTTAAATTGAGATATAACTACAATATTTTCACTTCTTTTAATTGAAGCTCTTATTTTAATAGTTCTTTGGGCTCCCCAATGATGACCTTCTTTGGAATTCCAATCTCACTTCTCCATTCATTTGGGATAGTGCCTATTATAAATTGATCATTAATAGCAATCGACTTTGTTGATTGGTCTGCTACAATAGTCATCTCCTTTATTGACAAGCTAACTTCAGTAAGAATAACTTAAGCAATTTTTTGCTTGTTCATTCTCATCATCGACATTGCTAATATTCTCAACAACATAATTAAATTTATCAAAAATGATATGCACAAATTCTTCAATGCAGAGAGTAAGTTTACTAGAAACACAATAAGATCTTCTAGATTTAGAATAACCCATAAAATTATCTTTGTTACTTTAAGGATCAAACTTACTAATGTTTTCCTTACCATTTATGTGAATGAAACATTTATAACCAAAAGAGTTAAAGTACTCAATATTGGATTTTTTATAGTTACATTGTTCATAGAGGATTTTCTACAGAATTTGTCTAATAAGGTACCTTTTTAAGATATGAATAGAAGTACTTGTAAATTTTTTTGAGAATTTATGAGGTAGGGAGTGTTTACAGATCATGTTTCTTGCCATGTCTTGAAGAGTTCTATTCTTGCATTCCACAACTCTATTTTGTTGAGGAGATCATAGAGTAGATAAATTATGACTGTAACCTTGACTATTATAGAAGTTTTCATGAACTTTATTCTTAAATTCTCCTCCATAATCACTCCTTACAGCATAAATATACTAACCTTTATCCCTTTGAACCTTTTTACAAAATTCTTTGAAGTATCGCCTTTGTTAGATAAAAAATAAACCAGGTAAATTGAGAATAATTAGAAATAATAGTAATGACATACATTTTACCACCAATAGTTGCAATTTTAGTGAAACCAAAAAGGTCCATATGGAGCACCTAAAAAGGTTTAGTAGTAGAGACAGTATCTTTAATGGGAAAGGAGTTTCTTGCTTGCTTACTAAGTTGACATGCATCATAAGTATGAGTTTTTGAGTAGTCTATTATGTGACTTGTTTAGCTAATATCCAAAAAATCCTCATACTTGCATAACTAAGTTTCTCATTCTAGATCCATGGATTTTTAAATATAGGGGCCAAACTGATGTCTTCTTTTATTCTTTTGATAAAGTCCAAAAAAAACATATTTCTATGTCTATTTGTAGGTATAAGAGATTTTCCAAGCTTTTTAATTATACATCTATCCTTTTTAAATCTTACCTACAAACCAACATGACACAACTGACTTATACTCAATAAGTTGTACTTCAATATTTTGAAAAGATAAACATTTAGTAATATCTCATGATTCACTAAAAAATATTATACTAATACCTATTACCCTGCCTTTGAAATTTTCTCCAAAGCTGATATAACCTCCATCAAGGTCAATAACATGTTTAAATATGCTTTGTTCCCACTTATCTTATTTTAACACACACAATTAATATACAATTTTCTTTATGCTTTGAGTGGTGTTCCTAGATAGATTCTCCAATATCCATGAAGCAGGCATCCCCAATGTTGTCATTTTGATTTTTAGTCTGATTTTTATGTCCCAACATCTCAAAGAATTTGACCTCTTTTGGAGGGTCCTCTTCTTTATTTTGGACAATCATTAGATATGTGGCCATATTTACCTCAATTAAAGAACTTACCTTTATTCTTGTTCTACTTATATGTTGTTTTCCTTTTGGTTTCCCTCTTCTTTGATTTCTAGATCTCCTGTAAATATGAACAACTATGCTAGTGATAAAAGCAAATTCATCCTTATCTAAGGCATCTTCTTCTTTTCTTTTTCTTCACTTATGACTTTAAAAGCCACAATTTTCTTCTTCTCATTGTGCAGTTTATCCTTTCTCTTAAGATGAGGTTTTTAAAAGGAAATAAGATCTCTTCTTATTTCATCATAATTCAACTTATTCAAATTCATATTTTCAATGGACACAACTTTGGAAATCCATTAAAGAGACAAGATTCTTAGACTTTGAGTGTTTTGATCAACCACAAGATAATTCTTTCTTACTTCTTTGAGTTCAATAATAATTTTGTAGTGTTTCTTCAATGGATTCTCTCTCTTTCATCTTAAATAGTTCATGCTCATAAACTAATAGGTTTATAAGTATTTGCTTAACTTTCTCTATTTCTTCAGATATGACTTGTTGTTTGTCCCACATTTCCTTTGCAGTTTCATAACAAGATATCTTTACATATTCTTCCTAACTGATAGAATTTCTCAACATATTCTTTGTAGCTGATTTGAATGAGTTCCGTTTGTTTATCAATGCATTCCTCTAAAGTTGGAATTATTCTTTGTTGATGTTTGAACCTCATCTCATTATTTTTCATATCTTTTTGTAGGAACAAGTGGAAGATCACCAATATTGATTACTCTCCACAGCTTTACATCATATGATTTTATGAAGGTTTCTATCCTTTTTGTAATACTCTAAACTTTTCCTAAGTTGAATTTCTCCTTGAGAAGGTTAAAGAGTGACTTCCTAAGTGAGTATCATTTTAACCATACAAAATTTCCCTAATTTTGACTTTTATCAGATAGAAAATTTGATTAGCTTTCCATCGATATAATAGTAACCCAAATTCAATGCCTGGGAAAGAAGTTATGGCTAATTTAAGTCCTAGACATAAAACAACATCATTTTAGTGCTTGGCGCATCGCGAAGAGGGTTTATTTGACAATTGTCAAATTCTAGTGGAACTCCACAATAGTGACGCATCGTGGAGGACCCCAATTTCCCAATAGTCAATTTATAGTGGCCTAGCACAATTGTGACACATCGTGCTAAAGTTCCTGGTCCCAACCAATGGGACAATGTGATGGATCCACACGCGGTGACTCCCATATTCCAATTTGTCAATTTTTAGTGAGCCACTGTGATAGTGGCTCATTGCGGTGGCTCATAAAATTGGGTTCCCATTTCAACTTTTCCAGCTTCGTACAAAATTTAAAAAGAGCAGTTTGGACTTTTTTCAAGCCTCTTAAACCATACAAACACCAAATTAAGGTCATTTACAAGCATTCTATGAAGTTTTTCTCAAGTTTTCTCTCAATAAATACTCTAAGTATCCAAAACCTCTTCCAAGAATCTCAAGAATCCACCATAGATTTTCTAAATTGAGTCAAGAGTCAATGTTCCCAAGTCAAGGGCTTCAATAACCCTCATTCAAGAGTACGAATAAAGTTCCAAAAGTGAGAGTTCATCTAAAGCTTCTAATTCTAGGTATGTGGGGTTTGAACAAGGACACATCTTTTATCCTTGTGCCCCGAAGCTATTTTAAATTACAAGAAGATATGGTTTCACATGTATTCTTATACAAATTGAAGTATGGGTTTGTACCCTTTATTGTTGTTCTTGAGATTATGATAATTTCCATGTTTTAGAAATTGAGATACATGAGTATGTTGAGATTTTAATGCATAATGTTGAAATTGTAGATTTCTATGATTTATGAATCAATATGATCTCTAGTATGCATTTTGATGAGTCTTAACTTGAGATTGAACTATGGGCCACTAGCCCTACTTGAGAATTGTAATTTTATGAACTTTTGTACTATAAGCACTTATGATTTATGTACTTTGAAATTATTGAGAAATATTTGACCATTTTGGTCTTAATAGAGTTGGAATCCACAATGATGTTCTATTAAGAAATAGTAATACATTTTGGTCTTCAGTAAAGACCCTTGAGTTATTTGAGGTGAATTTTCTAAGAGTTCTAAACTAAGTATGGGAGTAGTATTTAACACCGAGTTGGGTATAATTTTGAGGTCTCATACCCCAGAAATACGTGCCATCATAGGACTTAGATTTATGGGCCCGTGGCCAAGATAGTGATCACTGTGTTAAGGTTATACTCCCTGGCAAGAGTATGACACTTCTTCCAATGTGAGGTTTCTTCCTTTGGAGGATAAGACATTGGTCTCCATGTGGATAACATGCTTTATGTTGGTTAGAAGAAATTCTCAAGTGTCCAAATTTATATAATCCTGAGTTCTAAGTGTCCCGAGTCTAAAGTAGTTCTAAAGTTCCCAAGCGTTGAAAGTTCCTAAAAGTTTTGACTTCTTGAGTTTGAAAGAAGTTTTACTTGTCATGAGATCAAAGTAGGAGTTTGAAAGTATTGTTTATGGTTCCTGTAGCTTCCAAGTATTGAGATTAAGAGGAGAGAAGATATTTTAAAGTTAAGTTTAATGACTCACGAGATTTGTACTTCATGTTTCATTATTCATGATTCATGAGAATTATATTTCAGATTGTTTTCAAGCCATGTGAGTCACTCATATATGCATTTTATGATTTTATAAAGAGTAATTATAATGTTTATTTAAATGCATAAACCCCCATATACTCAGTATATTCCCAAGTGTTGATCCATATATACGTCTATGTGCTACATTGTCTTCTAATGTAGGTTCAGGTGCTCAGTCCCAACCTCGTCAGTGATTTTTGAGTACCTTTGTCTACATCTCCACAGTGGTGAGTCCTTATGGTTCAAGGACCTATATTCAGACACTTCAGTATTTTAGTAGATATATTATTGCTTTTAGTTTAGTTTGATTTAGTTGGGGGCCTGTCCCAATGGCTTTCTAGTCATGGAGTAGTAGAGGCTTTGTCGGACTAGTTATCAGATTATTAGTACATTGAGATTTCCAGTATTGTGCTCATTTGGACCAAGTATTTTCTTCTTATTTCCTATCATTTGACATTATAGTCATAGCGTTTTGCTTATTTCAACTCAAAATTAGTTATTATATGTAGTAATAAGGTCAATGGGTTATCTTGGGGCTACTTGTATCCTTAAGCCCCGCGTCTTGCTTCAGGATGCGATTTTGGTGCGTTACAAACTTAGTATTAGAGCTTAAGGTTTAAGGAGTTCTAGGGAGTCTAACAAGCCGTGTTAAGTAGAGTCTTGATCATCGGTGTGTAGCACGCCACATCTATGAGCAAGAGGCTACAAGACATTTTAGGAAAAAAAATTCTTTCTTTTAGATTTTATTATGCCTATAGTTGTCCCCCTTATCTAATAATTCGTGCTCTCCTATTTCAAAAAATACCTCCCCGAAGAACGAACGCCAACAAAAATGATAATGAGCAACCCTAGCCTATCGATCCCTTCAACGAGACTGTGTCTCATGCTGAGTTTTGGGTGGCCTTTCAGGCGTTACCCCAAGCATTCACCACCAATGTTCAGGCCAATAACTAGGCCACAGTTCTAAATCAGCAAGGAGGTAATTTTGTTGCTGCTAGGATTCGTGATTTCATGCAGATAATCCGCCAGAGTTTTATTGGTCTAAGGAAGGTAAGGACCCATAGTTATACCTTGATGAGGTGACAAAGATCACATAGGTGATGCATGTTTATAAGTAATAAAGTGTTGATTTAGCATCTTATAGGCTGAAAGACATAGCATATGACTGGGTGGTTGCATGGAAGAAGATTAGAGGGGGAGGTAATGCCCCCATTACTTGGCAGGTGTTCCAAGATATGTTCTTAGATATGTTCTTTCCATTAGAGAGTAAGGAGGCATAAATAGAGGAGTTTATTAACTTAAAGTAAGGCTCTATTACTATTAAGGAGTACTACTTGGAGTTTAACCAGTTAGCCAAGTATGCTCCTGGTTTGATTTCTGACACTTGATCTAGTATAAGAAAGTTCATGATAAGTGTTTCTATTTTGGTACTAAAAGAGTGTAGGACTATGATGCCGAATAGAGATATGGATCTGTTTAGGTTGATGATACATGCACAGTAGATAAAAGCAGACAAGATAAGAGAGAGAGAGAGAGAGTGAGGGGTAATAAGAGGGCTAGATCTGAGCAGCATGAGTATAGTCAAACTAGGTCCCATAGAGGGAACCGCCCACAATTCCAGGATCGTTCTTTTGTTCCAGAACCTTCATCAACTATTACTCCCGCTCCTACAGGCAGGTAAGATTAAGGGAACAGGTTTTCTATGTCCATGTCCCAGAATAATGTAAGTAACAGACTCCACTATCCTCCATGTGCTAAGCGTTATAAGGATCATCCCGATAAGTGTTTAGCAGACCAGGGGGGGTTTTTTTGGTTGTGGAAAGTTGGGCCACAGACTTAGAGATTGTCCACATCCTAGGCAGGTGAACAGAGATGCCCGACCTCAGACACAGACTACTAGTGCACCAGCTCTTATAGCTCGTTCTACCCCTGCTCAGGGAACTTTATCTACCACTACTGGCGGTCAACGCCAGAACATATTCTATGTCTTACCATCCCATTAGGAGTAGGAGAATTCTCCCGATTTTGCTACTGGTATGCTCTGCATCTTTTACTTTAATGTTTTTGACTTGTTGGACCCCAGGTCAAGTTTCTCTTATGTGACCCCATTAGTAGCTGTGACTTTTAAAATGAGTCCCGAGAAAATTCCTGAGCCTTTCCTAGTTTCCACACCAGTAGGGGAGTTACCTTTTGCTAAATAAGTATGTAGAGATTGTCCTATTACTATTCTTCATAGAGTCATATTATCTTATTTGATAGAGTTGGACATGGTGGATTTTGACCTTATTATAGGTATAGATTGGATTTATTCTTGTTATGCATCTATAGAATGTCGTACCCATGTGGTTATGTTTCAGTTGCCTAATGAACCAATTTTTGAGTGGTCTGGAAGTTCGGTATCTCCCAAGAGTCATTTTATCTCTTATCTCAAAGCTAGAAAGCTAATACCCAAAGGTTACCTCTATCACCTAGTTAAAGTCAAAGTCATTAAATTCGAGGCTCTAACTATTCAGTGATCCACTATTATTAATGAGTTTCCTAATGTTTTTCCAGAAGATCTCCCAAGGGTACCTCCTAATAGAGAGATAAAATTTAGGATTGACCTTCTTCTTGACACTTCACCTCTTTCTATTCCATCATATCGTATGGCACCTACATAGCTTAAGGATTTGAAAGAGCAATTGAAAGATCTTTTAGATAAAGGTTTCATAAGGCCCAGTGTCTCTCCTTGTGGTGCACCTGTTCTTTTCATGTGAAAGAAAGATAGTTCTTTGCGTATATGCATTGACTATCTTCAGCTTAACGAGGTCACAGTTAAGAATAAGTAGCCCCTTCAAAGAATTGATGACCTGTTTGATCAGTTGCAAGATCCAAGTTGTTTCTCCAAGATAGACCTTAGATCCAGTTATCATCAACTTAAAGTGAGGGAATATGATATTCCAAAGAAAGTCTTTTGAACCTGTTATGGGCACTTTGAATTTTTAGTCATGTCATTCATGTTAACCAATGCCCTAACAACCTTTATGGACCTCATGAATCGAGTGTTCAAGTAATATCTTGATATGTTTATCATTGTTTTCATAGATGATATCCTTGTGTACTCGCGTACTAAGAACGACCATGCAGATCATCTTAGAATTGTCTTGCCAACTCTTAGAGATCACTAGTTGTTCACCAAATTCATCAAGTATGAATTTTGGATAAGATCAGTAGACTTTCTGGGTCATATTATTTTAGCCAAAGGAATTAGAGTTGATCCCCAAATGACAAAAGCTGTAAGAAATTGTGCTAAACCTATCTCTCCATCTGACATTAGAAATTTCTTGGGTCTAGCTGGCTACTACTGCCGTTTTATTGAAGGTTTCTCTTCTATTCCGTCTCCTATGACCCTATTGACCCAAAAGAAAGTTAAGCTCCAATGGTTAGATTCCTGTGAGAAGAGTTTTCAAGAGTTGAAGACTCAACTTACTTCAGCCTCTGTGTTGACTTTGCCTGATGGGACAGATAGTTTTATGGTATATTATGATTGCTCTAGAATTGGTTTGGGTTATATGTTGATGTGAAGAGGTAAGGTTATAGCCTTTTCCTCTAGAAAGTTGAACCCACATGAAAAGAACTACCCAACCCATGATCTTGAGTTAGCTATTGTGGTCTTTGCTTTGAAAATATGGGGACACTATCTTTATGGTGTTCATGTTGATGTGTTCACTGATCACAAAAGCCTGCAATACATATTTACTCAGAAGAAGTTGAACCTTAGGCAAAAGAGGTGGTTAGAGTTGTTAAAGAACTATGATATGAGTGTGTTGTATAACTCAGGCAAGACCAATGTAGTGGTAGATGCCCTTAATAGGTTTTCTATGGATAGTGTTACTCAGTAGGGGAAGATGAGAAAGAGTTAGCTCATGATGCGCATCATTTGGCTAGACTGGGTGTTAGGTTGCTTGAATCCGCTGAGGGAAGTACTTTAGTGCAAAGTAGTTACGAATCCTCTTTAGTTTTTGAAGTTAAAGCAAAGAAAGACTTAGATGATAGTTTGGTCAGACTGAAGGGGTCAGTTAACGACCAAAAGGTAGAGGTCTTCTCCCAAGGGGGAGATGGTGAACTGAGATTGCAGGGTAGATTATGTGTTCCTTGTGTGGGTGATCTAAGCCAGAGAATTATACCTAAAGTGCATGGATCATGATATTCTATTCATCTTGGCATTACCAAGATATACCGTGACTTATGGAAAATCTATTGGTGGAGTGGTATGAAGAAGGATATAGGTGGGTTTATAGTGAAGTGCGTAATATGCCAACAGGTTAAGATAGATCACCAAAGACCTGGTCGTGTAATGCAAGAGTTTGGTATTTCCACTTAGAAGTGGGAAGGGGTGAATATGGATTTTGTGACTAGTTTACTTCTTTTGCGGCGTCATCATGATTCTATTTGGATTGTTATAGATAGATTGACTAAGCAGTGCATTTCCTACCTGTGATACATCTTATACAACTAAGGATTATGCTAAATTATATATTCGAGAGTTGGTCAGGTTGCATGGAGTTTCCTTGTCTATCATCTCAAATAGGGGTACTCAGTTCACTTCTCAGTTTTGGAGAGCTTTCCAAGGGGTTCTTGGCACCCAAGTTTATTTGAGTTCTATTTTTCATCCACAGACAGATGGTCAGGTTGAGAGGACCATTCAGACCCAAGAAGATATGTTGAGGGCATATTCACTTGATTTCAAAGGTTGTTGGGATGAGCATTTTCCACTAATCGAGTTTGCATATAACAATAGTTACCATGCTGGCATCGAGATGGCACCATTTGAGGCTTTGTATAGTAGGAGATTTAGATCACTCATAGGTTGGTTTGAAGTGGGTGAAGCTACTTTGGTTTGACCTGATGTAGTATTTGAGGCTATGGAAAAGGTGAAGTTGATTAGAGAAAGGTTGAAGATAGCACAGAGTCATCAAAAGCCATACGTCGATGTGTGGATAAGGGATCTTGAGTTTGAGGTAGGTGATTTGGTGTACTTGAAGATTTCATCCATGAAAGGGGTGAAGAGGTTTGGTAGAAAGGGAAAGCTTATCCCCTATTATGTTGGCCCCTATAGAGTCTTGAGCCATGTTGGTAAAGTAGCCTATGAAGTTGATTTGCCCGCAGAGTTGTCAGCCGTTCATCCTAGTTTTTATGTCTCCATGCTTAAAAAGCATATTGGTGATTCCATTGTAGTAGATCCTTTAGAGAGTGCTGATATTCAGACCAGTCTTTCATTTAATGAGATTCCCATTGATTCTAGATTACCAAATCTGTAGACTAGGGAATAAAGAGGTTTCCTTAGTCAAGGTCTTACGGCGGAACTAGTCAGTTGAGGGCACTACTTGGGAAGCCGACGCACACATGCAAGCCTAGTACCCACACCCCTTTTCTACTAGTTCAGATCTAGCCGAGGGTAATATTCTTCATTAATTCAGCCCTTCTACTCTAAAGTTTCAGCTATGCATCTACACTTATTAAGTTCATGCATTCTCTAAAGTATTCAAGAGTTTAGAAAGACATAGAGTCAGCTTAGCAAGTTTTTCCAACTTTACGTATTCAATTTCCTCCTTGTTCTTAGCTTAACTAGCGACAATCATGAACGAATGTTTCCAAAGGGGAGTTATTGTAACACCACAAATTTTTCCAATGCTGAATTTCTCCTCGATAAGGTTAAGGAATGACTTCCTAAGTGAGTATTGCTTTAAACATATAGAATTTCCCTAATTTTAACTTTTTATCACATGGGAAATTTTATAAACTTTCCATCAATATAATATTCACCCAAATCCGATCCCGGGCAAGAAGTTATGGCTAATTTAAGTCCTAGTCATAAAACAACATCATTTTAGTGCTTGGCACATCGAGGAGAGGGTCTATTTGACAATTGTCAAATTCCAGAGAAACTCTACAATCATGGCAAATCACAGAGGACCCCAATTTCCCAATAGTCAATATTCAGTAGCCGAGCACGATTGTGATGTATCGTACTGAAGTTCCAAGTCCCAACCAGTGGTACATCACGATGGATCCACATGCGGTGACTCCCTCATTCCCATTTGTGAATTTCCAGTGAGCCACCACGATAGTGGCACGTCACGGTGTCTCATAAAATTGGGTTCCTATTTCCATTTTTTTAGCTTCGTACAGAAGTTAAAAAGGGCACTTTTGACTTTTTCCAAGCCTCTTAAACCATACACACACCAAATTAAGGTCATTTACAAGCATTCTATGAAGTTTTTCACAAGTTTTCTTTCAACAAAAACCCTAAGTATCCAAAACCTATTCCAAGAATCTCAATAATCCACAAAAGATTTTCTAAATTGAGTCAAGATTCAAGGTTCCCAAGTCAAGGGCTTCAAGAACCCTCATTAAAGAGTACGAATAGAGTCCCAAAAGTGAGAGTTCATCCAAAGCTTCTAATTCAAGATATGTGGGATTTGAACAAGGACACTCCTTTCGTCCTTGTGCCCAGAAGTTGTTTTAAATTACACGAATATATGGTTTCACATGTTTTCTTATAAAAATTGAAGTATGGGTTTGTACCTTTTGCTGTTTTTCTTGAGATTATGATAATTTCCATGTTTTAGAAATTGAGATACATGAGTATGTTGAGATTTCAATGCATAATTTTGAAATTCTAGATTTCTATATGATTTATGAAACCTTATGATCTCTAGTATGCATTTTGATGAGTCTTAACTTGAGATTGAACTATGGGACACTAAGCCCTATTTGAGAATTGTAATTTTATGAACTTCTGTGCTATAAGCACCTATGATTTGAGTACTTTAAGATTATTGAGAAATATTTGACCTTTTCGGTCCTAATAGAGTTGGAATCCACAATGACGTTCTATAAAAACAAATAGTAATACGTTTTGGTCTTCTTTATAGACCCTTGAGTTATTTGAGGTGGATTTCTTTAACGCCCCGAGATCTCATCCCAAGACGTCACACGGTGCTTATGACCACAAAGGACCACAAGCTAACCCTTTACTGATATATGTACATGTACCCTGCACAATCTCTAAAATAAATGCGGAAACTAACCATAAGGTTCAACACATCCATGAATACTCATAATACAGAAAACTGAATACTAATACATCTGTCTAAAAATCCTCTAAACTATCTAAACTGTGGAGTTGATAGGAATTGTCCCCAACTAATTGAGTCAACTAAAAATAAAAAAAATCTGAAACAATAATAGTAAATTGAGATTCGTCCTCGAAAGAAGAGGACTCACTACTACTACTGCTGACGGGGACTGAACTGTTAAGGATAATCTGGATCCTGTGCCTCTGAACCTATGATGTCAAATAAAACACCATAGCGCAAATGCGTCTGTACAAAAATATACCGAGATGTAGACGGGGTCGGCTAATGCAAGGATTCATGCATAAGCAATATCTAAACTGAATAATCGTGAAAATGTTGCATAAGAACACATACATGAATGCATAGAACATGAACACAATTATCGCAGCTCTAGAAACTGAAACTCAAATACCACTTTACTACAGACTGAACTTACTACTGACTCTAAGATATTGAATCACTGACTCATCTGATACTGATAATTGAGGATCTGGATGTGCTTACATCAATGACTAAATTCTTGGACTTACTGCTTTCGCCTGATAGGATTAGAGATCAACCTTTATAACAGATGATTTCGAAAGATTTATCAATAATAAGAAATATTATTATATCTGAATCTGACAACAAGAATACTCAATACAAAGCTGATGCTGTGATCAAGCCTGACTGACAGCATATCTCTGAATATGATATCCAATAACTATATGTGAGACCAAGTCTATCTGATGGGATGGCCCATAAATCAATGGAACTATCTGAGTTACTCAAAATGATAAATGACTATATCTGACAGTCATGATTTCTGAATACTGATTCTGAATCTGAAACTAAAATAGAATCTTTGGGTGGTAGTCACTTAACCGACATGCCCCAACCAACCAAAGGTAGGGTCCAACCTGTGCCCCGGTTGGAAGGGTGTCATTATCGTACCACTGGTAAAGATAACTCTATGTGACCCTCATCTAGTAGGTCCTCAAGCGAGAATGGTGGATCCCTCATCAAGCAGGTCAAGCCACCTCATCTACCCTTATCTAGCAGGTATGATGTCTCTCATCCACCCTCAACTAATAGGTGTGATGTCTCAACCTACGCTAGCTACGTAGTTCTGGAGCACAAGGATTGCTTCTAAGAATCACACCCTCTACTAATAGGTGAGTTCCCATCCTTGAGCTCACTTGGTGCTAGTTTCTACTCCCAACTAGAAGACTCAGAACTGAATTCTTAACTGAACACTGGCTGAACTAAATTTGACATTAATCTTATTACTCAAAAGTTCTAACTGAGTTACGCTGAGATTACTTGGTTTTGTATCTAACGAAAAATATATCGAACCATGGTATCTGACTGATAATACCAAGCTTGAATAGATTAATCGAATTGCTTCTGAGATTAGAATTTAATCACTTGAATACTATTAGAACAGAGTTGATTGCAGGTCTGAGGCTAGATTACTAGTGATACATAAATTACAGAGATAACTAAGATTACTGAGCTTTATTAAGCTTTGCACTTGTTTGAGGATACACAGTTATATAGTTCACTGAGTTCTGAGAATCATGGCTCAATTAGAATTATCGATAAACTGACACAGGCTCTAGACCACAGCTCTATTTTTGAGTATAAATACCCACAGGACTCGATAACATAAAAGTAAGACATAATCATTCTTCATCACAAATTATTTATGCATCATCACAGTTATCTATTCATTCATCATTACAAGCATTCATTCATGTATTACAAGCATTCATTCATGTATTACAAGCATTCACGTATTATCACAATCGTTAAAGTATCATTTCAATTAGTTGGGTATCATAACATACCTTCCCTCTCAAGATCCTTAGGACATCATATTAAGCATTTAGGAAACATAGACCTCTATTCATCATCACGACCACCAAAGGGTCACTCCAAACCTTTAAGGATTATCAACATCAGTTCACCATCATATACTAGCCTAGGGAAGACATGCTATTAGATTATACTGCATTCAACGATATCTTACGTCAAGTACTTCATACTTATATCGGTCTTGTCATGTATTTGGATATCACTTTATTTGGGAAAAACTTCATACTAACACGTCACTATTCTCTTGTTAACCACTTGACACATATTAAAAGCTTATCATATATCAAAGAGCACAAAATCAGGGAATCTTACAACCATCATATCTCAACTTGTTCACTAGGGTCTTTCAACATCCACTACACATGACTTGGGGATTTTATGCTAATTAGCACATTTCACTCACTAAGGCATTTTATCAAACGCTAGGCATGCATGGAATAGATCACAATTTGGAGTTTCACTTTCAACATATTATAATGGCTCTTATGTTTTACCAAAGATCTTTATTAAACCTATGGGGAACATTTTTCACTTATTCAACCATTTCTATACCCAAAAGTCATGAACACATCACATGAAAAAACAATATCTTCAAGAGGGTCAATCACAAACATCACATGAGTTCCACATACTAGGATCAAATCTTATACATCTTGAAGACAAACATAAATCAAAGATCAACAACATATTCAAGGACATTCCCAAGAACATCAATTTGAGTTATCTTCCTCAAGAAACAATATTCAAGAACTCAAATAGGAATTCAAGTCAAACTTATTCAACAATTCTCTTTCAAAAGAAACCCCTAAAGCTCAAACTTAGTCTCCAAAAAATCTAATTTTCCTCATCAATTCTCCAAGATAGTTTAAGATTAAGAATTTCCAATTAAAGAACTCCAAGAACTTATCTTCAAAAGCATCATAGGAATCCAAGATTCAAGCTTTATCATCTAAGATCATGAATTAAGGTATGTGGGGTTTATGCACAAGGATCTTCTTCCATCCTTGTGTCCAAAACCAAGGCTTTACATTAAATTCATATGATTTTTGAAGGATATTACATGAGTTTGGAATGAGGGTTCATACCCATTATTGCTATTTGCAAACTTATGAGTTTCTGAGATATTTTGAAGATGAATTGTATGTCTATTTTCATATTTTCATGCCTATTGCAGTAAACTACGGATTTTGAGGTGAATTATCATTATTTTCATTATCAAGCATATTTATTATGATGTTTTTACATGAGATTGAAGCATGGGTTGTTACCCCAAGATTGAATATTATTATTTCAAGAAAGATGATGCTTTAAGCATCCTATTATCAGTTTATTTACAAATCTTTAGTAAAACTTTGATCTTCGGATCCTCAATTTGGCTATGGATTCCACTTTACAGAAATTCTACAGTCTATAGATTTTAGATCAATTTTATTTATGGAATGACTTAGATAAAAGCATTTTTGGTTTCATAATGAGCCATTATACTAGATTTTAAAGTGGATTTCCAATAGAATTAGAGTTGCAGATTAAAGGGAGTAGTATTTAGCACTGAGGGGGAAGTGTGGATTTAGCATGCCCTATCTTCCACGAAACTATGCAGCCAAAATAGGTACAAATTATCAAATTATTCCCACTTCTACGTGGATTACAGTTACAGATATGATCACTTATGCTCAGGTTATACTCTTAGGCAAGAGTATGACTCCTCTCCCCAACATGAGGTTTCTTTCTTAGGAGGACAATACATTGGACTCCATGTAGCTCGCATGGTTTATGTCGGTTAGAAAAACCTCCCTTGCAGAATAGTTTTTAAAAGAATTCCCTATCAGTAAAGATTTTCAGAACAATTTCAAAGTATTTTTCCCAGCTAGTAAAGAAAAGCTTTGAAAGATCTCCCTAATAGTAAAACCTAACAGAAAAGATTTACAGGAAAGCTTTTAGAAAACTAAGTGTAAAGGCTCACAACTTCATTCAGATTATTCTTTACAGAAAGATAAGAGTCATAGATTTTAGCTTTCAGATTTTAGATCTAGAAGTGAGCTCTCTCTCCACTTAGACAGTACGATTTAAAGACAGAATATTAGCACAACTTTTAGAACTTAATGTTATGACTCACTAGATTTATAAAGTGTGATTTTCTATTCATGATGCCAGATTTTAGTATTTCAGATATTCTAATTTATGTGAGTCATTTACATTTAGCATGCATTTTTTTATAAAGTATGATGATGAGATGATGTTTTACTTATGAATTTCACCCCCATATACTCAGTACATCCTCAAAGTACTGATCCACATATATGTCTATGTGCTATATTGTCTCATAATGTAGGTACGAGTTATTGCACGCATACCATATTTAGACAGTTTGCATATTCTAGCCAGCAGATGATAAGTCCTCCTACTTCGGGCACTTTAGTTAGATGTTATTTATGTTTTTTACTTTATTACTCCTATGTATTGATTAGTGGTAGTTGGGGTTGCGTCCTAGCTATTTATAGTTAGTATAGTAGAGGCTTCACAGATGTCAGTCAGAATCATTCTTGTAATTTTAGTCCTTCTGTTCAGACTTTCTCAAAATGTAAAATTGTATTAGTATTATATTTTCATAGATTCCATCACTAATATGTTTCCGCACAGTAAACTCAGTTATTTCATACGTATTTAATTAGTTTCTTAACAGTATGCCGGTCCATGGGTTGGCTTGGGATCACTTGTGGTCCTAAGCACCATGTGACACGTTGAGATAGATTTTTGTGGCGTTACAGTAATCCTTCCAAAATCATGAGCGACTAAGTCAATTATGCAAAGTTTCTTATTCCAAGATAGCCTAAATAGTCCAAATAATACTAATATTTCCAATCATACGTCCAATAACTAAATCCCATCCCATGTCTAGCACAATGCCATAATGATAGTATGAATTAGATTAATCTATGTAGAGGATAAACCTAGCCTACCGAGATTCTAAAGAAAAGCTCGAAGAATTCGCTAAATCAATGATTTCCCTTAACGAGAAGCTTCTACAACATGCCACTATATAAAAATCACAATCTACTCATCAAACCGAGAACAATAATACCCATATTACAAAATTATTCTTTGGATCACAAAATTAAAAAACCTCATATGGGACCCATTTGTGGAAGCACACTTTCAAAATCGATAACACACCCGTCTATACTCAAGGAACATTTATGGTCAAGAATGGGTAAATTTTGACCTCCAATGGTTCTATAATCAACCCACCAATATTTTAAGGATTTTGGACATTAATGGAGAAATCAACCATGGAATTTGATGAAACTTACAAAGAATTTGAAGAAGGAATGTGTTAATCAAGCCTACAAACACTTCAAAATCACCCACTAATAGTTATCCCTTGTTTTCACACTTTTTAAGGTTCAACACACTAGAAAATGGGTGAAAATTATAGAAATTAGGCTAAGTGTGGATTATATAGTGTCCCCATGTGAACAAGTGTCGCTTAATCGGACACCGAGTCATTTAAGAAACTGTTGCTTAAGCGGTGTAGTATCGCTAAAGCGACCTAGGTCACTATAACCTACTATCGCTTAAGTGATACCCGTTGGGCAATACTAGGTTTCTTTAGAGATTGGCATGTCGCTTAAGAAGCATTTTCTTAAGTGACCCACTGTGTGCTTAAGCGATGAACCAACACCAGCTGAGATTCGAGAATTTTCAAATCATTATCGATCCCTCAGGATTTATTCAAAATCTCATAAACGTAAATGAACTTTGTTACCCTATAAAATTGAATATGTCAAACCCAATAGCATAGTTGAAGTATCTATCTAAGGTCCGTTTTGAAAAAAACTTGGTCCCACGCCCATATGCCATTTTTTCGTAACTTTTGGCCAATAGATCAAAATAAGTAAGGAAGCTTCGGGACCTATATGTCGTCCCTCTAGCCTAAAATTAACTATTCATGGCAATTTTAACTGTTAGAATTGGCATACGAGGTTGTTTGATTGAAGTTTTCACTCATTAACCAAATTTAACTAGTAAAGACTTCAAAATAAGGAATTGTCTCTAAAAACCAAATAAACTGCTCGGTAACAAAATTATTAGCTCCAATAAGCTGTAAATAACTTGGGATAGCTATAAGAAAGCTCTAAATGGCAAAAATAAGTGGAGATACAGAAAATAACTTGGAGGGTCATTACAATATCCACTACTAAAAGAACTTTCACTGGCAAAAGTAAAGGATTAGGATGTACCTGAAGCATCTAATAGGTGAGGATATTAGGTCCACATCTCCCTTTCGATCTCCAAAGTAGCCTTCTCTTCTAGATAATGTCTCTAATATACCTAACTACTAAAATCTCCCTAGTGCAAAACCACCTGACATCATTAGCTAATATGAACTCAAGTTCCTCCACGAAGGTCAACTACTCCTCTAACTACGCTGAGTCCCTTTTGAGCACATGGGACTCTTTGGGAATGTGGAGTTACAATATAGAAATATGGAAAATCAGATGGACAACTACAAAATCTAGGGTTAAAGATTACTTATAAGCCACCTCACCTACTGTGCGAAGGATCTCAAAGGGTCCAATATATTTGTGTCTGATCTACCTTTCCTCCCAAACATCATCACACCCTTTATGAGTGATAGTCAAAGGAATAACTAGTCACCAACTCCAAATACCAAGGCACGAAGTCTACAATCTACATAAGTCTTATTTATACCATGTGCTACCCTAAACCTATCCTAAATTTCCCTGTCTCTATCTAATGACTCCTGAAGCAAGTAAGTACCAAGGGGTCAAATCTCAAAGGTCTCAAACCAACCAATTGAAGAATGACATTGCCTACAATTCAAGGCCTGAAAAGATTCCATCTCAATGCTCAAATAGTAGCTATTATTAAATTCAAACTTTGCCAATGCTAAGTATTGCTCCTACTGACCTCAAAAATCCATAATGCATGCTCGAAGCATATTCTCAAGAACCTGAATAGACTACTTTGACTGCTTATCTATCTGAGGATGAAAGGTTATACTAAGATCCATCTAAGTATCCAACTTCTCCTGCAAAGGTCTCTAAAGCTAGAAGTGAACACCAAACCTTAGTCTAAAATGATTGATATAAGCATACTATGCAAATGGACTATCTCACAAACATAGATTGGGCCAGCCTCTTAGTATTGAAGGACATCTAAATAGGAATAAAATGTGCCAATTTTGTCAACTGATCCATAATGACCCAAATACTATTGAAACTATGGGAAGTTTGAGGCAAACTACTAATAAAGTCTATGGTAATATGCTCCCATTTCAACTCCGGAATAGGCAATCTCTGAATTAAGCCACCAGGTCTCTAATACTCATCCTTCACTTATTACCAATATACATAATGAGCTACAAAGTCCTCCATATCTCTCTTTATAATAATAATAATAATAATAATAATACAATAATGATAGACTAAAATATAGATAAATAATCAACAACCATCCCATGACTCAGTAGTGTCAGTACAAGAGCTACTATAAAAGAACAAAAGTACTAAAATAGTTAAATATAATTTATTACAAATAATGAAAGACAAAACATAGCTAATAGAAGGAATAAAGGGAAACTCCAACTCTGAGAGCTCACCCTATATCTGAAATCAACTCAACACGATCATCACATTAGCAGCCGCTACTATTACCTGGATCCATATGAAAAAAGGTATAGAAATGCACTATAAGTACCAGAACCATAGCTACTCAGTAGGCATCATCGGCCGACCCAGCTAAATCATGATTTAAATAAGATAAAGATGCAAGATAAATAAGCTAAGTCAAGGTAAAAGATAAAACCTAGAAATAATCTCCAACACAGTAAATAAATAACCAAAATATACAGAATATGAAAGAAAATATAATTAATGTTGCAAGACTGGACCCTATAAGCCAGTAAGTCCAAAAAAATAAATTACCCCATATGGACCCCCATAAGATCCAAGGGTGCAACGAAATGGAAGTAAATAGCAAAATTTTTATAAATTTACAAAATATCAAACCATAACCATGAATCCAACCACACCGCATCATACATAAACAACTCTCAATGTCGTACATAAACTAAAACTCATATCATTGTCATCATTATCATTATTTGTCAGACTTTTATCAAAACTTATGCCATCAATATCATCATAATTTGCTAGACTTGAACAAAAACTCAATATTAATATCATCATCCATTATTAGACTTGAACCAAAAGTCAATATCAATAAACTACTGGGCTTTGGCTCAAAATAAGCACTAACTCTCAAGTACAAAACTAGCATAATGATTATGTATTTAATCCCTACAAAGTTCAAAAATAGGAATTTTAAAGTTTATAACTTGTGTATAGGAACACAAGTCTTAGCCTAAGTTGGGGTAGAGGGGCCCACTTCTGATCTCCAAAATCTGATCTAAGGAAAATTTTACCCCACACAAGGATAAGCTATCTAAATTAACATCTAGGTGTTACACAAGACACAATCATTCTTAAGATATAAATCCTACTAAAATAATGAGCAACTAAGCAAATTACACCAAATTTTCATTTCAATATAACCGAAACAATCTAAATAATACAAATATTGCCAATCATACCTCTAATACCTAAAGAGAATAAACCTAGCCTACTTGGACGCCGAAGAAAAGACTAAATAATTTGCTAAACCAATGAATTCTTTTTTCAAGAAGCTTCCGCAAGATGCCTAGCTATCAAAATTGTAATCTACTCCTCAGAAAGAGAATAATGATACCCATATTGCCCTATTGTTCTTTGGGTCCCAAAATTACAATAATCCCATGTGGGCTCTATTTTTGGAGTCACACTTTTGAAATTGATAAAATGTCCATATATGCTCAAAGAACATTTATCCTCAGGAATGGGTAAATCTTGAGCTCAAATTGTTCTACAATCAACCCACAAATATTATAGGTATTTTGGAAATTAATGGAGAAATCAACTATGGATTTGATGAAACTTACTAAGAATTCCAAGAACGAACGTGTCAATGGAGCCTACAAAAACTCTATAATCACCCATTAATATTTCTCCTAAGTTTTCACACTTTTTAGGGCTCCATACACTTTAAAATAGGTGAAAAATTGAAGAAATTGGGCTAAGTAGGAATTATATAGTGTCCCCAGGTGAACAGGTGTCACTTAAGCAGACATCGGGTGGCTCAAGTGACCATTGCTTAAGCAACTCTAGTAAATACAACCCACATCGCTTAAGTAGCCTTTGGCCTCTTAAGCGATCCCACTGGCCACTACCAGGTCACTTAAGTAACTAGCATATCGCTTAAGAGGCATTTGCTTAAGTGACTCATTGAGCACTTAAGTGATGCACCAACACCAACTGAGACTTGGAAACTTTCAAGTCTCTACTGACCCCTTGAAATTCTCTTGGAATTTTATATATGCAAATAGACAATTCTACC
Organism: Capsicum annuum; assembly: GCF_002878395.1. Lineage (NCBI taxonomy): Eukaryota > Viridiplantae > Streptophyta > Magnoliopsida > Solanales > Solanaceae > Capsicum > Capsicum annuum. The sequence goes on along the minus strand of NC_061116.1, from coordinate 94,763,741 downwards.
CTAGAAAATTCAACATTCTGGACTCAATGGCGCAGTCAAAATTTTAATGTGAGATTTTTTCAAAGAAAAGTGAGTCCTACACCTATGTTCCATTTTTTTAAATTCCAGACAATAGCTCAAAATGAGTATGGAAGCCGCTGGACCTGGACCAAGTTTCCCCCGACCTAAAATCAATATTCCAAAGCTATTAGAACTATCAGAATTTAAATACAAAGTTATTTGAGTAATGTTTTTATCGGTACCCAATTTTAACTAGCAATGACTTTAAAATAGGGAATTGGTTCTAGAAACCAAACGAATTGTATGGTATCTAAATTACGAACTCCAACAAGTCATAAATCGTTTGGGTAGCTATAGAAAATCTCTAAATTGCAAAAATAAGTGGATATACCAAATATAACTTAGAGGGTAATTACAATGGTAAATCATGTATAAATAAAGCATCTTCCTGGAATAGGATTAGATCATGCACCTTTTATAATCTCTGTATATGATGTTTTAACAAGAAATAAAAAGCCTATTAGTTTCTCAAGTTTTCCACTGATCATGCCTTTTGTAAAGATGTGGCTAATCAATATTGGTTGTCTGATGATGCTCTTAACCCTTTATAAAATTGAAAAAGAATATTACAAGATTTAAAACAACTATGTCTGTGTCGAGTAGAGATGTGTAAGAAAATATTTTTAAATAGCTTATCATTAGAGAGGTTATTTTAAAGATAAAACCAAAGTTTTTTGAAGGTGTTGCAACTACTAAAAATAGAGGGGTTATGCAAAGGGCTCAAGTTGAGTGCAAAAGATATTTGTATTTTGAGGAAATTATTTTGCAAAAAAAGGTAGGGTATGACTACTTTGAGAATGTGGATAGAAATATAAGTTTTTTCCTAGCTTTTTTAAAAGTGGAAGGAAGAAACTACAACTAAAAAGAATTTAGATACATGATGGAAATTGTCTAGATGATGATGAAGAGATTGTAAAAGAAGCAGTAAGACTCTATGGTGATTAATTATTGAAGGAAAGAGATGTCACCTCCTTTTCTTTATTAAGGCATGTTCCTAAAAGACTATAAGAAGAATATAATATTTCTCCATGCAAGGTTCTAGAGTTAGTAGAGGTCAAAAATATAGTGTTTGAATTAAATAGAGAACATGCTAGTGGTCTTGATGGCCTCACTAGTATATTTTACCAATGTTGTTGGGACATTATTATAAAAGATATACATAAAATGGTGGTTGATTTTTTTTAGTGGCAACACTCTTCTTAAGTCCATTTCTCACACTAATATAGTCTTACTTTTTAAGAAGGATTTTGTAAATTTCTCTGATTAGGATAATTAGTTTGAGCAATTTCATCAATAAGATTATTTCCATAATCATCCATGATAGAATAGAGGCTTTTCTTCCCATATTGGTGTCTCCAACTAGTAAGTATTTGTTAAATTATGAAGCACTATTGATAATTTTTTACTGACTCCAGAGGTTATTTCTAATATTAGAAAAAAGGGTAAGCCTACCATTAAGCTAGATATGGCAAAGGCTTATAACAAGGTCTCTTGGTTCTTTTTGATAAATATCCTAAAGAAGATAGGTTTCTATAAAGATTTTTGTTGATCTTATTAGGATATTAATCTCTAAAAATTGGTATTCCATCCAAATAAATGGCCAATCTAAAATTATTCTTTATTCTACTAGAGGGTTGAAGTAAGGGTACCTATTATCCCAGGTTTATTCATACTGTCAGCAAAAAATCTTAGTTGGGCACTAAATTCCTAATTTAATTATATTTAATTTATGGAATATGGATATCTTAAGTGGATGACAATTTTAATCACTTTGCATATGCAGATGACACACCAATCTAAGCTTTAACAGATCCTTATTCTCTAAAGAAGATCGTGGCTATTTTACAGAAATATGAAAATCAATCAAGTTAAAAGTTCAAAAGGTCAAAAAGGATAAAATTTCTATTTAGATGTTCAAAAGATCAAAAAGGATAAAATTTCTATTTACATACATCAAAGTGTTTCAGCTGATGAAAGGCACCTGGTGGAAGAATGTACATGTATTTTTAGAGGTTAGTTTTTTAAAAAATATTATGAATGTCCTATCATACATACAAGAAAGAGAAAGAAGCACTACATTGAACTTATTAATAGAGTAAAAGCTAACTTACAACTATAGAGAGGGAATATTCTATATTGGCGTGGTAAAGTGGTGTTGAGTACATGTTTTGTAAACTATCCCTATTCATATGATCTCAAAAATTATCCCTCCAAAAGTGTGTAATAAATATGTTGTATAGAATTTATGTGAGATTTTTTTGGAGTAACAAAGGTATAAGTAACCATTGGGATGGTTGGGTTGAAGTTTGTCTTCAAAAACTAGAAGAAGGTTTTGGGGTTCAAATCATTATTTGAAATCTCATACTCTACGCATGCAAAAACCTGCTGGAGGTTTAGAACACATAACTCTTTATTGTTTTACTACATATGGATTATATGCTATATATATCTACTTTTATCTTTCGTTCAGTGGAAAAATAGTTCTCAACAGTTGAAATATATGCTCTAAAATAGGGAATTTATTGAAAGATATTTGTAGTGGGAACCTAAAGGGGGTTCTTCTGCTATTTGGTATGAAAAATAGACTAGTTTGGGCCTTTGCACATTCTCCAGTCAGATATCTTGACTTGCCACCTCTTGATTGATATTGATATGTTCTTAAGGACAATAGGTGGGATTATATATATATATATATATATATATATATATATATATGGAACTTCATGTACAAACTGATATTGATGATTTGTATTGGCATAATATGAATGTATTATAAAATCTAATTTCAGTGATAAACCATGGTGGATTAAAACTAGAACTTGGAATTTTTTTTGGTTAAATCTACTTGTGAACTACTGACAAATAAAGTAGATATTTATGATAATTTTAAGAAGATATGGGTGAAAGGTCTACCTTTTAAGATTTCATTTTTGGGTAGAGAGTATGGACCAATAGAGCTCTTGGTGCTGCAATGATAACAAAGTAGAATCCTAATATTTCATAATTATGTTCCTACTATCCTAGACATGATATTGAAATAATGGAGCATTTTTTAAAAGAGGAGATTGTTACATCAGTTTTGAATTATTTTTATTCTGTTGTAGGTATTATTTTCTAAAATTCAAATTAAACAAACTATGAAAGTTGATGGGAGCCATAGGGAGCAATTCTATTTTACATGGGGAGTATATCCAACAAGCAAGCTTTTTTAGGATATTAGCAGTGTAGTGAAAAATTTAATAAGAATGATGTTTAATTACTCATATATTCCCAAATCATGGCCTTAAATAGTATAGATTCTTGATGCTTATAGACCTAGTATCATACTAAGGTGGTTACGTGGAACAATCCACTATAAGGGTAGTAGAAGTGTCACACAGATGGTGCATCTAGTGGTAATACTGGTTCTAGTGTGTATACCTTTTATGTTGGAGAATGTTCTGGATATTTAATGGGGCAAAGGGAGTTAAGATAGGTGATTTTGCTAATTTACTAGCAATTCTATTGTTATCTGAGAAGGATTACATCATTTTTGCGAAAAAGATTTCTATAATATTATTATTAAAACAAATTCTTTGCCTATAGTAAAAATTTATAAATAGTGTTTGGGAAGTGCCTTAGAGGGTGTAATGACCCTCCAGGTCATTTTTAACATTTCTATACATTTTTTTATTTAGAGCTTTCTTATAGTTGCCCTGAGTTATTTTTGACTTGCTGGATCTAACAATTCACTTAATGAGGAGTTTGTTTGGTATTTAGAGCCTATTCCCTATTTTGAAATCTTTGCTGGTAAGAATAGATTATTGGATGTAAAATTCATCCTAAAGAACTTGTATGCAAATTATGATAGTTCCATTAGCTCTAAATTATAAGTTTAAGTCTAGGGGGCCTTTGGTTTGGGTCCCAAGGCTTTCTAACACATTTTGAGTTATTGATCAAAAATTGATAAAAATGGCCCTTGGGGGTGGGGCCTACTTTTCATCGAAATGACCTCGAATGGAAATTTTTCTATGCTATTGTGTCTCTAATATTGAATTTTCTAGGGTATCATAGTTCATTTGCATTAATAGGATTCCAAATGAATCTCAAGGGGATGGTGAAAACTTGGAATTTTCTAAGTTTTAGTCCGTGCATCCAGTAAAGTGTCTCTTAGGTAAATTTAGTGTCCAATCGATCACTTTGCTATCTATGGATCTCATAATTGAGTCACTTTAGCAGTAGGCTAGGCCTAGCAGGTACGCCTTTAGCAGTACTTGGCTGCTTTAGCAGTAACCGCTTAAGCCATCATGTATACGCTTATACGGTATTTGGGAGTACATTAAACAGTCATCTTACCCAATTTTCTCCTGTTTTCCCATAAGTCTCAAGAGACAAAATCCCTAGAGAGTGGGAAATTATGAGACAAATTATTGGCAGATCAAGGGGAAATTGTGAACTCGGAATAATCGTTTCCACATCAAAATCTTGGTAAGTTTCCATTTCATTCGTGGTTTAATTTAGCTTTGTTCGAGCTTGGAATTTAAATATATTTTAAGATAAATGTTCCTTGACAATAGGAGGACATTTTGATGGTTTCAAAAGTGCTATTCTGCAAGTGGGCCCCATATGGGATTTGGACTTGATTTGGAATCAAAGCATAAAATACAATATAGGTATTATTGTTCTTGTATTGATGAGTAGATTACCATTTTGATGGTGTGGCATCAAATGGAAGCTTTTTTAAAAGGGAAATTGATGATTTAGTAGACTTTATTGGACTATCTTTGTTGTTTAGATAGGCTATATTTATCTTTCTCCTAAAATGGGTGAAATTATAGTATATATGCTATTATCTAGATATGGGTTAGGAATTAGGACTTGGATCTAGGCATACTATGAAATGGTTTACTTAGCCAGTTAAAAGACCGACATTAGATATATTTAGCTTAGTTACCAATCCTTAGGTAGAATTGTTACCTTAGAACGCATCGAGACTTGTTTAGTTCTTGTGATGATAATTGATACCTTAGCCTAGTTTGAGGTAGAATTTTCCTTAGAATGTATTATCGAGGTTTGAAGTGAGCCCTACAGCATATCTTAGACCAAGATTACTATTAGCTCCTAGTAAACTCAAATGCCATGTTGCATTTCTTATTTACTTTCTTCACCTAAAAAAGTTTTACATATGATAGTTATATTAGAATGGTAATTGGAAGGTGGATAGTTTCGGTTCAAGTCCAACAATTTATTACATTAAGATTGGTTTGATTTCAGTATTCGATATTATTAATGGTATTAGTTTTGGTTCAAATCTGGTATATAAGATACTTGTTTTAGTTGGAGTCCAACATTGCGTGATTACTTATTATAATTGAGTTTACGGTATGGAGGGATTCACCAATGTGATTATGTGATATGGATAAATTAGTATAATTATGGTCATTACTTCTCCTTGAGTGCACCCTCTAGGCTTATGGGAAATATGTTGGGTTATTTATGTAATTTACACCTAGTGGCTTATAGGGACTAATTTTGTTGAGATAGTTATGTTTTTCTTTAATATTAATATTTTAACTATTTACTTTCAGTATTTGGAGAGTTATTCAAGGAATGCTCTTTTCTCTTGACAAAGCTAATTTATCTTGCATTTTGTTATACTTATATTATGATTTAGCTCTGTTAGTTGATGATGCCTACTGAGTACCTGTCACTTTGGTACTCATACTACACTTCTATACCCTTTTGGTACAGACTCGAGTACTAGCTTCCATCATTAATGTTGTGATCTTGCTAGTCGATGTTCGAATATAGAGTGAGATCTTAAAGCTAAAGTTGACCTTCTCTCCATATTTTCTATTTTGGATAGTCTTTCTATTTTTTAGATTGATGTATATTTGTCTATGACAGTACTTGTATCTTTTTAGATTAATGGATCATGTACTAACTTTACAAGGTCATAGGATGTTATTACTCATCTTTTATTTATCTTTCATCATGCTAATATTATCCGTATGTCTATGGCTTGTATTTTTGTTTTACTTGTATATTTCTTACATGTTTTCCATTTTTCACTAAGTAGCCTATTGCTTATAACTTTGAGTTATGGTTTGGCTTTCTTATTGGTTAGGTAGAGTAGGTGTAATCATCACTTGTGAAATCGGGTCTTGACAAATTGATATCAAACGGCTAGGCTCACCAGTATTTTTTATATAAGGGCAAATGTCTAGTAGAGTCCCGCAAATCATAATAATGACATCATCTTTTTATCTTTTGAAAGATATAGCACATTTTTTAGAGATCTTTACTTCCTTCATAGATTTTATATTAAGATTCTAAGTTAGTTTCTATGATTTATTTGGTTTTACTCTTTTGAAAAGGGCTAGGACGTGTGCTACTCTTACTTAAGATGAGAACCTTGAGTTTGCAACTAGGATCTTCTCAGAGTACATCAATCACCTTGATATCGAGGGCAGACGTGAGATGCAACCTCAATAAGAGATCAGGATATAGAGCCTTTACCAGACCTTATTCCTGCTCTCACACTAGAGATTCCTCTACCCTAGCCATTGGTGGGGAAAGGGTTAGACTAGGCTCCATCGAGGTTTATTTTGTATTGATTGCTCAGAGTGGTATTAGTTAATGGTGTACTATCTGCATACAAAAATGGTATTAAGGTAGGAGCACAACCTATAGTTGCAACTCCTTAAGTTAAGGTTCCTCCAGTACTAGTAGTTGCTCAGTTGGTAGTCCCTCAGCCTACTATGTCTGTTGAGGAGAAAAAGATATTGGCTAGATTCTTGAGATTAACTCTGCTTAGGTTTTCTGGGTCACCGAGTGTGGACAATTATGATTCCTTATTTACGTGTAAGGATAGGCTCTGTAATTTGGGCCAATTGAGACTCGTGGTGTTGACTACACTATTTTTAAGTCAGGTTTGGCATCTCGACATTAATGAATAGGTTATTTTTATTCTAGGCTAGTTGGATATTCAATTTTGACATGGACTAAATTCTCTAAGGTTTTATTCGAGAAGTGTATTTCTTATAGCCTTAGAAATCATCTAAAGTTCTAGTTCTCAAAATAGAAGTAGGGCTCCATGTCTTATGTAGAGTACGAGGCTTGGTTTTATAAGTTTTCTAGGCATGCTACATCTATCTTGGCGACCGAGTATAATTGGGTTTAGTGTTTCGTTCAGGTATTGAAACTCCCTCTCTACATGGCTACGTAGAGTTTATTTATTGATGGCTGGTCTTTTATTAAGGATTTCAATCATGCTTATATTATGGAAGAGATATATCATAAGGACCAAAGGGGTAACAATAAGAGGCCATAATATCAGGGCAGTTTCAGTGGGACCCAGAGTGGCTCACAGTTTAGAGAAAGTGGTTCTTAGAGTAGTTACCTTTTCATTAGCCTTATCAATATTAAGGTCAGTCTAGTAGATCTATTTTGTCTAGCTACAATAATCATTCTGTCTAGAGTAGTGGTTAGCTTTTGAAAGGTACATAATCTGGGTATTTTAATTGAGTTGGTTATTCCAGGTTACCAAGATCTTATGGGTTCAATATTGCTCTTTGTGCATTTTATGATTATGGGTCCTTCGACCATTTTTCTAGAGATTATCCTAAGCATAGAGCTCTTGTTCATGCCCCATTTCTCTAGAGAGTGGCCCAAGCATAGAGCTTTTGTTCCTACAGCACAAAGTGTTTTATTTAAAAAGGCAGTGTTGCCTCTAGTTAGAAGTGGTATGAAGGGTTACCAAGATGGTTTATAGGATGCTCATGGAGGTCCTCATCTAGGTAGGATAAAAGATTGATTAGGAGCCCAGCCTAGTAGCGAGAGAGGTCACTTATATTTTGTACTTGGTAGATCAGAGATAGTCTTTAGAAGTTGTCATGACAAGTATGAATCTAGTATGCCAACAATTGACTTTTACTTTAATTTAGGATCCACTTACTCTTATGTATTTACTTACTATGCACCACCGTTAGAGGTTTATTGGGGTTCCTTATCTATGTTGTTGTATGTATCTACTCCTGTGGTGATTAGTTAGTAGTGTATCATGTTTATAGATTATGTGTCATGGTTGTTCAAAACTTTGTTACTCAGGTTGATCCCCCGATCATGGATTATTTTTCCAAGACCCATTACCTTAGTCATGCCGGCATACCCTTTCTTATGTGGAACAAATCTATTAATTGTGAGCCGATCAGTATTATTTCTTATGTTTGGGGTAGGATACTTTTATCAGGGGATTATGAGGCTTATCTCGATTATATTCGTGATGTTAGATTTGAGAGTCATTGACTTTGTTCCTATAGTCTGTGATTCTACTGATGAGTTTCCTACTGATCTGCATAGTCATCCTCTTTAGGGTGATATTGAATTTATTATTGATTATGAGCTGGGCCCCCAACCTATTTCTATGACCCCTTATCGTATGGCTCCTACCGAGCTTAAGGATTTGAATTCTCAGCTTTAGGAATTTTTAGGTAACAATATCATTAGACCAAGTGTGTCTTCTTGGGCTGCTCCTATCTTGTCTATAAAGAATAAGAATGGTTCCTTGCGTATATGTATTGACTAAAAATATCTTAATAAGGTGACAGTGAATAATAGGTATCATATATCTTGCATTGATAATTTATTTGACCAACTTTAGGAAGTAGCAGTGTCTCTAAGATTGATTTGAGATTTGGTTACCATCAGTGGAGGATTCGGGCTAAATACATACTAAAGATAACCTTTGGGACTCTTTATGGTCATTATGAATTCCTAGTGATGTATTTTAGGTTAACAAATACCCCAGAAATGTTCATTAATTTAATGAACCATATGTTTAGAGCTTACTTAGACTCCTTTATGATTATGTTCATCGATGATATTCTTATGTATTCAAGAATAAGGGAGGAGCATATGCAACATTTGAAAATTGTGATCTAGACTTTGAGAGATCGTATGCTTTTTGCCAAATTCTCAAAGTGTGAGTTTAGGCTTAAGTTGGTTATATTACTAGCACATGTTTTGTCTAAGGATGGGATTATAGTGGACCAAGCGAAGGTTGAGGCTATTCATGATTGAACTAGGCCAACATCTCTATCTGAGGTTTGTAGCTTTATTTGTTTGACTACTTACTATAGTTCATTCGATGTGGGTTTTGCTACTATTGCAACATTGATGAACAGATTGACTCAAAAGGAGGTGCCTTTCTAATAGTTCAAGGAGTATGAGTTAAGCTTTCGAAAGCTCATGGGTTTCCTTATCTTAGCTCCTTTATTGTCTCTTTTTATTGAGGGTGAGGGATTCACTATATATTGTGATGTTTTCAAAATTGGTGTAGTTATATAGTGGTGAAGTAGGATCAATTTATTTCTTATGCATTGAGGCACCTAAAGGTGCACGAGTGAAAATACCCCACACATGATTTCAAATTGGCGGTGGTATTTTTTGCTCTTATAAGCTAGAGATATTATTCATATGGTTTGCATTTTGATATCAACATCGATCATTGTAGTCTTCAATATCTTATGACCTAGAGAGAGCTTAATTCTTAGCAATATAGATGGATGAAGCTGCTGAAGGATTATGACATCTCTATTCTATACTATCCGGGCAAAGATAAGATGGTAGCAGACACCTTGAGCCAAAAGGCAGTGAGTGTGGGTAGATTGGCTATTATTTTAGTATCTCGGAGGTTGTTGGCACAAGAAATCTAGTCCTTAGCAAACTTAATAGTTCGACTTGATATTTTTGACGCTAGGATGATTCTTGCTAGTGTTGAGGCAATGTCTACCTTACTTGAGAAGATTTGGAGTGGTTAGTTTAAGGATGTAAGACTTTGTATCATCCATGATTGGGTTTTGACTGGTGATTCCATGTGTCTTCTCTAGACTCTGAGAGTATTCAAAGGTGCGATGCTTATTTGTGTTTTAGAGGTTGCAGACTTAATTCAAATGATATACGTGATGCTCACAACTTTTGTTATTCTATTTACTCTAGTATAGCTAAGATGTATAGCGATTGGAGATCATGCTATTAGTGGAGTGGCATGAAGATAAATGTGGCATGCTATGTAGCTAGATACCTATATTATCAATAATTGAAAGCCGAGCATTAGAGGCCTCGTTGCCTGATTCAAAGTTTGCCTATTACTTAGTGGAAGTTGGAGCGGATAACTATGGATTTTGTTTGTTTTGCCTCGCACCTCCCATAGTCCCATTGTTAATTGGATCACTGGACATTGGTTAACCAAATTGGCATATTTTATTCCTATTTTGATGTCCTTCAGTACTAAGAGATTATCCTATATCTATGTTTGTGAGATAGTTTGCCTGCATGGAATGCCTATATCTATTATGTTAGTCTGATGCTCAATATTTAATTTTAGATTATAGATATCTTTTCAAGAGGAGTTGAATACTCAGATGGATCTTTGCACAACTTTTCACCCTTAGACAGACGGATAGTTAGAACAGACTATTAAGGTTATCTGGGATATGCTCTGAGATTGTGTTATAGACTTTTGAGGTCAGTGGGAGAAACACTTGGCTTTGGTGGAGTTTGCATTTTGTAATATCTGTTATTCCAGTATATAGATGCCACTATTCAAGGCATTATATGATAGGTGTTTTCGATCTATGATACGCTAGATAGAGGCCTTTGAGGTTAGTCACTGTGGTACTGACTTACTTTACGAGTCATTGGACAGGGTCGAGTAATTTAGGATAGGTTGAGGGCAGCTCAGAGTAAGCAGATGGCCTATGCAGATCGTAGGCTTCATGTCTTAAGGTTTGAAATTGAAGATTAGGTATTCCTTTGATATTAACCATGAAGGGTGTGATGAGGTTTGGGAAGAAATAAAAGCTTAGCAATAAATATATTGGACCTTTTGAATCCTTCGCATAATTGGAGAGGTGGATTCTGATTTATCCTTGCCCCCAGATTTTGTTGTTGCTCATCTAGTTTTCTAACTTTCTATAATGTTGTGGTACATTCTTAATGACTCACTTGTGCTTTGGTAGGACTCGGTTTAGTTGGATGAGAGATTGACCTTCCTGGAGAAGTCGGTGTTCATATTATCTGGGGATTTCTGATGGTTGCACTCTAGGAAGATTCCTGTAGTTAAGGTTTAGTAGAGACACTACTAAGTATCGGAGGCTACTTGGGAGATCTGGAGTGAGATATGGGCCCAGTATCCTCACTTATTTAAGCCTTCAGGTACATCCTACCTATTTACTTTCACAGAAAAAAGTTCTTTTAGTAGTGAATATTGTAATGACCCTTAGGTCATTTTTTACATTTCCACACATTTTTAAAGTTTAGAGCTTTTCCATAGATTCCCTGAGACATTTGTGACTAGTTGGAGCTAATAGTTTAGTTACCGCGTTGTCAATTGGTTTGTAGAGCTAATTTCATATTTTGAAGTCTTTGATTGTAAGAATCTACTATCCAGCATAAACCTTAGCTTAACAACCTCGTCTGCCAATTCCAATAGTTCCATCAGTTCCAGAGTATTAATTTAAAGCAAGGGGGACCTTTGGTTAGGGCCCCAAGGCTTACAAGACTCATTTTGGGCTATTCATCAAAAATTGATAAAAATGATCCTTGGATGTGGAGCCCAATTTTCTTCAGAATAACCTCACGTAGAAACTTTAACTACACCATTGAATTTGGAATATCAAATTATGTAGAAAAGCATAGTTCATTTTCTTTTAAAGGACTTTGAATAAACTGCGAGGGATCAGTAGAAACTTAGAATTTTTCTAAGTTTCAGCTGGTGCACTCAGCAGGTGAATCTGCTAAAGCTACTCTTGGGTCATCATAGTGGCCAGCCGATCTCTTTAGTAGCCATGATTGTCCAGCTAAGATACTTTAGTTGTGGTCGGTCTGCTAAAGAGGATATTGCTTTAGCGGCATCCTGTCCGCTTTAGTGGTTGTCAGGCCCAGCGGGTACCACTTTAGCAGTACTTGGCTGCATTAGTGGTGACCACTTAAGCGGTCAAGTGGATGCTTAGGCGGCACCAGGGAGGCTTTTAAATAGCTATCTTACCTGATTTTCTTCCATTTACTCACAATTCTCAAGAGACAAAACACCTAGAGAGTGTTAGAAATTTGGAGACAAATTATTGATAGATCGTGGGTAAATTGTGAGCTCATAATTATTGTTTCCTCTTCGAAATCATAGTAAGTTTCTATTTAATTCATGGTTTAATTATTCAATTTAGACCTGAATACCTAAACCCTTATTGGTGTGATTTTTGCTTTGTTTGAGCTAGAAATTTACCATTTTTAGGGTAAATTTTCCTTGAGCATAGGGAGATGTGTTGATGGTTTAGAAAGTACGATTCCGCAAGTGGGCGTCACATGGGATTGTGACTTTATTTTGAACCCAAAGCATAAAATGCAATATGGTTACCATTGTTCTCATATTGGTGAGTCGGTTTCCTTTTTGATTTTGTGGTATCAAGTGGAAGCTTCTCAAAAAGGGAAATCAATGATTTAGCAGGCTTCATTAGACTTTCTTCGGTGTCCAAGTAGGCTATGTTTTTCTTTCTCCTAGATTGGGATAAATTACAATATATTATTCGAGATGTTCATTAGGAATTGGGACTTGGAGCTAGGTGAGTATCATATGGTTTATTTTTCTAGTTAAGATCCTGTAATTCGGCATATTTATCTTAGTTACCTGTTCTTTAGGTAGAATTTCTACCTTAGCATGCATTGAGACTTTCTTAGCTTTATGTGATGATAATTGATACCTTAGCCTATTTTCAGGTAGAATTTGCCTTAGAAAGAATTTTTGGGTTAGAAGTGGGCCCTCCGGCCCATCGTAGGCCAAGATCACTATTAGCTCCAAGTGGACTCAATAAGCATGTCGCATTATCTTATTTACTTTCTTGCGCCTGATAAGGTTTTATATATGATGGTTATCTTGGAATTCTAATTGGAAAGTGGATAGTTCAGGTTTATGTATGGCGATTTATGATATTTAGACTGGTTCGAATCCAACATTATTAATGGTATTAGTTTAGATTCATATTCTGCATTTATGATTATAGTTTCGGTTCAAGTCCGACATTTGAGATACTAGTTCTAGTTTGAGCCCGACATTGTGACATTAATTATTATAATTGTGTTTATAGTATGAAAGGATCCACGATTATGATTTTGAGATAAGGAAAATTAACATAATTATGGTCATTAGTTCTCCTTGAATGCACACTTTAGATTATAGGGGCATGCGTTGGGCTATTTACTTCATTCACACCTATTGGCTTATGGGGGCTAATTATGTAGAGATAGTTATGTTTTTCTTTTATAGTAGTATTCTAATTATTTTTGTTCAATTTTTGGAGCGTTATCCCAGGTTTAACCTTTTGTCTTAACTTAGTTTGTTTATCTTTTCTTCTATATTGATATTATGATTTAGCTCAGTTGGTTGATAATGCCTACTGAGTACCCATGGATTTGGTACTGATACTAAACATCTATACCCTTTTGGTGCAAACCCGAGTACTAACTATCACGATTGATGCTGTGATCATGCTAGTCAGAGTTAGGAGATAGGGTGAGCTCTCAGAGCTGAAGTTGACCTTTTCTCCATCTTTTGAATCTTGTTTCACTCTATATTTGATACTAATGTTTATTTGACAACGAGATTACTCGTATTCTTTTGGATTAGTGGCTCTTGTTCCGATTTTACTAGGTCATGGGATATTGTTACTCATATTTTATTTATCTTCCATCATGATATTATTATCCTTATGACTATAGCTTGTATTTCTTTTACTTGTATATTTATCGAATTTAAGACAATCCACCAACTTTACCATTATTTATAACTCTGGGCTACGATTTGGCTTACCTACTAGTTGGGAAAAGCAGGCCCCATCATGACTCATGAAATTAGGTCATGACAGGGGGTGATAATGTAGGTCAACTCTATTAGCAGGCTAAAAAATCTTTTTACTGTAAGAGTAAAACACTTCCTCAGTGAGGGAAATACTCTTGCTAGCTATTTTGATAGTCATTTGTGACTTGCTAGGGCTAACAGTTTAGTTACTGAGCAGTTCATTTGATTTTTTAAGCCAATTCCCTATTTTGAAGACTTTGTTGTAAAAAATTGACTATTTGGTATAGCCTTGAGCCAAAAGACCTCGTATGAAAATTATGATAGTTCCATCAGCTATAAATTATAAATTTTAGGCTAGGAGGACATTTGGTTTGTTTCCCAAAGCTTCCTAATTCATTTTGGACTATTGGACAAAAATTGATAAAATTTGCCCTTGGGTGAATGGCTCATTTTTCGTTGAAACAACCTCAAATAGAACTTTTGACTTCACCATTGAGTCTGGAATATCAAATGTGGTAGGGTATCATAGTTCATTTGCATTTATAGGATTCCAAATGAATCTCGAGGGGTCGGTAGAAACTTTGAATTTTCCAAGTTTCAACTTGTGCATCCGCTACAGCGAATCTTAGGTTGCTTAAGCGGCCAACAGATTGCTTTAGTGTCCGTGGCTCGCCTAGTCAAGACACTTTAGTAATAAGCCAGGCCCAGTGGGTACTGTTTTAGCAGTACTTGGCCTCTTTAGCGATGACCACTTCAGTGGTCAAGTAGCTGATTAAGCGGCACTTGGGAGTCTATTAAGTGGCTCTCTTACCTAATTTGTCCCATTTCCTCACAAGTCTCAAGAGCCAAAATCCCTAGAGAGTGGTAATTGGGAGATAAATTATTGGGAGATTGTAGGGAAATTGTGAGCTCGGAATAATCGTTTCCTCGTCCAAATCTAAGTAATTTTCCCTTTCATTCATATTTTAATTCTTCAATTTAGACCCAAATCTCTAGTCCCTTGTTGAATTGATTTTAGCATTGTTCGAGCTTGAATATACCCATTTTGTACAGTTAATGTTGCTTGATCATAAGAGGATGTGTTGATGGTTTTGTAAGTGTAATTCCACAAAATGGACCCACATAGCATAAATTACCCATTTTATAGGCACCGTTGTTCCTGTATTGATGATTAGATTACTATTTTTATAGCGTGGCATCAAACAAAAGCTTCTCAAAAAGGGAAATTGATTATTTAGCAGACTTCATCGGACTTTGTTCGATGTCCAAATAAGCTAGGTTTATATTTCTCCTAGATTGGTATAAATTATAGTATATATAATGTTGTGCTTGATATGGGTTGCGGATTAGGACTTGGAGCTACGCATAGTATGAAATAGCTTATTTACGCGTTAAGAGCTCATAATTAAGCATATTTATCTTAGTTACTTATTTCTTAGGTAGAATATATACCTTAGGACGCATTGAGACTTGATTAGTTCAAGTGATAATAATTGATACCTTAGCCTAGTTCGGGGATGAAGTTTTCTTAGAACGCATTATCAGGGTTACAAGTGGGACCTCTATCCCATCTTAGGCCAAGATCACTATTAGCACCTAGTATACTTAATAGGCATGTTGCATTATCTTATTTACTTTCTTTCACCCAAAAAAGTTTTACATATGATGGTTATATTAGAATGGTAATCAAAAGGTGGATAATTTCGTTCAAATCCAGCATATAAGATACTAGTTACGATTCGAGTCTAGCATTATGAGATTACTTATTATATTTGTTTTTATGGTATGGAAGGATCTACCGATATGATTTTGTGATACGGATAAATTATCATAATTATGATTATTACATCTCCTTGGATGCACACTCTGGGCCTTTGGGGGCCCGCATTGGGTAACTTACTTTATCCACATTTAGTGGATTATGGAGGCTTATTATTTAGAGATAGTTATGTTTTTCTTTAATATTATAATTTTGGTTATTTACTTTCAATATTTTTAGCGTTATTCCAAGTTTTCCCTTCTCTCTTAACTTAGCTTATTTACCTGGCATTTTATTATATTTATATTATAATTTAGCTCAATCGGTTAATGATTCTTGTGACCTTGATACTCATATTACACTTATATACTATTTTTGTGAAAACCCAAGTACTAGCTATCTCCATTGATGATGTGATCATGCTAGTCAGTGTTATAAAATAAGATGAGCTCTCAGAGCTAGAGTTGGCCTTTTCTCAATATTTCATATTTTGGATGGTCTTTCTATTTTTGAGACTGATGTATATTTATCTATGATAGTACTTGTATTTTTTGGATTAGTGGATCTTGTACGGACTTTACAAGGTCATGGGATTTTGTTACTCATCTTTAATTTATATTTCTTCATGATATTATTATCCTTATTTCTATTGCTTGTAATTTTTTTTACTTATATATTTCTTGCATTTATGCAATTTTCCACCAACTTGTCTGTTACATATAGTTCTTTGGCTTACTTACTAGTGAGGTAAAGTAGGTGTCATCATGAATCGATAAATTGGTTCATGACAATTTACTATCAGAGCGCTAGGGTCACCAGTATTATTGGTACGTGATCAAGTGTCTAATAGAGTCTCCCAAATTGAAACGACGACATCAACTTCTTATCTTTAGAAGGATGTAGGACATTCTTAGGAGATCTTTACTTGCTTCACACATTTCGTGCTAAGAGTCTGAATTCGCTACTAAGATTTATTAGGTTTTACTCTTTTACATATGTCTAGGATACGTGGTACTACTACTTGAAATGAGGACCCCGAGTTTGTGACTAGGATCTTCACAGAGGATGTGGATGACCTAGAGGTCAGGGGCAGAAAAGAGAAGTAGCCACAACTAGAGATCAGGATAGGGAGCCTTCACCCGACCCTATTCTCGCTCTTGCATCAGAGATTCCTCCATCCTATCCATTTGTAGGACAATAATAGAATAGTTACTTGTGTATGTGTATTGACTACAAATATCTTAATAAGGTGAAGGTGAAGAATAGTTATCATATGCCTCGCATTAATGATTTATTTTACTAGCTTCAAAGAGCAGCTACATTTTCTAAGATTTACTTAATGTTTGGTTACCATCAGTTGAGGATTTGGTCTAAGGAAAAGTCAACCTTCATGACTTATTATAGTCATTATGAGTTCTTGGTGATTTCTTTTGGGTTGACCAATGCCCCAGCAGCGTTCATAGATTTAATGAACTGTGATGTTTAGGCCTTATTTGAACTCCTTCATGATTGTGTTCATTGATGTTATTCTTATGTATTTGAGTAGTAGGGAGGAGAATATGTAGCATTTAAGCATTGTGGTTCAAACTTTAAGAGATCATCGGCTTTTTTTCAAATTCACGAAGTGTGAATTTTGTAAAGTTGGTGACATTATTAAGGCATGTTGTGTCTAAGTATGGGATTGTGGTTGACCCAACAAATATTAGGGCTATTCGTGATTGGACCAAGCCTGGATCTTCGTCTGAGGTTTATAGCTTCATTGGTTTGACTAGTTACTATTGATTGTTCATTATGGCTTATGCTACTATTACAACGCTGATGACCAGATTGACCCAAAAGAAGGTCCATTTCTAATGGTATGAGAAGTGTGAGTTGGTATTTCAAAAGCTCAATGTTTTCTCACCTTAGGTCCTATATTGGATCTTCTTGTTGAGGGTGAGGGATTCACTATATATTTGATGGTTTGGATATTTGTCTGGTTATATATTAATGCAGTAGGGTCAGTTATTGTATATGAATCGAGATAGCTAAAGGTGCACGAAGGAAACTACCCTATACATGATTTGGAGTTAGCGAGGGTAGTTTTTGCTCTTAAGATTTGGAGACATTATCTATATGGCATTCATTGTGAGATCTAAATTGATCATCATAGTCTTTAATATCTTCTAACCTAGATAGAGTTTAATTCAAGGCAGTGTAGATGAATAGACTTCTTTAAGGATTATGACATCTCTATTCTATACCATCTGGGCAAACCGAAAGTGGTAGAGGATGCCACGAGTCAAAAGAAGGTGAGTATAGGTAGATTAGCTGCTATTTTAGTGTCTTAGAAATTTTTGGTATGGGGTATCTATTCCTTAGACAACTTGATGGTGCGAATTGATATTTCTTAACCTAGGAGGATTCTTGCTAGTTTTGATCCAAGGTATACCTCACTTGAGCAGATTTAGAGTGGTCAAATTGAGGATATAAGATTTTGTATCATCTATGATCATGTATTGAGTGGTGAGACCAGGAAGGCAATTCTAGATTTTAAGGTTATTCTTAGGTATGATGGCCACATTTGTGTTTTGAGGGCTGTAGACTTGATTTTATTGATATGTGTGAGGCTCATAGCTCCAAATATTCCATTCACCCGGGTACATCTAAGATGCTCATATATTTGAGGCAATACTATTGGTGGAGTAGTATGAAGAGGGATATGGCTGATTATATAGCTCATTATCTATGTTGTCGGCAATTGAAGGTGGAGAATCAGAGGCCTGGTGGCCAGATTTAGAGGTTTATCATTCCTTAGTGGATATGTGAGCGGATCACCATGGATTTTGTTAGTGGTTTGCCTCAAACCTCCCATAGTACAAACTATAATCGGGTCATGGTAGATTGGTTGACCAAATCGACATATTTTATTCCTTTTTAGATGTCCTTCAATGCTGAGACGTTGGCCCATATTGATGATCAAGATATATTTCTTCTGCATGGAGTGCCTATATCTATTATTTTAGACCGGGGATTGATATTCACTTCTAGATTCTTGATATATTTTAAGGAGGAGTTGGGTCAGATGGATCTTAGCATAGCTTTTAACCCTTAGACTGATGAGCAGTCAAAACAGACTATTCATGTTCTCGAGGATATGCTCCGAGCTTGTGTTATGGACTTTTGAGGTCAGTGGGAGAAATAATTAGCTTTAGTGGAGATCGCGTGTAATAATAGCTACCATTCGAGTATTGAGATAGATCCATTCATGGCATTATATGGTAGGCATTGTCGATCCCAGATAGGCTGGTTCGAGACTTTCGAGGTTAGGCCCTGTGGTAGTGACTTACTTCAAGAGTCACTAGAAAAGGTCAGGGTGATTCAAGATAGGATGAGGGTAGCTCAGAGTAGGCAGAAGGTTTATGCGGATTATATGCTTCATGTGTTTTGGAGTTGGAGATTAGGTTTTCCTTCGAGTATTTCCCATAAAGGGTATGATGAGGTTCAACAGAAAGGGAAGCTTATCCTCAAATATATTGGGTCTTTTGAGATCAGTTGCATAGTTGTAGAGGTGTCATATGACTTAGCCTTGCCCCTATATTTGTCTATTTGTTCATCTAGTTTTCTATGTTTATATGATGAGCAGTACATTCCTTATGAGTCACATAAACTGCGGTTGGACTGGGTTCAGTTGGATGATAGATTGGCCTTCGTGGAGGATTCGGTGTTCATATACCAGGGATGTCAGATGGTTTCTATCTAGCGATATTCCTGTAGTTAAGGTTTAGTAGGTACATATCCCAGTAGAGAAGGCTACTTGGGAGATCAAGAGTGCGATGCGGGCTAAGCATCCCGACATGTTTAAGCCTTCAGGTACATCCTAACCCTTTACTTTTGCAGATGAAAGTTCTTTTTGTAATGTATATTGTAATGACCCAAAGGTGATTTTCTTCATTTCCACATATTTTTGTTATTTAGAGCTTTCCCATTGATTCCATGAGTCATTTATGACTTGCTGGAATTGACATTTTATTTATTGAGTATTTCAATTAGATTTTTGAGAAAATATCCTATTTTGAAGTCTTCACTGATAAGAATTAGCTATTAGGCATAATTTTAGCTAAATGATCTCGTATACCAATTCTGATAGTTCCATTAGCTCCGACCATCAGCCAAAATAAGTTCGGAAGCCTTGGGACCTTAACCAAAGGTCTCCTATTTGGTGAAGTTCATGTATAATAATAGCTACCATCGAGTATTGAGATGACACCGTTTAAGGCATTATAAGGTAGGCATTGTCGATCTTCGATAAGTTGGTTTGAGGCCTCCAAGGTTAGGCCATGTGGTATAGACTTACATCAGAAGTCACTATAAAGGGTCAAGATTTTTTAGGATAGGCTAAGAGCAACTCAGAGTAGAAATAAGGCTTATGCAGATGTCACAACCTGAGGCTACCCCTAGTCGCGACAACGGTGCTTATGGCCACAAGTGACCACAAGCTAACCCATGAGCTGGTACCTACGTGAGAACTAAATAAAATAGTTATATGGACATGTACGGAAAACAACTGATAAATACATAAAGTCTGAATACTAAAAATACGATCAAATCACAAGTTTGAACATCTGCTAAAAATACTAAAAAACAACTGATAAACCTAATAAACTGACTAGATATCTAACTGATTGTCTGAATATCTAAAAGCTTCTAAACTGACTGAGTAGTTGATGGGATAGATCCCAACTAACTCCAACTGACTAACTATAAGAAATGCAAAAATAACTAAATAAATATAACACATCCTCGACATATGAGGACTCACCACTACTGCTGTTTCTAAATCATTAGATTGTCTAAGTACTGTCGGGAAACTGAGTGTCTGAACCTATGATATAAGACATCACAGTGTAAAGAAGAGTACACGGTTAGTACTTTGAATATACTGGTATATGAGATGAGGTTAGGCTAATATACATGGGGTAGTGTGCATATGAGATAAGGACTAACTGTAAAGCAAGAGATAACTGAGTATGCATGAAAACTGAAATATCTGAGAATGCAAGAGCAAGCATATATATATTTCTGAATACTTTGTAAACTAAAATGCTAAAATCTGATAACTGAATGACTGGTAATCTGTATGATTTGGTCAAGCAAACCTAAACTAAATTCAGGACTGAATACTGCACTGAGACTGTGGGAGGTATCATATAACTGACATGCCCCAATCTGAGCTAATTGTGGTCCAAATTGTAACCCAGTTGGAAGGGTAACAGTACTATGCCATGGGTACTAAAAATGGTTGTGTGAATCCACTCAACTGGTGTCTCGAAGGACTAGGGAATTAGTCCTAAACTGGTGGGTGACCCCTAAGAGAATGCCTGTCCTATAATGGCGGGTGACATCTCAGAGAATGTTAGTCCTAAACTGGTGGGGGACATCTTATAGTCCTATGTTGGCTACGTAGTTCTAGAACTTAGGGACTGATTCTAAGGACCCAGTCCTAGCTGGCGGGTGAGCCCCCATCCCTAGGTTTACTCGGTGCTAAAGCCTACTCCCAACTGAATGACAGTGATTACTAGTCTGAACTAAGTTTAACTGAATCAACAACTGATCATGGTAACTGACTTAATGAAAATGCTCATGGTTTATCTGAAATCATTCTTAAATTTATAAAATTATGTAAACAACTAGGTATCTAGTGTTCATAACCCATCAGCACTGAATAAACATAACAATGAGGACATATAAAAGCTTTATTAACCATAATAGGAAATCATTATTTAAAATCCATCACTTTGGCATTTCATCAAACATGTGGGGATCATGAATTTAAAATAGGGATGCTTTTAAACATGATGAGACAGCATGATTACATGACAAAAGCCATAAATTGAGGGTTATCCTAAATTGCATGAACATAATACAGGAACTACAACATACAAAACATACTATAATATATTCCACTTGAAAATAATTTATAACCTTAACTTGGAATTGAAATAACTAGATATTCACAGAGATAGTTCAACATAATCACATAAAAACTCATAATATGAATTCAAAAAGGGTTCTTGGGCTCCATGGGTGAAAAGGTCCTATGGATGAACATCACACATACCTTAAACCCTTAAGCTTGAAATAGAAATACCAATCTTGATGCTTTCATGAATGTTCTTGGATTGGGGAACGTAATTCTTGGTTTTCTTGGAGAGAAAGTAATGGAATTTTATGATCTTGGGGAGGAGAGGGTTTGATTTTGAGAGGTAATTGGAGAAAATGGGCAAATAATTCCCTAACTAGTGTTACAATTCATGATTTCACAAATTAGGTTGAGGGAAAAAACACAATTGCCCCTTAAGTAATTAAATTCGTAACTAAAGTGTATTTTACATGCTCAACTTGATGCGGTGTACTGACCATCGTTATAAGCACCGCAACGCGGCCTTATTGTGATGATCTACTGGAATCGTGATCCAAACAAGACCCAATCCTCATTCAAAAAAACTAAAACTTCTCTGAGACATGCTTCTTACACCCCTGAAAATTAATTATCTCAAAATCCAACATCTCGGGGTCGAAAAGATCAACTTAAAAATCCTCAAAGTTAAGAGGCCATAAAAATGACTATGTCCCCAACACTTAGTGAAAATTTCAAGTTTTAAGCCTCTTATGCATGCAACTAGGAGTTGAATTGAGCTAAGAATAATATGGGGTTGTACAATATCACCCCATTGGGAACATTCATCCTCCAGTGAGACTAATTAGACTGAGAGTACTGAACTGAGGTAACTGAGATCACATACTGACTATGCATGACCATAAATATGATTACATGACTGAGTCTAAAACATGATATGTGAACTGAACTGATTTTGTGAATGTATTCAATGATATAAGAATGGTTATAAGGATGAGATAGAAATGAGAGAGTCAACTTATGAGTAACCATTACCTTAGGTTTGATCTAGTTTTGAGAAGAAAAGTTGAGAGCTTTAAGACATGAAAACTCAGGGTGTTACCATATCTCTCCCTTGGGATTATTCATTCCCCGAATGATAGTGACTAAGCTAAAATAATAAGAAAAGATTGAGATGATACACGGGACACTTATGTACTAAATCATGACTTAATATCTGAATCTGAAACATGATGCATGAATTGAATAGATTTCACAATTTACATGGATACGAACTAATACCTCTTGTAATGTACATACTTATGAAACTTCAAATAGTAAGACTAGATCAAAAGATGGAAAGATCATAGGAACTTGTCTGTCTGACTACTAAACTGAATTTCTGGCTATACGAACTAAATTATACTTAAAGCACTTACTCAAATATACATTCCTCTTCACTTGATGCTACTTAAAATATTCACATGTGCACTGATAACTCTATCTACTGAAGTCAAAGCTGAACCAAATTCTCTCACTATGTTCAAGTCTACTCGAATCTACAGAGTGCTACACATCATACCATAATGCTAGTCTGAACTATGAATTCAATACTCCATGCATTTTCACAACTTTTCATCTCAAAAACCATTCTTCTTACCACCTCAACAACTAAATTCAGCCTCTAACTAGGAATTTGCTTATACACAATACACCCATCCAATTCCATGCCAACATGACATTCAAGCCTATCATTACAACTATAAACAAACTTCCATGAAAACATCCATAAAAGCATCTTTCTCATATTCTCTAAACCTCTATCAATAACAACTTCCATAAACTATCCCTAAGAACACAACCTAGAATTCTCAAATAATCATGACATATACAAAAATTTTAACCTCAATCTTCATTTACCCTTATAGCTTTATATAAAACAAGTATGCAATAATCTTTCCTCAGCAAAAAGTATTTACTCTCTCCCATTAAGCAATTGATCATCAATTTTTCATCACCACTATCTTAACATTACGGAGAGGTCACTGAAAGGATAAAGCATGAGGACCTAAAATATGCAAGAATAATATCCATAACTTTGACAGTTAACTGAGGCTTGAGGAATAGAGTATCAAAAGCATGAATTCAAAGGAGATCTAAACTGAGGATATACATGACATAATCTGAATTTCACTGATTATTATAACATACCATGAGTTGTGGGAATTAAGCATACTGCAGAGCATGAATACCTGAGTCATGAGCTACATGACCTGAGTTTGGAGTTCATAAATTTATGTAACATGATTCGTACTACTGATAAAACATGAACTCCTTATACTAGGAACTGAAAGTGTACATAATTATATGGAAAGTGCATGGATATGAGTTATGATCATGGAGATGACACGTAAGGCATGAGTATATATCGTATTGACTGAAAAATAAAACTTTGCACTGAGATAAGTATGGGTTAGGAATCATCCTCCCTTCCTACAGTTATACAACACACTAGAATCACTACTAAAATCTGAGAGCCTGACTTGGTTACTTGTTCTACCATCTTCCCCTTAGCTTTAAGCCATCATTCTAAATCTATGGACCCCTTTAATAAACTCTAAAATAAAATATAATCATTATGCTCTATATTCCTAGATATAACAATACACATAAATAATAAACTCAACTTGAAAGACTACACCTAAAAATGTAAAGCTCGCTATGAATACTCCCTTTTGATATACAACTCTTAACTTTCTATAGCCCCAATAATCATCACATAACAACATAAACACTGACTAACTTAGAATCTTCATGAGTATCACCATGTCATGATTTCATACCATATAAAATTTCAATTCTCCTTACTATTAGATCAATAATCCAAGATTCAAACTTAGATTGTAATACGTAACATAGATATACTAAAACTTTTAATGAACCATGCTAACTTCCTCCATAGCCTACTAATTTCCCACCTCCAAACCTATATTTTTCCTTAATCCATGAGAATTTTAATTAGACTTGAACAACTAATAGTATCATCCTATAGCCCATAACTTAGCTGGTAAGGACATAAATTACTATACTACTAGCCTCATTCAAACATAGCAACTCAAGGGTACAATATAAGTGTGCCCACACTATCATACTTAACTTAATTTCTTGTATACACTACTTTAGGCCTACTGATTCACCTTTCATACAACTAACCCTATGGATACATCACCTACTAACTACTGATAAACGTCATCCCTACCTTATTGTATCTAAACGTTTGGATTTGTACTTCTAACTCTAGATCATATGTTGTCATAGGATTCTAAGAAGGCATCTGAAAGCATATCCCTCACATATCATCTTTTTTGCTCTAAGATATGAAATGATCTAACCCCTAAGGACTGAAATACTACCCCATCCACTTAATAACTGGTTTATTGGGAAACTAAAAACAAATAAATTTATTTTTACAATCAACTGAGGCATAACATGAGTGGATCTAGTCCATGATGAGAATGACATTAAATTCAGTCATATCTAACTCCACAAGATCAACTAAAGTGACTTTCTGAGATAGTATAACTAGGGAATTTCTTTATACCCATCTAGTTATAATGGATTTACCTAATGGGGTAGACACTGAGAAACGTTCTGATAATATTTCGAGACTAACACCAAAGTTTATGGCCATATAAGGAGTCACAAAAGAAAGTGAAGCTCTAGGATCTAATAAAACATAAACTTGAAGGTAAAATACCTATAACGTACCCGTAACCAATATTAGGAAAACTTTCATGATCATGCCGGGACTGGAATGCATACAATTTTTTCTAGCATTGACTATTGATGGCATTAGAAGTGGCACCCTGCTGAGTCGGGTAACTTACTGAAGTTGATGACAAATTGGACTAGCCCTGCTGACCAGCCTTCAAGGCAATCCGTGGCCTTATGGCCTGGCTTTCCATATCCAAAACACTCACTAGTACCGCTTTTACACATAGCATGATGATTCCTACCATACCTCCCGTAGAGCAGATTAGTATGACCACTGTTCATGCTACTCTGGGACCTAGATCCAGCGCTCTATCCTAATTGTTATTCTTAAACTTTGGCACCGGCACTCTAACTGATGAAGGAACTAGGGATAAGAATTTTTGGTAGAATTGGGAATGGTTAGCACTCTCTGACCATGACTTAAAACTATATGTTCTAGCCTTCTTATTCTCTCTCTCTTTCTTCCTATACTTCTTCTTCTCACTTTACTGAGCATGAACCATAATAATATATAGGACAACAACCTACTAATAATTCTATGAAACTATTCAATGATCTAAGGTAGTGAAATTAGCTCTAAATTTAGCGTGAGAGATATGTTTATACAGGGTATCTTTCTAAACAGGCAGATGTGCGAGCTATTTCCCATTCTGTCTTTTGTTATTTCCTATGGGGGTTATTGCCTATAAACAAAATAAAACATGAGTAATTAAGGTGGTTTAAATAGAACTAATGATCTTTTACATGCATGAACACTGAAAGAAGGGAAAGTTTTCCTAAAACATCTTATAGCCTCTTGTCCATAAGTGTGATGTACTTCAGACCCATGCACAAGACTCTACTCAATGTGTCTTTCACACTCCTTAGGACACAGTAAAACCTTAGGTTCTAATACAAAGTTTAGTCATGACTCGAGGCTACCTCCAAGTTGCGACAACAATGCGTACGATCATAAGTGACCACAAGCTAATACTTAAGCTAGTATATGCTCTGAGCACTAAATAAAATAGTAAAATGGACATGAAAAAAAATAATTGATAAAGCCATAAGTTCTGAATACTAAAAATACAATTAAATCACAAGTCTTAATATCTGATAAAAATACTGAAACACAACTGATAAGACTGATAAACTAACTAGCTGTCTAACTGATTGTCTGAATGTCTAAAAACCTCTAAACTGACTGAGAATTTGATGGGATAGGCCCCAACTAACTCCAACTAACTAACTATAAGAAATGCAAAAATAGCTAAATAAATATAATAGGTCCTTAGTATTAGGACTCACCATAACTTTTATTACTGATGTGATGGACTATCTAAGTACGTCTAGGATCCAAACCGATGATATAAGACATCATAGCACAAAGAAGAGTATATGGTCAGTACTTTGAATGTATGGTGTATGAGTTAAGGTTAGGCTGATATACATGGGGTGCTATACATATAAGCTAAGGACCAATTATAAAGCATGAGATAATTGAGTATGCATGAAAATTAAAATATCTAAGAATGCAAGACCAAGCATATATACATTTCTAAAATAATTTGTAAATTGAAATATTGAAATTTGATAATTAAATGACCGGTAATCTCTATACTTTAGTCAAGTAAACCTAAACTATATTTTGGATGGAATACTGCACTGAGACTATTATTGGTATTATCTAACTGACATACCCCAATCTATGCTAATTAGGGTCCAACCTATAACCCCAGTTAGACAGGTGTCAGTACCATGCCACGGGTACTAACTATGGTTATGTGGATCCACTCAACGAGTATCCCCAAGGACTAAGGAGTTACTCATAAATTGATAAGTAACCTTTAAGAGTATATCAGTCCTAAACTAGCGGGTGATTTCTCATAATCGTACGCTAGCTATGTAATTCTAGAACATATGGACTATTTTTAAGGACCCAATCCTATTTTGAGTGTGATCCACCATCCCTATGTTTGCTTGGTGCTAAATCATACTCTTAAGTGAATGACAGCGATTACTAGTTTAGGGTGATTTCTCATAATCGTACGCTAGCTACGTAGTTCTGGACCATATGGACTATTTTTAAGGACCCAATCCTAGTTTGAGCGTGAGCCCCTATCCCTATGTTTTCTTGGTGCTAAATCCTACTCCCAACTAAATGACACTGATTACTAGTCTAAACTAAGTTTAACTAAATCAACTACTGGTCATGATAACTGACTGAGTGACAATGCTCATGGTTTATCTGAAATCATTCTAAAATTTCTTAAATTGTATAAACAACTAGTTATTGGGTGTTCATAACCCACCAGCACTAAATGAACATAATAATGATGACATATAAAAGATATGAAAAACCATAATAGGATATCATTATTATAAATCCATTACTTTAGCATTTCATCAAACATGTAGGGATTATAAATTTAACATAGGGATGCTTTTAAACATGATGAGATAGCATAATTATATAACAAAATCCATTAATTGATTATTTTGAATTGCATGAACATGATACAGGAACTATAATATTTAAAGCATACTATAATTTATTCCACTTGAAAACAATTTATAATCTTAACTTGAAATTGAAATAACTAGATATTCAAGGAGATAGTTAAACATAATCATGTAAAAACTCATAATTTGAATTCAAAAATGGTTCTTGGACACCATGGGTGTAAAGATCTAATTGATGAACATCACATATACCTTAAACCCTTAAGCTTGAAAGAGAAACACCAATACTAATGCTTCCTTGAATGTTCTTGGATTGGGGAACTTAAATTCTTTATTTTCTTGGAGAGAAAGTAATGAAATTCGATGATATTGGGGGAGGAAAGGGTTTGTTTTTTAGAGGGAATTAGAGAATCTAGGCAAATAATGCCCTAACAGGTGTTATAATTCATGATTTGATAAATTGGGTTGAGAGGAAAATACAAAATTACTCCTCAGGTAATTAAATTAGTAATTGAAGTGCATTTTACATGCTAACCGCAATGTAGTGTAGTTTCCATCACTCTAAGCACTGCGATGCTGCCCTATCACAATGAACTGTTGGAATCGGGATACAAACAAGACCCAATCCTCATTCAAAAAAACTGAAACTTCTTCGAGACATAATTCTTACACCCCTGAACATGAATTAGCTCAAAAACCAATATCTCGGGGTTTGGAAGATCAACTTAAACATCCTCCAATTTAATAGGCCTTAAAAATTTACTAAGACCCCAACACTTAGTAAAATTTTTAGGTTTTAAGCCTCTTATGCATGCAACTAAGAGCTAAATACAGAAGATCATAGGGTTTATGCCTTGAGGTTTGGATTTGGAGAACAAGTATTTCCTATGAAGGGTATGATGAGGTTTTAGAGGAAAGGCCAGCTTAGCCCCAAATATATTAGAACTTTTGAGATTCTTCACACAGTTGGAGATATGTCTTATGGCTTACCCTTGACCTTGGATTTTGCGGTAGTTCATCTAGTTTTCTATGTTTCTATGATGCGTGATAAATTCTTAATGAGTTATATATGCTACGGTAGGACATGATTAAGTTGGATGAGAGACTGACCTTCATGGAGGAGCCAATATTAATATTAGATAGGGATGTTAGACCTTTTTTTATAGGGAGATTCCTATAGTTAAGGTTCAATGGAGATAATATCCTATAGAGTACACTACTTGGAAGATCAAGAGTGAGATGCAGGCCCAATATCCCCACCTGTTTGAGCCTTCAGGTACATCCTAACCCTTTACTTTCATAGATAAGAGTTCTTTTAGTAATAAATATTGTAATGACCCTAAGGTCATTTTCTACATTTCCACATATTTTTGTTTTTTAGAGATTTCCCATAGATTCCTGAGTAATTTGTGAATTATTGGACCTGTAAATCTAGTTACCGAGTAGTTCGATTGGTTTTTAGAGACAATTTCTTATATTGAAGTATTTGCTGGAATGAATTTTGTATTAGGCATAAACTTTAGTTTAACCACCTCATATACCAATTTTGACAGTTCCATCAAATTTGGAGCATCTATTTTAGGCAAGTGGAAATTTAGTTAAGGTTCCAAGGCTTTCAAATTAATTTCACGCTATTGGTCAGAAATTGATAAAAATGGTCCTTGGGTGTGGGGACTATTTTTTGTCGAAACAACCTTGGATGGAAACTTTGACTGCACCATTGAAATTGGAATATCAAATATAGTATGGTACATTAGTTATTATACTTTTTATAGGATTCTAAATGAATCTTGATGGGTTGGTGGACACTTAGAATTTTTCTAAGTTACAGCTAGTGCACTCAGCAAGTGCATCCACTAAAGCAGCTCTTAGGTTGCTTTAGCATCCAGCCGATCGCTTTATCGGCCATAATTATCTAGTCAATATTCTTTAGCGGTGGTCAGTTTGCTAAAAAGAGGATGTTGCTTTAGTGGAAGTTTATCCATTTTTATGGTAGGTCAGGCCCCACGTGTACTGTTTTAGCGGTACTTGGGCACTTTAGTGTTGACCGCTTAAGTGGTCAAGTGTACGCTTAAGGAACACCTGGAAGGCTATTAAATGTCTCTTTTACCTAATATTCTCTTATTTTCTCACAGGACTCAAGAACCAAAAGCCCTAGTGAGTGTGGGAAATTGGGGGACAAATTAATGGGACATCGTAGACAAATTGTGAGTTCAAAATAATTTTTTCCTCATTGAAATCTTGGTATGTTTCCATTTAATTCATGGTTTAATTCCTCAATTTTGACCCAAATCCTTAAACCCTTGTGGGGTTTATTTTATCTTTTTTCTAGCTTAAAATGTTCCCATATTTTAGGATAAATATTCCTTGATCATAGGGGGACGTGTTAAAGGTTTCAAAAGTGTGATTCCATAAGTGGGACTCACCTAGGTTTTTTACTAGATTTTTAACCCAAATCATAAAATTCATATGTGTATCGTTGTTCTTATATTTATTAGTAGATTAAAAATTTGATGTTGTGACATCGAGCCGAATCTTTTCTGAAAGGGAAATCATTGATTTAGCAGACTTCATTAGACTTTCTTTGACATCTAGATAGTCTAGGTTTATCTTTCTCCTAGATTGGGATAAATTATTATGTACATATTATATTGTGCTAGATATGGGTTAGGAGTTAGAACTTTTTTGGTGCTTTAGTATCCCTAGATAGTCTAGATTTTCTCATATTGATTGGTTGTGAGCGTTACATCTTTATATCATATTCATTCATAAAACATCGGTATCACCATGGAAATACTAAAAATATTTGAAACACTAGCCTTTTTAGATAGAAAATGTGACATTTTTAAAATCCTATACCGATGTATGTGTCAGAGAGAAGATATAAGTATTGGTATTAGATTTTAATTGTATATGGGTTGATGAACCCCCTATGGATCCTACTTCAAAAACTTTGGCTTGGTGGGTGTATATGGAGTTTGTGCAATGACCTTGTGCATCACATCATCATCATCATCATTGCATTTTTTTATTATGCTATTATGTGATTATATATCTGTTCTTGGCTTGATATCTGTCCATTTTTTCTATATTTTCTTTCTATATTTTGTGTACATGTATATTTGTTCTCCCTTTCCACTAATTCTATTTGTGATTTATATTTTAGTAGAATTGCTAGTTAAAACAGTGTGGGCTATCATTTAGGACCTTTTCTGGTTGCAGGTGATGTACCTATAGTTTGTGTTTATATGCCTGATTTCTGCTTTACTCATTCAACTAGTGATACCTACTAATTTTAAGTGGACCGTACTCATTTACATGGTGCCTTTTTGGTGAAAATCTTGGTATGAGAGCACCACACAGATAGATTCAGACAAAATTTAGGGTCTTCGAGGCAGCAGTTGAACTATGCATTTGGAGATGACTACTGGTTTTTCTTATTTATATTATGTCTTATATGTAGTAAAAGATAGAGTTGTTCTTCTTGGATTATCTTATGAATATTTAGACTTCGAGTTATGTTAGTTGGTTTTTACACTGGGTCAGCAGATCTTGGGATTTGATTTGGTTTGGTATCTTGATTATGTTTTTGATTTTACTATATATATGTGGTTCGACTTTGTTCTAGGGGTCTTGCCTTGGGTTTTTGTATTTGTTTCCCATCTTGTATCAGTTTGGGTGAAATGCTTACTTTCTAGTATTTTCACGACAAATGCCGTCATGACCCTTGAATATTGAGTCGTGCCATAGGCGTAGTATGAAATGGTTTATTTAGCTAGCTAAGAGCCCGTAATTAGGCATATTTAGTTTAGTTACCCATTATTTAGGTA
The DNA here is from genome assembly GCF_002878395.1 of Capsicum annuum. Taxonomy (NCBI): domain Eukaryota; kingdom Viridiplantae; phylum Streptophyta; class Magnoliopsida; order Solanales; family Solanaceae; genus Capsicum; species Capsicum annuum. The sequence continues at coordinate 94,732,167 of NC_061116.1, read as the reverse complement.
GAATCACAACCTTAGGATGCATTAAGTCTTGTATAGCTTTATGTGATTATAATTGATACATTAGACTTATTTAGGGTAGAATTTTCCTTTGAATACATTATTAGTGTAAGAAGTTGGTTCATCGACCCACCTTACGCCAAGATCATTATTAGCTCTTGGTGGACTCAATAGGCATGTTGTATTGCCTTATTTACTTTTTTCCGCTCGAAAAGGTTTTACATATGATGGTTTTCTTGGAATGGTAGTTAGAAGGTTGATAGTTCTGGTTCAATTCCAATGATTTATGATATTAAGATTGGTTTGAATCAAGCATTATTGTTTGTATTAGTTCCAATTCAAGTTTGGTATTCATGATAATAGTTCTGGTTCAAGTCCGACATATGCAATACTAGTTCCAGTTTGAGTCTGTCATTGTGAGCTATGAATAAATCAAGATAATTATGGTTATTACTTCTTCTTGAATGCACCCCCAGGCTTATAGAGGCTTGTGTTGGGTTATTTTATTTATTCACGCCTACTCAATTATGGGGGCCAGTTATGTAGAGATAGTTATGTTTTTCTTTAATATAATTATTCTTATTATTTAATTTCTATTTTTGGAGCATTATTACAAGTTTTCCCTTAGCTTGCTTATCTCACATTTTATTATGTTTATATTATGATTTAGCTCAGTCAGTTGATGATTCCTACTAAGTACCCACAACTTTGGTACTCATACTAAACTTCTATACATTTTTGGTGCAAACCCAAGTACTAGTTGCCTCCATTGACATTGTGATTGTGCTAGTTAGAGTTCAGAGATAGTGTGAGCTCTCGAAGTCGAAGTTGACCTTTTCTCTATCTTTTGTATTTTGGCTAGTTTTTCTATTTTCAGTACTGGTGTCGATTTGACTATGATAGTACTCATATTCTTTTTTATTAGTGGATCTTGTGTTGACTTTACTAGTTCATGGGATGTTGTTACTCATCTTTTATTTGTCTTTCGTCATGATATTTTTATCCTTATGACTCTAGCTTGTATTCTTTTTGTTTGTATATTTTCGATATTTATGCCATTTTTCGCTAACTAGCCCATTTTTTATAGCTCTGGACTATGGTTTAGCATACCTATTAGTGGGATAAAGTAGGTGCCACTGAGACTCATGAAATCAAGTCATGACAGAGGGTGATAATAGAGGCCAACTCTATTAGGAGGCTAAAAACACTTTTGACTATAAGAGGACAACACTCCTTAAGGGAGGGAAATACTCTGGTTGACTATTTTGTGAACTTGATTTTTGATTTTTTAGGTAATTTATGAATTTCATAAATTTTAGGAGGTCCCAACAGTAGGCAAGAGATTCATAATTCTAAATAAATCGATTGTCTTAATTTCAGAATTAGATAAGTATGGGATGCAGATTAAGCATCATAGTGTTATTAGTTTAATCTACAATGGATACTCATCAGCATAATAAAGACCTTACTATAAATATACTTTGATGACTAAATAATTTTTGGTTCTTCACTATACCGTGCACCTAGTAAGATCTTAAGGTTTCATATATTGTATGTTACCCGGACTCATAAGTTATTTGTAGTGAGATTACTTACTTTAAATATTAGTATTCATTAACAAATTTCAGGGCTAATCCTAGGAGTAATTTAGTCTTGAAGTTATCAATTAAAGATGGTGCTATTACCTAATAGGTTTCAATCTATTAAGGATGATAGCTAAGGATTATAAATTCTTCTATGACTAAAAGGTTCATACAGTTCACTATCAATCTTAAGAACCCTTTATGTTTTGAAGCTAGCATCTTAAAATAGTGGTATTAACTTATTTAGATTCAATCCCTTAAAGGTGAGAGTTGAGGAATTTAAATAGTACAAAGACTCAATATTACCTCAAAGCATCAATAGCTCAACAACAACTCAGACATTGCATATCCAATAGCATGAAAAAGGTTTTAACCTGGAGATTAACACTGAGTTCTTCATCAATCTTAAGAACCTTTTAAGTAATCTATCATCTTCAAATGGCTCCATTATCTTATTTAGGTTCTGTAATGATTTAATTTTTTTGAATGTTTAATTTTTTTATGATTTAACTATTATTCCCCTTCCCATGGTTTCTTTATGATGTTTCTGTGGTGTGGAGATGATTTCCATAGTTCCTAATGCATTTTGATGTAACTTGTATGTGTTTGTGATTTTGGAGAATAAAAAAGCCTAGTATTTAACTTTGGTTATCATTTATTATTTTGTGCATCGTGTGGCAAAACAGTTTGTGCCTCTTGATCCCAAACGTTGATTTTGGATTGGTAACATGGTTGGTATGATTTTTTGGCTTTGGTATATTATTTTGACCGTTGATTTGAAATGTGAAATTAGGTCTTGGAGGTTAGTTTTGTGAAAACTACATTTTTTTCAAAAGTTTGATATCATCATTATGTCTGGAGTGTTGAATTTAATAGGATAGCATAGTTCATTTGCATTCTCGAATTCTGGATGAATCTTGAAGGGTCCGTGGAGACTTGAAAATTTTCTAGTTTAGCTGGTGCACCACCCAGCTGGTGCAGATGATAAAGTATCATTTTTGCTACTTTACTAGTAGGCTCTAAAGCTCTAGTTGGCCGCTTTAGCGGCTAGCTCTAGCTTGGAAAGATCACTTTGGCGGTGCCCTGTCCACTTTAACGGAGACTGCTAAAGTAGCCCCTTGTCCGCTTTAGCAAAATAACTTATCACCAAGTATCACTAAAGCGGCACTTCATCGCTTTAACAGTGTGGTCATTTTTCCTCTTTAGCAGTCAGTGTTGTACCATATATAATTTTTTTTTTCTCAATTTTCCATTATTTTTTAGTCTTTGAGCTTTGGCTTATAGAGTTTTTGGGTGATTTCTTCTATTTTCAAGCTTAGGTAAGCTACAAATTCCTATTTCTATTATTTTGCCTCAATTCTCATCATCTAAAGCTTGTTACAAAAGTGGAATTTAGAGATTTTGGACCTAAAAGCCTAAATTAGTTTTTTTTTTTTAAATTTAAACCCCTATTTCAAATCATTTTCACTTGGCTTTTCTCCTATGGCTTCCTTTAATCATGGATAATATATTTATGAACTAAAATTCTAATTTTACCCTTCTTTTTTAAAAATTCATTTTGAGGGTCTGTTATGAGGTTGATTCTGAAATTTGAAATACGGGTATCATTGGCTTTCTTTTGATGCATAGATTTTGTATTTTTATATTTTAGTTAGTTTTGAGGTCGCACATGAAGGGAAGTCTTCGTGACTCAAGTCATTTGGATTGAGTTTTCTTCATTTGAGGTAGGTTATGGCTTAACTTTATTTAGCCTAGGCTCAATAGTTAATGTTAATATAAAGGCATTTATGGATATTAATCATGAAAATGATGTTATTAATGTGTTTTGCCCGTGTGGGGGTCTATGTTGTAGTTGTTGATTATTTGAGACATTATTTACTACAGGTGATCATGTGGGGTCTTATATGATATTGTTAGCCTTGTATTTATATGTTTTGTTGTTTACTTCTTGGTAAAAATTACTTAAGTTGGGACTTATGTGGTATCAATGACATATTATTACATATCTTACTCTACTAGTACATTGGACTAAATTGGATCATGGATGGTTGACTTATTATGGATTTTTGGCTCATATAATTATGTATTGGTTCGATTTTGAAATTCTCATTCTTGTTTGGTTGTGAGAATTACATCCTCATATCATGTATAAATTCATGAGGCATTGGTACCACTGTGGAATTACTTATTTTTCTGATAGAAAATGTGACATCTTTAAAAACCCTCTGATGAAGATCATGTGTCGAAGAGGAGTTATAGAAATTGGATCGGTATTATTATTGGTTATTAGATTGTATATGGGTTGAGAACCCCTACGGGTCCTACGTCAGAAGCAGATCTCATGTACTGATGCATTTCTGCTATGGTGTTTTATTTGACACCATAGGTTCAGAGGCACAGGATCTAGTGTAGCCTCAGCAGTTCAGTCTCAGTCAGCGGCAGTAGCAGTGAGTCCTCTTCTTTCCAAGATGAATCTCAGTTTACTATTATTTCTTCAGATTTTATTTATTTTAGGTTGATGGAGTTAGTTGGGGACTTGTCCCATCAACACCATAGTTCAGACATTTTAGAGGCTTTTCAGAGGGATGTTGTTGATGTATATTATGAGTATTCATAGATATGTTGAACCTTATGGCTAGTTTTTGCATTTATTTTAGATGTTATACAGTATACAGGTATAGATATTAGTAAAGGGTTAGCTTGTGGTCCTTCAAGGTTATAAGCAACATGTGACGTCTCGGGATGGGATTTCAAGGCGCTACAAACTTGGTATCAGAACCTAAGGTTCAAGAGTGTCCTGGGGAGTCTGAAAGGGGCAGATAGTAGAGTGTTGTGCATGGGTGTGTAGAGTGCCACATTTATGTACAAGAGGCTACAGGATGTTCTTAGGAGTAGTTCCTCTTCTTTCAATGATAATTTCGTGCGAGTGAGCATGAGCTCAAGTTGATCCTCAGTCTAATCCACTTTTTTCTTCCAATTACAGAGTATGCCTTCTCGCAGAGATTTTGTTCATGGGGTCGATGACCAGCCCTCTCAGCCAGTAGATCCTGAGAATGAGAGTGTGTCACATACAGAGTTTTGGGCCACTTTCCAGGCACTATCCCAAGCCGTGACTAATGTTTATGGCAACCGTCAGGCTACAGTCCCACCTCAGCAAGATAGAAATTTTGCCATAGCCATGATTAGAAGCTTCATGAAAATGAACCCGCCTAAATTCTTTGGCTCAGTAGTAGGTGAGGACTAGCAGTTGTTACCCAGATTATGCATATTTCTGAGGAGGAGAGTATTGAGTTAATATCTTATAGGTTGAAAGACATTGCTCATGATTGGGTAGTGATGTGGAAGAAAAGTAGAGGGGAGAATACAGCTCCCGTGACTTGGCTAGAGTTTTAGAGTGCCTTTCTAGATAGGTTTTTCCTGCTAGAGATAAGAGAGGCTAAGGTAAAAGAGTTCATGAACCTAAGGCAAGTTTCCATGACCGTGAAGGAGTATTGTCTTAAGTTTAACCAATTAGCTGAGTAAGCTCCCGACTTGGTAGCTGACCCTAGAGCGAGTATGACTAAGTTTTTGTCTGGGGTGTCGAGTGATGTGTTGAAAGAGTGTAGAGCTGCCATGCTCAATAGAGATATGGATCCTTCTAGGATAATGATGCATATGCAAAAAATTGAGGTAGATAAAATAAATGAGAGAGAGAGAGAGAGTGAATAAGAGAGACAAGACAGGTAGTCGTGGTTTCCCATAGACAGGATCTCAAGGTGGTAGTAGTTCTCATTATGGTCAGTGATTTTTAGTTCCAACTCCATCTTTAGATACTGTACTTGCACCTATGCTTAGGGGTATCAGATCTGAGGGAGCGCCAATCTTCAAAGCCCAGAGTAGTGGTGTTCGTACCTATCTGCGTTGTGGAGAGTATGGCAGGCACCACCAAGGTGTGTGTAGAGATGGTAGTGATGTGTGTTTTAGTTGTGGTGAGCCAGACCATAGAATGTGAGAATGTAGAGTGCTGACTCAAAGGGGTAGACTTTATGCGGTTTAGGCTCACCTTGATTGGGAAGGATTCCCTGAAATAGACCCAGGTATGTTATGATCCCTTCATCTTTATGGAATGTATTGATAGATCCTTTGATCTCATTTTGAGATTATATGTTAGCATAAGTCATGCATAAGTTTCAGATCTTGATCGGTGAATTATGATCCAGTCTGTATGTGCCCCGCGCACCGCTCCTAGTATTTCAGCAAAGTGTGTTTAGAGGAACATCGAGTCCCAAGGGGGAGATGCCCCATAGTATTATGATGTTGCATGACATTAGATTCATCCCGATGCATGTTCATATTTTCTTTATAGAGTTAGCATCGGTTGTCATTGCATTGTCGATCGTACTTTCAAAAGTCAGCTTAGCTGGATATTCATGCATTTGGTATGCACATTTAGTAGAAAAAGTTCAGTTTGTCAGCGTGTATTCAGTCGTGTATTCATGAAATCATCCTAGTTATAAGCCTATGCATCAGATATGCATGTGTATTATGAGAATTCAGCTATAAGTATCATCAGTCGAGTATTCCATGCATCAGATATTCATGCCCAGTGTGAGAACTCTATATGTCAGTTGTTCCAATTGTGTAGTCCTGATCTGAGATTTTTCCATTTCTTGAGTAAGTTATGTTGATCCATATTCTCAGTTTATCAAGCGACATTCGAGGATGAATGTTCTCAAGGGGTAGATAATGTAATGCCCCGCAAAATCCTTTTCTAGTCTGAGCATTAGAGCATATTTGGTAAAGCAAAAATTCGAGTCAAAAAGTTTCAGAAATATCCTCCCAAGTATGAAATACTTTGAATCGTGTGGGAATCTATTTGAGCATGAATTGAGATCATAGAGGTCCCCTAACTTATGGAAGAGTTGAAAGCTTTTCTATTGTTCAAGTTTTAGCGATCGTCAAGATTTGGGTCAACTTCAATCGACCATAAATCCTTGCATATATCGAATTAGAGGACCTACTATGTATATCAAATGAATATCTTTGAATTATGTTTCCAACGATACTAATTTTGTCAAAAACCGATATCGAAGCAAAGAGTTATGCCTATTTTACTCCAGCATGTCTGGCTAGAAAATGGGTGACGACATTCGTGATAAGCTATCACGCCCGTGTCGGCCTATCACCAATGTCGTCATCCCTGGGCAGATTTCTGACCCCAGTGACGACATTTTATGATAAGTCGTCACGCCCGTGATGGCCTATAACCAATTTCTTCATCCTTAACCAGAAACTCAATATTTCACCTTTTTTTATGACATTCGTGATGGCCTATCACTAACTTGACGGCCTGTCACGGATGTCGTCAAGAATATTTTTCTAGCAATTTAAGGGCATTTTTGCAAGGATATTTTTGTCATTTTCTACTTTTTTAGCCTCTATAAATATGAGGAACACTCATTCAAACCCTAATTTCTCTATTTTTCTTCCAATTCTCTAAAGATAGAATATCTAGGGTTTCAAATCAAGAACCCTAATCTTTCAAAAATCATCCATAAATCTTCAAGATTTCTTCAAGAACTAAGTTCCTCATAGTGTGGGCTTTGAGAATCATTTATTACAAGTGCGGATAGAGTCTCAAGCATTCGAATTCATCCACTTCAAAGATTAAGGTATGTAGATATTGATTCTTGGGTCCCTTTTATCCAAGAAGCTCAAGAACCCTTTTTAAAAACTAAAATATTTTTATGTTTTTGATTGTTAATGATGTATGAGTTGAAATGGATGTTCAAGGTGTTGTGGAGTTCTGATTTATGTTTGTCTACAAAATTTATGAGCTTTCACCCTAGTATGTGGAACTAATGTGATAGAACCTCTTGAAGTTGTTTTCTATGTGGTGTTCATGACTTTTGGGTGTAGAAATTGTTGAATAAGCAAAGCATGTCCCCCATTGTTTTGATAAAAATGGCCAAATGAATGAATTATTCCATGGTAGCAGGAAATTCCCAAATAAGTGTGAACCCGTGCATGCCTAGTGTTTGATAAAATGCCTTAGTAAGTGAAATGTGCCAAGATAGCATGAAATCCCCAATTAAGTTGTGACATGATAGTAAGAAGTTCCCCCAAGCAATGTGATATCCAAACACATGTCAAGACTGATATACGTATAAAATAGCAGAGGTAAAACCTTGTTGAATGGAGTACGATTTAGTAGCATGTTTCCCCTACATTATTATATGATTATGATTCTGAGATGCTTAAAGTGACCCCTTGGCGACTATGATGATGGATAGACGTTTGTGAATCCTAATTACTGGAAGAGTTATGTTAATGATTGAGAAGATGCTTTAATGATTATGATGATGCATGAATGATTATGATGATACATGAATGATTGTGATGATGAATGAATGATTATTCTTTACTTTTATGCTATCGAGTCCTAGGGGTATTTATACCTGACAATAGAGCTATTATCTAGAGCCCGTATCAGTTTCTCAATAACTCCAGTCGAGCCATGATTCTCCAAACTCAGTGAACTATAGAACTCTATATCCTTAGATAAGTTAGAACTTAAGAAAGCTTAGTAATCTCAGTTATCTCTATAATCTTTGTATCATTAGTAATTTAGCCTCATTCCTATAATCAGCTCAGACTAATACTATTCAAGTCTAATCTCAAAAGTGATTCGAGTAATCTATTCAAGCTCTGTATCGCCAATCAGATACTATGATTTGATACCTTTTTTGTCAGATATAGAACTAAGTAATATCAGCGAAACTCAGTCAAATCTTTTAAGAAACATGATCAGTAACAAACTCAGTTCAGTTGTGTTCAGTTGAGAATTCAGTTCAGAGTCTTTCAATTAGGAGTACAAGCTAGCTCCGAGCGAGGGAAGGGATGGCGGCTCTCCCATTAGAAAGGCTGAGTGATTAGGAGTAATCCCTGAACTCCAGAACTGCATAGCCAGTGCAGGATACAGGAGTCTCCCATCAGTAGAGGCTGTCACCGTTAGAGAGGTTTGACTATCATATTACCTCAGGCCGACTTCCTGTGAGGGTCATCCCGTTAGAGAGGCTTGACCAGAGAGTTCTTTACTCATGGCATAGTATTGACACCCTTTCAGCTGGGGTCACGGGTTGGACCCCACCTGTGGTAGGTTGGGGCATGTTGGTTAAGTAACTACTTTCCACAGTTGCAGTTTCAGTATCACTCTTCCAAAATCAGGACTGTGTGGTACAGTCGTCTATCCCAGTATGGAACTCAGATAGTTCCATTGGTTCATGGACCATCTCTTTATATAGGCCTGGTCTCATATGTAGATGCTTATTATCATTACTAGAGATCTCCCGTCAGAGAGGCTTGATCTCATTCTCAGATTTAGTTGAGTATTCTCATGATCATATCTAGAGATCTCCCATCATAGAGGCTTGATCTAAGTCTTAGACCATGTTGGGTATTCTTATTATCATATCTAGAGATCTCCCATCAGATAGGCTTGATCTCCATCTCAGATTCTTTATTCTATTGAGTATTCTTGTTGTCAGATTCGGACATGATCATACTTCTTCTCATTAATAATTACTTCCAGAATAATTCGTTAGAAAAGTTGATCTCTAATTCTGTCAGTCGAAAGCAGTAAGCTCAGAATTTAGTCCTTGATGTAAGTATATCCAGATCCTCAGTTATCAGTATCAGATGAGTCAGTGATTCAGTATCTCAGTGTTAGTAGTGAGTTTAGTCTGCAGCAAAGTGGTATTTGAGTTTCAGTATCTAGAGTTGCGATGATTGTGTTCATGGTCTGTACATTCATGTATGTGTTCTCATGCGGCATCTTCATGATTATTTAGTTTATATATTGTGCATGCATGAGCCCTTGCATTATCCTACCCCGTCTATATACTCAGTACATTCTTGTACTAACCCATTTGAGCTATGGTGTTTTATTTGACACCATAGGTTTAGAGGCACAGGATCCAGAGTATCCTCAGCAGTTCAGTCCTAGTCAGCAGTTGTAGCAGTGAGTCCTCTTCTTTCGAGGACAAATCTCAGTTTACTATTATTTCTTCAGACTTTATTTATTTTCAGTTGATGGAGTTAGTTGGGGACTTGTCCCATCAACTCCACAGTTCAGACAGTTTAGAGGCTTTTCAGACGGATATTGTTGATGTGTATTATGAGTATTCGTAGATGTGTTGAACCTTATGGCTAGTTTTCCATTTATTTCAGATGTTATGCAGTATACAGGTACAAATATCAGTAAAGGGTTAGCTTGTGGTCCTTCGAGGTCATAAGCACCATGTGACGTCTTAGGATGGGATTTCGGAGCGTTACACTATATCTCTTAGAAAATGAGTTTGATAAAGAAATTCATGATAATATAATTCAAAATGAACATAGCTGAGAAAGTGCAAATTCAGATAAAATAAAAATTCCAAAACTATGTCATATTGTAGGTCAATAAAGAGGTTCCTTACGTGTTGAGACTTTCTCCGTTCACCCAAAGAGGGGCTCATGATTTAATCCATGTCAAAGCATGGTTCTCTACCCTTGGTAAGGTATTGAACATCCTACTAATAAGGTTTACAAGTTGGGCTCCATGTCTGCTCAAATAGGGAATATAGGTTATGAGAATCTCCCACAGAAATATTTGAACATGAATTATGTACTTGGGCGATGATAGCACACATGCAAGTGTACGTGGTATACCAAGCAATATAGTTGCCTTCAAGAAAGTCGAATATCAATCCTACAGGGACTTGTGTTAAACAGCTATCCAGTTCTAGATTAACAAATTGAGAAAAGTAACAAATAAAGTTTTAGAGTTGTATACTAAAAATGAACTAAACTAATGTGGGTAAGTAATGACTCAGGAAAATCAATGGATAAAAGCCCAGAGTTAAGGCTCACGAACAATCAAACTACGTTATTAAACTTCATTCGTTAAATTGCTTATCTTGATTTTTTATTCGTAAGGTTAATTGTATGATCATGGTTTCCAAACCTCTAATCCTTTACCTAAGGTGAACCTTACAACTACATCGTTGAGCGGGGATGTAATATCCAATTAGGTTATTTAAACTATCATCCTACGGGTGAATCAAGTATGGCTTCTAAATATATCCCTATCCTAGATGCTAATTCGAATTTCGTATTTTATAAAGAAATAAGAACCATACTTTATCTATTCCCACGTTCTATCTCCCTATTCCCTCTTCCGAGATCGCAAGGTCAACAATATATGTATTCTAAGGCTGATCAATCCTCAAAATAATTAAATCAAGAATAAACAAATAACCCTAATGATAAGCAATTAAACAAAATTAATTCAAAAAAAATAGTCAATCTGAAAAGGGAGTTTTAGCCTTTAATGGAAATATCCATCATCTAATTTCTTGGATTGATGATACAAACCATGAAAGAAACTAAAGTTAAGAAAATAAAACCCTAAAGAATGTGTAGAGTAGCCTCCAATTGTCCAAAGACATCCCAAATTTATGTAAAAAATGTTACCATGATTTATTTGTATCCCTATGGTAAACCAAACCCATGTAAGAGTAGGAAACGTTCAGTTATTGAGCTCGGGAGTGGAGAGGGCACCGCCCTGGGTTGAGCCCCAGACTGGGTGGGTCGTCGCCTTGGTTAGAGCCCCTTTAAGGCTAGGGTGTCGTGGACTTATAGACTTAGTTCTCTATTTTGGTGCCTTATAAATTATTTGGAGTGATGCATGCGCCCAAAGGCATTTCCACACGCTCCCACTCTCCCTGGACATTCCAGGTGTCCAAATTGAGTCCAAGTTATGTATTGTGCTTCTATTGATCCATTCCAAGCCTTTTTGAGTTGTTTCCACTTGATTTGAAGTTTGTATATCCTTAATATATAATTATAATCCATTCACCAAGAATCATATAGCATTAAACACAACAATTTAGAGCTCAAAACAATACAACATCCAACACGACAAACTAGAAACACGAGCTAAGACTAGGCTTCATTCACTTTGATATTTAGCTCATTGTTTTGACTCTTGTTTTGATCCAATTGACCCTTGAACATCATAAACCATTTATTTCCAACATAAATACATAATAAAAACCTCAAGAATTCATTAAACAAGTTATAACCCAACATGATAGACTAGACAAACACGTAGCTCAAGCTAGTCACACTAGTTTTCTCGGTTGAATTCTAAATGATCAATTTGAATCAAAAATTATTTGAAAATATTATTAAACGTTGTAAAAACATACGTAGACACTTATGTGCTTATTTATATAATTATCAACACATTAAGCACATGAATTATCCTCAAAACAAGGCTTAAAAGGCTAAAATAGCAAGGATAAAATGCATAAATACACCTAACATCTCCACCACACACTTAAATCCTTGTTAGTCCTCGAACAATTATTAACTATACGAATCATGAGATGAAGAGACTCCACACTTCTACTACATGCAAGAAACTAAAGCTACTACTCCAATGACTACATGGAATGCAAGTTCACAACACTATGCATGTTATACACAATTGAAAGCTCAAGAATCCTACTCCAAAAAATCCTAGCCTCGACAATTGAATCAATATATGGAAAACTCATGCATATTTATAAATATAAGACATCTTAAAAATCACCCACATTCATCAAACATGTACCTGCACAATAAAAGAGTTACCCATAAACACTCACAATAATACAATTATCATAATGGGTATACAAATCAAGTTACGCTCACTCTCACAAAGAATTCACTAATTAAATGTAATGAGCCATAGGATTTCCGTTAGTCTCATACTCCACTAATATTATAATTTGAAATTTACCATCAAATAGGTCTTTTTTGGGTTGTAATGTAGGCTAAGGGATGGGTAGGAACTATTTTGGCCAAGAATAGTGACTATCTTTCCTAAGCGCTTTAATACATCACAATTTTTCACATAAAACCACCTGCAACAACCTATTCACACTTTTTCCATCTAACCATATCTTTTTGTTTTGCCCCATTTCTTTTAAGCATTTTTACAAACACATAGTGGGTGTATTGTCTATTCCTTCAAGATTTAACTTTTTTTCTTTTTCATGGCCATAGGAATATTTCTAACACCATTTACATCACTCCCAACCACCACTCATCAAATATAAACACCAAAAACTATTACCTTGGGGCATTACTTTCACCATCCTCCTACTTCTTGAGTTTCACACTCCTCACTCAATTATTTTTACAATTAAAGAACTTAGAAGCTTTTTGGATCAAATTAAGGTTCATCAAAGAAAGGGGATTAGGCTACATATGAGGCTACCGAAAAAATAATCTAAAGACTCAATGGATCTTACTAGGATTATGCGTACAAGGTAGGTCAAAGAAAATCTAAAAATAAGGCTATCAAATAAATTCCTCTATAATCTCCTAAACCAATACTCTTTATTTCTCTTTATACACACATTAGGTAAGTTCTATACATCACATGCAACAAGGAATAAACAACAACCTCACATAACACATGGCACATTTTCAACTCACATAGGATCATCATAGACTCCCAACCAAATAATAACATGAATTCAAATATAAGCCAACAAGAACAAGAGTCATAAACATAAGCCTAGGAGTATAAAAAGTATAAATTGTCACAATTCACATGATTTTACAGCTAAAACACATGCATCATATAACCAAAAATAGCACTAACAAGAATATCTCACTTATTCCTAACCTACAAATATTAAATTAAGCCCAAAATTAGGAATAACTACCACCTCACAATTAAAAATCTACTTTGCCCCCAAAGTGAATTTAAAATTAAGAGATAGAAATACTCTCTGAGGCCTCTACGCCTAGATAGTAGCATCTTTAAATGTCAAGACGGTTTGTGGACCCCATAGTCTTCACCATGCTTCAAGCACAGATTTTCGGTACTCAGACTTCCCATCAACCTGGGACTCAACCAAAAGTAAAAACTACATAAAAAAAAATATACCTTAGCTTGGATTTCCCCCATGAAGTGCCTAATTTAGTGTCGCGACACGACCCAATCAACTTTTCCACCACCTTGAGGATATAAATTTCACCCAAATATTGCATCCATTTTTTTATCTCGATCATAGGGAGGTGGTACAAAGATTAAGGAATTGAGTAATGGAATATGCATGGTAAACCACTCATCCTTAAGGTGAGGTGTGTTCTTATGTTGCTTCACTGGTGTAAAATCAAGAATATGTGATTCTTGTTCCTCATCTTCACACTCTTCCACTATTTTAGATAATTCCATAGACAAGATATCATCTAAACATAATATACAAAAGTTCTTTGAGTAAAGCCCAACCAATCCCACTTCTAAATTTACACTATCAATAACATGCTTACTTTTATTCACCTTCTCTATTTTAGTATCAACATATAGATGATAATTGGGTGGTTGTGATTCTTGTGTTTTTACTCTGCCTCTATGGAGATGGTAGTGGTGATATCTCCTTAACCTGTTCAACAACTTTAGTTTTTGAGTACTCCTACTTCCTTAAATTATCAGCAACATTGTTTGCATCTGGTTGGAGAGCCAATTCTACATCTACCTCTATAGTTGTCTTTTGAGTATTAACCATAAATATGACTGAATCAAGATTACAAGCACATATATCTACAGAGTGATTCATACTGTAACAAACCACACACCAACTTGTGGGTTGCTTCACAGGTTGGAAACAAGTAGGTCCCCTTCAAATACTTGTATCAAACTTTGGGCAAAAAGCCTCATGGAGGGGTTCTCTACAGAAATGACAAGAATCATCATCCCTCGAAAACCATCTATCCAAGAATGACATGTCGAGAAAAACGTGATAAAAATAAAAATAAAAGAAAACAAAAGAAAACTAAAAAACAAAAACTATTTACAACTCAATATAGAAAAACTAAAAATAAGAAAGTTGCCAATTCAAGTCCCAGGCAACAACGCTAAAAACATGACAGTGCCCAAGCATACACGCAAGTGTACATGATCTACCAAGTAATATAGTGGACTTTAAGAAACCCGAATATCGATCCCACGGGGACTTGTGTTAAACAAGTATCAAATTCTAGTTAAACAAATTGAGAAGAGTGACTATTAAAGTTTTAGAGTTTTAGACTAAAAATAAACTAAACTAATACGAAAAAGTAATGACTTAGGAAAATAAATGAATAGAAGCCCAGGGTTAAGGCCTACAAACAATCATACAATGCTATTGAACTTTATTCGTTAAATCCTAACATTAATTCAGTAGGAGGCAGAGATTTCACTCCTAGTATTGCTATCTTCTAGTTTCATATCTAAATTTTTCCATACGATTCCTATATATGTTTTCATGTTCCATATGTCTCAGATGAGTTACTACTCTACCAAAAAGTAATTCCTATTATGACACACGATTAGTTTTATAATTTAGTTTCATATTAGTAACTCCATTCTTGTATGCCCAATCTTAATCTTTATTCGAGGATGAATAGTCTCAAGGGGGAGATATTGTAACACCCCCAAACTCTTAATCATTTCTAATCATAAATAAGTTTCATTATCATTTCCCTAGAGTGTCGGGTGTTGTTGATGCGAATCATGGTCATAAGAAATATGTAGCACAAAGTTAAGCTGAGAGTATTTGAATATAGTGAGTTTTGGTATATAATATGTAACGCCCCAAGAACCTATCCCGAGACGTCACATGGTGCTTAAAGTGTACAAGTGGCCTTAATCTAACCCTCTAAACTTGTCATCATTTTCAGAACTCATTATATCGCAAATCACGCTAAGATAAAGAGGAATAACCATGTCATGAACATACTGAAACATGAAATAATACTACCCTATACAAACAAAATACTGAAATCTCTGTACACACTGGTACACTAGTCTGACAAAGCCTCGACTATATAAGACTGAGGAGCCATTGGGATAAATCCCAAACTGACTCGTACTGAACTGAAAGTAAGCAACCATATATTAACAAGACAAAACTAGAGACACAGGTCCTCAAACCATGAGGACTCACTAGCTGCAGAAGTGTAGAGGAAGGTACTCAAAGATCACTATCGCTGCTAAGATTGAGCACCTGAACCTATATCACGAGGAAATATAGAATACAAAGGAGTATGGGGGTCCGTACTTGGGAATGTACTGAGTATGTGGGGCTGGATGCAGCATTTTAAATAATATTATAAATGTATAAGAAAATCATGCATGCTGACAATAATAACTCTCTTCGCTTGAAATATCTAAAAAATTATTTTCGTAAGTCATTAGTAATAACATACGCTTCATAAATCTCATAAATCATTTAACTCAACTCAAACTCTTTGAATCATGACTTAGAGTGACTTGGTTTCTCATGGTACTTAGATCATTATGGACGTGGGAGTTTCTTAAAATCGACATAACTACTCCATGTGAGCTGCATTGAGTCCAACATTTTGCTCTCCTAATGAGAGAACCCCACATTGGCAGGGGTGTCGTACTCTTACTAGGGAGTACAACCTCAATCTCATTATCAAAATCTCATACTCGGCCTTTGGCCCACAATTATCAAAATCAATCCTACGGTGGCACGTAGTTATGGGGAAATACCAAATTTCCCGCTCAATGCTAAATACTCCTCCCAAACTCAGCTCAGAATGCGTTAGGAAATCCACCTCAATCAATATCAACTCATGGGTCTATCATGATGACCAAAACATAAATATATATTACTAACTCGACTCAACTCAACACAGGCTTTCTCAATATCAAGTACATTTGTTTATCAAATCCTGTCAAATATCAAAAACTTCATGGAAACATCATAAGACTCAGTCTTGCCTCTCAATTTCACATATCAATATATATTCAATAGTCGAATTTCTCATGGAAATGCATAACTCATGACACTTGTCTCAAATCATACAAAAATCATCAATTCGTAATAAAAATATTCAACTCATGGAACTTTACTTAAATTGCTTAGAAATCATCAATACATAATGATAATATACAACTCATGGAATAAATTCTCAATTTAAGAAACATGATAGTGAAATAATCATAAATATCAAACTTATTAAAGTCAAATATCATAAATCATTAATAGAGAAATTTGGGTGTAAACCCACTTGCAATATCATGTAAAACAATAATAGAAAGTAAATCTTAAGTGTTCTTGTTCAAACCCCACATACCTTAGATTTTGATTTTGAAGATATAGAAACTTTATTGAAACTTATTTCTCCCACTTTTAGATTAAGACCATGTTGCCTTTGACTTGAGGGACTTAGTTCTTGAACAACTTGAAGAAATTTATGGGAGATTTCTTGAATTTCTTGGAGATGATTTGATTTTTGGGTTTGGAAGAAACCCTAGGTTTCTGGAGAATTCTCTAAAGAAAATTGGAGAGAAATGGAGAGAAAATGATCTTTTCTTCTCTACATAGATATATATATTAGGCCACAAGGAGCGGAAATGACCAAGATGCGCTTTTGAAAAATGCTGAAATTTACTGATCAGGGCCTGTGACGGTCGATCAGACGGTCCATCAAATTAGCTGACGGTCCACCAGGTCATCCATCACTCGAGTGTCAAAACTGAAATGTTCTGCCTCATATTGACGGTCGAAGTGGTGGTCCATCAGAGGGACTGACGGTCCACCATATCATCCGTCACTCAGGGCTCGGGAATGGGACATTCTTCCTCGATCTGACGGACATCTTGGTGGTCCATAAAATTTGTGAAGATCCACCACCTTGATGTCACACGACATACCAAAAAGAGAGCTACTGCCTTGTCTTGACGGAACACTTGACGGTCCACCAAGTCGATCGTCAAACCTAGGCGATCCGATAGCATTCAGTAAAACGGCCATAACTCACTCATCCAATGTCAGATTTTGATGAAATTGGTATTGATGGAAATCTTATTCAATGATCTACATGAAAAAAAGTGAAAATTAGAGATATACAACATGGTTTAAACATCAATCACTTTGAAAGTCATTAATATCCATTCAAAAAGACAAATTTAGGGTTAAGGACTGATCGGGGTATTACATAATCTTACTTGAGTTAAATTATAATGCCCATTAATCCTATAATATGAATAATGTCATGGACTAACACCCACCAAATTAAAGGTGTTCAGTCTTTTTTTTAATACTGCTTACCGTTCGACAATCCAATTTTATAGATAAGAGTTATGAACTTTTCAATAGAGGTGCACACCAGCAACTACAAAATTAGTAATCCTTTCGGTTATCAGTGTGCAATGGAGCCATCCTAACATGTTAGTGGTGTTTCATAGAGCTAAAATGGTTACCAAGCATTAAAATCTCCCTATTAAACCTATTATTCGAGGATAAATTCATCTTTTGACCCCAAATACAGCTATAAATGATGTAAATGAGTAGCCCAGTTTATATTTTCACCACCTCTACAGTTCCAAGAACTTCAAAAGTAAGGGTTTCCCCCAAATATAACTCCAGGATTCAGTTCTATGATTCTACTTTAAGAAATTCTTAAGTTTCAGGTATGTAGATTTAACAAGGATTTCCTTCTATCCTTATGCCCAAAATCTTTGATTTTTTAAAAAGATTATTAACTTAATTAATATGGTTTATACCAATGTTTTATTGATCTTGAATTTTATGTCTCCTTATGAATATTTATATATAGAGAGAGAGAAAGAGAGAGAGAGAGAGAGAGAGAGAGAGAGAATACATAAACTTTATGGTGTAGTTACAATTCTATTCACATAATTTGAACTCATGACTTAAAAATAGTTATACATGACACGCAATCCTAAGATTTAGCAAGAATTACATAATTTTAGAATAGTTTAAACCATTTTTCATAATTTGACCTTTCGGTCTCAATTTTAGCATGAATCAGAATACTTTCCATGATTTATGAAAATAGTAAAAGCAAATCATGACTAGTTTTCATCATGTCAGAACTACAATCAATAGTTAAATTTAAAATTAGTTTCAGCTTACTTTTTATGATGAGCTATCCACAATATGAGCAAATAGTAATGTTTTGGGGTAGTATTTAGCACCGAGGAACTGTGGGTTAAAATAAAACCTAAATTCCCAAACTACGTGCCACCATAGGTTTACTAAAAGGGTCCTTATATATTGAGACTAATTCTTTTTGACCAAATATGGGATCATGAGTGAATTTATACGAAATCATGGTTCTCTACCCTAGCAAGGTGTTCCTAGCAAGGTGTTAAACACCCTCGTAACAATAGCTACTAGTTGGGCTCCATGTCTTCTCAAATTGGGCATGGAGTTATGACAATCTCCCATAGAAATAATTTTAACATGAATTTTGTACTTAGATCACAACTTAAGTTAAATTGAGTTACTTTCATGACTTACAATAATACTTGATATTTACAGTTTGTGATTTACTTTGGGGTCATTGTATTATAGCATTGATATATTTTACAACATAAGTTTTAAATCATATGAAACACTTATATTTTACTCAGCTTTCTGTTTTGAATTTTTTAGCACATGATTTATGTCTTACGATTTTATATTAAATATTACCTAAAAGTCTATATCCTTAAATTTTAGATACAATTTTTCCATGATTTTTCTTATTGCATCTAAAAAAATGTTTTACAATATGTTTTAAGTATTTTTCATGATCATTTTATATTTCACATGTTCAGTACATTAAAAGTACTGATCGCACACCTCTTTTACCTATATTTTTCAGGTACTATAGATTCAGGTGCTCGTTTTCATGTTTGTGACTAGTTAGATTATAACTTCCAACCAGTAGGTGATGAGTTTTGTTTATTCAATGACTCCGGTCAAATACAATATACTTTAAGTATTGTTCATGATCATTTCATATCTTACATGTTCAGTACATTCAAAGTACTAATCGCACACCTCTTCTACCTATATGTTTCATGTGATGTAGATTCAGGCGCTCATTTTCATGCTTGTGACTAGTTTGATTATAACTTCCAACCAGTAAGTAATGAGTTTTCTTTATTCAATGACACCAGTAAAATAGTAGTCTAAGTCTTCTCCTTCAGTTCATATGTATTTGTTAGAGGTTATTCGGAGTCATGTCCCAACTGACGTATTTAAGTATTTAAAAGGGATTCATAGACAGTCAGTCAGAGTTGATGTATGTAGTTTCAATTTCACATTTTATAATATAGTGTTGTAAATGTTTTTAATTTATGTTATATTAAATACGTTTATCTCATGAAATTTGCTTCGACTTAGTATTTCCAATTTTATATGTTTTTCAGTTGCTTATAAATATAAAAGTATCATGGGTTAGCTTGGGACCACATCTATTTGTAATTACGATGTTACATTTTGGGGATCATGACACAGAGGGACATTCTTAAACCTATGACCTATTTTCCACACTTGTAGAAACCTTTCCTATCATATAAACACTCATCAGGATGATTCTTCCCATACTTGTAACAAGTATTATAAGAAGTGTACCCCTTGAAACACCATTCTTAAATGAGATCCATACATCCTATCCTATTGGTCATACCTGCGCGTAGGTGCAGACGAACTGGATGAAGACAGGGCTAACCAAGATGACTTCTTCTGAAAGAATTATTATTTTCATTATCATCCATTCACTAACTAAACCTATTACCTAATGTACTAGCCTTTTAGTTATGAAACTCCCCCGTCTCTTTTAAATTTTCCACCTCAAACTATTGGACATTGGTCATAAGCCTAGAAAAATCCATATATCTAATCTACATAGTTGTTTTTCCATCCTTGTCTGAAAGTCAACAAAGTCCATGAATGGACAAACTCATTATGTTCCTCATATAAGAAACCATCTTTGTATTATAGTGAGATGGTTGGTGAACTTGAGGTCATACTCATTTACCCTCATAGATTCTTGCTCCAAATTTAAAAACTCTTAGGTCTTTGCTTCCCTCAAATCTAGAAGAAAGAACCACCCCAAGAATGTTTTCTCAAACATAGTCCAATTTAGAAGTGCAAAACCCTCGCCTAAATTCCTTTTCCACTGATCAAACAAAGTTCTTGCAACATTATTGACTTGGTAAGTAGAAAAATCAACACTCTCAATCTAATTGATATGCATCAGGAAAAGAATCCTACAAACCTCCTCAAAATAATTCTTTGGACCCTTACTGACACGACTTAAAACTGGGCCTTATCGTATGGGCATCTCATGCTCAACTTGAATTGGAGATCGCCTTGTTAACCCAGCCCAATCATCATACCAAACCACAATTGTCAGATAAACTCTGAACATATATCAAAGTAGCAGAAATTAAGACTAATTGTCAATACTTAGACAATATCTAATATTTAATAAATGTGAAAATTCTAACTAACACACCTAAGTTCATAGTCGTTCACAATGCCTCTACATAAATCCGAAGTCTGTATAAGTATATGTCGGGACATGCCCCCAAAAATAGCCTCAAAACAAAATCCAAGAAAAGTCTATAATAATAAGCTAAACACTATGAAATGTGTGACTATCCAAAGTATGTAAGCTCACCCCTTCAATGTCAATCACATGATCTACTCGAGCACCTGTCATTGTGCAGGATGGGAAAAAAATGCCCCGGACCCTATGTCACGTGGGGACATAGTGTACGGAGACAATTAGCAGTTGGAGTTCTAGAATGTAACTCAAGGATAAGGATAAAATAACAGTATCAATTATATCCAAGTTAGTACATCATGTTCAACCATAATTATTTACATAAACATACGTCGGGTTAATATATATAACATATTCATAATGTGACACAAGGAAACAAGACTTAGTAACACTCTTAACATACTCATTCATATGCCATGAAGTGGAGAACTCCCAATTTTCCACACTTATAGGTTCACATATTTCCTATTAGTCGAGAGACTTTAACCACACATAAATATTCATTAATCTAGGGACTTACCTGCATATGCATATTCATTTGGCAAGGGACTCTAACCACAACCCATTTTATTTAGGCAAGAGACTCTAACTTTATGCCATTTTATTTAGGCAAGGGACTCTAACCATAAGCCATATTAGATAGGAGACTCTAACCCTAAGCCGGCATATTCAAGCAAGAGACTCTAGCCTCTTCCATTTTCATTAGGAAAAGGACTTTAAACTGTTGTATTTTTCACAAGGCAAAGAAATTTGGCCTCAAGCCATCGCAACCATCAATAGTCAGTAGTGGGACTCTAACCCATTGTCCATACCTCAACATTCATTTATTTTAGACCCTTAGGGACTTTAACCCATTTAACCAACTCCACTCCACATATAAATTTTATGGTCATTTTTAATTCAAATATTTCATTACAATGCCTTAATTCAATTCATCATATAATTAAATTTATGGTCATCAAAACCCTTACAAGCCATCCGTACCTCATTAAAGTCTCATACCACTTTTTTGTTCAACAAAATTCAATTTCATGTTAGGGGACTTCAACCCCTCTTAATCCATCAAACCAACATGGTCATTAATTAGAAAATTACATTGCCAATAATATCATTACAACACTACTTATCAACTATTTATACTCATTGGGCCATTGCCCTAGTTCAAAACATTGTCAACAAGTGACTAGGCATTTCACTTAAGAGATTTTCACAAACACCTTGTGTTCATACCTTTATCATGGCTAAATTCATGGAAGAATTCATTATTAGTAGAGTTAATCAAAACTAATTTCTTAAATCACATACAACAAGCACCCACATATGCAAATCATCACCAATAACATATATAAACATAATTCTAAGCAAGATCTAACATTATTCATTATTTGAAAATAAAACCCTTATCATTTGAGTTCAAAATCACCATTTTCAATTTTTAGTTCATGTGTAAAATACATGGTTTTTGAGTTAGTTAACAAGGTGTAGAGTTACATGCCTTAAACAAGATGATCCAACAAAAAATTTGACTCATCTTTGCCTCTAGATGACCACTCTTTGAAACCCTCGCCTCCCAATCTTCAAAGATGTGTTTGAGAGAGTATTTAGGATGTTTGATCCGCTAAAAATATATTTTACAAGGCCAAACTTGTATGGTAAAGGGGATTAGTACTTTGGTGTAGGAAATGACTATAAGACCCAAAATTAAAAGCTGAAAAGTGGCCGTCCAGGTGGGTACTACTCACTTGAGTTAACTATACCCTAGGGCAAGAGTGGTACCCTATCTCGTACCCTAGACTTTACCTAGGACTCATACACTAGTCAGGGTATAACTACACACCCTTGACTCATATCCAAAGGGTACGACTTGTGGCCTTAACCATACACCTAACTTATATCAAAATAGTCTACTTTAATTTAAGACAATACTCTATACGACTAGGTTTGGTACGACTCGCACCCTAATATACAATTAAGGGGAGTCTAACTTATACCTAGGATAGTGAGAAACCCCTACCACACTTCCTAGGGTACTAGAGGGGGTGGCTAAGTTGTATCAATGGGGTACGACTAGTACCCTAAGTCATACCTAGTCTAGTGACTTCAAATGAGGATATTTTCTCATGGTTCAAAACCTAGGTGTTTCACTTACCTATCACGAACTTAATGAACTAAGGTGGATTTATCCTAAGAAATTCATTACTCCTAATAATGTTTGGAAGCCCTTGAGAAATTACAAGCATTTCTCCCTAATAATAAACTTAGGTTGTCATAGCCTGAGCAAGCATTTGAATTACATTGCAAAATTAGCATTAACAGCAGTGGCCTAAGGTGGCATTGGTAGAACCTAAGGTTTTTCACTACTAACTTATTGTGGGTGTCTAACATCTCTACAGGGAGGCCAAATATAAAATATATTCAAAATTAAAGTTAGGAAAAATTTATGAAGTTAAACTCTATTTCTCAAACCTAAACCATGAAAGAAAGAAGAGTACATATTAAATTCTTTATAGCCTTCTTGTTATAAGTGTGGAATATTTCACACCCATACAAAAACTCATCTAAACATGTCATTAGATACATCCTCAAAATCTTGAACCTATTGCTCTGATACAAAGTTTGTCACGAGTTGAGTCGAGGCCTTAGCCATGACATATTGCTTAGAACCACAAGCAGTCTTAATCTAACCCTTATCATAGCATAAATAAATTCATTATATGAATCTTAAGTGGAATCTTTAATGAGATCATAAGATAAGTTCTAAAATATTTCAATGAATAATTTAAATAAAAAAGTACTAACATAAACCATACTCTAATATTTGTAAACCTCTAATATTTTAATATCATAATCTCCTAAGATAAGGCCCCCAACTAATCATACAACAATGTCTAAAAGTAGAATCGAATGAAACAACTAACTAGGTACTAAAATAATGAGGACTCACTACTACTAGAAGATGAACTAATATCAACTAGGCACATGTCTAGGCTTGGCCACCAGTATCTACATCACATGAAAATGTAGGAAAAGAGTATGTAATCAGTATATTTGAATATACTGAACATGTGGGAATAATACAAAATGACTGGAAAATATTTAGCAAAACAATAATAAAACTTTTAAAGTAATGTAGATCTGAAATCATAATATCTAAATACATAAGATGATCATATCTAAAGGATATTAAAGTAAGTTAAATACTTTTAAGTGTAGTTTATTATAAGAAACACATATTACTTACACTAATGATGTTGTAACGCCCCAGGTTTTTGGTCCTTGAAAAATTTCTTGATCTTTAAGCTTACTATCCTCGCTAAGACTCACCCTGTGAGTCGTAGGATGTGATTGCGGATCTTAGGGACCCAATCATAGCTTGGTCATTATGTTGGCTTAGAGTTTCTGTCTTGACAACAACTTGGAACCTTTAATTCATGGGGACTTATAACGAGTCATAGGGTGTGAATCATAGGAAACTAGTGTACTAACATAAAGTTCCTATTGTGATGGCGACTAGCATGTTACGAATCATAAGGATTAGATACGAGTTTTATGGTGTGACTCATAACTAAACCTGTGTAGGGTGACCCTGGACACTAACAAATCTATGACTGAACTAAATGATTTTTAGGGTGACTTTACTAGTTGTGAGGTCACCCATAGCAACTGGGCATCAGTTTTCAGTCTTTTAATTAAGGGCATCCTTGTACTTAATTAGCATACTATTCACAATCAAAACACTCTTTCAAACTCTCTAAATTCTCTCAAGCAAGATACTTAGGGTTTCCAAGAAATTAATCAATTAGAGTTCCTAAGGGCTTATTCTCTCCCTAAGTCTAAATATTTTAGGCACGTTACTCTTACCCAAATATTACTTTGTAAAAATATGTGTTTCAAATAGTTATCTATATTATTTTGATAGTTGTTTTGGAACATGGGTTGAGGGTTTTGAATGATTGTTGTTTATGTGATGTTTTATGTTTACATATGTATTGTTTATGTGTAAATAGTGGTTTTGAAGTCAATCTGATGCCTAAGCATGGTGAATAAACTAGGGGATTGTGATTTCCCCAAATTTTGTGAACATTTACAAATGAATTGGTAATAACCTCAATCTAATTTTTGTGGAAGTTGTTTTAAGCATGAGTATAATAGCGTTGAACTATTTTCAGAATAATTTCATGATATAAACAGTTTATTGAAACATAATGGTTGATATAATGAACAAAGGAAGTTGGTGTCCCCCCTGTATTAATGAACAAAGGGAGTTATTCTCCTGAGTTAATGAAATTAATTTAGCAAGTTGATGATAACTTGCATGTATATTTTTTATAATGATACCAATAGTGTATGTCTAAATATGTATTATGGTCTAATGAATAGGAATATGTGATAAATGTTTTAATGGGGCGTAAAAGAGGATTACATAGACAGGCCGTGAATGTAAAGGTCCCAAGGGACCAATACTAGAAACCGTATTTGTCAGCGTAGGGGTCGAAATGGCCTGGGGTTTGATTCCCATTGCTTATGACTAGTTGGTTTTAGTCCACCTTATTATTATGATTGGTAGGTTTGAGTCCCCCATATTACATTACATGATTAGGTGCTTAAGTTACCTTAGTATATGATTTGGAGGTTTGAATCCTCCATGCATATATATGAGATTATTCTCTAGTTCATGTGGCTACATATACTGAGGCCCAATAAGGGGGAGTGGGTGCCCATATAGCCCGTGGGTACTATTATATGATGTTTAAGCTACACAATCCAAGTAAAAGTTTTGAAGTGCATGTTAAACCTTGTTCCATATCCCGACATGTTATACAAGTATATATGTGTATGCATATATATATGTGACATGAATATTGAATTGAACTGCATTTTTAATTTTTATTACTTTGTCCTTATCCATGAGTTACATACTAGTTCTTAATTTGATAACCGTATATGAACGTTGTATCCCTACGCGATGTAGGCACCATAGATACTTCTACTTTTTCTGCATAGTGTTAGATGGATCGGCTCAGTTCATCAGTCGTTTATAGTAAAGCGGTGAGCTTCCATTCTCCAAAAGACTTGCTCATTCCATTGATTTTCTTTCATAAACTAAAATCAAAGAGTTCACATTAACATTATCATTGTTATTTTTATTAATAGAATTGGGGGCATGTCACAACACTTTATTGATTTTGGTTTGTTATAAAGCATTATGGATTATCGTGACTTGGGTAGTCGGGTTGGTTGTTTTGGTTGATTAACGTTTATACATTATAGATACTTCTTAAATTCTTTGAGCTTATCTTATGCTATCTTGTTTTATGTTCAGAATTTAGTCACTGTTGGGGGTATTGTGTGTTATTTTATTAGGAGTAGGGGGTGGTCTACGATGCTTATTGGACTTGAGAGTCCTATCACGGCTAGGCCCTAGTTTTGTTCATGACAAAGATGGTGTCAGAGACTAGGTTTGATTTCATTTGGTGTCCAAAAAACCATGTCAAGTAGAGTCTCTTTTATGGGTGTATAGCACGCCACACTTATAAGAAAAGGCTACGAGATATTTAGGAATGTTTTCCTTTTTTAATTATTCTATTTTGAGCTATAAAGTCTATGATCCTAAAATCTCCTCTAATTCTCATAAGTTCTCTATTTATATCATGACTCCGAGAAGATCTGATGCTTGTGGAAACTCTTTTGTCTAATCGGAGAAAAATGTTGATAGACCTCATACTACTTTTAGAGTTTAGCCCCGGTCTAGAGCTCCAACTCATGATTGTACTGCCCCACGTGGAGTTCCACTGGTTCCCCTAGCCCTTACCATACAGCTTAAGCCGATGTGTCTAATGTTGAGTTTTGCCAGCCAATCTATTTGCTTACCCAATTGGTGGCCCCTCAGACTGAGTATGTTGCTTCTGTTGATTTATATTTTAAGGTCACTAGAGTTAGCCAATTTATGAGGTTGAGTCCTCCGTCTTTCACTAGTTCGAAGGTTGAGAAGGATTCTTAAAGTTTCCTTGATGAGATGGAGAACATTTTTTGTGTGATGCATACTACTATATGAAGGTTGTAGATTTCGCTACTTATTAGTTAAAGGATATGGTGTATCAGTGGTATAAGGAGTGGGACCAGTCTAGGGGCAATGATACTGAGTCCGCTTTGTGGGATGACTTCTCTATTGCTTTTCTTGATTGATTCTTTCTGCATGAGTTGAGGGAGTAAAAGGCTAAGGAATTCGTTAATTTGAAGTGAGTCAAAGAAGTATGCCTTGAACTTTCATTAGCTGTCCCATTATGCTCCTGAGTTAGTATCTAGCTTATGTGCTAGAATGAGGAAATTTGCTTTCGAGTTATCTCGTGATTTGATTTTGGAGATCAAGGTTTCCCTATTGAACTATGATATGTACATATCTAGACTTGTGGTGTATATGCAATAAGTGGAAGTGGAAAAGAAGAAGCAAACAAAGATAAGAGAAAGAAAGAACAAGAACTTTTAGTATTTAGACAAGGGTGGAGGTCAGTAGTAGAGTGGTGGAGATGATGAAAATGGTCTAAAAAAAGTGGGGAAATTTTTGTTCCTATTATACGGCTACTTCCCTATATCCTAAGTCATTCAGTGATTGCCATTTTTAGAGCAACAGTGAGTTCAGGGAAGAGAGTGCCTAGTCTCAGGCTAGTGGAGCTCAAACTGCCCTATCTTATCCCCCTTTCCATTTTTGTGGGTAGGTGCATCACATATTTCATAAGAAGGAGAGGAATAAGTTCTTTAAGTTTGTTCGGTTGGGCCACTAGTAGCGGGATTATCTATCAGTCAAGGTTGCTACTGGGCTAATAAGGTTTCAGTTTCCATGCCTTTATCTCCTGCACCAAAGTCTGCTACTTCTACTCCAGTACTGGTCGAAACTTCCTTTATGCTCTTACCACTCGTTAAGAATATGATATTTCTCCTGATGTTGTGACTGTTACATTAAAACTTTTTTCTCGTGATTTGTACTATCTCCTTGATCCAAGGCTTACACTTTCTTATATGACTCCATATTATTTTGTCTTTGGTCCTAATTTTATTCTCTGATCCTTTCTCTATGTCTAACCTGGTGGGTGACTCTGTGGTGGCAAAAAAGGTTTATAGTGGTTGTGTGAAGTTATAATACCCCGTACTTCAACCTAGCTTGAAATCATCCCAAGAATGTTAGAAACTTACCTTGAAAGATAAATCTATTTGTGTACACATAGAATTCTTAAGATTTTCACTTTTTATCATGTGGGAAATTGAATTATCTTTCCAATGATACCAATTTCATCCAAATCCAATATCGAAGTAAAAAGTTATGGACGTGTTACTCAGAGCTGCCAAAATTGCCCAGGTACGACGGCTAGGTTGACGAACAACTAGTCTAGCGAAGAACCATCACCTAGACCGTCGCAGCCAAGGTAGTGAGTCAACCTTCTAGATAAGCTGCGATGGATAGGTTGAGGGACTATCAAACTTACGACGGACCGTCTCCCCATCCATTGCTATAAGGCAGTGAGTCTATTTTTAGTCCATGTACAATGGTTGAAATGACGGACCATCGAGCCAGCGATGGACGAGCCATCGCAGGTGTCGTTCAGCAAATTTTTAATCATTTTTAAATGGTATTTGGGTCTTTTTCCACCCATTTTAACCCCTAATTATATCATACCAAGGCTCATAAGTTCATTATTCATTCACAACATCAAATTAAGGTTTTCACTCAAAGTTGAGTCCCCAAGAACAAGAAACCCTAGGTGTTTAATTTTAAGTCAAGGATTCAAGGTTTCCCCCATCAATCTTCAAGAAATCTCAACCAAGGTATGTCATGTGTTGATTCACGGGTCTCTTTCACCCATGAATCTCAAGAATCTCTTTTCAAAATCAAATATTTGTGTATTTATGAATGTTCATGATTTAAATTGAATTGAAATTCATGTTTATCATGTTGTGGGGTTTTGATTCATGTTGAAATTACATATTCCAATTATTGACCCCAAGGTGTGATGATTTGCATAATAATCATGACAAAACCTTAAATTTACATGTTTATGGATGTATCCATGATTTTTAGATGTGTTGATGATTGTATAACTGAAGCATACTTCCCAGGTGTTTGATTAAATGCCTACGTGAAGGAAAAGTGTCATTCTAGTATGATAATATGAAATCCCCATTCATGTACAAGTTCATGCATGTTAAGTGTTTGATGAAATGTCTTAATCAATGAATTATGGATATATATGTAGCCATTGTGGTGTTTTAGCACTTATACTTCATGAAATTCCTATCTTATTATATTATGGATTGTCAATGTTGGTCATGTATTCAAGAAAGCCACACTCTGTCAGTTTCATGCTTTCAACTCCTGGGGATACTTTTACCCGACAATTAGCTGTGTTCCTAGAGCCATTGTCATTTTTTAAGATACACTCAGTCGAGCCATGTTCATAGAAATTCAGTCAGTCACGTGACTCAGGAAAACTCAATAACTCAGTAATCTCAGAAACCTCAGAAATTCAGTAACCTCAATAGTATTCTTCCAGTCAACGAAACTCAGTCTAGTCAGTTCAGTTAATCATGTTCAGTAACTATCTAGATGGAAGTATAAATTAGCACCTAGCAAACCCAAGGATCGAAACCCACTTGTTATATGAGGGTGTGATTCTTAGAAGCAATCCTTGTGTTCTCGAACTACATAGCCACCGTAGGGAGACATCATAGCCTGTTATATGAGGGTAGATGAGGTGGATTAACCTATTATATGAGGGTTACCACCGTTCTCACTAGAGTTACCTATTAAGTAAGGGTTACTCACATCTTGTCCTTACTAGTGGGGCGGTATTGACACCCTTACAATTGGGGTTACAAATTGGACCCAAACTTAGCCATAATGGCATATTAGGGGCATGTTAGTTAGATAACCACTTCCCACAGTTTTAGTAATAGACTCAGGACTGTCAGATACAGTTATTCAGTCTCAGTAATAAAACTCAAATAATTCTACAGAATTTAGGACTATCAGATACAGTCAACTCAGAATAGTATGAAACTCAGCTAGTTCTATTAGAACCTAGACTATCAGATACAGTCACTCAGTA
This sequence comes from Capsicum annuum, assembly GCF_002878395.1. Lineage (NCBI taxonomy): Eukaryota > Viridiplantae > Streptophyta > Magnoliopsida > Solanales > Solanaceae > Capsicum > Capsicum annuum. The sequence continues at coordinate 94,702,094 of NC_061116.1, read as the reverse complement.
TCAGTTATTTTAGTTATATAGATATCAGTATCTCATGTTATCAGTACTCAGACTCAAAAATCATTTTATCATGAACTCAGTGACAGTTACTATGTATTCATGCATGTATTCTCACGTTCATATTATCCAGCCAGTTGGTATAGTTCATGCATATGAACCCTTTGTATTCAGCCTACCTCACATGCATACCAGTACATTCAAACGTACTGACGTATTTGTGTTAGGGTGTTTTATACCATAGGTTCAGAAGCACGAGCTCCAGAGTATCAGTAGCATTCCAGCCTCAGTATTTAGAGTTAGCAGTGAGTCCTCATCCTTCAAGGACATGACCATTACTTTATTATCTTATTAACTAATTTATTAGTTAAAGTTATTTGGCGACATGTCCCATCAAATCCTTATTCAGATAGTTCAGTCAGTTAGAGGCTTTTTAGACTATCATGTTCAGATAGTTATTTCAGTTGTTTTGGGTATTTCATACCCCATCCAAATGTTATATTTTTATCAGTTATGTTATAGTTGTGAACCTTATGGCCTTTCAGCCTTTATTTCTGCAATCATTCAGAATATTATACAGTGTTGAGGTACAGATTCAATCATGGGTTAGTTTATGGTCCTTCAGGGTCATGAGCATCGTGTAGCATTTTGGGTACCAGATTCGGGGTGTTACAAACTTGGTATCATAGCATAAGGTTCAATAGAATCCTAGGAAGTCTGAAAGCCACATCTAGTAGAGTCTTGTGCATAGGTGTGTTGCGCGCCATATTTATGTGCAGGAGGTTATAAGATGTTTTAGGAATAGTTTTCCCTTCTTTTAGTATTCATGTCATTCCAGTGAGCATAATCTCAAGTCAATCTCACAGTCTAATCCATTTATCCCTTTGTTCTACAAAATACGCCTCCTAAAAAGAAGAAACAGGAATCAACCAGCCCCTCAGTCTGAAGATCCTTTAGGTGAACATGTTTCTCATGCAAAGTTTAGAGCTGAATTCACTACTCTTGCTCAGTCAGTTGCTACTAAGAATGAATGACCAGCTATCGTTCCGGCCAACCGAGTGGCTAATTTAGCTGCAACCAAAATTTGGAACTTTACCCGAATGAATCCTCGATCCTTTTTTGGGTCTAAGTTAGATAAGGACCCTCAGGAATTTCTTAATCAAGTTCAAAAGGTTGCAAACATCATGGGGGTTACTTCTAGTGAGAGTGGTGAGCTAGCTCTATATCAGTTGCAGGATGTTTTTCTCACATGGTTCAAACAGTGGAAGCCATAGAGGGCTGTAGATGCAGGGCCTATTGAGTGGGAGGAGTTTGCTACTGGATTCTTAGATAGATTCTTTTCCTTAGAGCTGAGAGAAGCTAAAGTATTAGAATTTATCAACCTCAGGCAGGGCAACATAATAGTGAAAGAGTATTCTTTCAAGTTTACTCAATTAGCCAGATATGCTCCTCATGTGGTTGCAGATAGCAGGGCTAAGATGAGTAAGTTTGTCTCTGGGGTAAATGTTATGTAGTCAATAAGTACCGGTCTACGATATTGAAAAGTGACATGAACATAGACAGTCTTAGGACCTATGCTTAGTAGATAAAATAGCAAATGATTAAGATGAGGGAGAAGCAGAATTAGAGTGCAAGGACAGGTAGTTTTAACTTTGCTCAGCCTAAATCAGAAGGAGGAAACCATTCTCAGTTTCGTCCTAAGTCAGTATTTCCAGCTCCTTCTTCAGTAAGTACTCTAGCTCTTAAGTTCAGGGATGGTAATAAAGATAGAGCGCCAGGCTCTAAGCCTCAGGGCATTGTTAACAGTGCCCGCACCTATCCTCTTTGCCAAACTTGGGGCAAACATTATCAGGGTATTACATATTAATGGATGTTGGTGCATGATACAGGTCAGTTCGGATGATTGTCCTTACTAGTGGCGTGGCATTGACACCTTTACAATTGGGGTTATAGATTGGACCCCAACTCAGCCATAATGGCGTATTAAAGGCATGTCAGTTAGATTACTACTTCTTACCATTTCAATTATAGAATCAAGACTGTCAGATATAGTCATTCAGTCTTAGTAATAGAACTTAGATAGTTCTATAGAATTTAGGACTGTCAGATATAGTCAACTCAAAATAGTACGGAACTGAGCTAGTTCTATCAGAACCTAAACTATTAGATATAGTTGCACAGTATTAGTTATTGTAGTTATACAGATATCAGTATCTCCTATTATTAGTTCTCAGACTCAGTGACAGTTACTATGTATTCATGTATGTATTCGCACGTTCATGTTATCCAGTCAGTTAGTATAGTTCATGCATGTGAACCCTTTGCATTCAGCCTACCTCACATACATACCAGTACATTCAAACATACTGATATATTTGCATTATGGTGTTTCATACCATAGGTTCAGAAGCACGAGCATCAGTAGCATTCCAACCTCAGTGGTCAGAGTTAGCAGTGATTCCTCATCCTTCAAGGACATGACCATTACTTTATTATCTTATTAATTAATTTATTAGTTAAATTTATTTGGGGACATGTCCCATTAACTCCTTATTTAGACAGTTCAGTCAGTTAGAGGCTTTTCAGACTATCATGTTCAGACAGTTATTTTAGTTGTTTTCGGTATTTCATACCCCATCCAGATTCTATATTTTTATCATTTATGTTACATTTTTGAACCTTATGGACTTTCAGCCTTTATTTTTTGAATCATTAGTATATTATGTAGTGTTCAAGTGCAGATATCAATCATAGGTGATCTTGTGGTCCTTTGGGGTCATGATCACCATGTAATATTTTGAGTACCATATTCGGGGCATTACAAACTTAGCATTAGAGCTTAAGGTTCAATAGAGTCCTAGGATATTTGAAAGCCACATCTAGTAGAGTCTTGTGCATGGGTGTATTGAGCGCCACATTTATGTTCAGGGGGCTATAAGATATTTTAAGGACAGTTTTCCCTTCTTTCAGTATTCATGTTATATTAGTGAACATAATCTCTAGTAAATCTCTCATTCTTATCTTTTTCTCCCTTTCTTCTACAGAATATGCCTCCTAAAAGAAGAAACGAGAATCAGCCAGCCTCTCAGCCCGAAGATCCTTTGGGTAAACATATTTCTCATGTAGAGTTCAGAGCTGCACTCACTACTCTTGCTCAGTAAGTTGCTACTTAGAATGAACGACCAGTTGTCTTTTTGGCTAATTCAGCTACATCTAGAATTCGGGACTTTAACCGAATGAATCCTCCATTCTTTTTCAAGTCTAAGTTAGATAAGGACCCTCAGAATTTCTTGATCAAGTTTAAAAGGTTACAGACATCATAGGGGTTACTTCTAGTGAGAGTACTAAATTAGCTGCATATCAATTATAGGATGTTGCTCATACTGGGTTCAAATAGTAGAAGCCAGAGAGGGTTGTAGATGTAGAGACTGTTGAGTGGGAGGAGTTTGCTACTGCATTCTTAGATAGATTCTTTCCCTTAGAGCTCAGAGAAGCTAAAGTGTTAGAATTTATCAACCTCAGGTAGGGAAACATAATAGTGAAAGAGTATTCTCTTAAATTTACTCTGTTATCCAGACATGCTCCTCATGTGGTTGCAGATAGCAGGGCTAAGATGAGTAAGTTTGTTTCTAGGGTGAATGATAGAGTAGTCAATGAGTGCAGGTTTGCAATATTGATAAGTGACATGAACATAGCCATGCTTATGACCTATGCTCAGTAGATAGAAGAGAAAAATATTAAGATGAGGGAAAAGCATAATAAGAGAGCAAGGATAGGTAGTTTCAACTTTGCTCTGCCTAAATCAAAAGGAGGAAACCATTCTCAGTTTCATCCTAAGTGAGCAGTTCCAGCTAGTGCTCCAGCTCCTAAGTTCAGGGATGGTAAGAAGGATATTGCACCAGGCTCTAAGTCTCAGGGCAGTATTAGCAGTGCCCACACCTATCCTTTTTTCTAGATTTGTGGCAGGCACCATTAGGGTATTTGCATGGCTGATAGTGGTATTTGTTTTGGATGTGGCAAGCCAGACCATAGAGTTAGAGACTGTCCTCAGCCAGGTCCTCAGATTCAGTAGAACCATTTCTCAGCTTAGTTCAGTCACCCATACCAGCAGGGTGCCACCTCTAGTGCTACTAGTGGGCAACGACCAAATTGACTTTATGCTTTCTAGTCCCGGCAAGATCAGGAAAATTCTCTTAATATGGTTTCTGGTCTGTTACAGATATTTTATGTGCATGTTTAAGCTTTGCTAGATCAGGGAGCTTCTTTGTCTTTTGTTACTCCCTATATAACAATTGATTTCAGAGTCAATCCTAAAATTCTAACAGAGTCCTTTACAGTCTCTACTTCAGTGGGTAAAACCATCATAGCCCGATGGGTATACAGGAACTGTCTGGTTATGGTATCTCAAAAAGTCACTTCAGCATACTTAGTAGAATTAGAGATAACTAATTTTGATGTCATTCTCGACATGGATTGGCTTTATTCCTACTATGCCACTGTCGACTACAGAAATAGAGTTGTCCAGTTTTAGTTTTTGAATGAACCTTTCCTATAGTAGAGTGGTAGTACTTCATCTTTCAAAGGTCAGCTTATTTCCTACCTTTAGGCAAGGAAAATGATAGCTAAGGGATGTGTCTATCATCTTGTTTGATTTAAGGACACTAGTTCTGAAACTCCCAGTCTTGATTTAGTCTCAGTTGTGAATGAATATTCAGATGTCTTTCCCGAAGATCTTCTAGAAATTTCTCCCGAAAGGGAAATAGACTTCAACATCGATCTTCTTCCAGATACTCAGCCTATATCTATTCTTCCATACAAAATGGCACCAGAAGAACTCAAAGAACTAAAAGAGAAGTTGAAGGACTTCCTAGATAAGGGATCCACTTCCCCATATTGATGACTTGTTTGACCAACTTCAGGGTGCTAGCTATTTCTCTAAGATAGACCTCAGATCAGGATATCATTAGGTCAGAGTCAGAGAATATGACATTCTGAAAATAGCCTATAGTACTTGGTATGGTCACTTAGAATTCCTAGTCATGTCCTTTAGTCTTACTAATATTGTAGCAGCTTGATGGACTTGATGAACCAGGTGTTCAAGCGGTACTTAGACATGTTCATCATAGTCATCATAGATGACATTCTGATCTATTCCAGTAGTGAGCGTGATCAGGCAGACCATCCCAAAATCATACTTTAGACTCTCAGAGATCATCAGATATTCGCCAAATTTAGTAAGTGCTAGTTTTGGTTAAGGTAAGTAGTATTCCTTGTTCATATTATTTTTGGAGATGGCATTAAGGTTGATCCTCAAAAGACTGAAAAGGTAACAAACTGGCCCAAACCTATCTCTTCTTTAGATATCAGGAGTTTATTAGATTTGGCTGGCTATTATAGGCGGTTTGTTGAGGGATTTTCTTCTATTACATCCCCTATGTCTATATTGACTCAGAAGAAAGCTAAGTTTCAGTGGTTAGATCCTTGAGAGAAGAGTTTTTTAGAGTTGAAGACTCGACTCACCTCAACTCCAGTCTTAGCTCTTCTAGATGGTCCAGATGGGTTCGTAGTGTATTGTCACGCATCTAGAGTAGGTTTGGGTTGTGTCTTCATGCAGCATGGTAAGGTCATAGCCTATGCCTCTAGACAGCTTAAACCTCATAAGAAGAAGTATCCTACTTATGATCTTGAGTTAGTAGCCGTAGTTTTTGCCCTGAAGATTTAGAGGCATTATGTATATGGAGTTCATGTAGATGTGTTCATAGATCATAAGAGCCTTCAGTATATCTTTTCTTAGAAAGATCTCAATCTTCGTCAGAGAAGGTGGTTAGAGCTATTGAAAGATTATGACATGAATGTCCTTTCTCATCCGAGAAAGGCCAACATTATGGCCGATACTCTTAGTAGACTCTCTATGGGTAGTATTGCTTATATTGAGGATAGTAAGAAGAAGTTAGCTTAGGAAATGCATCATCTTAAAAGACTAGGTGTTCGCTTAGTCAATTCAGAAAAGGGTGACATATGGGTTTAGAGTAGTTCATAATCATCTCTATTTTTTAAGGTAAAATTAAAGCAAGATAGAGATCCTAGCCTAGTCAAGTTGAAAGAGTCAGTCAAGAATCAGAAAGTTGAGGTTTTCTCCCAAGGGGAAGATGGTGTATTGCATTATCAGGGTCGTCTATGTGTTCTAGGTGTAGATGACTTAAGGCAGAGAATTCTTGTAGAAGTGCATAGTGTGTACTACTCTATTCATCCAGGGTCCATAAAGATGTACCGTGACTTATGGGAAATCTATTAGTGGAGTGGGATAAAGAAAGATGTTTTAGAGTTTGCGGCTAAGTTCTATACATGTCAGTAGGTTAAGATCGAGCATTAGAAACCTAGTAGGTCTATGTAGAGTTCAATATTCCTACTTGGAAGTGGGAAGAAGTGAACATGGACTTTATGATGGGTTTGCCTCGTACTCATCATTAGCATAATTTAGTTTGGGTCATTGTAGATAGAATGCCCAAATCAGCTTATTTCCTTCCAGTCTATACCACTTATTCATCCAAGGATTATGCCAAACTCTACATCAGAGAGTTGGTCAGATTGCACGGTGTTCTGTTATCCACTATCTCAGACAGAGGTACCTAGTTCACCTCTTATTTATGGAAGGCATTCCCAAAGGGTCTTGGTACCAAAGTTCATCTCAGTACAGCCTTTTATCCCTAGATAGATGGTCAAGTAGAAAGGACCATTCAGACTTTAGAAGATATGCTAAGGGCATGTGCAATTGATTTCAAGGGTAGTTGGGATGACCATTTGTCTTTGATTGAGTTTGCATACAACAACAACTATTATTCTAGTATTTGTATAGCTCCATTCAAAGCTCTCTATGATAGGATATATAGATCTCCAATTTGTCGGTTCAAAATTAGTGAGGCCTCAGTTATAGGGCCTTACTCAGTGTTTGATACTTTAGAGAAACTCCAGTTGATCTAAGAAAGAGTTCGGGCTGCTCATAGCTGACAGAAGTCTTATGCGGATATGTACAGAAAGGATCTCAAGTTTGAGATTGGTGATTATATCTATCTAAAGATCTATCCCATGAAAGGAGTGAAGATATTTGGAAAGAAGTGTAAGCTCAGTCCCTGATATATCGGTCCCTTTAAAATTCTCAGTCGTTTAGGAAAGGTAGATTATGGCTTGAATTGTTATTAGATCTAACCTTAGTTCATCCAATCATCCATTTCTCTTTTCTCAAGAAGTGCATAGGTGACCCAATAGTTGTAGTCCCTATTTAGAACATAGATGTTCAAAATAGCCTCTCTTATAAAGAGATTCCAGTTGAAATCCTAGACTATCAGACTCGTCGACTGAGGAAAAAAGAAGTCCCTCTAGTAAAAGTTCTTTAGCGAAATTAGTTAGTTGAGGGAGCTACTTGGGAAGAAGAAACAGACATGTATACCAAGTATCCTCACCTATTTTCTGCCAACTCAAATCTAGCTCAAAGTAACTATTCTCCTTAAGCTTTTCAGTTTCATGTTCAGGTTTCAGTTACAAGCTTGGTATCCATTTCATGTTTAGAATTCTACCATAAACTTGGTATTAAATACCATTGCATATTTAGTCATGTGATTATGCACCAGTTCAGTCATACCCTATACTTACCATTTGAGCTTGGAAAGTATAATACCTCATACTTCTACCTAGCTTGAAATCATCCTAAAAATGTTATAAACTTACTTTGAAATATGAATCCATTTTTGTACATGTATTATTTTTTAAGATTTTCACTTTTTATCTTGTGGGAAATTGAATTAGCTTTCCAACGATACCAATTTCGTCTAAATCTAGTATTCGAGTACAAAGTTATGGATGTTTTACTCGGAGCTATCAAAAGCGCCCAAGTGCACTGGCCAGGTTGACGAATCGTCAATCTAGTGATAGACTGTTACCTAGACTGTCGTAGCTAAGACAGTGAGTCAACCTTCTGGATAAGGTAAGACAGATAGGTTGACGGACCATCAACATGCGATAGACCGTCGCCCAAGCCATCGCTATAAGGCAGTGAGTCTTTTTTTGGTCCACGTATGACGGTAAAAATGATGGACCGTCGAGCCAGTGATAAACCATCGTACGAGCCTTTGCAGGTCCCATTCAGCAAATTTTAAGTCATTTTTAAAGGGTATTTGGGTCTTTTTCCACCCATTTTAACTCCTAATTATATCATACCAAGGCTCATAAGTTCATTTATTCATTCATAATATCAAATTAGGATTTCTTCTCAACAATCAGTCTCCAAGAACAATAAACCCTAACTATTTAATTTCAAGTCAAGGATTCAAGTTTTCATCCATCAATCTTCAAGAAATCAGAACCAAGTATATCATGTGTTGGTTCATGGGTCCCTTACACCCATGAATCTCAAGAATCTCTTTTTAAAATCCAAGATTTATGTCTTAAATTAAATTGAAATTCATGTTAATGATGTTGTAGGGTTTCGATTCATGTTTGAAATTACATATTCCAATGATTGACCCTAGGATGTGATGATTTGCATAATCATTATGGTAAAACCTTAAATTTACACGTTGATGAATGTATCCATGATTTTTAGATGTGTTGATGATTGTATAACTAAAGGATGCTACCCAGGTGTTTGATTAAATGCCTATAAGAAGGAAAAGTGTCGTTCTAGTATGATAATATGAAATCCCCATTCATATACAAGTTCATGCATGTTAAGTATTTGATCAAATGGCTTAGTCAATTAATTATGGATATATATTTAGCCGTTGTGGTGCTTTAGCACTTGTACTTCATGAAATTCCCATCTTTCTATATCATGGATTGTCTATGTTGGTCATGTATTCATGAAAGTTATGCTTTGTCAATTTCATGCTATCGAGTCCTGGGGGTACTTGTACCTGACAATTAGCTATGTGCTTAGAGCCAGTATTATTTTTCAAGATCCTCTCAGTCTAGCCATGTTCATAGAAATTTAGTCAGTCACGTGACTCAAAAAAACTCAGTAAACTCAGTAATCTCAGAAACCTCAGAAATTCAGTAACCTCAGTAATATTTCGTGAGTCAACGAAACTCTGTTAATTCAGTCCATTTAGTTTAGTTAATCATGTTTAGTGTCTTTCCATATGGGAGTAAAAATTAGCACCGAACGAAACCAAAGATAGGAACCCGCCTGTTATATGAGGGTGTGATTCTTAGAAGCAATCATTGTATTCCTGAACTACATAGCCAACGTAGGTTGAGACATCATAGCCTGTTATATGAGTGTAGATGAGGTGGTTTAACCTATTATATTAGGGTTCCCACCGTTATCACTAGAGTTACCTATTATGTGAGGGTTACTTATAGATTGTTCTTACCAGTGGTGCAGTATTGACACCCTTCCAATTGGGATTACAAATTGGAACCCAACTTGGTCATAATGGCGTATTAGAGGCATGTCGGTTAGATAACTACTTCCTATATTTTTAGTTATAAAATCAGGACTGTCAGATATATTCATTCAGTGTCAATAATAGAACTCAGATAGTTCTACAGAATTTAGGACTAACAGATACAGTCAACTCAGAATAGTACGAAACTCATCTAATTCTATCAGAACCTAGACTGTCAGATACAGTCGCTTAATATTAGTTATTTCAGTTATATAGCTATCAGTATCTCATGTAATCAGTACTTAGACTCAGAAATCATGTTATCATGAACTCAGTTATATTTACTATGTATTCATGCATATATTCTCATGTTCATGTTATCCATTCAGTTAGTATAGTTCATGCATGTGAACCTTTTGCATTCAGCTTACCTCACATGCATACTAGTACATTCAAATGTACTGACATATTTACGCTATGGTGTTTTATACCATAGGTTTAGAAGCATGGGCTCTAAAGCATCAGTAGCATTCCAGCCTCAGCAGTCAGAGTTAGCAGTGAGTCCTCATCCTTCAAGGACATGACCATTACTTTATTATCTCATTAATTAATTTATTAGTTGGAGTTAGTTGGGGACATATCCTAACAACTCCTTACTCAGACAGTTCAGTTAGTTAAAGGCTTTTCAGACTATCATGTTCAGATAGTTATTTCAGTTGTTTTAGGTATTTTATACCCTATCCAGATATTTTTAATAGTTATCTTATAGTTTTGAACCTTATGGCCTTTCATCCTTTATTTTCTTAATCATTCAGTATATTATGCAGTGTTCAGGTACAGATATCAGTCATGGGTTAGCTTGTGGTCCTTGGAGATTATAAGCACCGTGTAGCATTTTGGGTACCAGATTTGGGGTGTTACAGAAGTCCATTAGTGGTAGGAAGACCTTGGTAGATTTAATAGAGTTTGATATGTTAGATTTTGATGTTATCCTAGGGATTGATTGGTTGCGTTCATCCTATACCTCTCTTGATTGTCAGACCCAGAAGGTCATTTCAAATTCCTGAATAAGCCTGTTATAGAATGGGAAGGAATTTCCCTATTGCCTAAGGAAAGTTTTATAGCTTATCTTAGAGCCTAAGAATTATTTTAAATGGGTTTTATACTATCTAGTGCATGTTAAAGATTCTAGATCCAAGGGTCCTTCATTGAAATTTATTCCCGTGATTTGTAAATTTCCCAAAGTATTTCCTGATGACCTTCCTGGTGTACCTCCTAAAAGAAAAATAGATTTTAGGATTGATATTTTTTTGGATACCCACCCTATCTATATCCTTGCTTATAGAATGGATCCAGCTGAGATAAGGAACTAAAGGATCAGTTGAAAGACTTTCTTTATAAGGGTCTTATTCATTCTAGTGTTTCTTCAGGGGGTGCTCTTATGCTACTCTGCGTAAAGAGAATGGGTCCATTTGAATATACATAGATTACTGCCAGTTAAATAAGGCAATGGTAAGGAATAATTACCCTCTTTTGATGATTAATGATCTATTTGATCATCTTCAAGGAGCAAAGTACTATTCTAAGATTGATCTTAGGTCAGGCTATCATCAACTAAAGATTAGGGACATGGATATCTCTATGACTTTTATCCTAACTTGGTATGGTTATTTTGAGTTTTTGGTGATGTCCTTCAGTTTGACTAATGTAGTAGCAGTATTTATGGATCTTATGAACTGGGTATTCCATCAGTTTCTAGATTTATTTATCATCGTATTTATTGATGACATTTTATCACACTGCAAGAGTGGGGGGGATCATGACAACTACCTCTACATAGTGTTGTAGACCCTTAAGGACCGGCTATGCTCGATTCTCCAAGTGTGAATTCTTGTTTGATGCAGTGACTTATATGGTTCATGATGTTTCTAGTTAGGGGATTATGGTGGATCCATAAAAATTTGAGGTTGTTAAGAAGTGGTCTAGACCTATGACTCCAACTGATATTCAAAGCTTCTTGGGTTTAGCCGGATACTATAGGAGGTTCATGGAAAGTTTTTCTTCAATTGCTACTCTATTTACTAAGTTGACCTAAAAAGATAAAGTTTATGTGGTTTGATGTTTGTGAGGGTAGCTTTGATAAGTTGAAGGACAAGTTGACTTTGGCTCTAGTTTTAACCCTTCTTGAGGGTATCAAGGGTTTTGTGGTTTATTGTGATTCATATTTTGTAGGAATAGGTTGTGTGTGAATAAAACATGGTAAGGTGGTGGCCTACGTTTCTAGACAATTGAAAGTTCATGAGAAGAATCACCTGATACATGAATTAGAACTATTGGTTATGGCATTTGCTTTGAAGATTTGGTGCCATTTTTTATAGGTTTATATTGATATTTATTTAGACCGTCAGAGTTTAAAATATGTGTTCACCTAAAAGGAGTTGAATTATAAGTAGAGGAGGTGGCTTCAGTTGGTTAAGAAGTATACTATGAATCTTCACTACCATCTAGGTAAAGCTAACGTGATTGTTGAAGCTCTTAGAAAGTTATTTATAGGGATCGTATCACTTATGGAGGAGGAGAAGCGAGAATTGATGAAGGTAATTCACCGGTTGGCTAATCTTGGAGTTCATCTCTTGGACTTTGAGGATGGTGGTGGGGTGGTACGAGAGGTGGTAAAGTCATCTCTTTATGCCAAGGTGAAAGAAAAACAAGTTTTAGATCCTCTCTTGATACAGATTAAGGGTGACATAGGCAAGAATAAAGTGGTGGTTTTTGAGAATAGAGGTGACAGTATCTTAAGGTACCAAGGTAGGTTATGTGTTCTCAATGATGATGGGCTGCACAAGAGGGTTTTGATTAAGGATCACAAGTCGAGGTTCACTATTGATCCTGGATCGAGGAAGATGTACCATGATTTGAGAGAAATCTATTGGTGGAATAACATGAAGTAGGATGTGATAAATTTTGTGGCTAAGTGTATCGTTTGTCAACAAGTGAAGGTTGAGCTCTTGAGACATGGTGGGTTTTCTCAAGAGATTATTTTTCACAAATGAAAGTGGGAAGTAATTAATATGGATTTTTTTACTGGTCTTTCATGGTCCTACCATCAGTTTGATTTGATCTGGGTCATCATGGATGGGATGACTAGGTCCGCCGATTTCTTACCTGTGAGAACTAATTACTCTGTTGGGGATTATGCAAAGTTGTTCAATTTAGAAATCACCAAGTAGCATGATGCACCCATTTCTGTTATATTTAATCACAGCACTCAGTTCTCCTCGCACTTTGGCATTCCTTTTAGAGAGGTTGGGAACTAAGGTAAACCTTAGCACCACTTTTCACCCTCGGATGGACAGACAAGAAAAGAGGACCATTCAGACATTGGAGGATATGCTCAGATCCTATGTGATCAATTTTTATGGTAGTTTGGTTGATCATTTTCCCCCAATTGAATTTGCATAAAATAATAGCTACTTCTCTAGAATTGAGATGGCTCTGTTTGAAGCTTTATATGGTATGAGATATTGTTATCCTATTGGGTGGTTTGAGGTTGGTGAAGCTGGGTTATTTTGCCCTGCTTTAGTTTATTAGGTTTTGTAGAAGGTTAAGGTGATTTGAGATTGGCTTAGTACCGCCCAAAGTTGAAAAAAATCCTATATTGACGCAAGGCAAAGAGAGTTGAAATTTGGATTTGGTGATTGGGTGTTCTTAAAGTTATCGCCCATAACGGGAGTGATATAGTTTGGAAAGAAGGAAAAGCTCAGTCCCCATTATTTGGGCCCTTATTTGATTTTGAAGAAAGTGGAAAATATGGCTTATGAATTGGAATTGCCTTTAATTTTAGGTTCTATTCATCCGGTCTTTCATTTTTCAATGTTGAGTAAGTGTGTGGGTGATCCTTCCTTGGTGGTTCCATTGGAAAGTGTGGGTGTTTCAGATTCCTTATGTTGTAAGGAAGTCCTGATGGAGATCTTGGATCGGCAATTCCGCCATTGCGAACAACGGATGTGGCTTCAGTAAAAGTTCTATGGAGGAACCAAAAGACTAAAGAATCCACTTGGAAAGCTTTAGAGGACATAAAGTCCAAGTATTTATTCTTATTCCATCTACTTGAGAATCGTTATTAAGGTATATGTTATTCTTAACATCTTTGTTTTCTAACTTTATTATAGGAAATTGTGATTTCCTTTATATCTTTATTTTTTGTCTTTGTTAAAGGTAAGAGTGGGTGTGTTTCATTGTTAAATTGTGCTAAGGGATACCTTGTATCATCATTTGGGGATGAATGATCCTATGGGGAGGAGAATGTAACACCTCGGGCTTTTGGTCCCTGAAAAAAATTTGATCTTTGAAACTACTGTCCTCACTATGACTCACCCTGCGAGTTGTAGGGTGTCATTGTGGGTCTTAGGGACCCAATTGTAGCCTGGCCAATTTGTTGGCCTGGAGTTTCTATATTGACTATGACTTGGACACTATGAGTCATAGGGTATCATAATGAGTCGTAAGGTATTAATCGTAGGGAAATTAGTGTACTAACCTAAAGTTCTCAGTGTGACTGTGACTAGCATGTTACAAGTCGTAAGGACAATATATGAGTCTTATGGTATGACATGTAACCAGACAAGTGTGGGATGACCGTGGACACTTTCCAAACTACAACTGAAAAAAATGAGTCATCGAGTGACATTATGAGTAAGGAGGTCACCCATAGTGACTGGGTTTTGGCTTTTAGTCTTTTAATTAAGGGCACCCTAGTAATTTTCCTCCTACCCCACATAGCCCCCATTACTCAAAACCCTCTTTGGGACTTTGTTATCATAGTATGCACAATCAAAACACTCTCTCAAACTCTCTAAATTCTCACAAGCAAGATACTTAGTGTTTCTAAGAAGTTGATAAATTAGAGCTCCTATGGGAAAATTCTCTCCATAACTCTAGATATTTTAGGCATGTTACTCTTCCCTAAATATTACTATTAAGGGTATTGTGTCCTGTTTGGTTAGGAATAAGGGTGGTCTCCGGTCCTTATCGGACTTCAGATGGCCATCACGGCCAGACCCTAGTTTGGATCGTGACAAATGTCCAGTGTCTTACCTAGTTGAGAGGGCTACCCCATACTTTGACAAGGTATAAAACCTCTCTCTATATATGTGGATCCACTAAATGAGCCTTTTAGGATAATATAAACCATCATTATGTTAAAATATAATCCCATGGTGACACGTTATTCTGAAACTTGGGTTATCTAGAAGCTTAGTTTTCTCGATCCTAAATACTACTCCAAAACTGTTCTTATAATCATATGCGCAATAATGATTCAAATCACTACATATCTACTGTAACAGTTGAAACTTTTCAAAATTCCTATCTTGAAAACTATCAAAACCTCACCCTTCTATGGGCTTAATCTTTTTATTATGAATATCTATAATAGTTCATGTTGTTCTAGATTCATGCTCTGAACATAATTTCATAATTATTTGATAATTCATATGGTAATTGAAAAGGATTCCAAGTACATCTTTTCTATTCATAAAAATCATTGCAATGTTCATAAAAACCAAATCATAAATACCTCAAGAACTTGCTTTAGATAGTATGAGAATTGAACATGACTTTATAAACCTAACTATGACTTTGAATTCATAAAAAGTATTAAGCTTATTGAAATGGGGATGAAAGAAAAAACCCATTCAAGTCCTACATACCTAGCATTGAATACTTCTTAGAGAGATTCACAAATATGGGACCTTAAGAGCTTTTGGTTTTTGAGAAACCCTTCTAATAATTCTTGAATTTCGAGAAAGAGAGAATGAGGGATTTGGGAGTTACTCTGTGTATTTTATGATGTCTTTAGGATATAAAATAGGCTAGGAGAGGTTAAGTGGGGGTAAAAGGATTAAAACACCACTCTAGTAACATAAAAAATAAGAAAAAATAGAAAAATTGAAGAAAAGGTTCGGTGTGGTGCCCCTCTCAGTGCACCCAATTTCTAAAATTTTTGCTTGGGGTAGTTTGGGGTCTGGTACAATATACTTCTTGAAGCTCTTATCAGTGAACTTTTTTTCTATAATAATTTTGGGGTTTGGAACAATGTTCCTCACAATGAAATGAACAAGGTGAGTTTCTTGAAAACTTGTCTATGCTTTAAAACATAAATCACTTGATTTTTAAGTTAATAAATAAAGCCTTTATTTCTAATCTTTAACAAAATGAATGAATGACACCAAATGTCTTGAAATGTAAGGGGTGTTGTAGGTTCATTCTGAAGTTGCTTGGAGGGAAAAAACTTCTTAATGAAGGGTTCAGGCTAGAGTTTTGGATTTTTATGTAGGTTATGGCTAAACTTTCTTCAAACTAGGATGGGTAGATAACTATTCATGTAAATTATGCCATAGGTTCTGTATTTTATCATAGTATCCATCTTTTTAGATCATTATTTTATCATATTTCTTTGGGGGGGGGGGGGATTGTGTGAATTTTAATAATAACTTGACAAGTTATTATCATTGAGATGCCCATACGGGAATTGATATTGGTCTTGTTTGAGCATTATTTGTTTTATATTATTATTTCAATTCTTGTGTGAGGAATAGAATTAGTATTATTTATGTCTTACAAGATTCTTTTCAATTATATTTCCATGATAGGGCTTGTATCATGATCTATTGAGATTTCAGGTGAATTAAGCTTATTAATACCATTTCTGGGTTGATCTATGGTATGTTTTTTTCGATGGTTTCAGGTATGAAAAATCATCTATTCATCCATATTCATGGAATTGGTTCCACTTAGAAATATTGATTTTAAAAGAAAGTGAGACGTTTTATAAAATGCCTTAATTAAGGGATGTGTTGGTAGGGTTGATTGATGAGATTGTGATAGTATAGGGGTTACAAACCACCATGGGTCCTAGAAGCTTAGGCTCAAAAGGCGTGTATGATGTGAATATTTGAACAAGGCATTCGTATCACTTTATTGTATTGTATCAGTTGCATCTCTCTGATGTGGTAGACATAATGTATTTTAGTCTTCCTTGTATGTATATTTGTGGTGTCGATTGATTTTACCCAGATTACACCTCCAAGAAAGTATAAAAAGATTGTTTTCAAATGTAGTACCCAACCAGGTTTGGGTTGATCCTATGAGGAATAGGTTGAAAATCTGTCACGATCTTGCTTAGGTAATTAGAAAGTGCAGAAAGTAAAAAGAGGATTTTGTGAAAATAATAGTAGTAGTAACAATGTTGGGCAATTAGGGTTGTTATCAATATGAGACGATCACTAGGGTCACGTTCCTCATGACTTCATAGCTCCACAGACTTATCGTGCTTGTCAACTTATATCTGTTTCTTTCAAAAAATATAATAAGTTATGTATCACCCAACCATCTCTTGACCTTAGTTTGTTTAAATTTCACTCATCTCCTCTCGATCTCAGAGTATTGTATTACAAACCCTTGTACTGAATCTTATATTAACTATCTCCTCTCAATCTCAATTTAATAAAATGAAGGTTGGTAGCTTCAAATTACTATTGTGAGCTCCTTTTCCTAATCTCTACCTCTTTCTTAAACAAGTATCAAATACAAATGAGTTCTAAACATTTGCAATTGTTAAGAAATCAATCAAAGTAAAAGATACCCTAATATATGCAAGAATACCAATCTAGAAAGACTTTGCACTTCCTTTTCCTTGTTAATCCATTAGGGTTTCCATAACCTAGTTATGGAGTTTAGCTACTCATGGTTGTAAGAACACACGTATATTTCAAATATTAAATCATATGAATGAACTTACGAAGAATAAGAATGAAAAACCAAAATCTCAAATTAATTGTAAACCCTAAAAATCAAGAACAATAATTCCAATATCAATAATTTACCTCAGAATAGAAAGTAATGCCTAAAGTGTGTAAATGTGCAAAGTATGTAAACTGATAAAAAAATATCCAAGTTATTTAAAGATATATCTGAAAATATATCCTAAATAGTATAGGAAACCAGAGTTTGCACCAACCTATGGGGCAACCTACGGGGCATAAGTTATACCTCTAAGGCGTAAGTAGGCTTCTAGAACCTCTACCTATGAGCTAATCTATGGACCGTAGGTTGTACCTACGCCTTGTAGATAGTCTTTATAGGAATCAGAACAACTCAAACAGCCTCAAAACATCATTTCATCAGCATCCTTTGTCATCTATAGGCTCGTAGGTACTACCTACGGGCTATAGGTAGGCTCATAGGTAGCTTCCTCGGCTACACTTCATCCCTTTTTCTCATTGTCGACTCTAAACTTTGTTTCTAGCAAAATCAACACAAAAGCACATCACATCTAACAGGATACCTAAGTACTTGTACAATTTCCTTGTTTAAGCATCGAATGTGCCATGAAATCATGGCATATAATTTATACTTCTTGTATTGTTTTTAATTATATTAAAATATATTAGAAGTTATACAGCTTAAAACGCCATTAGGAATTTATTTGGATGCATGTGGAAGTGTTGAACATAGTTTTCTTTATACATTTAGTTATCTACTTTTTATGGTTGTCCTGTGCTTCCTACTAAGTACAAGTGAACCGTACACTTCCTAATTTAATATAACTTTTCAGTGTAGTTCCTAGTTCTCGTGAGAATCATGGAGCCTAATTTATTACTGAGTCAAGATTGCATTAAAGTCATGGTGAGCTCCTTGTTTGGAGCATGTTCCAAACTCCCTCTTAATTATTACTTTCCCATTATTACAGTTCTAAGATATAGAACTGTTTATATTACATATTTTGATGATTGATAGAGTTTCTTATTACTCACGACACTAGTTTTTGGAGAATTTTGAGATGTTATTTTGGAGATTTTCCTTGATATCACAAATTTTTTAACTTATTCTAAAGTATTAGATTGTATTTCTTGTTATCGTCTTTTTTGCATTTATTTCCGTTTTAGGTGTTGGGCTTACCTCACTAGGTAAGGGCCATTATGACCATGGATTTTAGGTTATAACGTTCCCAAATAAAGGGGTTTCAATTACATAAAACAAAAATGTAGTGCTAGACATCAAAACATAAAGTACTCAAAATAATCAGATAGAATCCAATTGAACAAATAAAAATTAGAATTTATCAAAAAATCAGCAAATGTTTATCACTCTATTCACTTAAAATAATTTTAAAACACTAAAAATATTACTTTGAGAGAGTGGGAGAAGAACGGTAATGCCTAGAAGGAGAGAATATTTGAATGTAAAGATCAATGAGAAGAAAGGTAATACCTATAAGGAGAGATCAATTCTTTGGACTACAAGTAATCTCAAACTAAATGCAATGACTGATTTCATTGTTACTGAAAATATTTGTCATAATTGTATACTAATATCATTCATCATATGTTTTAGAATCATTTCTTTAGTAGGATAGTGCATTTGATATGTACTATGGGCATAAAATACCCCTAGCACAAAGTTAAGTTGAAAGTTTCCTTACTAATTTATATGGGACTAATTGAAGTTGATCCTAGGGTTAACTTCAAATGAGTATTTGTCCTAGAATATAAAGTGTTATAGGGCCCAGTACCCAGCAAATTATAGATATCTTAGTTTTCGTCCATCTCGACTAATCTTCTATTAATATGCTTCAGGAGTAAAAAATTATGCTTGTCTTACTGAAGACTATATGTGCTGAAAAGTAAGGGTATCATAGTGGGTTCAGATTTTTGTAGCCTTATTTTGACAGGTTTTAGGCCCCAAATACCAAATTTCAATCCTAATCCTTAAAGGGGGCGATTTCTCTTGGTTTGGGTAGAAATTCTTTGTTAAGATAAGATTTTTACTTCTTTGTAACATTGATTAATTCGTTTATATTCTAGAATCACTAAAATGGGGAATTTATGGTGAAATTCTTACGGTTTAGAACCCTAGGTTCATAAAATTATGGGGAAAAGCTATGGGTATATGTATTTTCACCTAGAATTAATTTTAATTTATGATTAGCTATTCCTAATATGAAATTGTGGCCATGAAAGCGGATAGTTAGAGACGTTGAATTCAATAAAGGTTGGATCATTGGCTTTAAAATTTCATTAATGGAGTTAGGTTGAGCTTGATAGAACTAATTTAATTATTAATTGATACCCTCAAATAAATTTGTAGGCCGTGAATAAGGGTAAAATTAGTGGGTTTGAATTCCCAAGGTTTTTGTTGGAAGAGTAGTTTATTAATTACTCTTGAAATTTCTTTATTAGATGATTTAGCCTCCAAAAATGTGAAGAAAAAAGAAGTTTGTATATAGTATAGCTTAATTTTTACAGCAGCTTGGTCCCTGAAAAGTTATAGTTTATTAGTAGTAGACCATGGTTAGTAATCATAACCATAATGTAGATTTGAGGAGATAAATCATGCTTAGGACTGAGGAAATGGATTTGTGATGGATAAAACATGAATTTAATGTAATAAAGACCAAATTATGAGTTATTATGTTAACATATGAATCCTTGATGGGTGTTTACTGTTGTATGACTTAATGCTATATTGTAATGTGTATTAAGTGAATATAGATGATGTTAAGGAGACTATGGGACATATAATTTAATGACTCATCTTTAATAGTTTAAGAAGGGTGAACTTTGTTATTATGTGTGTTTGAAACATGATATATGATTTCCTGAGTATAGTTATGAGAATGTATTATGATAAGAGGTGGTGGCTTAACTTAAGAGCTTAAATCAAGTAAGGTTTAGGGTTAGAAAGTAAAGGGTATAAAGGTGTATGAATAAAAGTAGATTATAATTTGAATATAGTAGAATGATCGGTTAATGGAGTAGGCTTCTTAACCTAGTAATGACTTAAATGTATGGGTAGCTAGATAATAGTGGAATCCACAATTTTGGTATAAATAAAAGGGGATTAGATTAATGAATGCATTACTAGGTTTTAGACTCAATTTGATTGAACATGCGCTCTTATAATAACTACTTGAATTCTATGAATATGACTTTATAATGCATACTTGAATAAGCCAGGTATTGGTCTTCAGACATGCTACAATTGATGAAACCAATGATTTATATCTACTTATGATTTAGTCTGTTAAAATATGATAGGTGTTTACATGAATTTTTAACTTGAGTTAACCACGTAGATGGCAAGTTGTCTATTATTGCAATGAATATTTAAGGAATATAATTTTTAAATGACATCCAAAGTGTTAATCACATACGTGAGGTTATATTAAATGTTTGTTGATAATGTATGACTCCTTATTCTCATTGTTGTTGTGATTGTTATGATTATGGTTATTATTATGGGATGTACCAGTATTTGAATATCTCCACAGGCTTGGATAATATGATTCCTTGGTTGGCTTGGGTACCATGTCAATACATGGATAAGAGATCGTCCCTTACAGGTAATGGCTAGTGTGAAACCATAACACCATTTGAATGTGTGTAAAAGGTACTTATGTGTGTGATGTTTCCTTGAGTGGACTAAGTTTATGCTTACTATTATTTGTTGTTTACATTCATTCCATGACTAAGTCGGTTCTATGTGCTTAATTTTTAAAGTTGATTTCTCATGTAAATATAGAATGCATTCTTATTTTCATTATCATTTATTTATATATCCTTGAGTTGATCCGAGTAAAATCAACAAATGCTTTGCATATTTTCTATTGTTATTCCCATGTTTGTATTGAGATATGAATATTGTTGGAGTCATAGATTATTTACTTGGATATTGTTGTTGAGTCATAGTTGTACTTGTTATGAATTTATGGTTATTGTGACAATTTATTATTAAGGTTAACCAAAGTAGATTTTCATGTAATAACTATTAGGATTAAGAAAGTAAGAGTTATGATGGATGATATTTAATGTGCAGGATGATGTATGAATAGTGAGATTAAGTTTAAAAGTATAAGGGGAATGGCAATGGCATATGTTGACTATTAATAATGGATTAGTGTTCAAACCATAATAAGTTCCACCACGCAATAAAGGACGAGGTCCTTCAAAGTCAGTCACGGGCAATCAAACAATAAAGTGCAAGAAAATTAAGGGAATTGTAGGAAAGAAACAACACACAAGATTTAATGTGGAAACCTCCTTGATGAAGGGAGTAAAAACCATGGCTTGCCCTCACAAACACCAACAAAATCCACTATAATCAACCTTTTGATTAGACTCAATTTTAGCCTAACTCTAGTCTCTTTTCGCTTCTAATAATGCTACTACAAACTTATCTTGGAAACCTTGCCAATGACCCTCTACACTGATTAACTCTCTTTAGTATGAAAAATTTGCAACTCTACTTAACTATTCTCGAGAAACTACAAAGCAAGATATTACTCTTTTAGTACTAGTAATTCTTTTACAAATCAGCACTTAAGAACACTTACTTACTCTTTAACCATACTACAAATATAACAACATGAGCAATGCTTAAGCAATCTTGAATTGAGTTTTTATTGCCTCTATTCACTCTTTCAATTTGTCCAAAAACTATTTGACAAAGAAGCCGCTTTATCCTTTTATAGTTGGGTGATAATTAGGGCTGAAATATCATAGGACCAAGAGTCCTATTATAGTTAGCTTTTGTTTTGATTCATCATAATGGATGTTGTGTTGTGTTTCTCTTTTAATTCATGTGGTGTAATGATGTAGGAGGATTTTGAAGATGAATATGATGATATTTTAATGTTAATGAGGCTTAGAATTCATTTGAAAGATTCCACTAGACAAAGGATCAAGAGGGGAGACTTAGCACTTAAAAAAAATTGGAGAGGAAATTCCACAGAAGCAAGGCGATGAAGGGGCGGTGCCCCACCTAGAATAGGGATATAACTAGGATGGCACCCTAGCTGGAGAGGGGGAATAACCAGGGCAATGCCTCACCTAGTTCTGTCCTCAATAACTGAATATTTTCAACTCCAACATGGATTGGGCTAACTCCTTTACTATAAATACATGTTATATCTCATTTTTACATACTTTTGGACGTCTTTGGACAAGAGGAGGCTGCTCTAGACATTTTTTAGGTTTTATCATTCTTTAATTTAGCTTATTCATGGTTTTTATCATCAACCCAAGGGATTGAATGATGAATATTTCCATTGAAGGCTAAAACACCTTTACCGAGGTTAAGGCCATATTCATGTTACCTTCATTTTGAATTAAGTTTGTTAATTTTGCTTATAATTATTGGTTGTTTGTTTATTATTATTTTAACTATTTTAAGGACTATCATCCCTTAGAATACATCAATTGTTGACCTTGTGATCTCAGGAGGGGGAGTAGAAAGATGGCACAAGGGAATAAGCAAGGTAAGGTTCGTAGTCTTTTATAAAATAAGGATTTTGAATTAGCATCTAGGATTGGGATATGCCTACAAGCCTTACTTGAATCACATGTAGAATGATATTTGTAAATACCTTAAGTGAACTATTACATCCCCGCTCAATGATGTAGTTGTAAGGTTAAACTTAGGTAAATGATTAGAGGTTGGGAATCTGTAATCATGCAATTAGCCCTACGAATCAATAACCAAGACAAGCAATTTAATGAATGAAGTTCAATAACATAGTATGATTCTTTGTAAGCCTTAACCCTGGGCTGCTATCCATAGATTGTCCTAAGTCAATACTTTTTTGCATTAGTTTAGTTCAGTTTTAATTTACAACGTTAAAACTCTATTTGTTCATCTCCTAAATCGGTTAAACTGGAACTCGATAGGCAGCAAATGCAAGTCCCTGAGAGATTGATCCTTGAGCTTCCTTGAATCCACTTTACTACTTGATTTGACCATGTATACTTGCATGTGTGCTATGGCGCTATCAAGTTTTCGCCATCGCTGTCGGAGACTTGTAACTAGGCAACTATCTTATTTTTATTTTTTCTATATTGAGTTGTAAATAGTTTTTGTTTATCTTCTTTTTATTTTCTTTTGTTTATCTTTTTATCACACTTCTTGATATGTCAGCCTGGGATAGATGATTTTTAATCTATTATAATTCTTGTTGTTTCTGTGGGGGACCACATCAAGAGCCTTATAGTCCAGATTTTGATATAAGTTCATGGAAGGGGCCTTTACAGTATGATACAGATGATGTTCTATCTGTGGAGCAGACTACCACTTGGTATTTGATTTGTGGTCAAAGTTGTCATACTGCAGGTATGTGTGCTGTCAATCCTGATTCAGAATTATTTGTAGGCTATGCTAAAAGGCAAAATTATATAAACTACTAGAATCGAATGAGGCTCCATCAGTTACAAATTCAATCGTGGACCAACCAACAATAGTTTTAGTAGCAACAACTAAACATGTAGGCCATAACTCAAACGAGTAATTTGGATGAGATGTTAAAATAAGTTTTAGCGTCTCAGGTTGAGTTGTTAGCATACATGAAGAACCAAATAGAGGCTACCGAACAAGTGAGTTCCCAACCTGTTTTAGATAAATTTGTTGATAATTCGAGGAAGTCTGAGTACTTGGAAACTAAAATTGTTGGACAGGTTGAGGAGATACCACTGCCACCATGACTACAATGGCTAGAAAATAAAAATATGAGAAGGATATTAGCCAATTTGTAGAGCAAATACAAGAATCACAGTCACTCGATTGTCATCTTTATCTTGAGACTGAAATTGAGAAGGTGAATAAGAGTGTGTAGTAGATTGTGTAAATTTTGAAGTTGGATTTGTTGGGCTTCACTCAAAGCACTTTTTCACATTATATTCAGATGATGTCTTGTTTGTGGAATCATTTAAAATAGTGGAAGAGTCTGAAGATGTGGAACAAGAATCATATGTTCTTGATTTTACACCAGATAAGCGATAAAAAACACACCTCAATTCAAGGCTGAGTGGTTTACCATGCACATTCCATTACTCAGTTCCTTAATTTTTGTACCACCACCATATAAGTGGGGCAAAAAGATGGATGCGATGTTGGGGGTGAAATTTATATCCTCATGGTGAAGGAAAAATTTGATTCGGGTCGTGCCGCAATACTAAATTAGGCTTTTCTTGGGAGGCAATCCAAGCTAAGGTACGTTTTGTTTTTAGTTTTTAGTTTTTATTTTACGTAGTTTTTTGTTTTAGATTGAGCCACAGATTAATGGAAAGTCTGAGTACCTTAAACTTGAGCTAAGGAGCATGGAAAATATTGAGTGTGGGGTCCCATGGATCTCATTAATGCAAAAAATGCTACTATCTAGCCCCAGAGGCCTCAGGGAGTATTTCTATCTTTTTACTTTTAAATTCACTTTGGGGACAAAGTAGATTTTTAAATGTTGGGTAGGAATATTCCCAAATTTTGGCTCAATTTAAAAGCTTAAGGATTAGAATAAGTGAGATATTCTTGTTGGTGCTATTTTTTATTACATGATGCAACTGGGTTTATTTGTAAAAGCATGTTGATTGAATGAATTTCTATTTTTTAAGACTCTTAGTCTCATTTTTTTACTCTTGTACTTTTTTGCTTAATTTTGAATTCATGTTATTGTTTGGTTGAGAATGAATGATAATCCTATGTGAGTTGAGCATGTTCCTTGTGCATGTGAGATTTTTGTATATTCCTTATTGCGTGTGTGTCTAGAACTTACCCGGTGTGTGTGTAAAGTGAAATAAAGAATGTGAGTTTAGGAGAGGATATATACATTTCTTTGATAGCCTTGTTTTATACCTTATATGTGTTCTACCTATTATGCATTATCCTAGTTAACCCCCATTGATCCTTTAGCTTATTTTATTTGGTAACCTCATAAGTAACCTAATCCCCTTCTTTGATAGACCATAATTTGATCCAAAAAGCTCTAAGTGCTTTAATAAAAAAATAATTGAAAAAGGAGTTTGAGAAATGGAAGAAGAAAAAAGTGAAATTGATGCCCCAAGGTAATAGTTATTGGTGATAATAATTGATGTGTGGTGGATGGGTGTGATATAGTTTATGCTAGAATATTGCCATGATTTTGAAAAAAAAGAGAAAAAATTAATTCTTGTGGCAGTAAACTAGGTGTCCACTAAGTGTTTGTGAAAATGCTTAAAAGAGATAGGGCAAAAACAAAAGGTATGGATGAATGAATAAGTGTAGTTTGGTTGTTGGATAGTGATTTTTAATGTATAATGTAGTGTATTAAAGCGCTTAGAGAAGTTAGTCACTATTTCCAAATAGTTCCTACCCATCCCTTAGCCTACATTACAGCCCGAAAAAGACCTAATTGATACTAAGCTTTAGATTCGACTATTAATAGAGAATTACACTAAGTGAAAGTTTATGGTTCATTATGTGTAACTTGTGACTTGTTTGTGAGAGTTAGTGTAATTTGATTCTTATACCTATTATGTTATAAATTGCATTATTGTAAGTGATATGGGTAACTCTTTTGATGTGAGGGGCACATGTTTGATGAATGTGGGTGACTTACATGATGTCCTTGATTAAATAATAAGCATGATTTTTCCAACTAGGTGAGCAAATTCTTGTGGCTAGGATGTTTTGAAGTAGTGTTCATGAGCTTTCAAGTGTGTAAATAATATGCTTTGTGTAGAAACTTGCAATCCGTGTAGTCATTGTAGTACTAGCTTGAGTGTTTTCCATATATTAGAAGTGTATAATCTCCATCTCATGATACATAGAGTCGAGAGTTGTTCGAGGACGAACAAGGCTTTAAGTATGGGGTAGTGATGTTGGGTGTATTATGCATTCCAGCGTCATTAAACTAGCCTTTTAGCCTTGTTTTGAGGATAATTCATGTTCTATATGGGTTGATAATGAGATAAATATGTATCAAAGTGTTAAAGTATGTTTTTATGATGTTAAGAGTGAGATGTGTTTATGATGTTAAGAGTGAGTTTCAAACATGTTTGTACTTAAAAGATTCATTTAGAGTTCAACCCAGACAACTAGAGTTACTAGCTTGATCTAGGTGCTTGTCTAGTTGATTCCGAAGGATTCTAGTGTGTTTAAGGTGTTCCTAATGGTTTTTATAAATTATTAAGAATGTAATAACTTATTGGGAATGAGAAAATTTCAACTGGAATGAGTTTACAGCTGGAACAATAAGTTAAAGATCAATCCAAACCAGCATAGCTTAGCTCTTGTTTTGATTCGTCGTAATGGGTGTTGTGTTGTGTTTCTCTTTTAATTCGTATGGTATGATAATGTAGGAGGATTTTGGAGATGAATATGATGATATTTTGATGTTAATGAGGCTTAGAATTCATGGGAAACACGCCACAAGATAAAGGATCAAGAGGGGAGACTTAACACTTAACCAAAAATCGGAGAGCAAATTCTAGAGGAGCAAGATGATGGAGAGGCTCCGCCCCACCTGGTGCAGGGATATAACCAGGGCGGTGCCATATCTGGAGGGGGGGATAACTAGAGCGACGCCCCACCTAGTCCCGGCCTTAATAATTGAAGGTTTTCAACTCCAACACGGATTGGGCTTACTCCTATACTATAAATACATGTTATATCACGTTTTTACATAATTTTGGACGTTTTTGGAAAAGAGGAGGCTGCTCTACACATTTTTTAGGTTTAATCAATCTTTAATTTAGGTTCTTCATGGTTTGTATCATCAATCCAAGGGATTGGATGATGAATGTATCCATTGAAGGCTAAAACTATTTTTCTGGATTTAAGTATACATTCATGATTACCTTCATTTTATTACTAGTGGTATACTAGCTCTTCCTTTTGCATATCTACAGTCTATTACATGTTCTTTTTGGCTTACTACATAGTATTCTACCTTTTTTCTACTAAATATATTTTTTATTGTTGGTATTTTAAATATTTTTTCAACACTTAAGTCGAACTCTTTTCCTTTTATTTCATCAAATATATGACTATCAAATATTATTTTTTGATCTGTTCCTTCTTCATTTAAATATTCTTCCTTTGTTATTATTTTATATCTACTTCAGTTATTTGGTTCATTTTTATATCTTCTTCAGTCATTTGATTCATCTAATTCACTATCTATTTCATTCTCCGAAATTTCATATATACTATCTTCACTTTCTAATTCATAATCTATATAATTTATCTACATATATTCTGTATTTTCTATTTTTATTTCTGATATTTATTTCTTTTTTTGGGGTTTTTGATAATTTACAATCTCTAGGTAAATGTCCTAGTTTTCCACAATTATAATAAGTACATTCTTTTATAGATTTCTTTTTCCTATATGGTCTTTTATGTTTATAATTGTTTACATAATATATTTTTCTTGATTTCTTATATTTTGATTTCTTGTATTTCTTATATTTCTTATGTCTTTTTCTTTTCTTATAATATCTTTCTTCACATCCAAATTGAGATGCTATTTTATCTTTGCAACATGTTAAATTTCTTATTAATGTTTTTTTCATTTTTATTTCTTCTCTATATTTTTCACATAGATTTCTATACCATTGTTGTAAAAATTTTATTCTTGCTCCTAGGGTATCTACTATTTTTGCTTCATTTTAACTCTTTATTATTTTTGAACTAAATAGTTCAGGTAATTTACTAAAATATAATCTTCTTTTTCTTTACATTCTTCTATATTATATGTTCCTTTATAATAATATTCTTTAAATGCGCACGTATACTCATCTATATAACACATATTACATATTGCTAGTTTTAACATTAAATTTCTATTTATATCTTTTTCTTTATTTTGCTCTTCTTCTTCTTCTGTTGTTACACTGCTAAATTCATCTCTTATAGCTATTTCATATTTTTTCAATATTTTTGTTGGTGGTATTTTAGTAGTTGTTGATGTTCCTTCTGTTTTATTATTAGATCTTAATACTTTTTTACTTGCTTCGGCTAGGTTTAAAAACTACAATTTTACTGTTCCTATTAATGTTTTTTCTATATATTCTGGTGTGTTTATTGTATCTATTTTATCATCTAATAATTGTTTTAACATATATCCTACCCATAGATGTATTGTTTTATTTGTGTCTATTACACAGTCTAAATCCAAAAAGTTGTAATTAATTATTTGTTTTGGCGTCCATTTATTATATTCATCCTTTGGATTATATCTTTTAAACTTACTTTTGTAATTATATGTTAGTTTTCTTATTTCTGATGTACTAGATATTATATTTTTATCTAAAGTATTTACTTCTATATTTATTAGTTATAGATTTTCTTTATTAATTACTTTTTGTTCTCCATGGATTTCTAGTTTTCCTATGTTTTCTAGAATTTCTGTATATACTTCACTCTCTTCCGAATCATAATTATCTTTTTCTTCAACATCTATTGCATTTATTTCTAATTCACTGGTTTTTGATTCTTTATTTTTTATTTCTAATTTTTCTTTAAATTGATTTATCTCGTTTAATAGTTTTTGTTCTTTATCTTTTTCTTTTTTTTCTTTCTGTCTCTTTTCATATAAATCGTTTAGCATTTGTAGTTCTTTTTCTAATTCAGCAATTCCACTATTTTTAGTTTCTTCTATTTTTCGTATTTCTTCGGTGGTTTGTTGTTTTATTTTATCTATTTCCTTTTTTCTGTCTATCTCTTCGTTTTCTCTTTCTATTCTTACCATGACTGCTAACTTATCTTCTCATTTTAATTCTTCTTTATCTAACATTAAATAAATGTTCACCTATTTTCTTATATCTTCTTCCTAAATTAGAGAATACTATTTTTATTTTTAATCATTCGTGATTTTCATATGTTTTTTCGTCTATTATAAATTCTTCTATTCTAGACTATCAATTGTTGATTCTAAATTTGATATTTTTTCTTTTTGTGCATTTATTGAATTTTTACTAACTCTGACAATTATGTTATACTGTAGTCTTTCTATCCTTATTTTTAATTCTATACGTTTTTCAGATATTATTTATTTTAATTCTTTATATTTTTATAATTTTTGTACATTATTCATCTAAACATTATTTATAATTAATAAGTTAATCAAATAAATCCAAATATGTACTACTTCCGGTAACTTTAAACAACATAGGCTCTGATAGAAATTATAGGGGGGTACGGATAAATCGGGTAACTTAAATAGATCTATTATACCACAAGTTCAGTTTTAGTTACTTATGCATGTATGTATTCTCACATTCATATCAGTCAACATTGTTTATGCATATAAACCCTTTGCATTTAGTACATTTAGATGTACTGATGCATTCGCGCTATGGTATTTTATTTTATGCCATTAGTTCAGAGGCACGAGTTTCAGAGCAGCACTAGCATTACAGATTTCAGTAGTCAGAGTTAGAAGTGAGTCGTCATCCTTCCAGGACATGATTATTTCTCTATCTTCTCATTAATTAGTTCATTAGTCGGATTTAGTTGGGGACATGTCCCATCAATTTCTTATTCAGATTATTTAGATAGTAGAGACTTTCAGACTAGATTCAGACTAGATTATAGACTAGATTCAGACTTCAGTATTTCTGTTTTGTTTTGGTATTGTGATACAACTTTATTTAGACATTGTTATTATTCGGATTATGTTCAGTACTGAATCTTATGGCAATTCAGTTCATGTTTCTGCATTTATATTCATATATTATGTAGTGTACAGGTACAAATATCGGTCATGGGTTAGCTTGTAGTTCCTTGGGGTCATGAGCACCGTGTAGCATTTCGGTTCAAAAAATCGGGGCGTTACAAACTTGGTATTAGAGCCTAAGGTTCAATAGTGTCCTAGGAAATCTGAAAGCCGCATCTAGTAGAGTCTTGTACATGGGTGTGTTGCACACCACATTTATGTCCTGGAGGCTATAAAATATTTTAGGAACAGTTTCCCGTCTTTCATGTCTCAGATCATGCTATAGAAAGGTTCTCTACAAAACTTATATGGATTCTCATTATGTTCTATTCATGTTCGCTTTACCTTACTCTTAAGGTAGCAGAAGTAGTGAAGCCCAAAGTCCTACAGATAGAGCTTTCTCAGGCAGTCCCCACAGATAGTTTTGGGATAGTATTAGCAGTGAGCTTTATACTTTCAGGTGCAGTCTTTCAGGATGAGTTATTATTTAGGTACATTATTGTACCGTAAACCCTAGAGTATAATGATTGTAGTTCAGTTCAGAGTTTAGTAAAGTGTTCCCAGACTTATGATGGTGACTTAAGGCTAAGGTGGAAGGTTTAGTTGAAAGAATTCAGAAGCAGTGCTTCAGTTAAGCTTAAGTTCTTAGCATGAGTTAGTTAGTAAAGCCAGTAATTTAGTTTAGCAGTCAGACAATCAGATTCATATATTTTATTTTCACGTGTTTCCATCTAGTCATACTATCAAAAATCTAGAGTAAGGTAACTATTCTAAGACAGAGTACCTTAGTAGTTGCGAGTATAACTCAGTTTATGCATCATGCATTATCTTCAGCTCTAAGATGTTTAGATATGATCCAATTCATAGATGCCTTGTGCACCACCTCAGTAGTCCTCAAGTATTCCAGTAATGCAAGTGTTTTTAGAGGGACATAGTGTCCCAAGGGGGCGATGCTCTATAACTCCCCAAAGTTATCAATTTTGTAAACCCATTCAATTTTATGCATAGATTCCTATTACGAGTTAGCATCAGTTATTATTGCATAGTCAATCATGCTTTCCAGAGTAAGTTTAGTCAGACCTCCATGCATTAGATATGCATGTTCAGTAGAAAAAGTTCAACTTATCAGTGTATTCATTCATACGTTCATGCGAAAAAATCAGTCAAGTATCCATGCATCAGATATGCATATCCGTCATGAGGATTTAGCTTATCAATAGTCTCATCCGGGTATTCTATGCATCAGCTATGCATGCATACTCTAGTGGAAAATTTAGTGTGTTAGTAATTTCTGTCATATAGTCATGTTTTATATATTCACTTCCCTTAAGTAAGTTCAGTTGATCAGTACTCGTAACTTATCAATCGACATTCGAGGATGAATGATTCTAAATGGGAAGATAATGTAACACCCCACATGTTGGACTAGAATAAAAATCCGTCATTCATATGCATAGATGTTCTAGAAGCCTCAAATCCTATGTAAATTTAGTGTATTAATCAATTATATAGTGTGTGAATCTATTTGATCATGAATTTAGATCATAAAGGTCCCCTAACTCAAGGACAAGGTAAAAGCTTTCGTATCGTTCAAGTTTTAGTGAGCGTCAAAACTTAGGTCAAATTCAATTGACCATAACTCCTTTTATATATTGAATTAGAGGACGTACTATATATCAAATGAAATATCTTTGAATTATCTTTCCAAGGATACTAATTTTTCCCAAATACAATATCGGAGCAAAGATTTATGCCCATTTTACTCCAGTATGTCAGGGTGGAAAACTGACTGATGACATTTTATGATAAGTTATCACAAGTATGATGACTTATCACAAATGTCATCAGACTTAGACAGAAATCCACCCTCAGTGACGATATTTTATGATAAGTTATCACAAGTATGATGACTTATCACAAATGTCGTCAGCCTTAGGCAGAAATCCATCAATTCCAGCCCCCTAGTGACGACATTTGTGACGACTTATCACAAGTCTGATGGCTTATCACAAATGTCGTCAGCCTTAGATTTTCAGTAATTGGGAAGAGATTTAGTAAGGGTATTTTAGTCCTTTTCCTCCATTTCCCATGAATTAAAACCCTCAAGAGATGTAACTTTCTCCTATTTTTCTTCAGTTAAACATCTCAAAAATTCTCTCATACACTCTCAACCACAAGATTAGGGTTTCCTCTCAAGATCATCTTCTCAAGAACAAGAACATTCTCTCCCAAAGGGGTTAAACCCTAGTCAAGAAAAAAATCAAGAGCAAGCCTAAGGAGTTCTTCAAGAACCTTCAAGAAACATTAGATCTCTTTCAAGATTCAATCACTAAGGTATGCGTAGTTTTCATCCATGGACCCCTTTCATCCATGGAGCTCAACAATCATGTTTTAAATTATAAATTGTGATTTCCTTATTGTGTTATGACTATATTCATGTTGATGATTATTGTTTAGATTCAAGGTTGGGGTCCCATGGATCTCATTAATGCAAAAGATACTACTAGCTAGGCCTAGACGCCTCAGGGAGTATTTCTATATTTTTATTTTTAAATCCACTTTGGGGAAAAAGTGGATTTTTAAGTGTAGGCTGGGGAAAATCCCAAATTTTAACTTGATTTAAAAAATTTAAGGATTGGAATAAGTGAGATATTCTTGTTGGTGCTATTTTTTATTACATGATGCAAGTGGGTTTGTTTGTAAAAGTATGTTTATTGAATGAATTTCTATTTTTTAAGACTCTTAGTCTCATTTTTTTTACCTTGTACTTTTTGGCTTAATTTTGAATTCATGCTATTATTTGGTTAGGAGTCTATGATGATCCTATGTGAGTTAAGCATATGCCATGTGCGTCTGAGATTTTGTATATTCCTTGTTGGAACTGATGTCTAGAACTTACCCGGTATGTGTGTGAAGCGAAATAAAGAATGTGAGTTTAGTAGATGATATAGACATTTCTTTGATAGCCTTCTTTTATACCTTATATTTGTCCTACCTATTATGCATTATCCTAGTTAATAGACATTTCTTTGATAGCCTTCTTTTATACCTTATATTTGTCCTACCTATTATGCATTATCCTAGTTAACCCCCATTGAGCCTTTAGCTTATTTTATTTGGTAGCCTCATAAGTAACCTAATCCCCTTCTTTGATAGACCATAATTTGATCCAAAAAGCTCCTAAGTGCTTTAATGAAAAAAATAATTGAAAAAGGAATTTGAGAAATTGAAGAAGAAAAAGGTGAAATTGATGCCCCTAGGTAATAGTTATTGGTGTTAATAATTGATGTGTGGTGGATGGGTGTTATATAATTTATGCTAGAATATTTCCATGATTGTGAAAAAAAAAGATAAAAAAAATTAATTCTTGTGGTAGTAAACTAGGTGTCCACCAAATGTTTGTGAAAATGCTTAAAAGAGATGGAGAAAAAAAGGTATGGATGAATGAATAAGTGTAGTTTGATTGTTGGAAAGTTATTTTAAATGTGTAATGTAGTGTATTAAAGCGCTTAAAGAGGATAGTCACTATTCTGAAATAGTTCCTACCCATCTTTTAGCATACATTAGAACCCGGAAAAGACCTAATTGATACTAAGCTTTACATTCGATTGTTAGTGAAGCATTACACTAAGTGAAAGCTTATGGTTCATTATGTGTAACTTGTGAATTGTTTATGAGAGTGAGCGTATTTTGGTTCTTGTACCCATTATGTTATAAATTGCATTATTGTGAGTGATTTGGGTAATTCTCTTGATGTGAGGGGCACATGCTTGATGAATGTGGGTGATTTGTATGATGTTAAATTGTAAGCGTGATTTTGTAAACTAGGTGACTAAATTCTTGAGGCTAGTATGTTTTGAAGTAGTGTTCATGAGCTTTCAAGTGTGTAAATAACATGCTTTATGTAGAAATTTGCATTTTGTGTAGTCATTTTTGTACTAGCTTGAGTGTCTTGCATATAGTAGAAGTGTAGAATCTCCATCTCATGATACTTAGAGTGAAGAGTTGTTCAAGGATGAACAAGGCTTTAAGTATGGGATAGAGATGTTGGGAGTATTTATGCATTCTAGCGTCCTTAAACTAACCTTTTAGCCTTGTTTTGAGGATGATTCATATGCTCTATGGGTTGATAATGAGATAAATGTTAATCAAAGTGTTAAAGAATGTGTTTATGATGTTAAGAGTGAGTTCCAAACATGTTTGTTCTTAAAAGATTCATTTAGAGTTCAACTAGGAAAACTAGTGTTACTAGCTTGATCTATGTGCTTATCTAGTTGATTCCGCTGGATTCTAGTATGCTTAAGGTGTTCCTAATGGTTTTTATAAATTATTAAGAGTGGAATAACTTGTTGGGAATGAGAAAATTTCAATTGGAATGAGTCTACAGCTGGAACAATAAGTGAAAGATCAATGCAAACTAGCATAGCTTAGCTCTAGTTTTGATTCGTTGTAATGGGTTTGTGTTGTGTTTCTCTTTTAATTCATATGGTGTGATAATGTAGGAGGCTTCTGGATCTGAATTTTATGATATTTTTATGTTAATGAGTCTTGGAATTCATGGGAAACACGCCACAAGACAAAGGATCAAGAGGGGAGATTTAACACTTAACCAAAATTTGGAGAGCAAAATTCCAGAGGAGCAAGGTGATGGAGAGGCGTCGCCCCACCTGGAGCAGCAATATAACCAGGGAAGTACCCTAGATAGAGCAAAGGGATAACCAAGGAGACGCCCCACCTAGTATTGGCCTCAATAACTGAAGGTTTTCAACTCCAACACGGATTGGGCTTACTCTTATACTATTAATACATGTTATATCACCTTTTTACATATTTTTGGATGTCTTTAGACAAGAGGAGGCTACTCAACACATTTTTTAGATTTTATCATTCTTTCATTTAGTTTCTTCATGGTTTTTATCATCAATCCAAGGGATTGGATGATGAATATTTTCATTGAAGGCTAAATCTCCTTTTTCGGGGTTTAGGCCACTTTCATGAGTACCTTCGTTTTGAATTAAGTTCGTTAATTTTGCTTATCATCATTGGTTGTTTGGTTATTGTTGTTTGAACTATTTTAAGGATTAGCTACCCATAGAATAAATCAATTGTCGACCTTCTGATCTTGAGAGGGGGAATAGAAAGATAAAACAAGGGAATAAGAAAGGTAAGGTTTGTAGTCTTTTATAAAATAAGGATTTCGAATTAGCATCTAGGACAGGGATATACCTAGAAGCCTTACTTAAATTAAATGTAGGATTATATTTTTACAGAATTTAAGTGAACTATTATATCCCTGCTCAACGATGTAGTTGTAAGGTTCAACTTGGGTAAATGATTAGAGGTTGGGAAACCGTAATCATATAATTAACCCTACGAATCAACAACTAAGAAAAACAATTTAATGAATGAAGTTCAATAACGTAGTATGATTGTTTGTAAGCCTGATCCCTAGGCTACTATCCATAGATTGTCCTAAGTCATTACTTTTTTTCATTAGTTTAGTTCAGTTTTAATTTACAACTTTAAAACTCTATTTGATCCTTTCCTCAATTGGTTAAACTAGAATTGGATAGGTGACGAATGCAAGTCCCTAAGAGATATATACTTGGGTTTCCTTGAAGCCACTTTACTTCTTGATAAGACCACGTACACTTGCGTGTGTGCTAGGGTGTTGTCAAGTTTTTGGCATCGCTGTCAGGGACTTGTAACTAGGAAACTATCTTGTTTCTATGTTTTATATATTGAGCATTAAATAGTTTTTGTTTAGTTTCTTTTTATTTTCTTTTGCTTCTCTTTTTATCACACTTCTTAATATGTCAGCCTGCGATAGATAGTTTTCAAGTAATGATGATTTTTGTTGTTTCTGTGGGGGAGCACGTCAAACAACTTATTGTCTAGATTTTAATGGAAGTGCGTAGACAGGACCTTCACAGTATGATGTAAATGATGTTCTATCTATGGAGCAGACTGCAACTTGGTGTTTGGTGTATGGTCAAAGTTGTCATACTGCAGCTCTATGTGCTATCAATCCTAATTCAGAATTATTTGTGGGTTATACTGAAAGGTAAAATTATAAAAACTACTTCAATCGAACGGGGCTGAATCAGTCACACATTCAATCGTAGACCAACCAGTAGTAGTTTTAGAAGCAACAACTAAATATGCAGGCCATAACTTAAACGAGCAATTTGGAAGAGATGATGAAACAAGTTTTAGCATCTCAGGTTGAGTTATTGGCATACATGAAGAACCAAAGGGAGGCTGCAGAATAAGTGACTTGCCAACCTATTGTAGATAAAGTTGCAGATAATTCGAGAAAGTTTGAGTACTTGGAAACTAAAATTGTTACACAGGTTGAGGATATACCACTGCCACCATGTCTATAGTGGCTAAGAAAAGAAAAATATAAGGAGGATAATAGCCAATTTGTAAAGCAAACACAAGAATCGCAGTTACTCGATTTTTATCTTTATCTTAAGACTGAAATTGAGAAGGTGAATAAAAGTGAGTGTGTAGTAGATTGTGTAAATTTTGAAGTAGGATTGGTTGGGCTTTACTCAAAGCACATTTCCACATTATGTTTAGATGATGTCTTGTCTGTGGAATCATTTAAAATAGTGGAAGAGTGTGAAGATGTGGAACAAGAATCCTATATTCTTAATTTTACACCAGATAAGCGACAAAAAACACACCTCACTTCAAGGACGAGTGGTTTACCCCACACATTCTATTACTCGTTCCTTAATTTTTGTACCACCCCCATATGAGCGGGGTAAAAAGATGGATGCAATGTTGGGGGTAAATTTTATATCCTCATGATGGAGGAAAAAATTGATTTGGGTCATGCTGCGACACTAAATTAGGCATTTCTTAGGAGGCAACCAAAGCTAAGGTATGTTTTTTTTTAGTTTTTAGTTTTTGTGTTACGTAGTTTTTTGTTTTTAATTGAGTCATAGGTTAATGGGCAGTCTGAGTACCTTAAACTTGGGCGAAGGATCATGGAAAATACTGAGTATGTGGTCCCATGGATCTCATTAATGCAAAAGATGTAACTAGCTAGGCCTATAGGCTTCAGGGAGTATTTCTATCTTTTTACTTTTAAATTTACTTTGGGGACAAAGTAGATTTTTAAGTGTGGGGTGGGGAAATTCTCAAATTTTGGCTCAATTTAAAATTTTTTAGGATTGGAATAAATGAGATATTCTTGTTGGTGCTATTTTTGATTACATGATTCAAGTGGGTTTGTTTGTAAAAGAATGTTGATTGAATGAATTTCTATTTTTTAAAACTCTTAGTCTTATTTTTTTTACCTTGTACTTTTTGGCTTAATTTTGAATTCATGCTATTGTTTGGTTGAGAGTCTATGATGATCCTATGTGAGTTGAGCATGTTCCATGTGTGTGTGAGATTTTTGTATATTCCTTGTTGCAAGAAATGTCTAGAACTTTCCCAATGTATGTGTCAAGTAAAATAATGAATGTGGGTTTAGGAGATGATATAGGCATTTCTGTGATAGCCTTATTTTATACCTTCTAGTTGTCCTACATATTATGCATTTTCCTTATTAACCCCTATTGAGCCTTTAGATTATTTAATTTGGTAGCCTCATAAGTAACCTAATCCCCTTCTTTGATAAACCATAATTTGATCCACAAAGCTCCTAAGTGCTTTAATGAAATTTTTTTTTGAAAAAGGAGTTTGAGAAATTGAAGAAGAAAAAGGTGAAATTGATGCCCCGTGGTAATAGTTATTGGTGTTAATAATTGATGTGTGGAGGATGGGTATGATATAATTTATGATAGAATGTTGCCATGATTATGAAAAAAAAGGAAAAAAAATTGAATTTTGTGGTAGTAAACTCGGTGTCCAACTAGTGTTTTTGAAAATACTGAAAAGAGATGGGGAAAAAACAAAAGGTGTGGATGAATGAATAAGTGTAGTTTTGTTGTTGGTGAGTGATTTTAAATGTAAAATGTAGTGTATTAAAGCACTTAGAGAGGTTAGTCACTATTCCCAAATAGTTCCTACTCATCCCTTAGCCAACATTACAACCCAAAAAAGACCTAATTGATACTAAGCTTCACATTCGACTAATAGTGGAGCATTACACTAAGTGAAAGCTTATTGTTCATTATGTGTAACTTGTGAATTCTTTGTGAGAGTGAGCGTAATTTGATTCTTGTACCCACTATGTTATAAATTGCATTATTGTGAGTGATATGGGTAACTCTCTTGATGTGAGGGGCACATGTTTGATGAATGTGGGTGATTTGTATGATGTCCTTGACATAATTATAAGAATGATTTTTCCAACTAGGTGAGTAAATTCTTGAGGCTAGGATGTTTTGAAGTAGTGTTCATAAGCTTTCAAATGTGTAAACAATATGCTTTGTGTAGAAATTTGCATTCCGTGTAGTCATTGTAGTACTAGCTTGAGTGTTTTCCATATATTAGAAGTGTATAATCTCCATCTGATGATACTTAAAGCCGAGAGTTGTTCAAGGACGAACAAGGCTTTAAGTGTGGGGTAGTGATGTTGGGTGTATTATACATTCCAGCGTCATTAAACTAGCCTTTTAGCCTTGTTTTGAGGATGATTCATGTTCTATATGGGTTGATAATGATATATATGTGTATCAAAGTTTTAAATCATGTTTTTATGATGTTAAGAGTGAGTTTCAAACATGTTTGTACTTAAAAGATTCATTTAGAGTTCAACCCGAAAAACTAGCGTTACTAGCTTGAGCTAGGTGTTTGTCTAGTTGATTATGATGGATTCTAGTGTGTTTAAGGTGTTCCTAATGGTTTATATGAATTATTAAGAGTTGAATAACTTGTTGGGAATGAGAAAAGTTCAATTGGAATGAGTCTACATTAGGAACCATAAGTGAAAGATCAATGCAAACTAGCATAGCTTAGCTCTTGTTTTGATTCGTCGAAATGGGTGTTGTGTTGTGTTTCTCTCTTAATTCATATGGTGTGATAATGTAGGAGGATTTTGGAGATGAATATGATGATATTTTATGTTAATGAGGCTTGTAATTCTTGGGAAACTCACCATTAGACAAAGGATCAAGAGGTGAGACTTAACACTTAACCAAAATTCGAAGAGCAAATTCCAGAGGAGCAAGGCGCTAGAGAGGCGCCGCCCCACCTGGAGCAAGGATATAACCATGGTGGCACCCTATCTGGAGCAGGGGAATAATCAGGGCGATGACCCACCTAGTCTCGGCCTCAATAACTGAAGGTTTTAATCTCCAACACGGATTGGGCTTACTCCTATACTATAAATACATGTTATATCATGTTTTACATACTTTTGGACGTCTTTGGATTAGAGGAGGATGCTCTACACATTTTTTAGATTTTATCATTCTTTAATTTAGTTTCTTCATGCTTTGTATCATTAATTCAAGGGATTTGATGATGAATATTTCCATTGAAGGCTAAAACTCTTTTTTTCGGGGTTAAGGCCACATTCATGATTACCTTCATTTTGAATTAAGTTTGTTAATTTTGCTTATCATTATTGGTTGTTCGATTATTCTTGTTTTAAATATTTTAAGGATTAGCTACTCTTAGAATACATTAATTGTCGACCTTATAATCTCGGGAGGGGGAATAGGAAGATAGAATAAGGGAATAAGCAAGGTAAGGTTCGTAGTCTTTTATAAAATTCAGATTTCAAATCAGTATCTAGGATAGAGATGTTCCTAGAAGCCTTACTTGAATCATATGCGGGATGATATTTGTAAAGAACTTAAGTGAACTATTACATCTCAGCTCAATGATGTAATTGTAAGGTTCAACTAAGGCAAATGATTAGAGTTTGGGAAATCGTAATCATGCAATTAACACTATAAATCAACAATCAAGACAAGCAATTTAAGAAATGAAGTTCAATAATGTATTATGATTGTTTTTAAGCCTTAAACCTGAGCTAATATCCATAGATTGTCCTAATTAATTACTTTTTTGCATTAGTTTAGTTCAATTTTAATTTATAACTTTAAAATTCTATTTGCTCCTCTCCTCAATTGGTTAAACGAGAATTAGATAGGTGGTGAATGCAAGTCCCAGAGTGATTGATACTTGGGCTTTCTTGAAGCCACTATACTACTTCATAAGACCACGTACACTTGTTTGTGCGTTAGGGCGCTGTCAAGTTTTTGGCATCGCTGTCGGAGACTTGTAACTAGGCAACTATCTAATTTTTAGTTTTTCTACATTGAGTTGTAAATAGTTTTTTTTTAGTTTCTTTTTATTTTCTTTAGTTTCTTTGTTATCACACTTCTTGATATGTCAGCCTGGGATAGATTGTTTTCAAGTGATGAAGATTCTTGTTGTGTCTGTGGAAGACCACATCAAGTGGCTTATTGTGCAGATTTTGATGGAAGTGCGTGGATGGGACCTTCATAGTGTGATACGGATGATGTTCTATCTGTGGAGCAGACTGCAACTTGGTATTTGGTTTGTGGTCAAAGTTGTCATACTGCACCTATGTGTGTTGTCAATCACAATTCAGAATTATTTGTGGGCTATGCTAAAAGGTAAAATTATATAAAATACTACAATTGAATGGGGCTGAATCAGTCACAAATTCGATCGTGGACCAACCAACAGCAGTTTCAGCAGCAACAACTAAACATGCAGGCGACAACTTAAATGAGTAATTTGGAAGAGATGATGAAACAAGTTTTAGGATCTCAGGTTAAGTTGTTGGCATACACGAAGAACCAAAGGGAGGCTGTAGAACAAGTGACTTCCCAACCTGTTGTAGATGAAGTTTCGGATAATTCAAGAAAGTCTGAGTACTTAGAAACTAAAATTGTTGGATAGGTTGAGAAGATAACACTGCCAATATTTCTACAGTGTCTAAGAAAAGAAAAATATGTGGAGGATATTAGCCAATTTGTGGAGCAAACACAAGAATCGCAGTCACTCAATTGTCATCTTTATCTTGAGACTGTGAGTGTGTAGTAGATTGTGTAAATTTTGAAGTAGGACTGGTTGGGCCTCACTCAAAACACTTTTCCACATTATGTTTAGATGATGTCTTGTCTGTGGAATCATTTTAAAAAATGGAAGAGTGTGAAGATGAGGAGCAAGAATCCTATATTCTTGATTTTACACCGGATAAGCAACATAAAAACACACTTCACTTCAAGGCCGAGTGGTTTACCATGCACATTCCATTACTCGATTCATTAATTTTTGTACCACCCCTATATGAGCGGGGCAAAAAGACGGATACGATGTTGGCGGTGAAGTTTATATCCTCACAGTGGAGGAAAAAGTTGATTTTGGTTGTACCACAGCACTAAATTAAGCATTTCTTGGGAGGCAACTAAAGCTAAGGTATGTTTTTTTTAGATTTTAGTTTTATTTTACGTAATTTTTTGTTTTTGATTGAGTCACAGGTTAATGGGAAATCTGAGTAACTTAAACTTGAGCTAAGGAGCATGGAAAATACTGAGTGTAGGGTCCTATGGATCTCATTAATGCAAAAGATGCTACTAGCTTGGCCTAGAGGCCTCAGGGAGTATTTCTATCTTTTTACTTTTAAATTCACTTTGGGGACAAAGAAGATTTTAAGTGTAGGGTAGAGAAATTCCCAAATTTCGGCTCAATTTAAAAAATTTTAGGATTGAAATATGTGAGATATTCTTGTTGTTGCTATTTTTTATTACATGATGCAAGTGGGTTTGTTTGTAAAAGCATGTTGATTGAATGAATTTCTATTTTTTATGACTCTTAGTCTCATTTTTTTTACTCTTGTACTTTTTGGCTTAATTTTGAATTCATTCTACTGTTTGGTTGGGAGTATGATGATCCTATGTGAGTTGAGCATGTTCCATGTGCGTGTGAGATTTTTTTATATACCTTGTTGCATGTGAAGTCTAGAACTTTCCCGGTGTGTGTGTGAAACGAAATAAATAATGTGGGTTTAGGAGATAATATAGGCTTTTTTTTTATAGCCTTGTTTTATACCTTCAATTTGTCTTACCAATTATGTATTATCCTAGTTAACTCCCATTGAGGCTTTAGCTTATTTTATTTGGTAGCCTCATAAGTAACCTAATCCTCTTCTTTGATAGACCATAATTTGATCCAAAAATCTCCTAACTACTTTAATGAAAAAAAATAATAATTGAAAAAGGAGTTTGAGAAATTGAAGAAGAAAAAGGTAAAATTGATGCCCCAAGGTAATAGTTATTGTTGTTAATGATTGATATGTGGTGGATGGGTGTGATATAATTTATTCTAGAATATTTCCATAATTGTGGAAACAAAAGAGAAAAAAATTGATTCTTGTGGCAGTAAACTTAGTGTCCACCAAGTATTTGTGAAAATGCTTAAAGAGATGGGGAAAAAAGGTATGGATGAATGAATAAGTGTAGTTTGGTTGTTAGAGAGTGATTTTAAATATATAATGTAGTGTATTAAGGCTCTTAGAGATGTTAGTCACTATTCCCAAAAAGTTCCTACTCGTCCATTAGCCTACATTACAACCCGAAAAAGACCTAATTGATCCAAAGCTTTACATTCGACTATTAGTTCAGCATTACACTAAGGGCAAGATTATGATTCATTATATGTAACTTGTGAATTCTTTGTGAGAGTGAGCATAATTTGATTCTTGTACCCATTATGTTATAAATTGCATTATTGTGAGTGATATGGGTAACTCTCTTGATGTGAGGGGTACATTTTTGATGAATGTAGGTGATTTGTATGATGTCCCTGATTAAATTATAAGCATGAGTTTGCCAACTAGGTGAGTAAATTCATGAGGCTAAAATGTTTTGTAGTAGTGTTCATGAGCTTTCAAGTGTGAAAATAACATACTTTATGTAGAAACTTGCATTTCGTGTAGTCATTGTAGTACTAGCTTGTGTGTCTTTCATATAGTAGATGTGTAGAAACTCCATCTCATGATACTAAGAGTGAAGAGTTGTTCGAGGATGAACAAGGCTTTAAGTGTGGGGTAGTGATATTGGGTGTATTTATGCATTCTACCGT
Source organism: Capsicum annuum (assembly GCF_002878395.1). Lineage (NCBI taxonomy): Eukaryota > Viridiplantae > Streptophyta > Magnoliopsida > Solanales > Solanaceae > Capsicum > Capsicum annuum. The sequence goes on along the minus strand of NC_061116.1, from coordinate 94,659,170 downwards.
CATTAAACTAACTTTTTTAGCCTTGTTTTGTGGATGATTCATGTTTTATATGGGTTGATAATGATATAAATGTGTATAAAAGTGTTAAAGTATGTTTTTATGATGTTAAGAGTGAGTTTCAAACATGTTAGTACTTAAAAGATTCATTTAGTGTTCAACCCGAAAAACTAGCGTTACTAGCTTGAGCTAGGTGCTTGTCTAGTTGATTCTGATGGATTCTAGTGTGTTTAAGGTGTTCCTAATGGTTTTTATGAATGATTAATATTATAATAAATTTTTGGTAATGATAAAATTTCAATTGGAATGAGTCTACAGCTGGAACAATAAGTGAAAGATCAATGAATACTAGCATAACTTAGCTCTTGTTTTGATTCGTCGTAATGGGTGTTGTGTTGTGTTTCTCTTTTAATTCGTTTGGTGTAATAATGTATGAGGATTTTAGAGATGAATATGATGATATTTTTATTTTAATATGGCTTGGATTTCATGGGAAACACGCCACAAGACAAAGGATCAAGAGGGGAGACTTAACACTTAACCAAAATTCGGAGAGTAAATTCTAGAGGAGTAAGGCGATGGAGAAGCGTCCCCCACCTTAAGCAAGGATATAACCAGGGCAGTACCCTAGATGGATTAGGGGGATAACCTGGGCGATGCCCCACCTAGTCCCATACTCAATAACTAAAGGTTTTCAACTCTAACACGGATTGGGCTTACTCCTATACTATAAATACATGTTATATCACATATTTACATACTTTTGGACGTCTTTGAACAAGAAGTGGATGTTCTACACATTTTTTAGGTTTTATCATTCTTTAATTTAGTTTTTTCATGGCTTGTATCATCAATCTGAGGGATTGGATGATGAATATTTTCATTAAAGGCTAAAACTCCTTTTCCGGGGTTAAGGCCACATTCATGATTACCTTCGTTTTGAATTAAGTTCGTTAATTTTGTTTATCATTATTGGTTATTTGTTTATTCTTGTTTTAACTATTTTAAGGATTAGTTACCCTTAGAATACACCAATATTTGACTTTGTGATCTCCGAAAGGGGAATAGGAAGACAGAACAAGGGAATAAGCAAGGTAAGGTTCATAGTCTTTTATAAAATAAGGATTTTGAATTAGTATCTCGGACAGGGATGTACCTGGAAGCCTTACTTGAATCACATGTGGTATGATATTTGTAAAGAACTTAAGTGAACTATTACACCCCCACTCAATGATGTAGTTGTATGGTTTAACTTAGTTAAATGATCAGAGGTTGGGAAACGTAATCATGCAATTAACCCTACGAATCAACAACCAAGACAAACGATTTAATGAATGAAGTTCAATAATGTATTATGATTGTTTGTAAGCCTTAACCCTGGGATACTATCCATATATTGTCCTAAGTTATTAGTTTTTGCATTAGTTTAGTTTAGTTTTAATTTACAACTTTAAAACTCTATTTGGTCCTCTCCTCAATTTGTTAAACTAGAATTGGATACAGAGAGATCGATACTTGGGATTACTTGAAGACTCTTTACTACTTGACAAGACCACGTACACTTGTGTGTGCGCATGGGTGCTGTCACTCATCATCAAAACTTATATGTAGAAATTTTCCTACTTTTTGATGATGAAAAACAAACCATACGTCTTTGATCACATCGATCATATTTAATATGTGTTATTACCAATTAGAAGATAAATGTTCCCCCTATTATCATGCTTTCACCATCATTCAACACAGGGACCTAGTCCTTTGTTGTCATTTATAGCAAGAACTCTAATTTATTCCCCCTGACATCATGCACCTTCATTTAGTGTACTTGGATACTTCTCTTTGTCAACAAACTTACTTCATTCATCTATTCAACACATCACTTACTTCCCTCTATCAACATACCATTCAAATTTGCAACTCATTTCACCGCTGGTCCCTACTATATGAACTCATGAACTCATGAACTCAATATTCCCTCTTTTGGAATCTTTAAAAAGTGAGTACAATAAAATAGAAGTGAAATAAGCACAAATTAGTTAACTCATGGCCATTGGGGCAATACTAACATGAAAAATAACTTTTCTATTTGAAGGGAATAATTGTAACACACAAAGCAAAGATTCATTGATAAGTAGAGGATAAGTATCATTGTAGTGCATAAATTAAATGTTCTTAGGGAAAATTCCACAGGAGTCGGGAAGAATTAAAAAGTGAAGGACTGGGAAAAATATCTTGAAGGAGTAGGGTCAGGTTATTTTTAGAGGCTTTATTCTGCATTCAGGATAAGAATCTCATCAGTTAAAATTGACCCCCTCTTATTCAGTTAAGCATTCTCAGTTCTGAGCATTTTAATGTCACATAGGTTTCTCATTTAGAGATGCTAAATTGTCACCTGGAGCTTGCTAATTTCTTCATCCTTGACAGCTAGGTTGAATTTTAGTTCCTCTATTTCCTTGTTGAACTCTTTCTGGAAAATGCTACCTGATTTAACACATTTAGTTTTGACTAATTTCTTCATGCTAGGCATTTGTAACAGTCCCTTGGGTTCTATTTTCACAGATAAAACCAAATTAGTCAAATACCTTTTTTAACTAATATCCGTAAGGTATGCCATGTTTTCCATTTTGCCGAAGAACCAATTTGTGAATGTGTTCTATTATTAAAGTATGTAGATTAATGAATTCAAAGCTACTAAGGCATTCCATCACATAAAAATCAGTGGCTGAGGAGATGCTTTTCTTTTGTGATCGGGGCCGAATCACCTTGTTCACAAAGTCAAAGACTAATTAAAAGTCACTCTTGGAGTGATTTCCTATTCACTACAGCCAAAAATTTTCCTTTGACCTTTGATGCTTTAGCTAAGAATTCTATTGAAGGCAACTGCTTTGAGATAGTTTTTTCCTCATATATAGGAACTACCAAAATTCTTTCTAGTGTTTCCTCATTCAACTTTATTTTCTTTCCTTAGATCTGTACAGTCAAATTCATCCTATCTTCTAAGAATTCCAAAGTGAAGTTGATTTCCCTGGCTATCTCATCAAAATCAATGGGAATATGTCCTTTCATGAGATGTATCCAACCTTGATGTTTAACCAGCTCCACTAATTCCACCATACCTAGCTCTGGTAGCAAATCAAAAATCTTTCCAATTAACACCTTTTGATTCTTCAAGAAGCTATTTCTAACTTACTTGGATGCAACCTTACTTTTCTCCTCATTCTTTCTTCTAGTATAACTGATCACAGATTCCCTTTCAACTATTTTTCTCTTCTTGGGACCAGGTCCCTCAAGAGTCAGCTGCTTCTTAGTAAAACTTCCAGACCATTTTCAAAAAATTCTTGGTGTTTTACTAATATTATTTTTCTTGTGACAGTTATGCTCTTTCCTATGCTATTCGACAACAAGATGAAATTTTTAGCAACCCGGGTTTCATCCACTACAACACTATCAAAATAGTTTTGAAGATTCAGAGATGATTCTTTATTAACAGGTTGAGTGATTAAGGAGCTACGCTTTGGAAGATTAAGAACAGAAGGATGTTTCTTTAGGAAATTTAGGAAGGGATTTTTAACTATACTCTGAAGAAAATAAAACAGGGAGAGCTACAACCATCAAGAAGGTTTTTTTCTTAGAAGGGCTATTTGGAATATAGATTTTCCCCTTTTGATACGAGAAGGAGTGGGTTCAGCAAGATTTAAGTAATAATGAGCAAAAGGAAGGTATTTTTGGGGGAACAAGATATGATCAATTTCAAATTTTAGGTTACTCTCCTTCCTTTTTAGAAAGGGACAACCTTTTTCTCTCACAAGGATAGGGAGGACATAGTTTTTTCTTGACAAAATAGACAAAATTTGCACATAAAAGATACTAACCTGAGAGATAGGACTAGGTCTCTCTATTTTGTGTGAATCTTCAACTTTGTTTTTATCACATCTGTCCACCTCCAAAGTTGTTCCTATAGGTGTTTACCTACAAAGGTATGGTATTGAGTTATACCAGCATGTACCTAATTTAACAAGGATACCTGCCTCTTGAACATATACAATTTCAAAAGGGAATCTTATCCATCTAGTAAGTAATGTTAATTTGATCAATCCAGCAGTCATTTGTTTGTTTTATTATACCACTTGATTCCATGACTTGTTTTCGACATAGGTTTGAAGACCAGGTCTCAAACTTGACTTTATTCATAAGGTTGAAGCTTATTCACCTGAGATAAGTTTCTTAGGGACCAGGTCCTTGAGATTTTTATCATGACCCCTTATGATTATTCTTAGTCTTGAGATGGGATCAGTGACTGATATTTTGCATCATTAACATTCTCATATGCATCTTTCTACCTCTACTCATCATCTTCAGCATCATTAACCTTCTTTATTCAAATCACATAGTTCCCTTTTTGTCATAGAGATTTTTATCTGTATTTTGCCATGGATCAGGCGCTTTGAAGTCGATTATTTCACCCGAGTCACTTTTATCCTGAAGTGTCTTGAGAGAGAGAATATAGTCAGACCTTCTAGTATTGAGCCTTGATTATACATTGTCATAGAACCACCCCTAACTATAATCCCCTATCTCATACCTAGAATTATGATCACTTCTTGGATTTAGGAACCCATTTGAGTTTGAGTTCCCAATAGGAGGATAATGGTATGATCATACTCTTCTTAACCTATCTAGGCAGTGATATCTTCCTCTGTACCTTTTTCAGAGAGTTTAAGACCTTAAAATGTGCATTCTCCTGCTGAACATATTTCAAATCATTCATTCTAGCTCTTATCCAGCTCTGACAACTTTTCTTAGTGTGCCCATCCTTTCCACCATGAGTACTCATAGTATTGAAAACCTGCTTTCTAGCACTATTGGCAATCTTTCCTTGCCACCCAGTAGGTTAAAGTTTTTCTTGATAGCCCAGCCCTTTGCCATCATTACACCTTGACTAATCATATAAGAAATAATATGTAAAGAACCAATCTATTTAAGAGACTCATTCAACTCTTCTCTTAAGAGGGCCAGGTCCCTCTCTAACTCGTCATTTCAGTGAAGTGTAGACAAAAGGTGTTTTTGAGAATCTATCAACCATTTCTGAGATCAATTTGAAACTTTGAAGCTTATTTCTTCCCTTTATCATCTATCTCCTCCAGATTACTCATCAAACATAGATTATCAGATTTTATTTTAGTGAACATTTCTTCTATTTTAGAAAATTTTTATAGTTAAGGCAATCAGCTTATGCTTTTGATTCTCTAATTTTTCTTCTAAGTCATTCTTCTCAGCAGTTAGTTCACATACAGAGTGAATCAAGACACTAGCAAGCCTTTTTATCTTTCTAGCAATGTAATTATCTAGATTCTTCTTAATATAAAAAATAGTTACCTCATTTTCTTTTTCTTCCTCTGTATGGAAACAAGGAATCATAGATAACTGGAATGTCTTCCACTACTAGCATAGAAATATCTCTTGTCTTTTTATTTTCACCTAAATCACTGGAAGAGTCTCCCCATACTGCCAGAGCTTCCTTTACAGCATACTCAATTGCTACCTTCCTTCTTGAATTTTTAGGGACATGGTCCCTGTTCCTTCCTTTGTTACCTCTGTCTTGAGATACTGTTGATAATCAAATTTATGAATTTGAAAGACTTTGATAAAGTTTTCAGGACTCCCACAGTTGTGACACAACTCAACATTGTTTCCTTTTTTACGACTGTTGCCTCCTTTTCTTTGGAACTAACCGCTTTTCTTCATGGCTCTAACAATCCTATTTTCCAAATAGGAAACATCAGTGTCCTCTTCTGCTGAATCAAGTTTTGAAGCTTTTAGTGCTAGGGATTTTTCCATTTTGCATCATTCTTCTCCATCCCTTGTAGCTTCTTAAGCTCTTGGGTTTTAAATTTCCAGTCGGTTCATCTATGGTGACGATCTTCAGGTTTTTGGCTTTAGTTATGGCATCTACTTTGCTTTCCCAGGACTTAGGAAGAACACTAAGATTTTTTTCACTTTCTTATATAGTGGAATCTCTTATCCTGGGCAATGAAGCTCATTAGTGAAAGAAGTGAATCTTGTTTGTATTTTTGGGATTATTTCTCGTTCTTTTATGGTGAAGGTTTTATACTAAGTAGTCAGAAGTTATACTTTAGAATCATTTACATTAGTAGTACCTTCATGTGCAATCCTCAAGCAATCCTAGATCTCTTTGGCATTTTCACAAGCTGGGAGCTTATTATATTCATTAGGCCTTATAACACAGACTAATAATTTCTTGGCCTTGTAAGTTTTTTCAACCTTCCTTCTATCTTCATCATCATACTCTCCTTTTTTACTACTATTCTTGTTATTTCTCCTTCTTTGAATTCTTTCATTGGAACATGAGGACCATCAATAATTATGTCCATAATGAAGTCAAATATCTTGGTTTTCCACCACCCATAATACTATCCATTGAATCTTAGTGGTCTAGTGGTAGATTTCCCTTCTTCAAGATTAGATGGAGCAACCATGATAACTAAATAACTCTAGGTATTAACCTTTTAGAGTTTTATAGTTCTAATACCAATTGTTGAAACCCTAAGGGGTTGCACCTCATAATGAGGGACCAGGTCCCTCAAAGTCAATCACATGCAATCAAATAATAAAGTGCAAGAAAAGGCGGTGTAGGAAAGAAACAACACACAAGATTTAATTTGGAAACCTCCTTGCTAAAGAGAGGAAACATCATGTATTTCCCTCATAAGAACCAAAAAATCCACTATAATCAACCTCTTGATTATAGACTCAATTTTAACCTAACTCTTGGCTCCTTTTGCTTGTAATAAATCTACTACAAGCTCATCTTGGCAACACTGCCAAGGACTCTCTACACTGATTAACTCTAATCAGTATCAAACTTAGGAAACTCTACCTAAGCACTCTTGAGAAACTACAAAGTGACATTACTCTTATAGCATGAGTAATTCTTTTAATAATTAGCACTCAAGAACACTCACTTACTCTTTAATCATACTACAAAGATAAGAACATGAGAAATCTTGAAATGAAGTTTTTGCTGCTTCTTTTCACTCTTTCGATTTGTGAAAAAACTATTTGATGAAGAAGCCTCTTTTTTCTTTAATAGATGGGTGATGATTTGGGCTGAAATCTTATTGGACCAGGTGTCTTATTCAATACAAGCAGCATCTGCAAGTTTGTAACACAAGAGGACAAAACTATGCAGACACGCATCACAACTGTATTGTACCATGAACATCCACGGACTTGGTCCCTTGAAGTTAGATGCTCATTGTTAAATCTTACATATAGCAATTAGATATAGCTAAGCTACTAGGAATAAGAATGGTATACTATTAGACGACACAAGTTGATGAAAGTGATGCAGATAGATTTATTATATAAGTTGTCATGCTTTCTTTTTGTGATTTCTATATTTGGTTTGCATAATCTAACCCTAGTCAGCTTATGATACCTACCAATACATATTGTTTATACTGATATTACTCTTTTTATTCCCTTCTTGGGTTATAATCTAATTGTAGGATCAAATAATGTTTCTTAGGTAATGTAGATAGTGATCTCCAACAATTTCTACTCCTATTATGGATGGTGGAAGTTGTTTCCAGTCTTATCTTTCTGAATTTAGAAGCTCTTGTACCTATTTAGATTTGGTCCTTAGGGTAGTTTCATTCTGAATTTAATATTTGTAAAATCTATTGTAATAAGGATTGGTATTTTGTCGTTTATTTAAGATTTCCTCGTATCTTCTTAAACAAAGACTACCCATGGTTGTAACACGGAGCTTAGAACCACAAGTGATCTAAAGCTAACCAATGAAATAGAATATACTTAAGCAAATAATTTAATTTATATATACATATATATATATATATACTAAATAACTAAGCAGAAGCATAATCAATATGAGATAAGTTGTTTCAATACATAACTAATCAAGTTTTGCAACACTAAGACCTGAGAGAGAGAGAGAGAGAAAATTAAATTACAAATGTTGACTCTGCCTGGCCATCTATGAAGCCTCTACTATACTGACTATAGGTAGATAGGACATGCCTTAAATTATCCCAAATAAATATATATGAATAAGAAAAAATACAATACTAGAACTGCAACTGACTTGAGTCCTCGAAATACGAGAACTCATCACCTGCTAGCTGAATACTATGAATTGCCTGAACCTAATGTGTGGGATACCTCTGGTACCTACATCCTGAAGGAATGTATCCACAAACGCATATATGTGGTCAATACTTTGGAATTTGCTGATTTGGAAGAATGCGCTAATCATGGAAATACTAAATGTATATTTTAAAATTGAGAACAAAAGCTATTTGTTGAACTATGCATTTAAATCATGGTTGTATGTAAAAGCAGTAATACTTATTAAAATTTCTCTATCATGAGCTGAAAATATTTATGTAAGATAGAAAGCGATAGAAACATGAGTACCATATATAAATCTCAAGTTAAAGTTGAATAGGTTGTAAAATCGTACTGAGGATCATCTATGAATACTTACCATGAATGCATGAACATATAAAACAAAAGAAATACATAGTAAAGCATGTTCCTAAAATAATCTAAAAAATTGAATAACTAAATAACTGATAAACTGGACACTTGGTCATTCAAACCCAAGCTGATATGGTCTGAATACTGAACTGAGACCGTAGGAGGTAACACTTAATCGACATGCCATAATTTGAGCTAATCGAGGTCCAACCTGTAACCCCAGTTAGAAGGGTGTCAATACCTTGCCACGAGTATTGACATTAATGATGTGGATCCACCAAGATGATATCCTAAAGGACGGGGTGTCACCCTAAACTGGCAGGTTCCCTCATGAGAGTATTAACCCTAAGATAGATGGAAAACCTCTCATAACCTACTGGCTATGTAGTTCTATACCTTAGGGACTGCTACTAAAGGTCTCACCCTAAGCTGGCAGGATAGCGTTCATCCCTAATTTTGCTCGGTGATAAGTTCTACTCCCAATTGAACAGACACAGAAGCTTAAACTAGTACATGCTCTGATAACTGGTTTGCTCAAATATGGTATTCTAAAAATAATAGTGAATCTATAATCTAAATATAGTGATAAAAACATGGTATGAATGACTTGTAACTTGAAAATTTGAAATATGCATAACTATCTAGGTATCGGGTGTTTATAACCGGCCAGCACTAAAAATACAATTAAATACGATAACTTCAAAGTAATGACATGATAAGAAATTCATGACTTAAACTCAAGAACTCAAAAATTTTAAACATTATCATGGTTTGAATACGTAAGAAAATTTGAACTTATGAGTAAACACTAATTCATTACTGAATTCAGGAATTACATGGAGAAATCATGTAATTTATACTTTTCATGGAACCCTAGTTTATGGAATTCATAAAATTCATTAATAGAAATAATTTTGGACATGAGGATGAAAGGAGATCCTCATTGAATATCAACATACCTAATTTTCATGGATTCTTGAAAAAGGGAACTTGGATTTAGAGCTTTGGGAGGTGAATTCGTTGCAGAAACCTTTGCTTGGTCTTCTTGAGAATTTAGGAGGAAAAGGATCATGTATTTGATGTATTTGGGGTTATGGAATGATAAAATCATATTTATATCAGTTATAGGATGATTTAGGACCTAAATGACTTGCTTAACCTCAATAAATTGAAGAGAAATGTGGGTTTTAGAATTTCTAAAAATGGTCCATGCCACGTCGAAATCACAGACCTTGATTGTTTACTCACGAAAATGCTCATAACTTTTTGCTCGTGTATTGGATTAAGGCAAAATCAGATGAGCTGGAAAGAGGACACATTTATTTATAATTTCGTGGGACTTGTCCTCCCAAAATTCATATATTCCAAATTTTATACACATTCAAATTTGACCCTTGTAGGATTGAATACCAAAATTTGGTTGAATTAAAAGCTCTTAAATCAACTTTTCTCTAAGTGTTTCCTAAGAACATTTTTCACCTGAAAATCACTCTGCACACTAGGATAATGATTATGACACTTATATTAGCATAGGGATCATTGGTTTCGAGTTTATACACGTAAGAGCGATGGTTTGAATTCTAGCTCGAAAATTTGAGATGTTACATTATATTACCCTTAGAATCATTAGTCCTCAAATGATGAGTAGGAACTTATTAAAGCTTTAGAAGTATGGAATAAAGTATGTAACTCCACATTAGGAATTATCCCTCAATAAAACACATTTAGGAATCAAAAGAAAAGGGCTTTACGGCATCACCAAGTAAATTATGTAATCATGAACATGAGATAATGGGACTAAGGTAGTACAAGGGGTAAAATATCCGAAGCCCCTCACCCCAAGTGAGAAAATCAAAAGATGGATGAAATTCAAACACTAGAGTGGCATGCTGCTTATCGTGGATAGTATCCTCTATGCCATGCCGATATCATGGGGACTAGCCTCTATGAAACGGTGATATCATAGAGGCTTACTGCCTTGGAATTTAAAAATAACCCCGAACCTTATCCAAGAATTCCAAAAATCTTCTGAGACACCCTATTAACATACCTGAAAACCTTCTAAGTCAAATATTAATGTTTCAAACATAGGATGGCCAAAAATAAAATTCTTGAAATTTTAAGGGTGTTACAAAACATATGATGGATATTTGAAAACTTATCTAGAAACTTGTGGGGTATTACAGTGTCTGAGATGCAATACTAGGAAAACTGAGATCATGCATTGAACACTTATGAACTGAATTATGACTAAATATCTGAATCAGAGACATAATGCATGAACTGAACTAAATTCATAATTTGCATGGATGTAAATAAATTTCCTAATGTAATAACCATACTCATGAAACTTCGGATAGTACAGCTAGATGAAAAGATAGAAAACTATAGGAGCTTATCTGTTCGATTGCTAAACTGAATTGTTCGATATACGGAGTGAATCGTATTGAAAGTTTAAACTCAACTGAAGTATTTCTTCAACATTCTTTGTAATAAGTTCTAATAACATCAGGGTGCAAAGAATTTTGGGCATGATCTAAATAAGATACCTGAATAAGGAATCGTAACATAGCTACAACTCTATAATATGGACTATTGGCCTATAAAACATAAGCTAGGATAAAATTACTATGCCTTAGGTAATGCAACTGCTAACTTTCAAGCTTAGGCACACTTCTCAAATACTCCCTCAACTATGATTTTCCTCTTTTATATTACCCTTTATTTGATGCTATTTCTAATCTTCACATGGGCATTGATAGCTCCATCTGCTAAAGTTTGAGCTTAACTAAATTCTCTCACCATGCTCAAGGCTACTAAAAGCCGAAAGGTACCACACACAACACCATAATACTAGTCTAAACCACAAATTTAATATCCTATGTGTTTTCACAGCTTTCATCTCAAGAAAAATACTCCTTACTACTTCAACGACTAACTTCAAGCTCTTACTAGGAATTCAGTAACGCACAATGAATTTACGAATATATATACCAACATTACATCCAAGACTATCATTATAACCACATATGAACTTCTAGGAAACTAACCCACCTGGGAATTTTTTCTAATTCTCTAATACCTCTATCAATAACAACTTTCTTGCACTATTACCAAGAAGACACCCCTTGAATTTTCAACTAACTATGAAATAGACCAAATCTTTGTCTCAATCTTCCTTGAAATATATAGCCTTAGATAAAGAAATCATACAATAATCCTTCCCCAATAAGAACCATTTACTCGCTCCCATCTAGACCATTATTCATCCATTTCCATCACCATTATCTTTACATAAGGAGAGGTAACTAAAAGGTTAGAACATGAGATCCTAAAGCATAAAATTATACTATAAATAACTTTGAAACATAAATGAGGCCTGAGAAGATATCTAATCAGAGGACATACATGACATAATGCAAATTTTCACTGATTATTAAGGGTGCACTATAAGTTATGGGAATTGAGCATACTGTAAAGCATGAGTACATGAGACATGAGCTGCATGACTTGAGTTTTGGGGTTCATAAATTCATGGAATATGATTCATACTTTTGAGTGAACTGACACTCCTTATACTAAGAACTAGGAGCGTGCACAATTCTATATAACGTGCATGAATATGAGCTACGATCATGGAGATAACTTGTAAGGCATGAGTAGATATCCTAATGAATAAAGTACAAAGGAATTGTACCAAGATAGGAATGAGTCAGGTACCTTACTCCCCTACTATTCTAGAATTCTCTAGTATCTCTACTAGAATCTGAGAGCCTGAGTTAGTTCCTTGTTCTATTATCTCCCCCTTAGATTTGAATCATCATTCTAAGTTTGTGGACCGCTTTAGTAAACTCTAAACTTAACTATAAGCACTCTACTCTAGATTCTGAGATATAGCAATACACATAAATAATAAACTAACCTTGAAGATTATATGTTAAAGTGTAAAAATCGCTGCTAGTACTTCTTTCTGAGATAGAACTCTTATCTTTCTATAGCCCAAATAGTCATCATATAATTACTTAAACACTTACTAACTTAGAATATTCAAGGGTATCACCATACCCTGAGTTCACACTATCTAGAATTTTAAACTCTTCTTTCTGTTAGCTTAATCATCCATAATTCAAATTTAAATTCTAACACTTAACATGGATATCCATAGAACTTCTCATACACTAATACCAACTTCTTACTGCTAGATAGGAATCATGAAACACTAATCCACATACAATTTTAAGAACATACACAACCTTATCAAGCTATTCTATTATTGTGGTCACTACCTAATATCTATCCTAACTATGGCATTAACATACTCTAAGTCTCCCTTAACTGAGAAATCTCTCTCGAAGAGCAATTAAACAAACTATAGAATACCTTTCTGCCTCCATAGATACATAATCTACTAAATTCAGATAAACACTATCCCCACTTTACTGCTGCTAAACTTCTAGGTTCAGGCTTCTAACTCAAGATCATATATTGCCATAGAATTTTGAGAGGGGATCTGAGGGAACATCTGACTTTGACTCAGTGTATGATTTTCATAAACAACAATGAACACTTTCAAACATTAGAACTTAAAGGCACTGATGGGATCCTTTTTGAACCCACATACAATCCCACAACTGTCTATAGGGATTACTTGAGAAAATTCTATTAGTAGGAATTTAAGCTTGATAGTTTCTATTACTCAAAAATAAGGAAGAGTGGTATAAATGAAGCAATGTAAGAATCTATATAAGTTTCTTAGGAAACATCTCTACTGTATGATCAGAGATAAAAAAGAAGAGAAATATTTCTTAAATGCCCTGTAGCTTCTCGAAGAAAAGTAGAGTCGTCTTTGTACCATTCTACAAGACTCTACTCGACACAACTTCATAGACACCCTAAGACACTTGAACCTTGTGCTCAAATATCAAGGATTTTATGACCTAAGACTACCCCCGATCATAACATGGTGCTTAGAACCACAAGCAATCCCAAGCTAACCCATGGACTGGCATGAAACTTGTGCAAATGATTATATATATATAAATGCTAAATAACTGAGTAAAAGCATAATCAATAGGATACAAGCTATTTTAATACATAACTGATCAAAGTATAAAATACTACAATTTGAGAGAGAGAGAGAGAAACTTAAATAATAAATACTGACCCTACCTGACCATCTACGAAGAATTTAATATACTGACTATAGGTAGTTGGGATATTCCTCCTACTATACCAAATTAATACATACAAATTAGAAAAAAATACATTCAAGAACTACAACTGACTTGAGTCCTCAAAATAAAAGAACTCATCACCTACTGCCTGAATACTATAAAACGTCTAACCCTGATGTGCCGGCTACCTCTGGTACCCATATTATGAAGGAATGTAGCCACAAAAACATATATGTTGTCAGTACTTTGAAATTTACTAAGAATGTGAGACACACACTAATCATTGAAATACTAAATATATGCTTTAAAATTAAAGACAGAAGTTATTTGCTAAAATATCCATTTAAATAATGGACGTATGTAAAATCTTAAGACTTATTAAAATTTCTATATCATGACCTGAAAATATTTTTGTAAGTTGGAAATCCATAGAAACCAGAGTACCATATGCAAATTACAAGTTAAAGATGAATAGGTTGCAAACTGTATTGAGTATTATATATGAACACTGAGCATGAATGCATGAATATATAAAATGAATGCAAGACCAAGTAAACCATGCATTAAATTATTATGTATAAGTTAATGCATGCCAAGTGTATGTTGAAAGGCTTTAGTGAATGAGTTATGATATGTTGCATGCATTCCTACTCATGTGCATTCCTTATTGAATGAATTATGAGATAATAGTATGCACTCCCTTTACATTTACATGTTTAAGACTTCTAAGTGCTTGAAGAGATGCTTCATTGATTGTGTTATGAATGATAGCCTATTTCCATGTTATGTATGAGTTGTCTTGTCTTGTATTATTTATGTTATCGAGTCCTGGGGGTATTTATACCCAACAAATTAGTTGCTTGTCTAGAGCCAGTGTCAGTTTTCATGATAGTTTCTCAAACAATCCATGATTAGTAGAACTCAAATAGTCCCAGAACTTAGGAAATCTCAGTAATCTCAGTATCAGTAGCATTCTAGCTTTAATTCAGTAATAAATTCAGAACTCAGAAGTTTTCCCCAGTCAATAGAACTCAGTGAACACATCTTAGCTTAGTTAATCAGTACAATTAATAACAAATTTGGCTCAGCCTAGTACAGTCTAAGAATCAGTTCAGACTCTTTCAATTAGGAGTAGAATTCACCACCGACCGAGACTAGGGATGGGGGCTCACCCGTTAGATAGGACTGAGATCCTTGAAAGCAATCCCTAAGTTCCTTACAGTTTATATTTCCATATATTTTATGAGATATTATGCAGTTTACAGGTACAGATATTAGTCATGGGTTAGCTTGTGGTCCTTCGGGGTCATGAGCACCATATAGCATTTCGGTTCAAAAAATCGGGGCGTTACAAACTTGGTATCAGAGCCTAAGGTTCAACAGTGTCCTAGGAAGTTTAAAATCTACATCAAGTAGAGTCTAGTACATGGGTGTGTTGTGCACCACACTTATGTGCAAGAGGCTATGAGATGTTTTATGAATAGTTTCCCTTCTTTCATGTCTCAAGATTAAGCTATAGCAAGTTTCTTTAAGAAACCCATGTAGATTCATATCATGCACCCCTCATGTTCACTTTACCTTACTTTCAAGGTAATAGAAACAGTGAAGTTCAAAGTCCTAAAGACAGGGCTTTCTCAGACAGTCCCTACGGTCAGTTATAAGATTAGCAATAGACTCAAATAGTATCCAATCAGTTCATTATTGTTCCAAGGTCGTACTAATTTTATTCATGATCATGAGAACTCATTCTTGAACCCAGAAGTTTAGCAGTAGTAGAGTTGGGATAGTATTATTCTATTTGATCAGATTATGTATTCATGGGGATTAGATCAGTAGGCTTGAACAGTACGAGCTAAACACTTAAGTTTATTGACTCAAAATTAAGCATGAAAGTGTGAATATGATATTAGCAGTATATGAGGAAACAGAATTAGATGATTTGTTTAGTAAGACAGACAGGTGTTGAACATAATATAGGTATGTAATAGTAGATCAAGTACCTAAGCCAAGCCCTCAGATTTCAGTAGTAGAGCCAGTATGTATCGAAAGCAGTAAGGGAAGACAATTCCAGACCCATTCTCATCTCAGTGCAGAGTTTTTCACTTCAGCTATCACGAAACCAACTTAGGCATTGCATACCAACTCTATGGTCACGAACTATAATCATGTATGAATTCAATTTCCAGCATAAGGAGTCCCTTTTACTCCACAGTATGAGTCATATTCCATGAGAACAATCTACTTTCACACATTTTCCATGGGATCATATGCGCCTTCAGTTCCTAGTATAAGGGGTTCAGTTCTAGCTCCCCCAGTATTCGAATCATGTCCCGCGAGTACAAAAAACTCTAGACTCAGGTCATGAAGCTCATGACTCATGTACGCATATCATGCTTTCCAATATACTTAGCTTCCATGAATCATGCTATTCCTCTACAGATCAGATACATTTAGACTACGTTATGTATATTCTCAGTTCAGACCTTATTGGTAAATCCAAACTATTGATATTTTATTCCTCAAGTTTCAGTCATGTGTCAAGTTTAGTTTGTATCTATTCATGTTTTAGCTCGTCCTGATTTACTCCTCCAGTTAGCTCTCCTTATGGAATAGTGCAGTGATGAGCAGTTGTTTAGATTAGAGAAGATTATTGCATGCTTAATTTGCACTAGGGTGTAGTTGTGAAGATAGGCTTGAATGTTATGATAAATGTGGAAGTAAACGTCTAGCAAGGGGTCGTATTTAGAAGTTGGGAAAGTACAAAGTGTAAGTACACATTTAGATCCTTGACTTATGTCAGTCCCCATAATTTAGCCATCAAAAACTTAGTTGACAACTCATTTATAGTTTCAGTATCCAGCACTCAGTGATCAGTGTTCAGTCCATGAATTCAGTACTTCTGTACTAGCTATAGGCTTAGTTATAATGTCATCTTCAGTTCAGTAACTAGATTTGAAACTCAGTTCAGTTCCAGTATGCTTGACCATAGCATTCAGGTTGTCAGTACTCAGTTATCAGTGTTTCAGTACCCCAGTTTATATAATACCTCAGAGCCATGTCGTACGCTTGGTATTGTATTCGAAAATAATACAGACTTCATGAATTCATGCTCAGATACCTCATTCTACTCAGTTAGTCCTTATCCCTATGCATAAAACTCAAAAATCTCAGCCCAGCTATTCAGACTAAGTACAGTTTATCTTTTCAAATCCAGTATTCAGCTATTAGTTATTCAGTTAATCAGATAAGTTAGTGTATTTATGCACTCGTGTTCAGCTCAGTTCATGTATCATGTCTCAGTTTCAGATCCTAGCTATTCAGTCATGACTCAGTTCCTAGGTGTCTTGCGCATCACCTCAATTTCCCTCAGTGTTCAGCTCAGTTCATGTATCATGTCTCATTTTCAGATCCTAGCTATTCAGTCATGACTCAGTTCCTAGGTGTCTTGCGCATCACCTCAATTTCCCTCAGTAGCTCATCCAAGTCAGTAGTCTTTAAAGGACATAGTGTCCCAAGGGGGAGATACATCATACCCCCAAAATTTCATGACATAAACATCCTGCTCTATTTTCTTTTGATGAATCCAGTTTGGAGAAGGGGTACTCATAAGTTAACCCTCAAACTCCAAATTTAGTCGTATGCCATGTTTTCAAGATTTAGTTCAGATCATGATATTCTGTATATCTACCACATCCCAGACTCAGTCATGTTCTCATGTTTTTTATCATGCATATGAAGTAATTAATCTCAAACTTATCGGTATTTTCAGTTCAAGGTAATAGTTTTCCTTAAACGTACTCGTTCTTATGTTCATATTTCAGTACCAAACTTGGTATTCAGATCCATGCTCATTTTTCAGTTCAAACTTGATACCTTTACCATTGCATGTTCATGAGTAAGTTTAGTCATGAATTCACGTATCAAATATGTGTGATCAGCTCATTAGTACTTTTAGTCATGCATTCATGTATTATGTCAGTCATATAATCATGCATCAGATATTCATGGATTCATCCTTTTAGTTGTGCATCAGATATGCATTCTCATTTTTAGAAAACTTACTTTATTATAATCCTCAGTCTTATATTCATGAATCAGCTTCCTATGCATCAGATATGCATGTCCAGTATGTTGTGCTCAGCTTTCAGTCATGCCAATCATGAACCCATATTTTAGTAGTGTATGTCTTGTACGTACTTCATCTTATCATCTCTCTCGCTTTAGTTAATTTTCATTCATGGACGAATGTTCCCAAGGGGGAGATATTGTAGTACCCCGTATGTTTCTAAGCTAGGAGACGAACCTTTTTTCCTACATATGAAACCTCCTATCCTATGAGTAGCATTTTAGTGCATGACTTACAATGATTATCCTAGCGATAATATAGCTTATGATACATTAAGCATGTTCATATGAGTCACTTAAGGTAATACAAGCTAAGAGCTTTTGAATCCATCAAGTTTTAGTGTTTGATTTTGTAAGGGTCATCTTTGAATGAGTATAACTCGATGTTAATGTGGTATTTTTGCTGATTTTCACTCACCAAATTTTAGAGAATTGAATTAGCTTTCCAACGATATCAATTTTGCCTTAATCCAATACCCGAGCAAAAAGTTATGCCCATTTTCGTGAGAGACAGTAAGCATAGGCGATTGGTTAGGCGCCGCCCAACCCAAGCATAGGTGATTGGTTAGGCGCCACCTAACCTAGCTTAGGTAATCACTTGGCCGCTGCCTAAGTCAGTTTCAGGTGCCAAAAACACTTCGTTTTGAGTTATTTTAAAGGTAATTATGTCTTTTAACAATCCTTACACGTCCCTAAACTTAACCTTACAAAATATATAGCTTCTAAACACATTACAACCCTATTAACATCTCAAAGCTCATCATCCAAGAGCACTAAAAGAGAAAAACAACTAGGTTTGCATAATTAAGCTTGAAGATCTAATTTTAAGGAAATTCCTCCGTCAATCATCAAGAACCTCCCTTCCAAGGTATGCGTAGTGTTCATCTATGGATTCAATTCGTTCATAGAGCTCAAGAATCATGCTTTTAAATGTTTTTTTGTAAACTTTTTGTGGTGATATGAATATGTACATGTTGATGATGGATGTTTAAGTTTCAAGATGATATCTAAGGATGTTTTCATGAAATATATGTGGTTGTTGGTTGAAAATCATGAACTTTGGGTGGCTTAATAGAATGCAAGTATAAAATCTATCTATGCTTTAAAGAATGCATGCAAGGTATTTGATAAAATTCCTAGGATGCTAGAAATTCCTATTTACATGATTCCATGATATTCACATGACAATTCCATGTTAGTTATACACTTCAATATGAATTTCCATGCTAATTATGTATTCTTATGGTAGTGGCATGAAGCATGTATGATGATGAAGATATGAATTATGTATGCAAATTATATCCATGCTTTCCCTACCATGTTTGAGATGTTGAATAAATACATGAAGTATAATATCCCCAAATCATTACAATATGAACTAAACGTTACATGTTGTTGTTCCCTTACGCTTGAATGGTTTTCATGCGATTGCTGTGAATAGTATATGTTTTCAAAATGCCCATGATATTAGAATATGAGATTTATGACTTGATTATAAGCATTCCTATTCATGATAGATATTATGATGACCATGTACTTCATGAAATCCCCCACTCATGTATTATGGATTTTTATTGATGGTTGTGTACTCAAGAAATTCATGTTATGTCAGTTTCCTTCTATCGAGTCCTCAGGGTACTTGTACCCAAAAAATATAGTTGTGCGCCTAGAGCCATGTCATGTTTTCATGATACTCTTAGTCAAGCCATGATATATAGAATTCAGTCAGTCATGTGACTCAGGAAAACTCAAAAATCTTTGTAATCTCAATAGTCCAGTAATCTCAGTAATCTCAGTGCTCAGTAACCTCAGCAACCTCAGTATTCACAGTCAATCTTAGTAACTTTAGTACTCTCAAACAGTCCTCAGAACTTAGTACATTCTGTCATTCATTAGAATCCAGTAAACTTAGTTTAGCTCTGCTAAACAATACCACTAGTATCAGTCCAGTCAATCAGTATCAGTTCAGCTAATTAGTTCAGTTTAGTTATTCAGTTCAGATTAGTTATTCAGTTCAGTGTCCTTCAGATGGGAGTATAAGTTAGCACCGAGTGAACCCAAGGATGGGAACTCACCTGCCAGTTCAGGGTGTGATTCTTAGTAGTCATCCTTGTGTTCCAGAACTACGTAGCCAGCATAGGTTAAGACATCTTAACCTATTAGATTAGGGTTGATGAGGTGGCTTAACCTATCAGTTTAGGGTTCCCACCATTCTCATTGAGTACCTGCCAGTATAGGGTTCTCACACCTGTCCTTACCAGTGGTACGGTATTGATACCCCTCCAGTTGGGGTAGAGATTGGACCCCAGCTTAGCTATTATAGCGTATTTGGGGCATGTTAGTTAGATAACTACATCCCACAATTTTAGTTACAAATTTTAGGACTGTTAGCTATAGCTACCCAGTCTCAGTAAAGAATAGTTCTTCAGATTTTAGTATATCAGGACTGTCAGATACAGTCAACTCAGAAATAGAATTGAACTCAGATAGTTTCCTTCTTATTTATGGACTGTCAGATACAGTCACTTATGCTATCAATCACAAAATTTATCAGAACTCATGCTATCAGTACTTAGCTTTAGGACTATCAGATACAGTCAATCAGACCAATTCTTTATAATTTGAACTATCAGAAACAATCATTCATTTATCCGTAATGAAATATCAGTCTCTTAGTATATAAGTAATACAGTATCAGATCCATCACTGATTAGTGATTTACATATCAATATCAGTAAACTCAGTCTTTTAGAATCTCATTATCAGTACACTCATGTTATCAGTAGTCAGACTCAGTAGTTCGTATCTCCATGAGTTCAGTTACAGTTACGTATGTATGTATGTACTCTCACATTCATATCAGTCAGTATTTTCTATGCATATAACCCTTTGCATTTAGCCTACCTCACTCGTATACTCAGTATATTTAGACGTACTGACGTATTTGTGCTATGGTGCTTTCTCTTATGTTACACCATAGGTTCAGAGGCATGAGCTCCAAATTAGCAGTAGATTCGAGGATCAGCAGTCAGAGTTAAACGTGAGTCCTTATCCTTCGAGGACATGATGATTTTATTTTTATTTTAGTTTTTACTTTATTTCAATAGTTGGAGTTAGTTGGGGACATGTCTCATCAACTCCTTATTTAGTTCAGTTAGAGGCTTTCAGACTAGATGTTAGATTAGATGTTCAGACTTCAGTATTTATGTTTCTTTTAGGTATCGTTATACCATATTTTTCAAATATGTATTAGTATTGAACCTTATGGCCTTACAGTTCATGTTTTCGCATATTTTATGAGATATTATGTAGTTTACAAGTACAGATATCAATCATGGGTTAGCTTGTGGTCCTTTGGGGTCATGAGCACCATGTAGCCTTTCGGTTTAGAAAATTGGGGTGTTACAGTGTTAGGTTATTTACTTTTCCAAAATTATTGTCTTATGGGATCCTTATAGTATTATGTATGTGTTCTTCCATATTATGTCTATTTTTGTTATTTATTCACAGTTTTGGACCGCTATTCAAGGTTTTCCCTTTTTACTTGACTTGGCTTATTTATATTCTATATTATCGTACTTATATCATGATTTAGCCCAATTGGTCGATGATGCCTACTGAATACCCATGGCTTTGGTACTCATTCTACACTTTTTTATCTCTTTGTTGCAGATCTAAGTACTATTGGCCACCGCTGATGTGACGATCGTGATGAGTTTATTTTAAAGATAGAGTAAGCTCATCGAGTCAGAGTTAACATTTTCTTTCTATCACTTATGTCTAGTCTTTCTCTAATTGAGACAAATTATATTTGACAATTTTAGTACTTATCTTATAGACTATTATTATTGACTTATTATTATTGTAATTCTTTACTTGTAAATATCTGGTTTTTATGCCTTTTTCTACAAAATTAGCCCATTGCTTTTAGCTCCAGGCTACGATTTGTCTTACA
This sequence comes from Capsicum annuum, assembly GCF_002878395.1. Taxonomy (NCBI): domain Eukaryota; kingdom Viridiplantae; phylum Streptophyta; class Magnoliopsida; order Solanales; family Solanaceae; genus Capsicum; species Capsicum annuum. The sequence continues at coordinate 94,637,399 of NC_061116.1, read as the reverse complement.
TACTAAGGGATAAAGTAGGGTTCCATCATGACTCATAAATTTCATCATGATAAATTTGTATAAGATCCTAGGTACACCAATATTATTGGTACAAGAGCAAGTGTCTAGCAAAGTCTTACAAAGGTCAAGCTATAGGACATTCTTAGGAGTTCTTCACTTCTTTCACTTACTTCATGCTAAGTTTCTGAGTTGGTTTCTAAGGATTCTTTTAGTTTTAGTCTTTCATATAAGGCTAGGACATGTGCTACCTCTATATGATATAAGGACCCCGAGCCTATGCTTGGGGATCCTATTATAATGCATGAGTGATAAAGAGGTCGAGGACAGCCTAGAGATGTATCTCTGTCAAGGGACCAGAATAAAATGCCTTTACCATACCTTATACCTTCTCCCAAACTAGAGATTCTTCCACCCCAGCTAGCAGTGTGCTAGGGACTACCCTAGGCTCCACCTAGGTTTATTTTTCCTTAGTCCTTAAGGACGCATTGGTTCAACTTTTAGTATTGGTTGGTGGTGCACAGTTCACGGATTTGAGTAGTATTGAGGCGGGGGCACAGCCTGTAGTTATGGCTCCCATAGTTGAGGTCCCTCCTACACTGGTGGTTGCTCAGCCGGTGTTCCCCAGCCTGTTATGTCCATTGGGGAGTAGAAAATGTTGGATAGGTTCTTGAGATTGGCTCCACCTAGGTATTTTGGTACACCAAGCAAGGATGCTTATGAGTTATCGATTGCTTGTAAGAATAGGATCCAAAATTTAGGCCTAGTTAAGACTCGTAGTATGGATTAAACTACCTTTTAGTTGTACTTGGCAGCTCAATATTGGTGGAGAGGTCATCTTAATTCTAGGCCAGTTAGATCTCCCTCATTTCCATGGACTCATTTCATTTATATCTTCTTAGAGAAATATATTCCTCAAAGTCTTAGGGATCATCTGAGCAATCAGTTCAAGAAATTGGATCAGAGATCTATGAATTTTATGGAGTATAAGGATCTATCTCATAAGTTGGCTAGGAATGCTACTTCTATTTTGACAATTGAGTACAAAAGGGTTAGGTGCTTTATTCAGGGACTAAGACTTCCTCTTTCCATGTCTGCACAGAGTTTGGTTACTAGAGATTGGTATTTTACTAAGGAATCTTATCATACTCAGGTTATGGAAGAGATACATCATGAGGGCTAAGGGGGTAGATATAAGACCCTGCAATATCAACGTAGTTCCAATGGGAATCTTGGTGGCTCAAAATTTAGTGGCAGTGGTTGTCAGGGTAGGTACCCTTCTATCATTATCAGGTTTAGTCTAGTAGGCCTATTCATTATGCTCTCCAGATTACTCATGGAAGCTAGTCTAATTTCATTGGTCATCCTGCCCAAAGTAGTGGTAGCCTTTTAGGGGTTCATCTTCTAGTTATTCTAGATACGTTAGTTATTCCGGGTCATCCAAATCTTCAGGCTTCAGTACTGCATCAGATTCTTATTTTGGTTGTGGGGAATTTGGTCATTTCTTTAGAGAGTTCCCCAGTCATGGAGCGATATTTTATTCAGCTCAAAGTGCTCCATCTTTTACAATAGTACATCCCCTAGCAAAACCTGGTATGCATGGTCATCGAGGTAATACCCAGGGTTTTCGTAGAGGTTCTTAGGTAGGTAGGATAAGAGATCGATTAGGAGCCTAGCCAAGTGGTGGGTGTGGTCAGTTGTATGCCATATCTTCTAGACCCAAGGTTGAGTCCTTGAATGCTGTTATTATAGGTACAATTTTAGTGTGCCATTAGTCAGCTTTTGATTTATTTGATCCAAGATCTGCTTATTCTTATGTGTCTTCTTATTATGCCATGCGTTTAGGATTATCTTAGGATTTATTATCTATGCAGTTATATGTATCTACTCCCATGGGTGATTCTTTAGTAGTGGATCAAGTTTATTGATCATGTGTTGGGATTGCTCGAGAGTTTGATACTCAGGATGATCTTATTATACTAGACATGTTGGATTTTGATTTGACTCTAGGCATGGACTGGTTATCCCACTATCATGTGGTCATGGATTATTTTTCTAAGATTGTTACCTTAGCCATGTCTGGCGTACCTCCAATTATGTGTCATAAAGCTATTAGTCGCGAGCCAATGAGGATTATTTCTTATATTTGAGCTAGGAGACTTATTTCAAGGAGTTGCGAGTCTTATCTCACTTATATTTGTGATGTCACTATAGAGAGCCCATCGCTTGAATTTATTCCTATAGTTAGTAAGTTCTTTTATATTTTCCCTATCAATCTATATGGTCTTCCTCCTGAGCAAGATATTGAGTTTGTTATTGATCTTGATTCGGGCACCCGACCTATTTCTATGGCACCTTACTGTATGGTTTTACCGAGCTTAAGGAATAAATTCTCAGCTTTAGGATTATCTTGGTAAGGGTTTCATTACACTAAGTGGTCTCCTTAGGGTTCTCTAGTCTTGTTTGTGAAGAAGAAGAAGATCATTCCATGGGTATGTGTATTGATTATAGGCTGGTTAATCAAGTATGGTTGATGATGCTCAAACTATACCCTTGAAGTGTAAGCAATCATCATCAGTATGGTAATCCAATCAATGTTGGGGTCGAATCCACAGGGACTGAAGACAAGGATTTCAATACTTGAGAGTGTTAGGAGTCAACTAGGTGTTGACCCGTAATGCATGGTAAATAAACATGGAAGTAATAATGGGAGTTTGGTTGAATGATTTCAAATTAACAATTTTATTGTTTTGAGAGTTCTATTTCAAATCTAGAAATCATTAGAGATTAATCAAGTATTAATAGGACTTGGGGTGTTGCCTTCCTAATTATGGGTTCATGCATGGGTATTTGATGACTTGTCATAATTTAGCTAGAAGTCACAGGTAGGCTAGATCTAGAGGTATTAATGAATCTTTCAATAAAACACCAAATATCACAAATGGGTTCTTTCGAACACCTCATAAGTGTACAATTTTATCAATCTATCGCCTCAATTAACATTCTTATGTATAAGAAATGCTATTAAATAAACTAATTCAAGTTATTTCTCACACCCATATCCCCTCTGTCAAGGATGACATAGTTTCTAAGGTAATTGGGGTTTGCAACCACCAATTCTTAATTAAAATATGGAATGAATGCAAAACCCATATAAAATAGATAATTAGGAAGACAATCCATTCACTAATTATAACCTATTCAAGCACAACCCCAAGAATAAGAATTCTCTACTCATAGAGAAAGAAATTAGAGATATACCAAGATTTCCATCAAATTAATCCATAGAAAATAAAGAGAATGTAAATTTCAAGCTTTAATTTCAATAAATCTTCAATAGAAATCACTAATTCATCACTTTTGGGTAACTCTAATGTATTCTTAGATCAAGTGTAGTACAATAATGCTCAATAAATGTTCAATGAATGTGGAAATAAGCTGAAAACGACCCAATTTAGCCCAAATTCACGTTCACCAAATATTACAAAAAAACCACCACACTCTTGATATGCTTGACCAGATGCAAAGCAGATGGAGAGCAGATCTAGAGCTGATAGAGAGCAGGTCTAGAATAGATTGGGCAAAAATAGACCATACATGGGGCTGTTTTGACCAGTTTTGCCACCCGTGCAAGAGGGTGGCCTCCCAACACTTCCATGTGGTCATTAGGGCTCTTTTTCTTTCATATTTGACCTTTCATGGACTTGAATTGCTTGATCATCTTTATTTTCAATCTTTACCATTAAATGAGCATTATACGTGAGACTAACACCAAATCAATGTAAAAGAATGATAATTTAATCTTAAAAGGATGCTAACAAATCGTCAAAATTGACGACTTATCAACCCCCCAAACTTGAACTATTGCTTGTCCTTAAGAACCCAAGAATAATTCAATGAGATAGGGTATTTATGACTCAAAACCACTTAAAAGAAAGCTATACTAAAGAACTAGGCTAACAAAGCTCTACATAGACTTCTCAAACATGTTGTAGCAACAAGTAAACCAAAATTATTCAATAAGCACGTGTCTATCAAGCAAGGATGCAAGTTTGTATCAAATGAACCTTTCAAATCAAGAAAGCATCTCAAAAGGTGACAAAAAATCTTCAACAACCATCTCAATCTTCAAAATCCAAGTTACCTTACCCATTTACCCAAACTTGGAGTAAGATGTCACCCTCTACCCCAAAATGTCACAACTTAATTTACAAGTCATGATGGCACCTACTATATCCCGCTAGTAGGAAAACCAAACCATAACCCAAAGCTAAATGTAGTGGGTTAACTTGGTAGAAAATGCCGACAAGGCAAAAAACAACAAGTGAAACTTATAACTAAAATGGGGCATTAGGAATAGATAAAAGATAACCAATGCATACCATCCCACGACCTGGTAGATCTAGTACAAGAGCAACTATAAATACAACCCAAGTATCTAAAATAGTCAATACAATCTGTTCAAAAACTAAAGACTAGACATATGTAAGATGGAAGGAAATGGGCGACTAAGATTCCAAGAGCTCACCTTATTTCCTAAAATCAACACAGCATGAACGTCAATCAATGGTGTCAACTAGTACTTGAATTTGCACAAAAAGGTACAGAAGTGTAGTATGAGTACCAAAACTACGGTCACTCAGTAGGCATTATCGGCCGACTGAGCTAAATAATGATATAAGTATGATAAAATGCAAGATAATGTAACTAAGTCATGATAAAGAGGTGAACCTAATAATCACTCAAACATCGTTGTGCATAGATGAGTACGTAAACTAGAATAATAACATAACATAACGTAAAGCATCAACACATGCAATCATAACTACAAAATTGGCCCCCATAAGCCAATTAGAGGGAAAAAGTATATAACCCATTGTAATCCCCCAAAACAGTGAAAGTTACAAACAAGATAGTATAACCTCCCACCGTTAATTATCAAATCTCATGATGCAACTAGAATTCTTCCATTTCATGACATACCATATCCATTGTTTACCTATTAACCATCATTTATTAGCTAGCCATCAATTATCACCTAATCATTATTTATCAACTAATCATTATCTATCAACAAACCATTATTTGTCAACTAATTATGGAACCACTAGAATCATTCATATCATGCCATATTATAATTATTTCCTTATTTTCACACTTAGCTCGAATCATTATTGTCAATCTCACACCCCAATATCATCATATCATAATAAATATATCATCATAGCATAATATATGTATCCAGACTCAAACTGATATGTAAAAACAACAATATCATCATCAATACCATTCTTCATATCATTACCAACATCATCAATTATCGCCCTCAATATCATAGTCATCCTTAGATCTAGTATCAGGCATAAATAATTGATATCATCATTATCATCCAAACTTGAACCTTATTTGCATAATTCATAGAATAATCAATATTTGGACTTATACCGGTAACCATATCATTATTGCCATGGCCAATAGCTAATCATAGGGTATTCAATAGCATAACCACTAGCATACCTATTTAGAATGATCACTAGTCATAATTGAGGCATGATATCTAGCATAGTCAATAACATAATTGCTAATACAATCAATAAGCATGGACATTAACATAACCAATTACATGATCTCTAGCATAGTCCATAGACATGGTCATTAGCTTATTTAATGACATATTCAATAGCCCAATCAATAGCATATTTAATAGTTCATCATTAGCTTCATCAATAATTTATTCATAGAATAATCAATAGCGCATCCTTGGAATAATCAATATAAATTGCTCCCAATGTTAACCCATCATGACCATCAACTACCAAGGCATCTCAATATTACTGCACTAAATATTACATAGATGTACCCAAGCATATAAAGGGTCTTCAATAACTAACACAAGCCTTGGCCTTAGGTGGGTCAATGACATGGCCCAAACCAAGGCCCAGTCTTGTCGGGTACCTTAATCCCAACCGGGATCGAAGACCACCCCCAAGACCCAACCATAACCATTTTGAAACCTATGTTGGATGAATTTCAAACATATAAAAAGATATATCAAAATCACTTAAAAGATATTTAAAGAAGCTCAAAACCACAACCAACTAAATACCCAACCAGTGTTAGCCCCAATACCAATACCAATGCGAAGGATGACAACAATACCAATACCGCCCATGCCCATAATAGTCACACAAAGCCTCTAACAGAAATCTAAGAATATTCAGTCAGGACTTGCCTGATGAGTGGTGATTTTACCACTCATTTGCACCAAATATTTGTGCATACTACCATGCTTTGTATAAGAAAATGAGACATCATCATGATTTAAATTCACTAATAATCATATTTTGCAAGTATATAGTTAAGAAGGTGAAAAAATGTGGATCGGAGCTAAAAAAGGGTTCAAATAGAAGCAAAAAAAGGTAGTTGGAGACAATCAAAGTGTTAACAGAACAATGAGTGATAGATCAATCAATATGGGCCTCTGTAATGCCCGTCTAGATGATGAGGGCCCACTAAATAAAGCGGAATAAATAAGTGCAATCCGTATCCCATCAACTAATGGGAACAGGGTCTTCTATGTGACTAGTGTCATGCTTCATATATTGCAAATGAAAGGATTGTATGAGGGTCAAGCCTTTGAGGATCCAAATGTCCATTTGAAGAATTTTGTGGAAGTTTTTGCACAGTTCAATATATCACACATTACTCAAGAATCCATTTGGCTTCACATTTTCCATTCTCACTAACGGGCGAGGTAGTTTTATGGCTCTGCTCACTTCCACCCAACTCAATTACATCTTAGGATGATCTTACTATGGTATTTCTTGATAGATATTTCCCTCCATCAAAAATTCTTCAAAAGTAGGATGAGATTGTAAACTTTTAACAAATGAATGGTGAGCCATTGTTTGAAGCTTGGAAGAGGTTTAATAGTAAGCTAGCTTAATACCCGAATCATGAAATCTCGGAGAAAATGCTTCTTAAGATTTTCTACCATGCCCTTGATCCATTAAAAAAATGGTGGTGGATAATGCAGCGGGAGGCCCTAGTAAAGTTTCGCCACCACGCGGCTTTCCGATTAATTGAAGAAGTGTCAAAGAAAAATCGAGGTTGGCATACCCAAGAAACCAAAGCTCCCAATATCTCTTCTACTACTTCTATGGTCGATAATGAAAAAAGAAAGTGGAATGAAGAAAAAGAAGAGAACATGGTGAAAATTATGACCCAACTTGAACTCTTGACAAAGAATGTTATGGATGCACCCATGAAAGCGGTAAACATCGTAGCATAAAAATCTTATAAAGATGATGAAGAAGCTAAGAAGTTGGATGAGAAAATCCAGTATTTGTCTAACTACTCAGGGGGTTCTCGCCTCACTTATCAAAGGCAAGGCGGGAACCAAGGTATGATAAACCACAATTAGAAAGATTAGGAGCGCGATTATGAAAATTATGTTCCCCCTTATAATTAAGATAAGTCCATGGAGTTAAGTGCAATCGACCCTAAAAAATTCAAGACCAATGATATGTTAGCAAGAATATTGAATAGAGTGGAAGGTGCGGACAAAATGGTCAGTGAGTTGAAAGGTGACTTTTCTCAACTTTCCTAAACTGTAGTGTCTCACTCTGCCTCTATTAAGTAATTGGAGACCTAAGTCGGGCAAATCTCCACACAACTAAAAGCTAGTCCTAGAGTTGGACTCCCTAGAGACATAATTGCTAATCCAAAGCATAATGCCCAAGTTCTAGAGATAGTCACAAGGAGAGAAAGACCCTTGATGAACCATCTAAAGGAGACTTGATTGAGAAATACCCAAAGTGAAGGCAAATGAGGTGTTACCTCAAAGTCAAGAAGGATATAATGAGAAGGAAACAGATAAAAGTGATGAAGAAGTGGTTGAGATTAAAAGACCACAAAGTAAAGCAAGGCTAACAATCCAAGTTATTCCCCCATTCCCTCAATGATTGCATAAAAAAAGAGAAAGGTGAAAACTGAGGAAATTTATGACAAAACTTTGCAACCTATTGATAAATATCCCGTTGCTTGAGGCAGTCCAAGAGATCCCAAGATATGCTAAGTTGATAAAAAAGTTGATGTCTAAAAAAACTTATTGAAGGAGAGAAAATTAAGGTCACTCATGGGTGTAGCTCTGTCAGGGATAGTAAGGTTGCAGAAAAGAAAGATGACCCCAGAGTGTTCACCATTCCTTATACAATTGGGACACATGAGATTGAAAAATATCTGTGTGACCTCAATGCAAGCATCAACTTAATGCCTTTTGTCATCTACAAGAATCTTGGATTGGATGCCCCTACACCAACTTCAATACGACTTTTAATGGCGGACCACTCAATCAAACGGTCAGTGGGAATCTTGTTTGATGTCCTTGTGAAAGTGGACAAGTTCATACTCCTAGCGGATTTCATGGTGTTGGATTGTGAAATGGACCAAGAGGTACCTATCACCCTTGGTCATCCTTTATGGCCACCATAAGGGCCTTGTCGATCTAGAGATGGGGGAGATAAAATTTAGGGTGCAAGAGGATAAAGTCTATTTCAACATTTGCAGGTCAAATAAACAAATCACAGAGCTTCAAGTAGTATCCATGGTAGATGTTGAAAATGAGAACGTTAATAAGGAGGGGTTTGAAGACCCATCTTAAGAATGAAGAAAGAAAGACATCATGCCATAACGATAACTAAGGCGCTAGGTGGGAAGCAACCTACAAATGCCATGAGAGTGGATCATATACTTTTTGTTATGTTTTTGTAGGACAGATGTTATCTTTTGCATATGAATAACGCATATATTTATCACACTATGGAATTCATTGGATGAGCTTGGAAAGGGGAAAATGTGTAATTCTGCATTAAAAACTGAATAGCGAAAAAATTCAAGAACATTGAGTAAACAGCTGAATAGGGGAAAATAGAGAAGCAGACTGCTCTTAGTTACCGTGATCGCGGTCCCCAAGCATGATCGCGATGATGCGGGTGTCTATAATTGCATCCACCTAAACGCGATCGTGGCCACTTTAGTCATTTAACCCCTTATGTCCTCTTATTTCCCTCACATTCCTTTTAAATATTGTACTCTCTAATTTGGACTAAATTCTAGCCAAGTTTGTGAGTCTCAAACAGCATTCTTGCACCCCTCTTGCATAACAACTCCAGCAAGTGTCATGAATCTATGTTTTTATTTTTGAAAATAGACCCTAGAATACATAATTAAGAGAGGGCCTAAAATTTTGATTGTTATGACTTCCATGTTCTCATACTTGGCGTAGTGTGATGTTAGTTACTTAGATAAGGTGTGCACACAAGTGGGACATCTTGAATACCCAATAATGTGTGAAAAATATAGACAAATAAGATTTGTACACCAAGTTTTTCACACTTTGCCCAAATAAACTTTTAATAGGGGTAACTACATTTTAAAGGGTGCACTCAAACACTTATTAGCATTGCTCAATTATTTTTCCTGTACATCCATATTATTGATCATGCTAGTAACCCAAGTTGGAAGAGATCTAAACATGAGAAGCTGGCATAAAACCAGCCTCAGGTATCAAATAACCGTAATTGTGACAACCCAAACGCGATCATAGTTCGTGATCACTGTATTCGGGTCCAGTTTTTTTCTATGCTAAAAGTCCTACACTTCTAATTTTTAACCTAGCACCATCGAGCACCTATTCCAATGAGCATTAATGAGAAATATGGTACAGTTTGCATGTTAAAATGTCATTGATTGATATAATGTGTGCCTAGTGCTTTTAGGACAACCTCATGGACAAGTAAGATCACATCCGATTCATGGCACCCGAGTACTACACTCACTACTATAGTGATCTACCGAGGACAAAGCTACTCCCGAAAATAAGAATTTGCTTGGATAATGTGCCAAAGAAACTAATGATATTTCATGACAAACTTGAAGCCATAGGGTGACAATGCTTTGCTCCGGAGCTTTGAGTTGCAAATGAACAATGGGTAAGTGAATTTTATGCCAAAATCAGTGAAGTATCCCTCTCGAACCCATTCAATATGAATATTAATATTTGGGTTAAATCGGTGAAAGTTGGGGCTTAGCAAATCAGTGATGTTTACGGGCTTCAACATGCAGACATGGGTGAATTCAAAGCAAAGGGTTGTAAACTATGGAATCGGTTGGCACAAAGTCTATGCCTCAGAAAGGAAGTCTCTTAGGCAAAGACTAAAAACAACATGTCCATGAACAGCTTCACTTCTAAGGGTCGGATATTGCTGCACATTATTTGTAGCCAAGTCTCTCCTTGCACCCACATGACAGCAATCCTAGATCAGCTTGCTAGAATTATTAACTAGACGACATCCCTTTAGATGTTGGTCAGCTTGTGGCCAATGAAATAGATTATTTCAAGAACCAAGGTGGTGCTCATGTCTTCTTACCCTCTTTGATTATTGAGCTTTGAAGAAGAGTGAGGGTTGCAGAGTATGCTAGTGTTATGTGGGTGAGTCTTGGTGCTCCTATCTACCCCTTAAGGATTCAAGCAGAGGACGTACCTGGAAAAGGAAAGAAGCAAAAGATTAACTTAGAAAAGCCAGCATATATTGATCCCAAGTCTCACAGGCCAACCACTACCAAACCTCTTGAGGAGATTGGAGTTGATATTACAGCCATCAGGGAGCTTGTGCCTAGTTTGCCTCAAGCATCGAGAGAGCCTTCCACCACCCATCATTCATATATGTCGCATGCTGATTATGAGAAGTACAGGGATGACCAAAAGAAGCAAGAGGCTACTAGTGCTAAAAGTAAGAAATCCTACTCCTCTTTGGCTGAGTCATACCGAGACCTCTGGATTGAATATGAAAAAATTGTTACAAGAAAGAAGAAGAGGGATGAGTTCTTTATCAATATGTGTAAGGAGGTGAAGGGTCTATGGAAGGTCCTAAAACCTTGAGATAAACTTCTTTCCTTTTGGGTGGGGAGTGAATCCGAGAGTGAAATCATCCCTTGATTTGATTTTTGGGAGCACCCTTATCTCTTTTATCCTTGATTATTTATACAGTGGGGACACTGCTATCTATTCAGTTAGGTGTCTCCTTATTTATTTGATTTGGACCTGTATTATTGATATTTTTACATACTTTTCTACTTTTTTGGTTGAGTCCTAGTTTTATTTGGGTTGTAATATTTAGGAACTCTAATGGTGTCCACATTTGCATGGATTAGTTACTTTGTTCTTAGTTTTGTACTTTAGTTTAGTTTTAATCAACGAGCTTTTCACTATGATAGACTGAATGATGACATTCTTAAGGGGAAAGATTCGTGATTGGGTTTTTAACCATGGATGCAGGGGAAGTTTGAGAACTCGTGACATCATGGTTAATGCAAGAGAAGTCTGAGTACCTGTGGCATTGATGATGTAGGGATTGTACTCATACCCATTGGTGAAATCTAAGTAGCCATGTGGGTGGTCTACCCATATTAGAGCCACAATATGAGACATCAACTTGGGGTGTTGCCGTGTTTAGCAAATTATGCGTGGTGCGGATGCAAAACAAACAACACCCTCCATCCAAATTTTTTGTGAAATTTGAGGGAATGGATGTGAGAAACCTAGTTACAAAACTTTTCCTCTTTATATGACTCTGAAAATTGACTTGGAATAATAGTGAATACTCCATCTTTGTCTCAAGCAGGATGAAAAATTGAACCCCCTTGACTAGATTCACATGCCATGTGGGTGAGCTTAATTGTCAACATCTCATGTGTACTTGTACCAACTAGATCTTTCCCCATTATCCTTTCAAAGATAAATTTATATTGTACTTGGTTGGTTAAATGATCATAGGCCATTTTGTGACATTGAAAGCCCAATCTAGCCTAAAAATCCTACCAATACATAGGAGTTACCCCTAGTTACCTTCTTTGAGCCTTTGAACTTTTCTTTGGAAAACACTTACTAGCCGTGACCTTTCTATTTGTCCTTTTTTGAACCATATCCTTGTAACGCCCCGAAATATCATCCCGAGATGCCACACGGTTCCCAAGTCTACACATAGCCTCAAGCTAACTCTTTAAGCCAAAACACTACCCTTGGGTTCCAACACAACAACATACACGCTACGCTAAGGATATATATATAAGTACATATCATATCACATCATACATGGCACGGAATATCGTTAGACTATACATATATGAAATGTTTTTACACAAACAAACCCAACAATATACTAGTCTGACATAGCCTCTATACAGCACAATCAATGAGCCATTGGGACAAACCTCCAACTGACTCAACAGACCAAAGGGACCATAAAACAACAGCACCAAAACTAGCAACTTGGTCCTCGAACTATGAGGACTCACCACTGAAGGAACATAGATGCGACACTCGAATATCACTGTCGCGGCTGCGACTGAGTACCTGAACCTACATCATAGTAAGAATGTAGCCCATAGATAAATATATGGGTCAGCATAAGATACGTACTGAGTATATGGGGGCTCATGCAAAATATAAATAATATCATAAATTTCATAAAAATGTACATACGGATCATAATGACACACCTGGCATAAGTGACATTGAATCATGCAACTCATAACATCTTAGATAGGAAATCTAGGAGAAAAACCTCATAAATCATTATAGATCATCATAGGCAACTTGACTTACCACATTAAAACTCGGAGTGACTCGATATTTCAATAAACATGACTCTTATGGACAGGGGAGTTTTCTATAACCGACAACCCCACGTGAGCTATGTGGAATACCAACGTTTGAAACCCCCATTGGCAGGAGCGTCATACCCTTTTCCAGGGAGTATGACCTTAAAACTGCAATAATCAGAATCGAGCTCTCTGGCCAATAATATCATCATCAAACAACCTTACGGTGGTACATAGGTTTGGGGAAATATCAAATTTCCCTCTCGATGCTAAGTACTACTCCCCAACAAGCTCAGAACACATTAGGAAATCCACCACAACATCAAAAGGTTCTATCATAAAGACCAAATCAAATCTCTTTCTCATTTATCAAATCATATCAATTTGTGGATTCCTAACTCAACACATTTTAGCTCAAAACAATTTAATCTTCCTCAACATCAACAAGGTATCAATGCACTGAACCATAATCGACTCGACATTTGGACAAGGATATGAAGACTCAATACATAATATTTTCAACAATTTAACTCATCAAAACCATCCGGAAAATACCAAGACTCATTGCAACTTCAATATCAACATTTCTCAATTTTCCATCCAACTCTCATTTAAAGGTACTTGAGACATCAACCCATAGTAGGGATATAGAATTTCCAATATCAATTATAAATTCATAATAAGGAAATAGTGGAATGATAGTATAAATCAAGGCTTAACAAATTAAATCATTAAACTCTCATAATCAAATACTTTTTGGACATAATTTCATCTCAACATCATACACATATCGGATGATATAATCCCATAGTTCATGGACAATAATATAAGATATAAAACCATATTTCCAATTCATGGTAAAACATGTAAAATCTCATGTCAATGTAATTCAACAAAAATATCGGGCACAAGATCGAAAGGATAATCTTGTTCAAAGCCCCACATACCTAAAATGAAAGATGAATATGAACTTCCGACTCTGGAACTTTATTCACAAAAATAAAGGGTGCTTATCGAGAAGCCCTTAACATGATCAACTCGAATCCCAAATCAATTTGAAATTTCTACGGTTCAATCAAGAGACATAGAAGGATGAAATTTAGAGTAGTAGGGTTGGGGTTTGAGCCTTAGGAAATTTTGGAGAAAAATGAGCTATTGAATGCTCTTAATGGACTTAAATCCATGGTTTACCCAGATGGATTGAAGTGGGAATGACCAAAATACCCTTAAAAATTAAATAATATCAAATTTGTCCTTTGGTGGACTATTTTGATAGGCTAAAGTAGATCGACCATAACATTTTGCCCAGATGGCCAAATTGGATGAAACCAATTTCATTGGAAAGAGGACTTTTAGATAATACTCCCAATTGAAAGACTCTGAACTGATTCTCAATTGAACTTAAATTGAGCCAAATCTGATATTGATTATGTTTCTCAACTGATCTGATTGCATTATGCTAAATTTACTTGGTTTCATATCTGAAGAAAGACTATTAAATCTCGTCATCTGAATAAATAATACTGAGTTATAAAAAAATTACTTGAATACTACTAAGGTCTGAACTGAACACTCAAATACTACTAGATCTGAGCTAAGTACTTAACTGAGGCTAGAATACTACAGATACTGAGAATACTGAGATTTGTTACATTCTATATCTATCTGAGATTATAGAGTTCTATAACTCCCTGAGTTCTGAGAATCATGGCTTGACTGAGAATATCGAGAAAACTGACGCGGGCTCTGGACTGCAGCTAATTTGTCGAGTATAAATACCCCCAAGACTCGATAACATAAAAGTAAAACATAGCCATTCTTGAATAATCAAAACCATGGATATTCATTTACCATCACAATCACTAAAGCATCTCTTCAAGAATTTAGAAATCATAAACATGTGATAGTATAAGGAGACAAGCTATTGGCTCATACTCCATTCAATAAGGTCTTTCATCAAACACTTAGCATGTATCAAAGAGAACATGATTGGGGGAGGGGGGGAATTCATGCTATCATTTCACAATTCATTCACTAAGGTTTTTTAAAAAAATATTTGGCATGCATGGTCTTGCACACAATTGGGTATTTCTACTCAATATGCTATAATGGCTCTAATTCTTTCACATAAGCATTTTATCAAACATATGGGGAGCATGCTTTGCTTATTCAACAACTCCTACACTTAATTGACATAAAAACATCACTTAACAAGCAAATTGAAGAGGTTTTATCATGGACACCACATGAATATCACATACTAGGGTCAAATCTTAAAACCTCATAAACAAAACATGAATTAAAAACTAAACAATAGCATGAACTCCAATTTCAATTCACATGAATCATGAAAACTCACAAACATAAGATCTTTTAAATTTACAAAAGGATTCTTGAGATTCTTGAATGAAAGGGACCCAAGAATCAAAATCTGCATACCTTAGGAAACTATTTGTTTATGGCTCTTGGAGAGATTCCTGATTTCTTGATTTCTCTTGATTTTTCTTGAAAAAGAAAAAAGGGTTCTGATTTTGTAAAAACCCTAGATTTTGATGTTAAAGAGGAGAAATGAAGTTGTGAGCCTTGATCGAGTATAAATAGGGGCTGAAAAGAGTGAAAAAATACCAAAAAATCACTTTTTAAAATGAGTTAAAAATACTGAATTGGGGGCTACGATGGTCGAAGTGACGGTCCGTCACTTAGTCTGATGGTCCATCGGATTATCCATCGCACATCAATCAAAACATAATACACTACCTTGATGTGACGGTCTCAGTGATGGTTCTTCATATCCTTGATGGTCCATCGGATCGTCCACCGCACGTTGGCCAGTATGAGGTCACACTGCCTCAGCAGCGACAGTCCATCGCAGGCTTGACGGTCCATCGTCCTGGCCGTCGTACTTAGGCCAAGAAAGGGAGTCACTTCCTTGGTTGCGATGGGCTGCTCAACGGTCCATCGTAAGCTCGATGATCCTTTAACCCGGCCGTCGCACCTGGACGGTTCCGACTGCTTTTAGTAAAACGGCCATAACTTCCTCTTCTGATGCTGAATTTTGATGAAATTGGTATCGATGGAAAGATTATTCAATGATATACATGAAAAAAAGTCAATATTGGGGAAATTCTATATGGTTAAAATATTTCTCACTTGTAAAGACACTTCTCAATATTTTAGGGTCGGATTTATGCTTCACTCAACACGCTCTAAGGCTCAGACTACGAGAGAATTTTGCAGGGTCTTATAATATCTCCCCCTTGAAAACATTCATCCCTGAATGTCACTCAGTAGGCTAATAATACTGATCAACTAAGATTACACAAGGAATGAGAGCATCTAAAACATGACTACGCAACTGGAACTACCGATATACTGATCTCTCATACTGGACATGTACATCTGATGCATGGAATACTAGACTGAAGCTGCTCATATGCTGAATTCTCATAATAGACATACATATCTGATGCATGGACTCATAACTGAGTTGATCTCATGAATGCATGACTGAATACACTAAAAAATTGAACTCTTTCTACTAAACATACATATCTAATGCATGAATGTCTGAATGTACTAACTCTCAAAAGCATGAATGGCTATGCAATGATAACTAATTTTAACTTCATATAGAGAGTATGAACATACAACTGAATGAGTCTAATTACATGAAAGCATTGTAATATCATGGGGCATCTCCCCTTTGGGACTCTATGTCCCTCTAAACACACTTTGTTAAAATACTGAGGCGGTGCACAGGGCACCTACGAATTGGGTCATGATTGACCGACTAAAATCTGAAACTAATGCATGACTTATGTTGACATATAACCTCAAAATAGGATCAAGGGATCTAATAATGCATATCATAAAGATGAAGGACTCATAACATACCCGAATTTATATTAGGGAACCTTTCCTGATCATGGTGGGTCTGAAGTGCATGAAGTCTGTTCTGATGCTGACCACTATTAGCACCAGAAGGGGAACTCTGCTGATGAAAATCTCTACCTCTCTGAGCTAGCACTCTACATTCTCATATTTTATGGCCTAGATTACCACACCCAAATCATACATCACTACCGGCTCTACACACACCTAGGTGGCTTTTGCCACACTCTCCATAAAGCGGATGGGTTCAAACACCACTATTACTACTCTAGGCTTTGGGCTCTGAAGCCACATCATGACTGACACCCCCGAACTCTAGTGTGGGTACACTAGTTGAGGATGGAGATGGGACTAAAAATCTCTGGCTATGCTGAGAATGGCTACCACCCTGGGACCCTGCCTGAGAGAAACCATGGCTACCTGTTCTGGCTCTCTTACTCACCCTCTCTATTTCTTTTATTTTATCTACCTCAATCTGCTGGGCATGCATCATCAGTTAGCAAGGTCCATATCTCTATTGAGCATAGAGGCCCTATACTCTTTTAACACTAACCGGGATACACCAGTCATAAATTTACTCATACTCGCTCTAGGGTCAGCTATTAAGTCAGGAGCATACTTAGCTAACTGTTTAAACTTAAGACAATACTCTTTCACTATCATGGATCCTTGCCTTAGGTTCATGAACTCTTCCACCTTATCCTCTCTCATCTCTACCGAGAAAAACTTATCTAGAAAGGCATCCTGAAAATCTTGCAATTCATGGGAGCTTCATCCTTCCCTCTACCCTTCTTTGACATCACTACCCAATAATGAGAAATATACTTCAACCTATAGGATGCTAACTCTAAACTCTCCTTCTCAAAAATATGCATAATATGGGTGATCTTCCTCACCTTCTCTAGATAAAGCTGTGGGTCCTCACCTGCTACTGACCTAAAGAATTTTGGTAGGCTCATCCTCATGAAATCCCTAATTTTGGCTGCGATTGAGCACCCATCTTATTGAGGTGGGGCCACAGCCTAACGGTTTCCCTGAACATTAGTCATCACAGCTTGGGCTAGCGCATGAAAAGCTTCCTGAAACTCGGTGTGTGACACACTCTCATTCTCAGGATCTATTGCCTAAGGTAGCTGGTCATCAACCCTATGGGCATCCTCTGTAAATGGAATAAAAAAGTGGATTAGAATGAGGATCAACTTGAGCTCATGCTCACTCGCACGACATGAACATTGAAAGAAGAGAAACTGCTCCTAAAAACATCTTATAGCCCCTTGTACATAAATGTAGAGCATAACACACCCATTCACAAGACTCTATTAGATGGAACTTTTGGACTCCCTAGGACACTATTGAACCTTAGGCTCTGATACTAAGTTTGTAAGGACCCGATTTTCTGAAACCAAAATATCACACGGTGCTCATGATCCCAAAGGACCACAAGCTAACCCTCTACTGATATCTGTACTTGAGCACCGCATAATATAGATAATAAATGTGGAAACTAGCCATAAGGTTCAAAACATCTAAAATACTTAAAACTAAAAACAAATACTATACATCTATCTGAAAAACCTCTAAACTATCTGAACTATGGAGTAGATGGGATATGCCCTCAACTAACTCCATCTACTAAAAACAAAGTCAGTCTAATGCGATAATAAAAAAATAATAAGGATCATCCTCGAATGAAGAGGACACATGGTTATGTCTACTACTGCAGGTAGGGACTAAGCTGCTAGGGGTCTCTGGATCTCATGCCTCTGAACCTATGGTGTCAAATAAAACACCATAGCACAAATGCATCAATATGGGAGTATACTAAGTATGAAGATGAGGTAAGGCTAAATGCAAGGGCTTATGCATGAACAATTACTTAACTGAATAACCATGAGAGTACTGAATGAGAACACATGTATGAATGCATAAATCATAACTGAAATCATCGTGACTCGAAATACTACAACTTGGTTACTGCTTTACTAACATCTAAACTTACTACTAATACTGAGATATTGAACAACTGAATCTTCTGATATTGATAACTGAGTACTGAAATTGAGATCAATCTTATCTAGCGAATGATCTTAAAAACTAATGATACTAAAACTAATTAACTGAATCTACTCATATCAATGACTGAATGCAGAGCTTACTACTCTTGACTGACAAAATCTGAGCTCAAACCTCTCTAACGGATGATCCCTGAATCTACTATCAATGATAAGAAATGATTATATTTGAGATCAAACCTATCTAGCAGAAGATCTCTAAATCTGATAATGAGAATACCCAACTGAATATGAGACTGAGATCAAGCCTATCTAACTGGTGATCTCTGGATCTGATAATGAGATTACTCAACTAAATTTAAGACTAAGATCAAGCCTATCTAACTGGTGATCTCTGGATCTGATAATGAGATTACTTCACTAAATTTGAGAATGAGATTAAGCCTATCTAACGGGTGATCTCTGGATCTGATAACAAAATTACTCAACTAAATTTGAGACTGAGATCAAGCCTATTTAATGGATAATCTTTGGATCTGATAATGATATTATTCAACTAAATCTAAGACTGAGATCAAGCCTATCTAACGGGTGATCTCTGGATGTAATAATGAGATTACTCAACTTAATCTGAGACTGAGATCAAGCCTATCTAATGGGTGATCTCTGGATCTGATAATACTGATACTTAATAACTTTATGTGAGACCATACCTAACTAGTAGGTGGTCCATGAATCAATGGAACTATCTGAGTTCCTTACTGATATAGGTAACTGTATCTGACACTCTTAATTTTTGAGTTCTACTCTAAAGATCGATACTGAATCTACAACTATGGGAGTGCTTACTTAAATGACATGCCCTGAATCTGAACTGGTGGGGCCAACCTATAACCCCAGCTGGAAGGGTGTCAATACCGTGGCATGGGTAATCTATGGTCAAACCTCTCTAATGGATGACCCTCACAAAAAGTCAATCCTAAGGCAGTATAATAGTCAAGCCTTTTTCTAATGGGTGACAAGCCTTTTTCTAATGGGTGACAAGCCTTTTTCTAACGGGTGACTCCTGTATCCTGTGGTGGCTACGATGTTTTGGAGTTTAGGGATTGCTCCAAAGGACTCTATCTCTCTAACAGGGAGCCTCCATCCCTGCACTCACTCGATGCTAGCTCCTACTCCCAATTAAAAGATTCTAAACTGATTCTCAACTGAGCCAAATCTGATACTGATCATGTTTCTCGACTGATCTGACTGAGTTATGTTGAATTCAATTGGTTCCATATCTGATGGAATATTACTAAATCTTGTCATCTAACTAAATGATACTGAGCTCTAAAAAGATTACTCAAATACTACTGAGGTCTGAACTGAACACTTAAATACTAATAGATCTATGCTGAGTACTGAACTAAGGCTAAAATACTAGCGATACTGAGATTACTGAGAATACTAAGATTTCTTACGTTCTGTATATATCTGAGAGTACAGAGTTCTATAACTCACTATGTTCTAAGAATCATCGCTTGACTGAGATTATCGAGAAAATTGACGCGGGCTCTAGACTATAGCTAATTTATCGGGTATAAATACCCCTAGGACAAGATAATATAAAAGTAAAACATAGCCATTCTTGAATAATCAAGACCATGTACATTCATTCACTATCACAATCACTAAAGCATCTCTTTAAGCATTTAGAAATCATAAATATGTGATAGTATAGGGAGACATACTATTGGCTCATACTCCATTCAACAAGGTCTTGCATCAAACACTTAGCATGTATTAAAATCTTAGCATGCATTGAAGAGCACATAATTGGGGGGGAGGGGGGATTTCATGCTATCGTGTCACAATTTATTCACTAAGGCTTTTCAACAAATACTTGGCTTTCATGGGCTAGCACACAATTGGGGATTTCTAGTCAACATGTTATAATGGCTCTAATTCTTTCATATAAGCATTTTATCAAACATATTAGGAGCATGCTTTGCTTATTCAACAACTCCTACACTTAATTGACATGAACACATCACTTAACACGCAACTTAAAAAGGGTTTATCATGGAAATCATATGAATATCACTTAATAGAGTCAAAACTTGAAACCTCATAAACAAAACATGAATTAAAAACTCAATAATAGAATGAACTCCAACTTCAATTCACAGGAATCGTGAAAACTCATAAACATAAGATTTTTGAAATTTAGAAAAAGGATTCTTGAGCTTCTTGGATGAAAGGGACCTAATGATCAATATCTACATGCCTTAGAAAACTCTTTCTTCAATGATCTTGGAGAGATTCCTGATTTCTTAATTTCTCTTGATTTTTCTTGAAGAAGAAAGAAGGGTTTTGATTTTGTAGAAACCCTAGCTTTTGATGTTGAAAATAAGAAATGAAGTTATGATCCTTGATCGGGTATAAATAGGGGCTGAAAAGAGTGAAAAAGACCAAAAAATTCCTTTCTAAAACGAGTTTAAAATGCTGAATCGGGGGCAGTAACGATCAAAGTGATGGTCCATCGCTTAGTTTGATAGTTCGTTGGATCATCCATTGCACATCATTTAGAAAAATAATACACTGCCTCAATGCAATGGTCTCAGCAATGCTCCATTGCAGCATTGATAGTTTGTCGAATTATCCATCGTATGTTGGCCAGGATGAGGTCACACTGCCTCAGCAGCAACGGTCTCAGCAACAGTCCGTCGCAGCCTTGATGGTCTGTCATCCTGGCCATCGCACTTGGGCCAAGAAAGGGAGTCACTGCCTTTGTTGAGACGGGCTGGCAGATGGTCATTTTCAAGCTCGATGGTCCGTTAACCCGACTATCGCACTTGGGCAGTTCCAATTGCTTCCAGTAAAATGGCCATAATATCCTCATCAGATACCAGATTTTGATGAAATTGGTATCGATGGAAATCTTATTCAATGATCTACATGACTAAAAGTTTATATTAGGGAAAGTTTATGCGGTTCAAAATATTTCTCACTTGGGAAGACACTTCTCAATATTTTAAGATTGGATTTACGCTTCACTGAATACGCTCTAAGGCTCTGACTATGAGAGAATTTTGTGGGGTTTTATAGTTGTAGTCAAAAAGTGAGTTATTTCTAGTGTTAGTGGTTGTTACATGGTTGTTCCTCAAATTCTAATGCATCTTTCAAATATTCCATTTTATTGAGGGGTGTTGTTAAAACCATTTTACCTATGTGCAAAGAGATTTTTTTAGTAGCCATCAAGTTTAAGACATCGTGATCATTGGTTGATAGAATGAGGGAATACATGTGAAATTGTCTCATAGAAAAGGGTGGTGTTGCTTGAGGACAAGCAAAGTTTTAAGTTGGGGGTATTGATGAGTGGTGATTTTACCACTCATTTTCACCAAACATTTGCGAACACTATCATGTTTTGTATTAGAATAGGAGACATAATCATGATTTCAATGTACTTATAACCATATTTTGCAGGTATATAGTTAGGAAGGTGAAAAGATGTGGATCGGAGCTAAAAGGGAGTCAATTAGAAGCAAAAAGACTACAGTTGGAGACCTAGAGTAGTTCAGTCTTAGTTACTGGGACCGTGGTTCTTAATCCGCAGTCGCGATCAGTCAAGATGGTCATCATATTTTGATCATTGATCATAACCACGGTCGCGTAGCCATGATTGCGGTTTAGTAGGAATGTGATTCAAGGCAGTTTTGTAAATTGCATAGATGAATCCAAAATCATATATAGGCAAAAACCCTTTCTTCTTTGGGTATTTCTTACCTCATAGATATTTTTGAATTGAAAGGAAAAAACCCTAATTGGGCAAGTGTGTAACTACTCTTGGAGGCTTAATTTCTATGTAATTTTGTGAAGAACGAATGTTTTGGATAATCCTTATGGTATATATCCTTTTACTTTCTTCATGAGTAGCTAAGTAATTTAGTCTTTGGATTATGTTGAACTAAAGTGTAATTATGTGTGGGTGTTATTGCTTTTGCATGATTTTTAGTTGTTGAGTATGGATTCCACCATTTCTTGGGTTAATGAGTTGGAATTTTATAGGTGAAAACCCTAAATATCCAAATGGATTTGATAGGTGAAAACACCAAACTCTAAAAACCCTTCATCATCCTTGAAAGAGGATGAAACTGAACTTGAGGCAACCCATAACATCCATGAAAAAGGGTTATAGGGGGATAACGTAATGGTGGACAATTGAGCCTTTGGTTTACTACCATTTACAATCTTAGAAATAAATGTATTTGGAGTGTAAATCATGTCAAGAGCATCATCCTAGAAATACGGATGCTTGATCGAGGTTTTGGGTGATTACAAATTGCACACTTGTTAGGTGCTCAAAAGAGCCAATGGGTGAAATCATAGTAGTTATATTGAAAGATTGACTATAATGACTTTCGACCTAGCCTATAACTTTGGTCAACAACTAAGCTTCATTCTAAACCATCATCAACCCACATGTTTTACCTTTAGGTAGATATAATCCAATATCTTCCCTAATCTTGATTTTAAATCAAAAGTGTCATCTTTGTGTATTGGTAGTCAAAAATCATTACAAACCAATCCCCCCATTTTATTTTACGTCTTTTATATTATCATTCTGAGTAGCCTTTTAGTAATTAGAGCACCCATAGGACTTGAAATTTATAATTCTCTCCTTATGAATTCGACCCCAACTCTAGTTGGGTTATTGATAATGACTGCCTCACCCCTTAATCATGGTAGTGAGTTGAGAGTTATCAATGCCCCCAACCATAGTCTAAACCAAAGTCTAAGAAATAAACAAAAATATGAAAAGAAGTCCATAACATGAAATAGAGTCTTCGGAGTATGGAAGCTCACCACTTCAATACAACACAAAGTTGTCCCCAAATCCAAGATCACTGAATAGTAGTAGTAGTAGTAGTAGTATGGCAGGTTCCTACATCATGTGGGGATATAGCTCCCGAAGATGGTTAGTGGGTGAATGCTAGCATATAATCTATAGTAATACTAAAATAATGCCATTATTCATAACAGAAGTGAATTATTATAAGCAATCACATACATACATATATATACACCATGCCAAAAAAGAGGACTGGGTTTATCATGCATTTAAAACCTTTAACCTGGGTTTGTATAGCTTTACCGTCATAATCCACCCACGGGCTATATGTGCCTAGTGTTAACCCCTAAATAGGCCCCAGTGCGTGTATCCACATGAACCAGAGATATCATAGGGGCCGAGTAGTCTTGTGTACCCTTCGCCCTCCATGATACATATATATAAGTATAAATTAGAGTATTCCCATGTACCCTACAAGTATATGGTCACCATGATCAACCCTCATGTCGGCAAACATGAGTTTCCAATATTCGTCCATCGGAATCACACCTTAATGGTTAGCTAATACATCCCGCCATTATTTCCTAATTAAAAAATTTTGTACATAGCCAAACCACCAATTCCAAAAGTCAATTATCAAGGCATTATGAAGTGGTATCATCATACCGACTAATCAACTCCCAAAGAAAACACTCTAAACCTTGTTGGACTTATTGAATATCTCTTATACTTTCTTGCAAAACCCTAGACGACTATAATCTTTATTAGCTATTTTCAATTAATATGGCCACCATGACCGGTGGGGCTATCCCATCGAATAGTAATAACAACAATCAAAGTGTAGAGGACAGTAATCAAACCATCCAAAAAGAAGCAGGCAATACAAAATATGCAAATTTATTAAAATCAAAAGGGGTGGATTCTACTGTCATTAGGGTTCCACCTAAACCAATTATTATGTTGCATGGGGAGCCTACAATTACGTGAAAGTCTTCAGAAGTGCAAAACCTTCTCATGCAGGAGAATCTTCAGTATGCTATCATTGGTAAATTCTCATAGGGTAAGCCATACATTGAAGTATTACATAAAATTATTCTATCTCAATGTGGGATCAAGAGTTAATGCACTATAGGGGTTATGGATAAAAGGCATATTTTAATAAGGTTGCAAGCGTTTGAGGACTATGTTCAATTATTGCCAACAACAGCTTTTTACATTGGATCCGTGGATAGATATCGGCAGATGAGGATGCTAAAATAGGATCCATGGTTTGAACCAGATATTGAAACCACAGTGGGAGTGGGAGTATCTTGGATCTCAATGCTAGATCTACCCCCAAACTTTTTTTGCCAAAGATGCAATTTTTTCAATTGCTTTAGCAGTTGGCAAACCTCTTACAATTGATATGGCTACTAAAAATCACACTAGACCCAGTTGTGAAAGAGTGAAAGTAGAGGTTGATTTAGTAGCAAAACTACCCCAACGGGTTTGAACTAATGAGGAGAATGAATCTACAAGAGAAATTAAATCAAAATGGATACACATTGAGTATGATTATATGCGAATGTATTGTACTGAATGTTGTCTACAAGGACATGATGAAGGAAGTTGTTGGAATAAGCACCCAGAATTATATGACAAGCAAAAAGAAGAATAAAAAGAAGTAGTGGCAATCAATAAGGAAAAAGAGAATAACAAGAAGGTGAATCAAACACAGAAGCCAGATAATGTAGCAAGAGGAAAATTAATAATCAACGGTGGCTCATAAGGAAAAATAGATATAAGAAGTACAAGTATGGTCATATTATGGGTGAGATGAATAAGAATAAAGAAAAAAAGTGAAGACCTCTAATGCATTTAAAGATTTATAAGGTGAGGATGACAAGCAGCAAAATAACAAGGATAAAGAGGGGGTTCTTAAGATTGGTCAACAGGAAGAAGGAGAAAAGATAAGCACAAAAGAATGGGTTACTAAAATTTTTGGGAAAGGAATAGAGGATGCTCAAGATGTTAATATAACAGCTGAGGAGAAAGTTACACAGAAGAAAGAAATTAGTGGTGCAAATAATTTCCAATGCCAGCAACAAATAATTCAGTATTGTCCTGAGGATCAGAAAGGAGTAGAAGATCATAACAAGAATCAAATTGAAGATAGAAGGAATGACAAGAAATCACAAAGTGTTAGCAGTCAACATGTATAGAAAGAGAAAGATGATCAGAATACAGATAAAGGAAGCATAAATAGAACAGATGAAAACATGAAAATGCAGGTATATGATGAGGAACTAAAGGAGTTGATGATACTATAGCGGATTAAACCAATAGAAATGCAGGTTGAGAATCTACTTGAGAGTAGTAATAATACAAAGGAAGACCTTGATAAGAATGACTAGGAAAAAAACATCAATCAACTTGCAAAAGCAGCAGACATGTCACCTAAGCAAGTAGAAGCTTTGAAGAAGAATCAAGGAAGAAATAAGAAGAAGAAAAAAGGTGATAGTACCAAGTTAGCTGAGGAAAAATCATTAAAAATGTATACAAAAAGTCATACATCTAGATCAAAGTCTAAATGAATGCTTTGGTGTGGAACATAAGGTCTGTTAACACATAGCAGGCCTTTACCAGACTAATAACAATGCAAAGAAGATATCAGTTTTATTTTATTGGGCTTATGGAACCTTTTCAAGGTGGACAGCACATTGAGGAGTATAGAAGGGGGCTAGGTATAAAGCATGCTATTCTAAATGTTTGTGGAAAGATCTGGGCTTTTATTAAAGAGAATGTGGAGTTTAGTATTTTAAAAGATGAAGACTAGCAACTAACTTTAAAGTTGGCCAATCAGAATGCAGGTATATCTTTGTTAGTGACTTTAGTGTATGCAAAATGTAGCGCTAATGAGAGGTTGGCACTGTGGGATTCATTAGTTTATTTGTCAGATTCATATCAAATGCCATGGATAATAGGTGGGGACTTAAA
This sequence comes from Capsicum annuum, assembly GCF_002878395.1. Classification (NCBI taxonomy): domain Eukaryota; kingdom Viridiplantae; phylum Streptophyta; class Magnoliopsida; order Solanales; family Solanaceae; genus Capsicum; species Capsicum annuum. The sequence continues at coordinate 94,611,023 of NC_061116.1, read as the reverse complement.
TATGATAAAAATTAATAAGGAAAAGTTAGGGGGACTACCTGTTACATTTAATGAGATATAGGATTTTAATCATTGTACTAATTTATGCAATATGGAAGAAATTCAATTTTAAGGAAGTAAATTCACATGGTGGAATGGAAGAGATAATAAAGATTGCATATTTAAGAGATTGGATAGGTTTCTGTGCAATGATAGAATGCAAAATTTATTTCAGAGGATGGAAGTGGAATATCTAGCCAGGTGTGGATCAGATCATTCTCCGTTATTGATCCAATGCAGAGTAGAGAGTGAGCAAATAGTAAGATATTTTAAATTTCTAAATTTATGGATCAAGAAGAAATCTTGTATGGAGGTGATTAAACAAAGCTGGAATTCACAGGTTAAAGGTAATCCATTTATAATGTTTCAACAAAAATTGAAAAACACTAAGTCAGCATTATCTAAGTAGAGAAAAGACCATTTTTGTAATATATTCCAGGAAATAGCAACACTAGAGGATATTATCAAGGTAAGAGAGAAACAGTTTGAAGAGAATCCTAGTGGAATAAATAGAAATAATTTGTTTAAGGATCATGTTGAATTAATCATGCAACTTAAGAGAGAAGAATATTTTTGAGGCAAAAGGCAAGATATGAATGGTTCAAGGATGGAGAAAAGAATACTAATTTTTTTCACACTATTGTCAAAGAAAGGAGAAGCAGACATAGGATTAATAGAATTCAAAATGAGAAGGGAAAATGGTTGGAGGAAGTATAAGATATTGTAGATACAGTAGTTAATTTTTTCCAGGATCAGTTTACTAAGAAACAAAATATAGAAGATTTCTCCATGATAGATGAATTACCAAAGCTTGTGACAGAAGATCAAAATAAGGACATTATAAGACTACCAAAGTTGGAAGAAATCAAAGAAGTTGTCATGGGATTGAATAGAAATAGTGAGGGGGACTAGATGGAATGACAGGAGAATTTTATCAAGATGCATGGGAGATTATTAAGCAAGACATTCATAAAATGGTATCTGCTTTCTTTTGTGGTTTTCAGCTTCCTAGATTCATTACTCATACAAATTTGGTATTGCTACCAAAAAAGGTAGTAGTGAATACTTTTTCTTATATCAGGCCTCTATCCCTTAGTAATTTTGTGAACAAGATTTTTTCAAGAATAGTTCATGAAAGAATTAAAGGAATACTACCTTAATTAATATCACTAGAACAAGTTGGTTTTGTTCAGGGAAGAAGTATTGCTAAAAATGTTCTAGTGGTTCAGGAGATTATGGCTGAATTTAGAAAGAGAGGCAAACCACCTAACATGGTCATAAAGCTGGACATGATGAAGGCATATGAAAGAGTGGATTTGTTGTATTAACTAAGATATTGAGGGCATTTGGTTTTTCAGAGGTGCTAATAGACATGATCTTCAGATTACTGGAAAATAATTGGTATTCCATAATTTTGAATGGTTAACCAAAAGGATTTTTAGGTCAACAAGTGGAATGAAACAAGGGGATCCATTGTCACCAACATTGTTCATCATAGCAGCAGAGGTGTTGTCCAGGTCATTAAAGAAGCTGATGTAGAATAAGGATTTTAAATTTTTTAGGATGCCAAGAGGAAGTCCAAAACTGAATCATCTGGCTTTTGCAGATGATATGATAATCCTATGTAAAGTTGAGGTAAAGACTTTGTAGTTGGTCACAACAAAATTGGATAAATATGAGGAAGTCTCTGGACAAAAAATAAACAAGGAAATGAGTGCAATTTATTTGCACTCGGGAGTATCCAATGTAGTAGGGATTATAGCAGAGATTGCTACTGGCATCATGAGAAGAGATTTACCTTTCATATACTTAGGACGTTCAATCTTTTATATGAGAAGTAAGAAGGATTATTATCAGGAATTACTAAATAAAATTACTAGTAAGGTGCAGTCATGGAAAGAAAAATTGTTATCTTATGGAGGAAGGGTTGTGTTGAATAAAAATGTTTTGCAAAGTATTCCTATACATTGTTTATCAGTGATGAACCCTCCCTTGAATGTGTTGAATACTATTCAAAAACTACTAGCTCAATTGTTTTGGAGTAGGAAAATTAGAGAAAAGGGGATACATTAGGTAAAATGGCAAACAGTATGTTTAACATAGGATGAAGGTGGCTTGGGTTTTAGAAGGATTGGTGATATATCTATGTCATTATTTTTCAAGTTGTGGTGGAATTTCAGGACCAAAATGTCAATATGGAAGGACTATATGTTCAATAAGTATTGCAAAAGAGAGCATCCAAAACTAGTCATGTGGAAAACAGGTGCAGGTAGATCTCAAGTGTAGAAGAAGATGCTTATTGCCAGGTATTTGGTGGAACATCTTATTATATAACAGCTGAATCAAGGAAATTTTGATATCTAGTTAGATAACTAGACTGGGCAAGGTGATCTGTATTTCATAATGGAAGGAGGAAAAGGGGATCAAGAACAATATAAGTAGGTAAAGGAGTTGGTAAGAGAAGAAAAGTGGGATGAATAACTGATTCGAGCATTATTCACAGAGGAGGTGGCAGATCATATCTTAATAAGGTGGTACCTCCATCAGAAGAAGGGAAAGATTGGCCAATATAGAGTATTGAACCAAAAGGTCTGTTTACAGTGAAATCAGCTTGGCAGTATATAAGGAATAGGGAAAGTATTGATAACATATTCAAGAGGATATGGGTGAAAGGTTTGCCTTTCAAGATATGTTTTTTCATGTGGAAGTTATAGAGAAGGAGAGTCCCAGTAGATGATACAACAAGGAGACTTGGATTGCAAGGTCCTTCTAAGTGTTGGTGTTGTGATGAACCAGAAGTGGAGACAATAGCACATGTCTTTAGGAATTCTTCCAATGCTAACAGGACCTAGTCCTACTTTTCTTCTTTTGCAGGTATTCATATTCAATATCTGACATTGAGTGAAATAGTACTAAGTTGGTAGAATACTGAAGTAAAAGGGAGGGAACAGCTATACTACTTTGCTATGCCTAGCATTATTCTATGGGAGTTGTGGAGGAGAAAGAATAGGAAGAAACATGAAAACAAGGAAACTTCAGGATTGAGATACTATACAATATTACAAGAACCTGAGAATGTTGTTGAAGGTCAGAAAATCTAGATTTAGAATTTCCAAATGAATGGCCAAATATAATTAAGGAGATGGGCAAGTTAAAGATGAAAATTAAGGTTAGTAAAGTCTTATGGAAGGCACCAGAGGAAGGATGGTTTTACTATAACACATATGGAGCAGCTAGAAGGGAAGATGGAGGAAGCTCATATGCATTTGTTTGAGGGATGAGAATGATGATGTCTTATTTGCTAAAGAAGAACCACAATATTATGCTAATAGTATGCAAGCAGAGTCTTATACAATTTTTTATGCAACTAAGCATGGTACACAATCTTAGCACAATAAGATTATCTTTTATATGGACTCACTACTTATGCAGAAGGTGTTAACATGTGAATGGCCTTGCCCATGGAATATAGCACACATAAACAAACAAATTCACAAATTCATGAAAAATAAGCAAGTAAAGTATCTGCACATATTTAGGGAGGATAATCAATTGGCTGATCATCTAGCAAATTTTGCCATAAATACTGGTGTTTTTACCATTACAAATTACCAGCAGCTACAGAGTAAAGGAAAAGCTATCCTAAATAGTGACAAATGCCAGAGTCCATACTTGAGGATGATACAAGTCAAGGGATAAAGAGAAAAAGGAAATTCAAATTGAATATTTTACATGTAATGTATATACAGGAGTTACTAGCATTCATAATAGTTTATGTGCCAACATGGGAGGGTCTATAGGTCAGGTGGAGCAATATAAATCTAAGAGAGAGACAGAAAACCAAATAATTATTGGTCCGACCAATTCATTTTCTTTATCCCTTTTACATCTATGGAATACAAGCAAGAGAAAGTGAAGTCAAGTCAAGTAGATCTAGAAATTACAAAGAAAGACAAGAAAATGGCAACATACTTGGTTGTTACAGCTTTACTCAGAAGATTGAATCTATATTAGCTGAACAAAAACATTTTAGTTTTTTCCATCTACTGGGAAAAGCAGCTGAAGCAAAAGCAATACCTTCATTCAGCTGGAATGAGAAATTGTAAAGCACATAATCGAAGGATTATCAATACTTACTTATGCAAGCTGATAGAAGGAGGAGAGCATTCAGAAGGAGGTATAGTATTGACCTTCCAAGGTATCAACAGGATGAACCTCATATTTGAGAAAGGATTCACTAAGGTTGAAGAAGGCAGACACAAGATTAGAATTAGGAAACTAGTTTTTTTAGGAAACCCTACAATTTGTATTTGTTAATAAATGGATATTGGGTTGGGCCATATTAAATAAATAAGACTAGGCTATTTTTTATTTTTGTTGTTTGGTAGGTTGGTCCATCAAGTGATGATTATTAATAAAATACAAAATTAACCCAAAAATAAAAACATCATACCGACTATAGCTTGCAACCAATGTCACTAGCCAACACTTAGGGGATTCCTATGTACCCCACAAGATTTCCAATTAAACCAAAGTCATGGAAATAAATGCCTTTCCAAACCATTTAAAACCAACCAAACCAATTTAAGTTCCATTACCATATTATGCAATGCAAAAATTTCAATAATAGTCAAACTATGTGATAAAAGAATTCTCATTGGCATTTTAACAAACGTGTTGAAGGTATATAGTTTTCAAATCCAAAACCAAGTATCAATTGACCATTCCCATGCAATAAAATGTTAAAAACCATAAATATAATATGAAAACTATAAGAAAAGTATGGGAAACCATTATCCAACCATAAATAACCAAAAACCCCAACTTTTATTTCAAAACCTAAACATTACCACAATAATACCATGAAAATCATTCATTAAAATATTATTTTGATTGAACTAACAATGTGGGAGGAGTAACATGCCTTATACAATAAGGAAGACATAGAAAAATAACCCCTTTAGAGCCTTAATGTATTGTCTTGAAGAAAACACTCGCATTTCTTAAACTAAGAGCTTAAGAGAGATTTGAGAGTGTTTAGAGAATATTTGATTATGAATAATAGGTTATGAAAGCCTCCAAAGGTATTTATGTCATGGGGTCAAAAGCAGTTATTAGGGGGAAATTTCCAAAATTCCCCTAACTTAAACTGTAAAAATTCTGGCAGGTGGGTATGGATTGGATCCCTCACATGTACCCACATCATACGAGTGGTACCTTCCACTCAGACCTTGATCAGAAAGTTTGACATCATATTTTGTCCAACATACAACTCCTTAGCCTATCTCATACCCTAACCATACGACTAGTACCCTTCAAGTAGTACCCTAAGATAAAATATCTAGGCTAGATACTAGACAACATACGATTAGACCCTACCTCTCGTATCATATACATACGACTCGTATGGGGTCATTTCATACCAAGAATAGAAACTCAACCACCAAACATAGGACACCCTATAAGTTGGGTCACCTGACCTATACCCATATCATATGACTAGTATGGTGAGTCATATGATGACCAAAAAGGTCAAAACTCGAGAAATTTGCAAGGACCAGAACCCAGGGTATTTCAGTCAAAAAGCCCACTTTTAATTCCCAAAAATCCTTTACCAATCAATGTCAACCCCAGACTAGAATAAGGTATCTAAATCAACTATTAGATGTTAAATAAGCCATAACTAGACCTAGGATAGCAACCTCTCCCAAAAGCAAGCAACTAAGTAAATTCCACCCAAGGTAATAGAAACTAGGGTAAGTTCTACCCTTAACTCAAGTGAATAAGGAAATCTCCTTATTATTTGAGTAACTAAGACCATTCCATCCTAAATAAGAGCCTACAAGGTTAACTTCACCTAAGGTATGTTTAATTAGCCTAATTATACCTAAAAGCGATATCCAAAATAGACTAAATGGTCTAAATGACCCAAGTATTACAATTTATCACACCAACACCTTAAACCCTTTCCAAATCTAAAATAATATTATAAACATACTATGAATCATCTCAATTTAACAAAGGGTAAAACCTAGCCTACCTAGACGCTAAAGAAAGCTCAAAAGATCTGCTAAATCACTACTTTTTCCTTTTGAGAAGCTTTCTCAAGATGTCAAGCTATCAAACACATTCTACAAATCAATATAAGAATAACGATACTCATATTGCACTATTATACTTGGAGTCTAAAATCACACCAAATTCCCACATGGGTCCTATTTATGGAAAATCCTATTTCCAAAATCAACCAATGTCCCCTCATGCTCGAGGAGTCATTGCCCTTGAAAATAGGTGAAATCTAAGCTAATTTGGGGCTAATATAAATCCACCAAGGTTTTACAAATTTTGAATAAGAAATGAGAAAATCAACCTTAAATTTAGAGAAATCTTATCTTAAATCCAAAGGAGAATCAAGAACTAATCATTAACCAAGATTCGTAAGTCACCCACAAGCTTTAATCTCAAGCTATCTTATTATTTAGGGTTTAAGTCTCCAGATATAGGCGAGAAATGGGCAAAAGGGGGCTGAAAAGAGTCTATTTATACCTATCCTAGGTATCTAGGTGTTGCTATAGCAACTCGGGACTCGTAATCGCCATATCTTATGACTGTCAGTGAGAGTCGCTATTGTGATATATGCTTCCCGATCGTAGCACTTGGTGCCTTCCAAGGGTATCATGATTGCAGCCCATATCTTGCGACTGTGAGTTCACTAGATACAATTGGGACTTGGAGTTTTCCAAGTCTTTGCCAAGCCCTTGAGATTCATTCAAAATTACATATATGTAAACCGACTATGAAACCATACTAAATTCAGTATTTTAGATGCAATGGTGCAAGCGAAATTTCCATATGAGGTCATTTTGACTAAAAATAGGTCCCATACCTAATTTCTATTTTCTTAACTTTTTGACCAATAGGTCAAAATGAGATTGGATTCCTCGGGACCCAACCAAGAGTCTACCTAGCCTAAAATTGATATACAGAGCTGCTAGAATAGTCAAAATTAGCATACAGGACGTTTGAGTGAAGCTTTTGCTTAGTGGCCGTTTGAAACCAATGAAGACTTCAAAATAGGAAATTGGCTCTAAAAATCAAGTGGTTGTCCGGTAACCAAACTGGCAGTTCCAACAAGTCATAAATGACTTAGGGAAGCTATAGAAAAGCTCTAATGGTAAAAATAAGCTGAAATATTGAAAATAACCTAAAGGGTCATTATAATTTCCCTACTAAAGGAACTTTTATCTACGTAAGTTAAGGATTAGGATGTACCTAAAGGATTGAACAATGAAGATACTGGGTCTACATCTCTCTCTTGATTTCCTAAGTAGCCTCCCTTACTAGGCGGTGTCTCTACTGAACCTTAACTAAAGGGATCTCCCTGGTGCACAACTTTCTAACATCACTACCCAAAATGGGCATAAGATCCTCCACGAAGGTCAATTGCTTATCTAGCTGTACTGAATCCCATCTAAGCACATGATATGGATCAAGAATGAATCATCACAACATAGAAATATATAAAATTAAATGAACAGCAATAAAATCTTGAGGTAAATCTATCTCATAAGCCACCTCACCACTAGTGCAAAGAATATTGAAAGGCCCAATATAGCTGGGCCTGAGCTTGCCCTTCTTTCAAAACCTCATTACATCTTCATGGGTGACACATGGAGAAATACCTAATCACCAACTCTAAATCTCAAGGTGGTCGAAGCCTACGGTCTACATAGGCTTTTGCCTACTCTGAACTGCTCTCAACCTATCCTAAATCATCCTGACTCTATCCAATGACTCCTAAAGCAAATCAGTACTACAGGGTTAAATCTCAAAAGTTTCAAACCATCCGATCAGAGAATGACATCTCCTACCATAAGAAGCTTCAAAAGGCTCCATCTCAATAATTGAATGATAGTTGTTATTATGTGTGAAATTTTCCAATGCTAAGTGCTCCTCCCACTAACCTCCAAAATCCATGACATAGCTTAGAGTATATCCTCAAGCACCTGAATAATCTACTCAAACTTTCCATCTATCTGTGGATGGAAGGTGGTACTAAGATCCACCTGAGTACCTAACTCCTCCTGGAAGGCTCTCTAAATTCTAAAAGTGAACACAAAACCCTGATCTAAAATAATAGATATGGGCACACCATGCAGATGGACTATATTTTGGATATAAACTCAGGCTAACCTCTAAGCACTAACGAACATCTGAATAGAGGTAAAACACTAAAAATTCATGATAATCTGCTCCCACTTCCACTCAAGAATGGGAAATCTCTAAATCAATCCACCTGGTCGTTGATGCTCGACCTTTACCTATTGACAACCAAGGTAACGAGCGATAAAGTCTATCATATCTCTCTTCATGCCACTCCACCAGTAATGTTGTCTCAAATCCTCTATACATCTTAGTCTTACCCAGATGAAAAGAATATCTAAAGCTATGAGCCTCATGCAAAATCAACTAAATCAAGTCATCAATCTTTAGAACACAGATACAGCTGTCAAATCTTAAAACACCTTCCAAATTTATAGTTAGAAGTTATCCATAAGACTCATCTTTATGGTGTTAGTCACCTCATCATTAATTATATCAATCACCTAAGCAACTTATAAATCCTTAGGTTGTTTCAAAGACTTATACACATTGAAATAGACCTCTTCATTATTCACTCAGAACTTTATTTCACCATATTCAACATCCACTAAGGCTCTTTTGGTAGCCAATAATGCCTAGCCAAAATGATAGGGACCCCGTGATCCATCTCATAATAAAGAATAACAAAGTTAGCTGGAAAAATAAATTAGTCCACTTTCACAATAAATCACATAAAACTCCCATAGGCTTCTTAATAGATTGATCAGCCAAAACTAGAAACTCACGTTTATCTATGTGAGGTGGGTCTTGGTGACCGTGTGCATTATATCACACTTATATTTTGGGAGATGTACTAGTCATCTCAGGGTTTTCTCCAATTCGTGCAGCTAACACGTGTCAGGGCCTTTACAGCAGGGGGAGATGAACTCATATAGCCCATGGGTGGTTTTAGAACAACCAAGCTATAAAATCCTAGGTTAAAGGTTTTAAATGCATAATAAACCCAGTTCTCTTTCCCGACATGATGTGTGTGTGAGTATATATATATATATGTTTGAATGTGATTGCATTTGAATATTTACTTGGTTTTAAATGTTGGAATTATTTTATCCTTACTCTTGAGTACATGCTAGCGTTCACCTGCTAACCCATCTTCTGGCGCTTTATCCCCAAATGATGCAAGAACCATCCATACTCCACCTGCTCAGTGATCGGATTCGGGAATAGCTTGTGTTGGATTGAAGTGGTGAGCTTCCATTAGAGCTGTCAAAATAGTCTTGGCCAGTGAGGTTGGGACAACTCAACCCTTTAATTAAGTAGGGTTGGGCTAAGTTTTTCAGCCCATTTAGAAACGAAGCTTGTAAGCCCAGCCTTACTTGGCCCGTCGGCCTCAGAGGCCTAACCCGTCGACTTCAAAGGTTAGCCCATGGGCTAGGACATTAAAAATAATTATTAATTATTTTTAAGTTGGTCATTTATTTATTAGAAATTAGAATTTCGTTAATCTTTTCTAACTAGGGACTTATCTTTTTATTCATTCTTTGATTGACACTAATTTTTTGAAAGTTCTTAGTGTGTGTTTGAAATGGCTGCTAAGCTGCTTTTAGTTGTGAACTTCAAAAAGTTTCTTTTACTCGTGATGGTTTAGTAGTTGTTGCCTTTGTTGAATGCAATATTTTGTTCTTTAAATATAAGCTCTCTTCTGTTATAATATTACTACTTTTATGTAGATACTTTTTCTATATCTATTTTTATTATCTTAACCGTATTAGAATATTTCTACAGAATTTGTAGCTAATCATCATTTCTTTGCTTATTACAATAAATTCCATAAGATAATTACAACTAAGCGATCATTTAGTGTGAGGTATAAGGGATAAATAGTCCAAGATAAAATGAAGGACTATTTTATCTTATGTTTGGTGTCAGGTATTAGTTAGTATCAACATTATTTATTGCACCATTTACACCATAATAATGAGATAAATTATCCATATACATGGTGGAATAACTAATTTTGAGATAGTTATATTGAGATAACTCTTTCCCAACCTAACGACCCTTAAAGGTAATAATACGATGCATGTAACATGCTAAAAACTAGTAGGAGACAGATTAAAGTGAAACCATAAAATTTGGTGATAGTCTATTGATATACCCAAATTACAACTCTCGTTAGAAAGTGTAAGCGGTCGCTGTCAAATATAGAACCCAACTAGGTTGGGTGTCGAATCCCACAGTAAATACTGTGCTCATTAAATATTGTAATCGTTATTGGACTGTTGATCAGAGGTTCCTGAATAAAGGGTTTTTCTTATTTGTAACTTATAAAGTAATTGATTGTAACAAGAGTATTCCAATGATTGATTCTCTTTGTAATTAGTAATTTAATGAGATTAAACAAACCAGAGCTATGGTTACCAAAATGGTAGAACAATTAGGGTTGTGAATCACTTAAGAGTTCCATTTAGCAAATTCAATTGCAAGAAGGGTTGAATCCTATTCTTTATCCCTTAGTATCTCAACCTAAGTAGATAGATTATCCTCTAATTCTCTCAAACTCAAAGGATACATTGTTCTTTTAACCATTTTCTCATGTAAGCTAATCCTGTTAGAGCATTTGCCATTAATCCAAAGTTTAAAGCCCTTAGAATTCATGTAAATACTTTCTTTTCCCAACAAACACTTTCCTTTTAGACAAGTGATGTTCTTGGGCTCACTTTTCAAGTTTGCAACCAAGAAAAGCCATTAAATTGAAGAAAGGTTTATACAATATCAGTGATTTATGGAACTCAATTTGATTCACAGCCCATAGATTCTTTTCACATTAAGGATCCCATAACCCTAGTTGTGGGAACTAGCCACAAAATTCCATAGAAGAAGAAGAAGAAATAATTCTTGTATTATTCCTAAATAAATTTAGAATTCACTTACAAAAATCTCAAGAATCAGTTCTTGAATCTTCAATAATGAATTGAATGATTAACTTCCCCAAAGATATCTTTCAATCCCAAGGTACTAGGTTACAAAGAGTTTCAATAGATGATAAATTTGTCAAAGATAATAAAAAAAAATCCTAATTCTAACCTTAAAATTTGGTATTTATATGTTCCTAGATAAAAAGGAATTTAGAATTTAAAAATAAGAAAAGTTGCGTCCAAGTTGACGGCCAAAGTGGTAGTCCGTCGTTAGTCTAACGGTCCACCATCTGGTCTGTCACTGACTCTTCATGAAAAGTTATTTCTGGATAAGGTCTGACGATCCAACTAGTGGTCCGTCATAAGACTGACGGTCCACCATTTTGTCCATTACTAAGTCCTTTCGGAGAGTGGCTTCTAGATAAGGTCTAACCATCCAACTGGTGGTCCGTCATAAGACGGACGATCCATCATTTTATCTGTCACTGATTCCTTTCGGAGAGTGGTTTCTGGATAAGGCCTGACAACACACCTGGTGGTCCGTCGCAATACTAATGGTCCACCATTTGGTCCGTGACTGAGTCATTCAGGAGGCCATGTTCTGGATAAGGCTTGACGGTCCAACTGGTGGTCCGTCGCAAGTCTGACGGTCCACCATTTTAATCGTCAAATTCCCTTAATTGCTTTTTTTCCATGTTTCTTCTGTGATTCACTCCTTTTCCCTGAAACACTAAAAAGACTCATTAAATACCACTTTAGTTGCTTGAAAACATACAATTTTCCCAAGAAGATGATGCCAAATATTCTGTCAAAAGCCGAAACATCAACACCCTCAACTTAGGATAATTGCTTGTCCTCAAGCAACTCAGCACCTTATTGCGAACATGAACAATACAATGACCTGCAACCAACCACTAAAACATTTTGATGCAACTACTCACCCATTATTTCACTTACATGAATTTAACATATCAGGGTCTACACACGGCATTGATCATAATTCAGCACACAAATATGGATGTTACATCCTACAAAGAACAGCAAAACTCAGTGAAACTCCAATTGCCCTCACAACTCCAATTGCCCTCACAACAATGAAATCCACCACTCATCACATGATGTGGACGTAATCTAAACTCTCACACTCATCGAAGAAGTTACAACCATAGTTCTAAATACCCATAGGCTTACCCTAGCCATATGACACCTCCTCAAAGTTGACTCACTAGTATCAAACAGGTCTTTTCAAGGCTTGTAATGAGGCTTCAGGTTAGGTAAGGATCTGCTTTTGGATAAATTAACTCATTAAGACTTAACTCTCCTTGCCAGTGCATTACTATAACCCAAATCAACTCATTTGATACTTCTAATAATAGACTCTTTTTCAGACATAACCCCCCCCCCCTCCTTTTATATATATATATTAAAAAAGACAAGCATCAACAGTCACCCTCAACTTAAGGTGCACAATATCTTTGAACTGATCAGGGCCAAAAGTTTTTAGACTGAAAGTTACACTCGACTTCTATTTAGCATTTTTACCTTGACAAAAGTCACCCTCAACTTAGGTGTTTTGCCTAAGTTAAAGTGTACAATACCTAAATATTGGGCCAAGGCCAGTGAAGGATGCTAACGCCCTATGGAGAGTAAATGAATGTTATTGGAATTGAAAAAAAAAAAGGTCCTACAAGCATAAGACAAGTTCAAATAAGATAAAAATCTTTTTGGTGGGGTTATTTATTTAGGCTAAGTGGGCTAAAAGTACAAAGAGGCCTGTTATCCTATCATATTGAATCCATAAGAAGACCGTATTAATGACTCAGGCAAGTGCTAGGCATTAGACTATGCAAGAAATGAAAGTAAATCCTCACGCCCATTGGCAACTGAACTAAACTTCTTTTGCAACTCTTGGAATTTTCATCACATGATTCATGCACCTCTTACAGAATAATGCCAAATGCAGATTTACTAAAGGTTATGTACACATGTTTGCATGAATAAAGTAAATAATTACATACACATGCTCATAGTCTTATGCCAACATCATTCATTATCCATATTTACAACGAAGTACTAAAACAGAAATATTTCATAGATAATCATTAAACACAGCTATTTATACCACAAGCTGCAGAATTTGAAATGCAATAATAAAAGCACCCTAGGTATGCCACTTCTACTAGATAGTACATGATTGGATTCAAAATATCGGTAACAACATCAAACCATGATGTAAATACACCCACCCCCACACAGAAAGATAAGCATTTTCCTCAAACTAATAAATTATCGTACATGGTTGGATTGGGGTATTTACCTCACCTCCTATTCCTCTGAGGCATCAGTCAGGTGGGGTGAGGTCCCTACGTCCTCACCCAGTGCAATTTTGGCCCCTATGGTGGTAGGATCACTCACAACCTTACCTTCCATAATTGGAGGAATCGTCTCCCGAACTGATTCTGCACTTTGCCCCCTTTCTGGGGCAGCACTAGTAGAGACTCCTGCCGCTTCATTTTCTATCTCTCTTTGCTTTCTTTCAGCTTCTTTCTTTAACTTCCTTGTAGCTCTTTTCAATTTATGTTGATCTAACTCCTCAGGTGACATGTCTTCTCTCTTCCTTCTTTTTTCTTCTTCCCTTGATGCTTTTTTATCCATTTGCTACTTGCCTTTGTCCATCACGGGTCTGCCCATCAGATCCAAAATGTCCTCCTCATCATCACTTACCACTAAAGTCAGGTCAAATGCAGGCGGTTGTGACTGTTTCTCCTTTAAATTTGCTGTGTCCGCCTTTGCCTACTCAAACTCTACCATGAGCTTGGCAAGATCAGGGAGAGACACTGAATCTAGCCTTTTGTTATTGCGAGCTTCCATGTTGTCCATTCTAACTTGAATATTTTGAAATGTCCTGATTGCTTTGGCCAAAATTTTATCCACAAAAGGTTTAAAATCCCCATCCCACTTTTCTAATTTTTTCTGAAACTGTTTTTGATTCTTTACCACCTTAACAAAATTTTATGGGTTGAACCTGTATTCCACAAACTCCACTCCACCAGCAAATTATGTAGAACCTGACCCTGCAGACATACCTTGGGGAAAATAATCAGGTGGTATATATGTGGTGATGGGTAAGGGAATACCTTCAGGTATTTCTAGGGCCTCGAGAACTGGTGTAGACTAAAGCTGATATGCTAAAGGCTTGGTCACACAAATTTTGAATTTCAATTTGTCCTTTGACTTCTTAATGTCCTGCCTATGTGTAGTCTGTACTTCGTTATCAACCCCATGGATTAGTGGCACACCGGCTTGTTTAGATAACTCAGTGATAAAACATGGGAAGGGTATAGAAGTGGTCACTTTATGTGCCCGCACGAACATCTCGTCTGCAATTATCTAGACAAAATCAATTTGTAGCCCTAAAACCAAACTAGCTACTGCTACTACTCAGTGATGATCCAAGTTCCCATCTTCTTTTGTTGGCATTAACCTCAACCTAATAATCTCCCACCAAAACTTAGCTTTAAATATAAGGGTAAACTTTGCAATGCGCTCTTTGGAATTAGTCAACCAGGAAGGATTTCCATCATCGATCAATAAAGAAGTGGCCCAACGTCTCTGACTGGAAGCATTTCTCATTCTATACTCAAAATCTGGGACAGCGGGTGGGGCCTCATATCCTGGCCCGAATAGCATCTTGTTAATTATTCGAGCTGAGATATCAACGATGACCCCTCAAACCAGGACAGAATCCCTATTTAGTCTATTTGAGATTGGTGTCCCCTTTGGGCATTTCGCTTTCACCAAACACAGATAATTTGTGAAGAATTCCCTTAGCCAATTTGGTTTGTACTCTCCTGGTGATCTGCTCTCCCATGCCAGTCCATATTCATTGAAATGGTGCTCTAACTCGGGATATTCATAAAGTTCTATTGTCATAATCTGATGTTCTTCTATGAATGATCTTCTAACCCCTTGAGATGGGGGTGTCAACCTATCATAGAACTCTTTTTATGCCCCATCTATATACCACCTGATAGCTTATTGAATCTGTGGATCTTTACGCCTAATAATATTATCACCCTTAGGTTCAGCTACAGCCTCAGGAACTCCCATTTGATCCTCCACATTAACAGTTTCAATATCACCCTCTACAGGCAATGGTTGAGTTGCAGCAACAGTTGCTTCATCGAGGCTTAAACTTGTACTGCTAGATGTAATCTCACTCTCCTCTTTATACTGGGAGAGTATGAGAGCTTCTCTTTTATTTTGTCTAGTGTTGTAAGCCGGTGCGGACTCATTTCTACCTCATTGAGATCTTCCTCCTCTAGTTTGCGGAAGTTTAGGAGCCATAACGCCTGAAAAAAGAAGTAATGAATTAGTTTAAAATTCAAAAATAGCTACATCATGTAATTTTTCATTGTGACGGTCAAGTAGGTGGTCCGTCAAAAAGTTGACGGTCCACCAATTCAACCGCCGCTGCTTATCCAGAAAGTGTCATCTCAAATTTCTTTCTGACGGTTAAGTTGGTGGTCCATCATAAATATGACGGTCCACCAATTTGGCCATCACTTTTTATCCAGAATGTACCATCTCAGAGTGATTTGTGAAGGTCAAGTTGGTGGTCCATCAAAAAGTTGACGGTCTACCAATTTGACCTTGCACCTTCATCTTCAGCCTTAATTTTGGGTTCGACCCTTTTTGTTGAGAAATTGCATATCAGATTGATTTCCAACCATCAACACGGCACTAAACTCATATTTTAAGCACATTCTTCGAATTTTAGAACTCATGCTACTCAGATTTCACACAAATTGGCACATTGAAGTCCAACTCAAGTCTTTCAAATTCAACATAATAAGAACAACCCAATAAAACAAATCATGCTCTTAGACTTAATATGGACAACCAGAAAAGAAGGGTATGCACATACCTAGATTGTGCAGGTACGCTACGTGTTTGAAACCTTAGAGACAAAGCTAACTTACAAATTATAGCTCTTTCACTTCTCTTCATTTGTGATGAAGAGAGGGAAGGAGTGAGCTAGCTTTAATAAGGTAAAAATGGAGAAGATAGGGAGTCTTAGATGGGATAACTCCCTTTAGGTTCTTTGAATCTTACGGAAGTGGAACAGCTAAGGGTCATGGAATGGTTACAATGAATGTACCCGCTCATTTTATCTTTAAAATCTCAGTTTGGGTCAAATACGGAGTATTTATAAAGAGTACGATTTAACCCGACCTGATTTGGAATTAGGGTTAAAGTGACGGTGATATTGACGGTACATCATAAAGATGGCGGACCTCCACTCTGAACGTCACTCATCACCATGGTTTGGGTATTTCTGTTTCGGTGTGATGATGAGTGGGACGATCCACCAAGAATGTGACGGTCCATCAGTTCAGCCGACACTTCTTACCAGAATGCAGATCACTGATCTTATTTTTTATGGCTCATATGATGGCCCACCAGGTTTGTGGTGGTCCACTACTTAGGCCGTCATGGCTTATCCAGCGAATAAAATTTCTTTCCATTTCTTAACAGATGAAAGTAGTGGTCCGTCAGGATACTGGTGATCCACCAAGTTATCCGTCACCTTGTTCCAGTGGCTCACCTGTATCCCTTTTTTCCCTTTTTTGCATTTCTGGTCCTACACACTTCACAAACACATCAAAATTGCACAAAAACACGAAAGGGACTCTAACTATGGTTGCATTAACATGTTGTGGGTTGCCTCCCACTAGCGCCTGATTTATCATTGCGGCACGACTCAGTTATCTCGACTACTCAGACTTCATCGAGATAAAAGATAGTAAAACTTCTTATTGAGTCTTTTGGACCGATATAAAGTTTGATTCATTGCCCATTCACTTTGAAGATGCTACCATCTTTATTTTTAAGCTCGACTACTCTAGATGAGTAGACTTGACTAACTTTAAATGGTCCTGACCACTTAGACTTGAGTTTACCTGGAAACAATTTGAGCCTGGAATTGAACAGAAGTACCAAATCACCTTTTCAAAAGTCTCTAATTTCAAGTCTTTGGTCATGATACTTTTTTATCTTCTCTTTGTAAAGGTCTGCTCTTTCATAAGCCTCGAGATGGAATTCATCCATCACATTCAGTTGCCCCAATCTGAGCTCTACTGCCTTTTTCCAATTTAGATTTAACGCTTTCAGAGCCCACAAAGCATTGTATTCTAGATCAACTGGTAAGGGGAATGCTTTTCCATAGACTAGCTGATACGGTGACATGCCAATAGGGGTCTTAAAATCAATCTGATACACCCACGAAGCATCATCTAGCTTTCGAGCCTAATCTTGTCTATTAGCATTCACTATTTTGGCTAGGATGGTTTTAATCTCCTGATTTGACACATCCACTTGTCCACTAGTCTGTGGGCGATATGGAGTTGCTACTCTATGCTATTTTACCCCATATTTCACTAAAACTGCCTAGAAAACTTTGTTGCAAAAATGGGATCTTCCATCGCTTATAGTAGTTTGTGGCACTCCAAAGAGAGAGAAGATGTTCTTAAGAAATGCAACAACTCTCTTCCCTTCATTATCAAACAAGGCAACAGCTTCAACCCTTTTGGATACATAATCCACAGCAACTAAAATGTACTTTATTCCATACGAGCTTACAAATGGTCCCATGAAATCGATGCCCCATACATCAAATAATTCCACTTCAACCATCTTGGTTAAAGGCATTTCATGCCTCTTAGAGATAGAACCCTGCCTCTGAAATTGGTCACATTTTAGCACAAACTCGTGAACGTCCTTGAATAATGATGGCCAATAGTAGCCACTCTGCAACACCTTTCTCACAGTTCAATCACCTGCATGGAGACCCTCGACTGGGGAAGCATGACATGCTTCCAAAATGCTTAATACATCCACCTCTGGAACACATCTCCTTATTATATTGTCAGCACATCGCCAAAAAAGATATGGCTTATCCCAAAAGTAGTGTGTCATATCATGAAGAAACTTCTTTCTTTGATGGAAAGAAAGATTTTCTGGAATCACCTCGCTCACCATATAATTTGCAAAATTAGCATACCAAGGTAGGTTCTCCAAAGCAGAAGCTAAGATTTTCTCTTCCAGAAATACATCATTGATCTCCATCTTATCTCTAACTACTCACTCACCTTCCATCCTAGACAAATGATCTGCCACTTGTTTTTTACAACTCTTTCTATCTTTGACTTCAAAGTCAAATTCTTGGAGTAGTAACGTCCATCTAATCAACCTTGGCTTTGCATCTTTTTAGCCATCAAATATCTCAAGGCTACATGGTCACTGTGGACCACCACCTTGGTACCTAGAAGATAAGCTCTAAACTTCTCAAAAGCATACACTACAGTAAGGAGTTCTTATTTGGTGATAGTGTAATTCTTTTGAGCTCCATTCAGAGCTTTGCTGGAATAATAGATTGGATGAAATAATTTTTCCCTATTTTGCCCCAAAGCAGCTCCAAGGGCAACACCGTTTGCATGACACATGATCTCAAATAGCTTGGACCAATCCGGTGCTACAATGATAAGGGCTTCCACTAATTTCCCTTTAAGGCATTCAAATGCCTTCAAGCAATCTTCATCGAAGGAAAACTTTATTTCTTTCTCCAAAGGTTTGCATAGTGGGTTTGCAATCTTGGAGAAGTCTTTTATAAACCTACGATAAAAACCAATATGGTCGAGAAAACTGTGAACCCCCTTCACAGAAACTGGAGATGGTAGTCTCTCAATAACTTCAACCTTGGCTCCATCAACTTCAATCCCTTTTTCTGAAATTTTATGCCCAAGAACAATGCCCTCCTTAACCATAAAGTGGCACTTCTCCCAATTAAGCACAAGATTGAATTCCACACATCGTTACAAGGCCATACTCAGGTTTGCCAAACACAACTCAAATGAATCTCCTATAACCAAAAAATCATCCATAAACACCTCCAAGGTGTCTTTAACCATATCTGAGAAAGTGGATATCATGCACCGTTGGAAAGTGGCAGGTGTATTACCTAACCCAAACGATATCCACTTGAATGTGAAAGTGCTATACGGGCATGTAAAAGTGGTCTTCTCCTAATCTTTGGGAGCAATACAAAGCTGTTTATATCTAGAATAACCATTCAAAAAGCAATACCATCCCTTTCTTGTCAATCTATCAAGCATTTGATCCATGAAGGGCATTGGAAAGTGATCCTTTAACGTCCAGGAGTTGAGCTTTTGGTAGTCCATACACACCCTTTACCCAATAACAGGCCTGAGTGGGATTAATTCATTCTTCTTATTGGCTACCACTATCATGCCTTCTTTCTTAGGCACACATTGCATAGGACTCACCACTTACTATCTGATATAGGATATACCACCCCTGCATCTAACCACTTAATGATTTATTTCTTTATCACCTCTTGCATAGATAGGTTCAGGCGACGCTGATGCTCAATAGTAGGTACACAATCCTCCTCTAGCTGAATTTTGAGCATACATATGCCAGGAGGAATACCGATGATATCCGCAATAGTCCAACCAATAGCTCTCTTATATATCTTAAGAACAGAGATGAGAGTTTTCACCTGTTGCTCACCTAGATTAGTAGAAATAATAATGGGTAATGAATTACCACTACCCAGTAACACGTACCTCAAATGACTGGGTAACTCTTTCAATTCCAATACCGTGGCTCTTCGACAGTTGGCTTTGACGGTGGTGTTGGTTGATTCTTGAGATCAAGATCGAGCTTCTTAGGAGTGTAATAATATGATCCCATTCCTATCAAAGCACAAACAGTCTCTTCATAATTTGTAATATCTTCACAATCAAAATTCATAAGCACTGCGACTAACGGCTCAACAACAAGCTACTCCTTTATTGGTATTTCCTACTCTTTCTCATAATATACATCAATAATTGAGAACACACTTATCTCTTTATGTTGTTTAATTGATTTGCACACATCAAAATGCACCACTTCATCATTCATCCTAAATAAAAGCTCATTAGCTCGCAAATCTATCAGAACACTTCCGATTATGAGGAAAGGTCGACCCAATATTATGGGCACCTTGAAGTCCTCCTCACAATCCAGAATTACAAAATCTACAGGAAATATAAAGGTATCTACCTTCACTAGTACATCATACAAAATACCAACAGGTTGTTTTACCGACCTATCCGCCATCACGAGTCATATGTTGGTAGGTGTAGGGTCTCCCAAACCCAACTTTTTATAAATAGCTAGCGGCATCAGGTTAATGTTAGCTCCCAAATCACATAAAGCTTTAGCAAATTCCAAATACCTTATCGTGCAAGGAATAGTAAACGCTCTTAGGTCTGCCTTCTTCTGTACCAAGGACCTTATAGCAACAGCACTGTAATAATGGAGATTATCCACCGGTTCTTAGCTCACCGCTCTTTTCTTTGTCAAAAGGTCCTTCATAAATTTGGCATACCCTGGCATTTGCTCAAGTGCCTCAACCAAAGGCACATTTATTGTCAACTACTTCAATATGGCCAAGAATTTTCTAAAATTTGTATCCTCAGCCTTCTTCTTAATCTTTAAGGAAAGAGAGGTGGTGGTTTTGGGAGAGTGTTCACCACTACTTTTTTTCCTTGTCTTCCTCTCTTTTATACTCATCAGCCTACTGACTATTGGATGAAACATTATGAATGATGTCATCTAATTTTTTAGACTCTATCAGATGATCAATAGCTTCTTCATCAATATTCTCTGCCATAGTATCCACCACAGGCTTACCCACAGATGGGCTTGCTAGTACTTTACCACTCCTAGTGGTAATTGCCATGCACAAACTATCCTTCCTTGAATTTTAAACTGTATCACTTGGTAGAGTGCCAACCTTCCTCTGATTAAACGCAGTAGAAAGTTGGTTCATTTGTTGTTCCAACTATTTTATTAAAGTAGAGTGCGATTAAACCAATTGATTCATTGAGGATAAATTATTTTTCATCTCTGCTACTCTAGTATTGGTTGATTCTACCCCTTTCAATATTTTAGCCATCATATCTTCCATGGACATCTTCCCAGAGCTAGTTGCAGTAGCCTCACAATTTCTAGGAGGCACATACAACCCACTCCTGTCATGTTTGTTTTTCCAATTTCCTTGGTCTAGGTCCTTGTATCCAGATTTATCATAGTAGTTCTGAACTTGGTTTCCCTGGCCACTACCTCGGAAACCTCCTTGATTGTTCAAATAATTAGCTTCTTCCTTAAAATTGGAGTCAGCTCCACCTTGTGATGCCACAGCTTTAACCTTCTCTATCTTTCTTGATAATAAATACTTAGTAAGAAGGTCCATCTGTGTCTTCATGTGATCCATGTCTTGGTCACGTTTTTCTTCCCTTTGCCTCTGTTCTACAGTCATGCCAATAGATATAGTAGAGCTTGCTACCTCAAAATCCCGGTTATGCCAAGCTCTGCTCTACTTTGTCATATGATCCAGCATCTCAGATGCCTTAGAAAAAGTAAGGTCCATGAATGACCCACCCGCAGCATTATCCATTACTAGCTTAGTCAATGAATTCAAGGCCCTATATAATATCTCCTTCAGGTGGATATTGGTCATCTTATGATTCGGGCACTGAGTGAGCTTCTTTTTTAACCTCTCCCAAGTTTCATAGAGCGCTTCAGTTGGAAGTTTCCTAAAATTACTGATTTCATCTCTTAACTGTGCCCTCTTGGACGGCAAAAAGAACCTTTCTAAGAAAGCATCTTTCAATTGCCTCTAATTTGTAATAAAATCGAGGGTTAGCCCATTTAACCATAAAGTTGCTTCTCCAGAAAGATACAATGGGAATAATCGCATCCGAATAGCAATTTTTCCTACTCTCGGATTGTGAACGATTTGGATGTCGAGATAAAGTTAATCAAATACATATTCGAGTCATCACCCGCAAGTCCACTGAATAGTCCCTTAAGATGCAATAACTAGATTATGATACTCAGATATTAAGCTTAGCTCCAGGTGCTAGGGGTAGAGGAATAATATACCCTATAGTACCAGCCCCATCCAGGTCATCGTCGTTATCTTTTAGAGCAAATTAAACATCTCGGCGTTCAGGTCTCATCCTTGCCTGGCAATTTCTATTGATATTCCTATTTGCTGGTACGACTACATCATCTGCACGTATTGGGTTTAATAAATCATTATCGCCCAGGTCCTCATCATCTGGGTTTACTTTTCGACCATCATTGTTTGCATTCTACTGGTTTACTTACACGACAGCCAAGGCTGCTAATATAGTCTGCTCCTACTGAGCAGCTATTCTTTTTGGGTTCTGGATGAATAGGTAATAATGGTTGACCTGATCTCTGCGTACTTGGCATACAAGATACTCAACCTGCACAAAACAAAAACAACAAATAAAAAATAAAATTTGGGTGTTGAATATAGAACCCAACTAGGTTGGGTGTCGAATCCCATAGGGAATACTGTGCTTACTAAATATTGTAATCGTTACTGGACTGTTGATCATAGGTTCCTAAATAAGGGGGTCTTTTTTTTATTTGTAACTTATAAAGTAATTCATTGTAACAAGAGTTTCCAATGATTGACTCTCTTTGTAATTAGTAATTTAATAAGATTAAACAAACCAGAGCTATGGTTACCAAAATGGTAGCACAATTAGGGTTGTGAATAACTTAAGAGTTCCATTTAGCAAATTCAATTGCAAGAAGAGTTGAATCCTATTCTTTATCCCCTAGTCTCTCAACCTAAGTGGATAGATTATCCTCTAATTCTCTCAAACTCAAATAATACATTGTTCTTTCAACCATTTTCTCATGTAAGTTAATCCTGTTAGGGCATTAGCCATTAATCCAAAGGTTAAAGCCCTCAGGATTCATGTAAATACTTTCTTTTCCCAACAAATACCTCACTTTTCAAGTTTGCAACCAAGAAAAGCCATTAAATTGAAGAAAGTTACACAATATCAGTTATTCATGGAACTTATTCACAACCCATAGATACTTTTCACATTAAGGATCCCATAACCCTAGTTATGCGAACTAGCCATAAAACTCCATAGAAGAAGTAGAAGAAGAAGAAATAATTCTTATATTATTCAAGAATAGATTTAGAATTCACTTACAAAAATCTCAAGAATCAGTTCTTGAATCTTCAATAACGACTTAAATGATTAACTTCCCTAAAGATATCTTTCAATCCCAAGGTACTACGTTACAAAGAGTTTCAATAGATGATAAATTTGTCAAAGATAATAAAAAAAAATACTAATGCTAACCCAAAAATTTGGTATTTATATGTTCCCAGATAAAATGGAATTTAAAATTTAAAAATCAAAAAAGCCGCATCCAAGTTGACGGCCAAAGTGGTGGTCCGTCGAAAGTCTGATGGTCCACTAACTGGTCCGTCACTGACTCTTCATGAAAATTTATTTCTGGATAAGTCTGATGATCTAACTGGTTATCCGTTATAAGACTGACGGTCCACCATTTTGTTCATCACTAAGTCCTTTCGGAGAGTGGCTTCTGGATAAGGTCTGACAATCCAACTGGTGGTCCGTCATAAGACTGATGGTCTACCATTTTTTCCATCACTGAGTCCTTCCATTGAGTGGCTTCTGGATAAGGCCTGAAGACACACCTGGTGGTCCATTATTGATTCCTTTGGGAGGCCATGTTTTGGATAAGGCCTGACAGTCCAACTGGTGGTCCGTCGCAAGTCTGACGGTCCACCATTTTGATCGTCAAATTCTTTTAATTGCTAGTTTTTCCAAGTTTCTTCTGTGATTCACTCCTTTATCTGAAACACTAAAAAGACTCATTAAATATCACTTTGGTTGCTTGAAAACATACAGTTTCCCTAAGAAAATGATGCCAAATATTCTGTCAAAAGCCGAAACATCATCTATGTCATGACCCGAGCTAGGGCCCTGGCCACAATAGGCATCTCAAAACATCAAGGCGTGAGAGACCCCTCTAACTCCCTAACCCACTAGTGATATTGTCCACTTTGGGCCCAAGCCCGCACGGCTTTAAAATTCATCACTAGGGAGTAAGGCTTTCTTACTTATATACCCAATATCCTTTCTGTGTTTTGTCGATGTGAGACTCCTTCTTAAGTTGGGGTGTTACATACACCCTCCTTATAGACTCAGCGTCCTCACTAAATTTTTTTCTAGCAAATAGGATTTTCCTACACTCAAGATTGAGGTTCGCCCCACCTTACCGGGATTTGCCTACACTCAGTTTGAACTCTAGCCCACATCAACAAAGATGACACAGGAGCGACTTTTCTACCATTTTGTCATGACCCAAGCTGGGGCCCTGGCTGCGATTAGAATCTCAAACCATCAAGGCCCAAGAGACCGCTCTAACTCTCTAACCCATTAGTGATATTATCCATTTTGGGCCCAGTCCCGTACGACTTTAAAATGCATCACTAGGGAGTAAGGTTTTCTTACTTATATACCCAGCATCCCTTCTGTATTTTACTTACATAGGACTCCTTCCTAAGTTGGGGTGTTACAGTCTAGTACTTACAATATTTTAGTTTATCATGTTTTGGGTTGCTTTTATTTTTTTGAAAGGTCAACCCATCCCAACCCGCAGCCTGCTTAGGGGTGGTTGGGCCACTATTATAAGGCCCTTTAGTTAAAAGGGCTAGCCCTTCCTAGCCCATTTAATTCTTTAGCCTGCTAGGGTTGGGTTGGGTTGGGTTGGGCCAGGATATTTTGACAACTCTCGCTTTCATACTCCGAAAGGCTCCATTTTATGTTATGGATTTTTCTATATTATTTTTTCATCTCATAGACATTGTTTTTGGCTATGGTAGGGGGCATGTCCCTATCGGATATTATTTTACTTTTGGATAGAGCCTTTGTACGACTACTATGGGTTTGCATGGGCGGTGTCGATATGGGTTTCACCCTTTACATTGGTATTGGTATTTGGGCTGACACATTGAACTATATTTGATTTATGATTGTTCCATTTTGTTATGTTATATATATTCAGAATTCATCTGGCTTAGGGTATTGGGCGGTTATGGTTATGTCTTAGGGGTGGTCTCCAGTCCTAATTGGGCTTGAGACACCCGACATGACAAGGCCATGGTTTGGGTCATGTCATCTCTGTACCTATGGTCTAGCACAAGTGCAGGTAGCATATACAGTCTAGCACAGGGCGTAGGTTGCAGATGGATAACTTTCTACAAGTTAGCTCTCGGTATTTTTGATTTCTGGCACCCATTTTGTCTACATATGGTTCGTAGGTCTACATGCGGTCCATAGGTTGACTTAGTAATTCTCGGGAGTCAATTTTTTAGCTCTTCTTCGACTCTTAAACATGTATTGATCACGATCAAGCCAAAAAAATTTGATCATCCATAATCGCTCCAAAAGTATCCAAAAATATCTTTTTTACCTTTTTCATGAACTTAGCATCCAAAACATGGTTTCCTACAAAACATACCCAAAATGGGTCATATCTAATAAAAAGGCCTCAAAAACTTGCATATTTTCCATATTTTAAGCATCAAAAGTGCTATATTTCTATAGCACATCATTATTGCTTCTTGATCATTGGTAAAAAGAAAGATGACCCTAAAGCATTTACTATTCCATGTACCATTTGGTCCTTTAACTTCTCTCAAGCTTTATGCGATTTGGGAGCTAGTATAAAACTGGTGCCCTTAGTTGTGTTGAAACAATTGGGGTTGGGAGCACCCAAACCAATATCCAGGAGTTTATTGATGGTTGACCAGACTGTGAAGAAATTGATTGGTATTGTGTGATATTTTTGTGAAGGTTGCAACCTTCATATTTCCAACTGACTTCATAATCCTTAACTATGAGGTTGACTTCAAAGTCCTTATTATCTTGGGCAGGCGTTTCCTAACTATGGATCCGATCTTTGTTGACATGGATATAGAGAAAATAAAGTTTAGATGCAATAAAAGCAAGTTACTTTTAATGTGTGTCAATCTATGTGATAGCTGAGGGATATGAGAGCAGTGTCCATGATTGATACTATTGATGATGATATAGTGATTGTTCTTATTGAGAGACACTTAGGGTAGAGGCATTAGCAATGATTATCATAAACTTTGACAGCGATGGTATTATGAGTATGATGATATAGTGAGTGCATTGTATGGCAGAGGTTCTCATAATTATATTTTAAAGAAAATAGATCTGGATATAAAAAATAGAACCACTCTACCAGCTCGACCATTTATTGAGGAGCCACCAATTATAAAATTGAAGGACCTCTCATCTCACTGGCGTTATCCATTTTTGGGTGATAACAATACCTTGTCATTATTATGATTAGTTTATTGAAGACATAGGTTTAGTATTGATCTCAGTGTTGAAGAGGTTCAAGCGAGCCATCGAATGGACTATTATAGGCATTGTGGGGATTCCACTCGATATTTGCACTCATAAGACAACTTGAATCGTAGTGTATACTTAGCATCGAGCATCAAAGTTGGTTGAATCCCCTTATGTAGAAGGTAGTGAAGAAAGAGATCATCAAGTGGTTAGATAATACAGTGGTTTATCCCATAGCTGGTAGCAACTGGGTTAGCCCGATTTAATATGTACCTAAGAAAGGTGGGATCACTATGGTCCCAAATAGGAAGAATGAATTGGTACCCATGAGATTGGTTACTATATAGAGAGTATGCATGGACCAGTTACTGGATGAAGAGTACGCATGGATTACAAAAAGTTGAACATTTGGACTCAAAAGGACTATTTTCCCATGTCATTTATGGATCAGATGCTTGAAAGACTTGCCAGCAGGGGTTGGTACTATTCTCTTGAAGAGTACTCAACATATGATAATATTTCTATTGCTCCCAAGGATCAGCAAAAGAAAACTTTTACTTTCCCTTATGAGACTTTTGCATTCAACCTAATGCCATTCAAACTATGCAATGCTCCTGCCACCTTTCAGCAGTGTATGATGTCTATATTTTCTGACATGGCGCAAGATACTATAAAGGTTTTTATGGACAACTTTTTATTAGTTGGGGACTCCTTTTAAGATTATTTGTCCAACAGACTTGAAAGATGTGATGAGTGAAATTTAGTGCTAAACTGGGAAAAGTGTCATTTTGATGGTGAAGAAATGTATTGTTCTCATTCACAAATCATGGTATTGAGGTGGATAAACAAAAGGTAGAGGTTTTTGAAAAATTGCCTCCTCTAATCTCACTTAAAAGTATCCAAAGCTTTTTGGGTCATGCTGGATTTTATAGGTGGTTTATCAAGGACTTCTCTAAAATTTCTAATCATCTATGTAATATTTTATAGAAGGAGGTGAAATTTGTATTGACGATGCATGTCTCAAGTCCTTTGAGTGTCTTAAGAAGCGATTGATCTCGGCTCCTATTATTGTGTCCTCAAATTTCCCTTTACCATTTAAGGTTATATGTGATACTAACAGAATTGCCTTGGGTTTTGTCCTATGCCAGAGATGTGAGAAAATCCTTAACTCGATCTACTATTCTAGCAAGGCATTAAAGCCCGCACAAATAACTCGATCATGGAGCAGGAGTTACTTGCAATGGTTTTTGCATTTGTGAACTTCTGGTCCTAATTGATAGGTACCAAAGTTATAGTTCACACAGATCATGTAGCTCTGAGGTATCTAATGTCAAAGAAATATGATAAACCAAGGTTGATATGTTAAGTCCTCTTGTTGCAAGAATTTAACTTTGAGGTAAAATATCGAAAGGGCATGAACAACCAGGTTGCTGATCACCAATCTCGCCTTGAAAAGGAGGCAAATGCAAAAGCTAAGGGATGAGCTTGACATAGATGATACTTTTCTAGATGAGAGAGTTGGCAGCATCTCAATACTTAATCCCTTATTTCACTGATTTTGTCTATTTTTGCAAGTTATCTTATTCCAAAAAATTTGTCATTCCAGAAATGAAAGAGGTTCATGCATGAGGTGAGTAAAATTTTTTGGGATGAGCCTTATCTCTTTTGTATTTATGTGGATGGATTGTTCATAGATGTATTCCTGAGGTGGAAAAGATGAGCATCCTTGAGGCTTGTTATTCATCATCAGTTGGGGGTCATCATGGTGGTACCAGCACAGCCCACCAGACTATGCAGTATAGGTATTATTGGCCAACTATCTACAAGGATGCTCATGGCTATGCTCAAGATTATGACCATTGTTAGATACAAGGCAATATATCATGAAAACATAAACTCCCCATGACACCTATCTTAGAGTTGAAGTTGTTTCATGGATGGGGAATTTATTTCATGGGTCCGTTTGTAAGCTCTTATAGGATGAAGTACATTCCATTGGCAGTCTACTATGTTTCAAAGGGGGTGGAGGAGATTGTGCTTCCTAACAATGAGGTTCTAAGTATCACTGCATTCTTGAAAAAGAACCTCTTTTCTTGAGTTGGCACTTACTGATCGTTGTCTCACTTTTGTAACTACCTATTTAAGACCCTACTCAATAAATATGGTGTTAAGCATAAGGTGGAAACACCTTACCATCCTCAAATGAGCGGGAAAGTTGAGGCCTCTAATAGAGAGATCAATTCAATATTGGTGAAGACTATGAATATTAATAAGACAGATTGGTCAAGAAAGTTAGATGATGATTTGTGGGCCTAACGGATAGTTTTTAAGATCCCCATAGGTTCCTCTTCATATAAGATTATATACAGAAAAGCATGCCACTTGCCGGTTAAACTTGAGCACAAGTAACTTGGGCATTGAAAAAGTTCAATTTGGAGTGGCATGATGCAGCTAAGTTGAGGATAAGCAAGGTGAATGAGTTGGATGAATTTCAAATCCGTGCTTATAAGAGTTATGATCTATACAAAGAAAATATGAAGTTGTATAATGATAAAAAAAAATCGAGAAAAAAGTGTATGAACTCGGTGATTTGGTCTTGTGTATAATTCAAGACTTTGATTGCTCCTTATCAAATTGAAGTCTAGATGGTATGGACCATTCACCATGACTCAAGTGTTTCCATCTTTTTCTATTGATCTACAACGTGATGGCGAATCCTCATTTAGATTATATAGGCAGTGAGAGAAGCACTATTAGGAATCCCTAATGACGTGAAAGTATGTGTTGATATGAGCCTTGGCTAAGTCTGAGTAGCCAAATCCAATGTGTTATGTTGCAATGTTAAATTAGGTGCTACATAGGAGGCAACCTTGGGGTGGTTGGTGAAGTATAAGTATCCAACTTAGCCACATCATGCTGCAATGTTAAATCAAGCGTTGTGTGGGAGGCAACCCATAGGCTGGTTAGTGAAGTCTGAGTATCCAACTTAGCCACATTTTGCCATGACATTAAATCAAGCATTATGTGGGAGGAAACCCATGTTTTTTACATATTACATTATAAGGCAACTTGTGTGTTCAGTGTGTAGAGTTGGATATTTCATAAAAAGACCAGGAAAATTTTTGGTGCGAGGTCCCTATGAGGGACCCTAAAAGATGTAGGGAGTAGGAGCCCAATCCAGTCCTAAATAAAATTTTTGTGGAGTCATGATAACTGAAAATGACACGTCACCTTGAGTCGTCATGACTGGAGAAACCAGGTAAGGTTCCAGTCACAATAGAGGGAGTCTATGGCTCATATCCTATGACTACGAGCCATTACCATGACTTGTTGTTGGGCCTAACATCACAGGCCCGATGGGTCAACCCTATCAAATTTTGCAATTTAAAAGGGAATACCTAACTCCCAAATTGATTCACCTTCCTTTTTAAATGGTCGTGACTCCGTCCATTCCCAAAACCACTCCACTAACTCTTAAAATACACTCATAACTCATCCCCAATCAACAAAATCACAAGACAAGTCTCTCAAAGTTGTTCTTCTCAAGAACTAGGGAAGAAATTCAAAAATCTCTAAATGATCCAAGAAAATTATTTGAAGTAAGTATTATGCTTTAATGTATATATCTTAAGTCAATGATAGTTATAGTAGAAAATGCTTGGATTCCTATGTTATGTTTGTGTTCATAGGGTGAAAACCCTCTTATTCTTGAAAAACTAGAATTGTTATGAATAAAATAGGAGTAAATGATATTTGTTCTTAAAACATCGATATAAGGATAAAGTAGGAGTGTATTGTACATGTTTAAATCATGGGAAAGTCTGAGTACCCATTGGGTATGTGAAAATCGGAAATTAAATCATCTAATCATCCATGTAACAGTAGCTATGGGACTCATAACGACTCATAGGGTCACCTAATGAGTTGTTACATGACTTATAGCCACTTGGAACATAGGTTCCATGAGGTTTTGTGTCTCTATTCACACTATGTGTCGTCGTTTTACCATATGACTCATAGTGTGGAGTCGTAGTGACTAGAAGGGGAAGGCATAGGAAAAGTTTTTGGTCAGACTACAAATGTTGGTAACGTATCATTGTCTGACCTAATGACTCATTAGAAGGACTCATAGCCTAACTAGTAAATGATTCAAATATTCCTTTTCACCCTACGAGCCTCAGGATTACTTGTAGCATCAAAAAATGAGTCGTACCTGACTTGTAGGGTGCCCAGCTACTGCAACATAATTGGTTATTTTTCCTATTTTTATTTCCTTTTCCTACGATTAATAATATATGTGCTTTAATAGGTACAAATGGAACCCAAGGTTGATTCCACTTAGAGAAAAACACCAAAAAAGCAAGCCCGCCCCTCCACTTGACTTCTCAGGGATGAGGCCACTGATGATGAGTCAAGTGGCTCCATTAAATAATACCTACTATAAGGGGTGTTAGAACTAAGAAAGAGTCTACCCTGGGGTACCAAGGTTTCTCAATCTAGACAATCACCTCCTCCCACCAGTCCAAGGTTAAAGAACCTCAACCAAATAGCACAACACTCATAGTCTCAGTCTGAAGAGGATGGTGAGTCAAAGTCTAGCCCTTAGAATGAGGACGATGAAGTAGATAATGCAAATAGTGGGTTATAAAATAAGGAATTTGATCATAAAGGGTCAAAAAATAAGTAGTAGGAGGAGAGAGAGTCTAGTAATAGCCTGGTAGAGACACCACCTCCTCCCCCACCTACTAATCCACTATAGATTGAGCCTACCTTGATACCCATCATTAATTGGTAAAGGTACCCTGAGATGTAGAAATTATATGAGAGAGATAGTGCTATCACTTCTGCCACCCAAAGATCAAAGAAAGGTTTCTACTTTAAGCCTAAGGGCAGTACTACAGGCATGTTTGAGATATTAGACTTCGTGGCTTATTTCAGACAGTACCACTTTAAGTGGATTACTAGAGCTTCAGGATAATATAGCCTGGCATTAGTACGGGAGTTTTATGCTTCTTATCAAATAGAGCTGAAGCGGATCCATCCATAGGGGATGTTGTGAAAAGATGGTGACCCCTTACTATCAGTTTTGATCAGAGTTACTCAAGTGAACATCTCAATACAGATTATTTCTAGGTTTCTTCATAGTCCAGACTTCCAGTTGCCGGCTAATATTCTTAGATTGATCACCACATAGATGAAATATGAAAAGTGGAGATGAAGTAGATTGGGTTAGAAGATAATCTCACTCACTTAAGGTGGATGGAAGGCATTATTTATGATGCAGAAGGAAGATCCTTGGGTAGTTGGCCCTTCGTTATGGATTAGGAAGGGCTCATTAAATTTTACAACGAAGGCTTGGTGGATGTTGGTGTGTCTTAGGTTGGTCCCACAAAGGGGAATAATGTTCTGAGTCCTGACAGAGTCACTCTGGTTGTGGGCATCATGGAGGGCTATGAGATCTATATAGCCAAGATTGTTACTCGAGAGATTCGCAATTAAGGGGTAAGCATGGATACCACTTTACCATTTACTTGCTTATTGATGCATTTATGTCTAGACAGGGTGTACCAGAGATCTAAGGTGTAGATCAATTTTTCCAAGTTCAAAGGACCACCAATTTAGGGTTGATTAGAGATTTTGCCAACCCCATCACGAAGGTGAAGGTGGAGGCCACTTTACTTTGGTGGGTATTTTGGGCCAAAGGGCATGGTATAGATACATTGAGGTTTGCTGATACTTTTTAAGCCCTCACTAACACTACCTATTCTGAGCCTTAGGCCTCGATAGATGCAGTTGGTACTTCTCATACTCCGACCTCACTTTCAACTGCGAGGCTATTCACTTTTAAGCCAGCTTCCACTAGATATGCTCTTATCTTGTGGCTATTTTTGAATGATGTGCTTAAAATATTGGCCACACTTGAGAATAAAGTGATGAGATTAAGAACGAGTTCATCCATAGGTCAAGAGAGAGATCCAAAGTGAGATTCGAGGTATCTAAAACTGGTTTGATGGGTTCAAGTGGTGGATTAGCCAGAAGCTCGCGAGCGTTCAGTCCTAGATCTGGATGTGTGCATAAGGATTTGGTTGTTCTCTAAATTATGAGAGATTATATGAATGCGAGGCTATTTCTTACTTACCCTATTATTGAGGAGAATCCAATCGAAGAGGTGTTAGATTTTTTAGGTACAAAAGGAAAAGAAAAAGCTACTGAGGGAGAAGGTGGTAAGAGATCAAGGAAGAAGAAAAAAAGAAGAAAGGATCAGGATGATATTGAGGTGGCAAAGGCAACCAGTTTTTAGTTTGCATAAGACCACTAGACGAGGGTCTATGAGATAACGAAAGGACCTGATATGTAACGCCCCAATTTTCTGAATCGGAACGCTACATAGTGCTTATGACCCGAAGGGACCACAAGCTAACCCATGACTGATATCTATACTTGTATACTGTAATTCAAGACATAATAATGTGGAAAACATGCACAATAGGCCATAAGGTTCAACAAAAATAATATAATATCCATATGGGCGAAAAATACCCAAAACAACTGAAAACTGAATCTGAAAGCTAAATCTAAGCGTAAATTTAAAAGCCTCTAAGTACTGTCTGAAATAAGGAGTTGAACGAACATGTCTCCAACTAACTGCATAAAATTGAACTGAAGAAATAAATGAATAAATTAAATAATGTTATCCTCGAAGAAAGAGGACTCACTACAACTCGGTATGCTGAATGCGACTGCTACTGCTGGTTCGGGACCCATGTCTCTGAACAAGCACTATACTGCAAATGCGTCAGTACGATTGGAGTACTGAGTATACGAATGAGGTACGCTAATGTGAAGGGTTTACATGCATGAATAATACTACTGACTGACTGATATGAATGTAAGAGTACAAACATACATACGTAGTAACTAAGATCGTGAGTATGAAATGGATAAATTTGTATGCTAACACATGGCTGGAACCATAGTTCTGATAACATGGATGACTATATCTGATAGCCCTGAATCTGGTTGAACTCTTTGAGTTTCGTGCTATAACTGAATTTGACAGTACCTAACAGTCCTCGTATACTGATATCTGAAGAACTGTCTGATTTCTTTTACTAAAACTGATACTGAAACTGTGGGAGGTAGTTGTTTAACCGACATGCCCCATGTATACCATTACAGCTAAGATGGGGTCCAATCTCTGCCCCGACTGGAGGGGTGTCAATACTGCGCCACTGGTAAGGACAGTTGTGAGTAACCCTTATCTGGCAGGTACTCAAAGTGAGAATGGTGGGACCCTAAATTGATAGGTTAAGCCACCTCATCAAACCTAATCTGACAGGCTAAGATGTCTCAACCTACGCTGGCTACGTAGTTCTGGAACACAAGGATGACTGCTAAGAAATACACCCTAAACTGGTAGGTGAGTCCCCATCCTTGGGTTCACTCGGTGCTAACTTCTACTCCCATCTGAAAAGACTAAACATGATTCAACTGACTTTACATGGACAGATTAACTAACTTCCATTGACTGACGGAGTAGTACTATTATCTAAGAGTTAACTGAGATCATGAGATTTCTCAGGTTTCCTGAGTCACATGACTGACTGAGTTCTGTAGATTACAGCTTGACTGAGATTACCATGACAACATGATATGGCTCTAGGCACACATCTATGTTTTTCGGGTACGAATACCCCCAGGACTTGATAGAAGGAAACTGACACACATGACATGACTTGATCACAAGATTTGAGTCCACAATTCATAATATCATAAGTAGGGGATATCATATTTCATATAGTTATTCAACATCTTAAATATTGTAGGGAATGTATGGATATCTTTCGTGTACATATTGTATATGTCCATTATCTTGCATGCTTTATACCACCACAATAGCAACACATGAAAAGCATGGAATTCATATTTGAAGTATATAGCTAACATGAACTTGTCATTTACACATCATAGAACCATACAAACATAAATTTCTAAAATCCTAAGAATTTTATCAAACACCTTCCATGCATTCTTTAAGGCATAGGTGGGTTTCATACTTGCACCATATTAAACCACATAAAGTTCATGGTTTTTAATTAACAAACATATATATTCCATGAAAATAGCTTTAGACATCACATTTAAACTTAAACAACAATCGTCAACATGTACATACTCATATCACCATAAAAAGTTTACAAAATAATATTTAAAACATGGTTCTTGAGTTCTATGAACGGATTGGATCCATAGATAAACACTACGCATACCTTAGTGATTGAATCTTGAAAGAGATCTAATGTTTTTGAAGGTTCTTGAATAATTCCTTAGGCTTGCTCTTAAGGAGATGATCTTAAGAGAAAACCATAATCTTGTAGTTTAGAGTGTAAGAGAGGGTTTTTAAGATGCTTAACTGAAGAAAAAATGGGAAAAATTATGCCTCTTTAGGATTATAAGTCGTGGAAGGTGAAGGAAAAGACCAAAATACCCTTATGAAATAAATTCCCAGTTGCTGAAAATCATAGCTGACAACATTTATGACATGGCGTCAAAAATATGTAAGCCATCAAAAATGTAGTCACATAGGAGCTGGAATTGATGGTTTCTGCCTAAGTCTGACGACATTTGTGACAAGGCTTCACAAATATGGTAAGCTACCACAAACGTATTCACTTAGGAGCTAGTTTCTACCTAAGGCTGATGACATTTGTGACAAGGCATCACAAATGTTGTAAGCTACCACGAATGTCATCACTTAGGAGTTAGTTTCTACCTAAGCCTGACAACTTTTGTGATAGGGCATCACAAATGTGGTAAGTTACCATGAATTTCATCACTTAGGATCTGGTTTCTGCCTAAGGCTGACGACCTTCGTGATAGGGCATCACAAATGTGGTAAGCTACCATGAATGTCATCACACTATTTCCAGCCTAACGTGTTGGAGTAAAATACAAATAACTCTTTGCTTCGATATCGAATTTAAGCAAAATTAGTATAGTTGTAAATATAATTCAATTATCTATCTTTTGATATGTGATGAGCTCAAAAATTCAAAGTATAATGAGAGATATGCTCGTTTGAATCTGACTATGGCAATATCTTTCTCAAGAATTCGATCGGTGAGGAAAGTTTTGATTTGTCTGATAGCTGGGAGTTATTTGAAGCCTTAATATACATCTAACCTATTCATAAAACTATAAAATAACCATGATGTATTATGCATGAGCTTGGTACATGGCTCTAATATTGGTTTGGATTTTTCGGGGTATTATAATATCTCCCCCTTGGAAACATTCATCCACGAATGATGACTGCTTGAGAGGGGATAAAAGATAAAACGACCCATACACTGATCATGCTCAAATGGCACATAATTTTAGGACTGAATTAAATCCTAAAATAAATATAGTCCAACTGAATATACATATCTGATGCATGACTGATAAGCTGAACTCATGAATGTATGATAAGCTATGCACTGATACTTGATATCAATTTTATACTGGAATTTTGAACATGTAAATGAATAAGATTAAGCAAAATGGTTACCTCAAGCTAAGCCTGAATTAGTAGAGAAAAGATGACGATACTTGGTTCGCATGTCTGCTTCTGCTTCCTAAGTAGCTCCCTCCATGGACTGATTCCACCAAAGAACCTTGACTAAAGAGACTTTTTTGTTCCTCAGCCTACGAGTCTAATAGTCAAGGATTTCAACTAGAATCTCTTCATATGAGAGGCTATTCTAAATGTCAACGCTCTGAATAGGGACTACAACTGTTGGGTCACCTATGCATTTCTTGAGCAAAGAGACATGGAAGACTGGATGAACTGAGGCTAGATCTGAAGGCAATTCGAGCTCATAGGCTACCTTGTCAAAGCGACTGAGAATCCTGAAAGGACCAACATATCGGGGACTAATCTTTCCCTTCTTGCCGAATCTCTTCACTCCCTTCATGGGAGAGATCTTGAGATAGACATAGTCATCGACCAGGAATTTGAGATCCTTTCTACG
The DNA here is from genome assembly GCF_002878395.1 of Capsicum annuum. NCBI lineage: Eukaryota > Viridiplantae > Streptophyta > Magnoliopsida > Solanales > Solanaceae > Capsicum > Capsicum annuum. The sequence goes on along the minus strand of NC_061116.1, from coordinate 94,574,630 downwards.
GACATCTTCATAAGACTTCTGTAGGCTCTGAGCAACCTGGAGTCTTTCTCTGATCAACTAAACTTTCTCTAAGGCATCAAATACTATGTTAGGCCCTATAACTGTGGTCTCACTAACTTCGAACCAATCGATCGGAGACCTACATCTCCCACCATAGAGAGCTTCGAATGGAGCCATCTGAATACTGGAGTGATAGTTGTTGTTGTATGTGAACTCAATCAAAGGCAAGTGGTCATCTCAGATTCCCTTGAAATCAATTACACACACCCTTAGCATATCTTCTAGAGTCTGAATGGTCCTTTCTGCTTGACCATCTGTCTGAGGATGAAACACTGTACTGAGATGAACTTGGGCACCAAGACCCTTTTGGAATGCTTTCCAGAAGTAAGAGGTGAACTGGGTACCTTTATCTGAGATGATAGATATTGAAACACCGTGTAATCTGACCAACTCCCTGATATAGAGTTTGGCATAATCCTCGGCTGGGTAAGAGGTATAAACTGGAAGGAAATGAGCTGACTTGGTCATTCTATCTAAAATAACCCAAACTGAATAATGTTGATGACGTGTTCTAGGAAAACCCATCACGAAGTCCATGTTCACTTTTTCCCACTTCCAAGTATGAATAGTGAACTCCTGCATAGAACCACTAGGTTTCTGATGCTCTATCTTAACCTGCTGACATATAGAGCACTTAGCCACAAACTCTGTAATGTCCCTCTTCATCCCACTCCACCAATAGATCTCCCGTAAGTCTTGGTACATCTTAGTGGCCCCTGGATGAATAGACTATCGCGCACCATGCGCTTCTGCAAGAATTCGCTGCCTTAATTCATCTACATTGGGAACACATAGACGACCCTATCAACGAAGAACACCATCTCCCCCTTGGGAGAAAACCTCTACTTTCTGACTCTAAACTGACTCTTTTATCTTGACAAGGCTAGGATCCCTGTCTTGCTTCTCTTTCATCTTAGAAACTAGAGATGACTCTGAACATATACACCCTTCTCTGAAGAGTCGACTAAGTAAACGCCTAGTTTGATAATCTGATGAATCTCCTGAGCTAATTTCTTCTTACTATCCTCAACATGGGAAACACTACCCATGGACAATCTACTGAGTGCATCGGCCACAACATTGGCCTTGCCAGGATGATAAAGGACACTTATGTCATAATCCTTCAAGAGCCCTAACCACCTTCTCTGACAAAGATTGAGATCTTTCTGGGAAAAGATGTACTGAAGGCTCTTATGATCTGTGAAGATATCTATATAAACACCGTATAGATAATGCCTCCATATATTTAAGGCAAAGACAACTGCTGCTAACTCAAGGTCATGAGTAGGATAATTCTTCTTATGAGGTTGTAATTGTATGGAGGCATAGTCTATGACTCTACCATTCTGCATAAGGACACAACCTAAATCTACTCTAGATGCATCACAATATACTACGAATCCATCGAAACCGTCGGGAAGTGCTAAAACTACAGCTGAGGTGAGTCGAGTCTTCAACTCCTAAAAATTCTTCTTGCAAGGTTATGACCACTGAAACTTGACCTTCTTCTGAGTAAATCTGGACATAGGATATGCAATAGAATAAAATCCCTCGACAAACCATCGATAATAGATAGCCAAACCTGAGAAACTCCTGATATCTGATGGAGAGACAAGGCGAGGCCTATTTCTTACCACTTTGATTTTCTGAGGATCTACTCTAATGCCATCACCAGAAACAATGTGGCCAAGGAATGCTACTGATCTTAGATAAAATTCACACTTACTAAACTTGGCGAACAACTAGTGATCCATGAGAGTCTGAAGAACAATTATGAGATGGTCTGAATGATCACGCTCTGTGCGAGAATAGACCAAAATATCATCTATGAAGACTATGACGAATGTGTCCAAGTACTTCTTGAACACCTGTTTTATCAATTCCATGAAAGTTGCAGGGGCATTGGTAAGACCAAAGTACATGACTAAAAATTCAAAGTGACCATACCGAGTATGAAAAGTTGTCTTCAGAATGTCACATTATCTATCTCTAAGCGGATGATAGCCTGATCTGTAGTCTATCTTAGAGAAATAATTGACACCCTGAAGTTGGTCAAACAAGTAGTCTATCCTAGGTAGTGGATACCTGTTCTTGACCGTGACTTTGTTGAGCTGACAGTAATCAATACACATTCTGAGAGAACCGTCCTTCTTGCGAATGAGTAAGACTGCCCCACCCCATGGGGATACACTGGGCCTGATGAATCCCCTATCTAAGAGATCCATCAACTGATCTTTTAGTTCCTTGAGTTCTGTTGGTGCCATTTGGTAGGGCGGAATAGAAATAGGCTGAGTATCTAGGAGAAGGTCTATACCGAAGTCTATTTCCCTTTCGGAAGGAATGCCTGGAAGATCTTTGTGAAAGACGTCTGAATATTCATTAACCACTGGGACTAATTCGAGATTGGGAGATTTGAAATGGGAATCCTTGACATGCACGAGATGATACACACACCCCTTATAAATTATTTTCCTTGCCTGAAGGTAGGAAATAAGCTGACCCCTGAAAGATAAAGTGCTACCCTTCCACTCTAGGACGGGCTCATTTCGAAACTAAAACTGAACTATCCTATTTCTTTAGTTGACTATGGCATAGCAGGAATGAAGCCAATCCATGCTGAGAATAACTTCAAAATCAGTCATCTCTAACTCGACTAAATTTGCTGATGTGGATTTCTAAAATATCATAACCGGGCAGTTCCTGTATACCCGCCAAGCTATGATAATTTTACCCACTGGGGTAGAGACTGAAAAGGGCTCTACTAAAATTTTGGGACTGATTCCAAAATCGCCTGCTATGTATGGAGTGACAAAAGACAAGGATGCACCTGGGTCTAGCAAAGCATAAACATGAACATGGAAAATCTATAATGTACCAGTAATGATATCAGGAGAATTTCCCTGATCTTGTTGGGTCTAAAGAGCATAGAGTCTATCTGGGTGTTGCCCACTAGTAGCACTGGAAGTGGCACCCTGCTGGTTCGGGCAACCGAACTGAGCTGTGGAACAATTTTGTTGACCTTGAGGTCCTGGCTAAGGACACTTCCTAATCTTGTGGCCTAGCTTACCACAGCCAAAATATATATCACTACCGGCTCTGCAATTACCCTTGTGGTTCTTACCACAAGTCTGAAAGGGGGTTTGTTCGGGCACTACTAACACTACCCTGAGATTTAGAGTCTGGTGCTCTGTCTCTGTTACCATCCCTGAACTTGGTACTGGGGCACTAGCGGAGAAAGGGGCTGGAACTGTTGACTTAGGATGAAACTACGAATGATTTCCTCCCTCTGATTTGGGCTGAGCAAAACTGAAACTGCCTGCTCTTGCTCTCTTGTTCTGTCTCTCTCTAGTCTTAACCTCCTACCCCTCTATTTGTTCAGCATGGGTCATGATCCTGGCTAAAGTCATACCACTATTCAGCATCGCAGACCTACACTCATTTACCATGCTATCATTCACCCCTGACACGAATTTGCTCATCTTAGACCTATTGTCTGCAACCACATAAGAGGCATATCTGGCTAGCTGAGTAAATCTAAGAGAATACTCTCTAACTGTCATATTTCCCTGCCTGAGATTGATGAACTCTAGAACTTTGGCCTCTCTTAGATCTTGGGGAAAGAATCTATCTAAGAAAGCTGTGACAAATTCTTTCTACTCAATAGGACCTGCATCCTCTAACCTTTCTACTAACCACTGTTTGTACCAAGTGTGAGCGACATCCTACAATTGGAATGCGGCCAACTCGTCACTCTGAGAAGAAGTGACTCTCATGATATCAATGACCTTCTGTACTTGGTCAACAAATTCCTGAGGATCCTCATCTAGCTTAGACCCAAAGAAGGACGAAGGGTTCATTCGGGTGAAGTCCCAAATCCTAGCTGCTACCGAATTGGCCACTGGGTTGGCCGGAACGACTGTTGGTCATTCATTCTGGGAAGCTACAGACTAATCAAGAGTGGTAAATGCGGTTCTAAACTCCACATAAGAAACATGTTCTCCCAAAGGATCTTCGGGCTGAGAAGCTGGCTGATTTCTTCTCTTTGGAGGCATGTTTCTGAAATAAGAGAAGAGCGGATTAGACTGAGAGACTGAATTAAAATTATGCTTACTAGCACGACATGAATACTGAAGAAAGGGAACTGTTCCTAAAATATCTCATAGCCTTCTGTACATAAATGTGGCGCGCAACACACCCGTGTACAAGACTCTACTAGATGCAACTTTCAGACTTCTTAGGACTTTATTGAACCTTAGGCTCTGATACCATGTTTGTAACACCCCGATTTTCTAAACTGGAATGCTACACGATGCTTACGACTCTGAGGGACCACAAGCTAAACCATGATAGATATTTGTACCTATATACTGCAATTCATGACATAATAATGCGGAAAACATGCATAATAGGCCATAAGGTTCAATTGAAATAATATAAATCCATATGGGCAAAAAAATACCCAAAACAACTGAAAACTGAATCTGAAAGCTAAATCTGAGCATAAATCCGAAAGCCTCTAAGTATTGTCTGAAATAAGAAGTTGAAGGAACATGTCTCCAACTAACTCCATAAAACTGAACTGAAGAAATAAATGAATAAATCAAATAACGTCATCCTCGAAGGAAGAGGACTCACTCTAACTCTGTATACTGAATGCGACTGATACTGCTGGTCTAGGACTCGTGCCACTAAACCTATGGTGTAACATGAAAAGAAAGCACCATAGCGCAAATGCATCAGTACAATTGGAGTACTGAGTATACGAATGAGGTATGCTAATGTGAAGGATTTACATGCATGAATAATACTACTGACCGACTGATATGAATGTAAGAGTACAAATATACAAATGTAGTAACTAAGATCGTGAGTAAAAATGGCAAAATCTGTATGCTAACACATGGCTGGAACCGTAGTTCTAACAACATGGATGACTGTATGTGATAGCCCTAAATCTGGTTGAATTCTCTGAGTTCCATGCTATAACTAAATTTGACCGTATCTAACAGTCCTGGTATACTAATATTTGAAGAACTGTCTAAGTTATTTTACTGAGACTGATACTGAAACTGTGGGAGGTAGTTGTTTAATCGACATGCCCCATGTATACCATTATGGCTAAGCTGGGGTCCAATCTCTGCCCCAACTAGAGGGGTGTCAATACCGCGCCACTGGTAAGGACAGTTGTGAGTGACCCTTATCTGGAAGGTACTCAAAGTGAGAATGGTAGGACCCTAAATTGATAGGTTAAGTTACCTCATCAACCCTAATCTGACAGGCTAAGATGTCTCAACCTACGCTGGCTATGTAGTTCTGGAATACAAGGATGACTACTAAGAAACACACCCTAAACTGGTAGGTGAGTCCCCATCATAATTCAACTGACTATACATGGACAGATTAACTGACTTCCGTTGACTGATGGAGTAGTACTATTATCTAAGAATTAACTGAGATCATTAGATTTCTGAGGTTTCCTGAGTCACATGACTGACTGAGTTCTGTAGATTACAGCTTGACTGAGATTACCATGACAACATGATATGGCTCTAGGCACACATCTATGTTTTTCAGGTACGAATACCCCCAGGACTCGATAGAAGGAAACTGACATACATGACATGACTTGATCACAAGATTTGAGTCCACAATTCATAATATCATAAGTAGGGGATATCATATTTCATATAGTTATTCAACATCTTAAACATTGTAAGGAATGCATGGATATATTTCGTGTACATATTGTATATGTCCATTATCTTGGATGATTTATACCACCACAATAGAAATATATGAAAAGCATGTAATTCATATTGAAGTATATTGCTAACATGAACTTGTTATTTACACATCATAGAACCATACAAACATAAATTTCTAGCATCCTAAGCATTTTATCAAACATCGTGCATGCATTCTTTAAGGCATAGGTGGGTTTCATACTTGCACCTTATTAAATCACCTAAAGTTCACGCTTTTCAATTAATAAACATATATATTCCATGAAAGCACCTTTAGAAATCACATTGAAACTTAAACAACAATCATCAATATGTACATACTCATATCACCACAAAAAGTTTACAAAATAATATTTAAAACATGGTTCTTGAGCTATATGAACGGATTGGATCCATAGATGAACGCTACGCTTACCTTAGTGATTGAATCTTGAAAGAGATCTAATGTTTCTAAAGGTTCTTGAAGAATTCCTTAGTCTTGCTCTTGTGGAGATGATCCTGAGAGAAAACCCTAATCTTGTGGTTGAGAGTGTCAGAGAGGGTTTTTAAGATGCTTAATTAAAGAAACATGGGAAAAATTATGCCTCTTTAGGATTATAATTCATGTAAGGTGAAGGAAAAGACCAAAATACCCTTATTAAATAAATTCCCAGTTGATAAAAATCATTGCTGACGACATTTGTGTCAAGGCATCAAAAATGTGGTAAGCCGTCAAAAATGTCATCACACAGGAGCTGGAATTGATAGTTTCTGCCTAAGTCTGATGACATTGGTGAAAATGCATCACAAATGTGGTAATCTACCACAAATGTTGTCACTTAGGAGCTGGTTTCTACCTAAGGCTGGTGACCTTCATTATAGGGCGTCACAAATATTGTCAGCTACCACGAATGTCGTCACACTATTTCTGGCCTGACATGCTGGAGTAAAATAGAAATAACTCTTTGCTCCGATATTGGATTTAGGCAAAATTGGTATCATTGGAAAGATAATTCAATTATATATCTTTTGATAGGTCATGAGCTCAAACATCCATGTATAATGAGAGATGTTTGTTTGAATCTGACTATGGCAATATCTTTCTCAAGAATTCGATCGGTGAGGAATGTTTTGATTCATCTGATAGGTGGGAGTTATTTGAAGCCTTAATATACATCGAACCTACTCTTAAAACTATAAAATAACCATGATGTACTATGCATGAGATTGGTATATGGCTCTAATATTGGTTTGGAATTTTTGGGGTATTACATGATAGCTCACGAGTAATTGAGACAACGATTGCAGCTACAGCAGATTTGAGTGGGAGTACCACTACACCTTCATAGATACCATTGATTACATCGACCACCACTGATTTAACTACTGATGTAAGTGTCTCGGTCACTACTCGGACCATTCCTAATGAGAGTGGGTCCTATTTTTGGGCCCCCATTCTAGGATGCCATAAGTTAGCTCCTAGTACACCCAGGTATGTCTTAACTCCCTATTTTTACTTTCCTGATGCATTGGAGATAGTGCATAATCTTTAAGTTGGGGTGGGATGTACCATAATCACTGCAGGTTTTTGTTTTTGTGCTTCTCTTCCCATCGACTACAACATAATTATAGAATCGGCATATCTAGGATTGTTGTATCGTATTATTTTTGTGTGTGAGGTTTTGTGTTTTTTTATCTTAGATAAAAATAAGCACCTAAGAAAGTTGATGTATTGTATTTTCATTGTGCTTAAATAAATGTGTTAGAAAAATGATACCCTCTGAAACATGTATTTTTTGAACTCTGTGTGTACATATATGACCACTGTCAATCTTGTTATGGCATTAGTACTAGGCACATAATAATCATAGCTAACCTTTGCATGAACCAGATAGGTAGTAGTTTATGATACAACCCTGTGCCATGTATATGTGAATACTTAGTTTCATTTGTGTATCGAATCCAAAACTTACACGGTTAGCCTTGCCTGGGTTGTAGATTATCTGTAGGAAAGGATCATAGGTCGTTTTTGAAATTAGTCAACTTTTAGATTAAACAACCTTTCAAATGAGAATAAGTATCCCTTGATCCTTGTTCGATCCAAATTAGACCTATTTTTTTTTCACATTTCCTATTTAGTTACAATGAACATATTTTGGCCCTGGTCCTCCTTGGACATTATCCACCTCAACTCAGGCAAATTGCCTAAGTTGAGGGTGGATATCATAGGGGCGCATGATTAAAAGTGGGTATGAAGAAGGGCATAAATAAGAAAAAGAAAAGTAGGGTTGGGTGTGGCAGAAAATGAAAAAAATGAAAAATATATAAATTTGAAAAGAAAAAACAAGGAAAGAATAAAAGAAAACACATCCAGCCTAAATAAGAAATAAAAGAAAAAAAGGCGGAGTAAAAAAAAAAATTGGTTGATAAGTGGACCCCTAGTGTAATTGTAGTGCCAAGGAGGCTTAGCCACTAAAATTGCTAAATGTACCATTGTAATACCCCGCATGTTTCTAAGCTAGGAAGTGATTAAGTATTCCTACGTATGAAATCTCCTATCCTGTGATTCATACTTGAGTACATGACTTACAATGAATATCCTAGTGATAGGATAGCTTATGATGCATTAAGCATGTTCATATGAGTCACTTAAGGTAATACAAGCTAAGAGTTTTTTAATCCATCAAGTTTTAGTGTGCGATTTTACAAGGTTCATCTTTGAATGAGTATAACTCGATGTTAATATGGTATTTTGGCTGATTTATACCCACCAAATTGTATAGAATCGAATTATATTTCCAACGATACCAATTTCGCCTTAATCCAATACCCAAGCGAAAAGTTATGCCCATTTTCATGAGAGACAGTAAGCATAGGTGATTGGTTAGGCGCCGCCTAACCCAAGCATAGGCGATTGGTTAGGTGCCACCCAACCCAAACATAGGCGATCACTTAGGCTCCACCTAAGTCAATTCCAGGTGTCAAAAACACTCCGTTTTGAGTTATTTTAAAGGTAATTAAGTCTTTAAATACTCCTTACATGTCCCTAAACTTAACCCTGCGAAATATATAGCTTCTAAACATATTACAACCCTATTTTCATCTCAAAGCTCATCATCCAAGAGCACTAAAGGAGAAAAACAACTAGGGTTTCATAATTAACCTTGAAGATCCAATTTCAAGGAAATTCTTCCATCAATCATCAAGAATCTTCCTTCTAAGGTATGCGTAGTGTTCATCCACGGATTCCTTTCGTCTATGGAGTTCAAGAATCAATCTTTAAAATACAAAAGATTGGTTAATTGTGGTGATATGATCATACCCATGTTGATGCTTGTTTGTTTTACTCTTTTTCATTTTAAAGTATGATTTCTATATTGTTGGGTATTGATGATCATGTTATTGATATTGGGTGATTTCCAAGATGGAATCTTTATATGTTTTTGTGAATTCATGATATCATATGAGTTGGAAACATGTAAATTTGGTTGTTCATGATGTATAATTTGATGAATTCACCTATGCTTAAGATGTGCATGTAAGGTGTTTGATAAAATGTCTAAGGAACTAGAAATCATGCAATATAGCTAAATTGTGACTAAGTGAAGGATTCATGATATGCCCTTAAATTCCAATGACTTCTATGTTGTTAATGTGCCTTGTAAATGTTATTGGAATACCCTTGAACTATTCTTATGAGATTATGCTATGTTTACTTGCAAGTCCTACTTATGAACAAGATGTATGATAACCATGCAATCCACATGAATTTTCATGCTATTAGTATGTGTTGCCAATATGATTATACAACGAACATGATATTAAGATTGTGCAAGTACTTCCACGTGATATGAAATCCTTTCCATGCAATACATTGTTGATAACCATGCTTAGTATGAGATCTCTACTTATGATATTATAAATTATGGACTCTACTCTTATGATCAAGTCAGTCATGTGTGTCAGTTTCCTTCCATCGAGTCCTGGGTGTACTTATACCTAAAAACTATAGTTGTGTGCCTAGATCCATGTCATGTTTCACGATATCCGAACTCATTCTATGATTCCATAGACTTCAGTCAGTCATGTGACTCAGGAAAACCTCATGATCTTAGTCAGTTGTCAGATATCAGTAACATTCTAACAGTCAATGAAATTCAGTAAGATTAAGTCATGCACAGTCAGTTATTCATGTCCAGTCCCTCCAGATGGGAGTAGAGGTTAGTACCGAGTGAACCCAAGGATGGGAACTCACCCGCCAGTTCAGGGTGTGATTCTTAGTAGCAATCCTTGTGTTCTAGAACTACGTAGCCAGCATAGGTTGAGACACATTAACCCATTAGATTAGGGTTGATGAGGTGGCTTAACCTGTCAGTTTAGGGTTCCCATCATTCTCATTCAGTACCCACCAGATAAGGGTCACTCACAGGCTGTCCTTACACGTGGCATGGTATTGACACCCCTCCAGTCGGGGAAGAGATTGGACCCCAGCTTAGCCATAACGGCATACATGGGGCATGTTGGTTAAACACTACTTACCACAATTTCAGTATCAGTCTCAGTAAAAGAACTCAGGGCGTTCTTCAGATTTCAGTAAATACAGGACTATCAAATACAGTCGTACACATTATCAGTTTCAGTATTAGTCATGACAGTTATCAGTAAACCATGTATTAACTTACAGGTCATGCTATCACGTATTTACGGTCTCAGTTTCTATATATGTGTTTTTGCACTCCCACGTTCATATTAGTCAGTCAGTGTTGTTTATGCATGAAATCCTTTATGTTCAGCCTACCTTCCTCGTATACTCAGTACTCTAGTTGTACTAACGCATTTGCACTATGGTGCTTTCTTTTCATGTTACACCATAGGTTTCGAGACACGAGCTCCAGCCCAGCAGTAGTGGTAGCATTCTAGTCGCAGAGACATAGTGAGTCCTTATTGATTCGAGGACAATATGATTTGACTCATTTATTTATTTCTTCAGTTTAGTTTTACGGAGTTAGTTGGAGACATGTTCCTTCAACTCCTTATTCAGATAGTTAGAGGCTTTCAAATTTATGTTCAGATTTACGTTTAGACTGAGTTGTTTTGGGTATTTTCATCCATATGGTTTTATTCAGTTGAACCTTATGGCCTTACAGTTCCATGTATTCTACATTATTATATCATGATTTGCAGTATACAGGTACAGATATCAGTCATGGCTTAGCTTGTGGTCCCTCGGGGTCATAAGCACCGTGTAGCATTTTGGTTTATCAAATCGGGGTGTTATAACCATACCATCCCCCAAGCCTATGTTACAATCCGAGTGAAGCCTAACTAATCTCTATGTTTTATGGTTTTAAAATAAGATTTCCTCCACTTAGCGGATAACCATTTCTTACCAATGGAGAATTTATTATCATCTAAAATTTAAGTAATTAGATTTACGCCAACAAAAACTATAAACTTCATACACAATAGAGGGATATGATAGAGTTTTTCTTAATAATGAATGGAGTTCCTTTTTCCATCCTATTCCATTTACCGTACTGATCATTGATACTGTAAAATTTGTTTTCTTTATTTTGTGCCAGCTCATGATCTAAATGAGTCACACATACACCCTAGTTAATGTTCCTTGATGCTAGGCCACCTCCAAAGAGCAGAGAATTTAGTGACATTTATGATTGGCTGTCTAGTATTTCTAATAACTTGTTTAATAGTTGGCATGTTCAATCGTATACATAATATGATGGTTTGGATTTGATTGATCCTAACCGAATGATAATGAATTACTTCTATTTAACAGAATATTTAGTTTGAAGATAAAATCACAAATCACTGATTTTCATAAAATTCCATGTTATTTTCATTGAACCGCTACAAGATTAATAATTCCATAAGCTTGGGCTTCTGTGCTGACATAAAAATATCTCTTTCCATGTCTTCAGATAAAACCCAGAAGATTTTACTCATTCATTGTACATAAACCCTTGTGAGGGTTTCCATAGTTTTAGCAGTTCTTCCACTATAGTGATTCTAACTTGGCTGTCCGAAAACTAAGGTAAAGAAAATAAGGTCAATCCTATGATATTCTATGCACATCGCTGGAACTTCATTATGAGTGTGAGTGTCTCATGATCATCCATGCATTAACATACATGACTTCTCTAAGTGAGTGGGACTCCCTTGTTGTGAGTGTACATGGGTTATGTTGCAAGCTGCTTATCTGTTTGGGTAGTTTGATTTGTACATCTGTGTGATTGTTTGTAGCTAATGTAATGCCATATCTTGATTCCCTAACATTATTGTGCTACATAGTTCTACTCAATTGCTTTTAAAAAGTAAAAATATGAAGGGGTTATGTTTTTTAGCTGAAATTGAGATTGACTGTCATAGGTATCTTTGGTTTTTATTGGTTAAGCATCATGCTTTGTTTTGTTATGTTTTTGTTGCTTGAGTGCATACAAAGTTTCTATGTTAAGGGTGTTGATGTGTCATGGTTGCATGTCACTTTCAATGCTTAAAACTATGAAAACATGCAAATGCTTAGGCAATTTTGTTAGATGTGTTGTGTGTTTTTATGTATACTACAGGGAAAATAGGTTGGAAGTGAAATGGACCAAAATATAAGGAAAAACCTCTGAAACTCAAGTTACTGACTGGAATACGAGTCATTGGGAGACTCTACGACTCATACCCCAAGTCATGGTGAGAACAGTGAAGGCTGCTGAATCAAAAATGAAGTTGAGGCAAGAAATGACTCATTGGGTTTGACAATGAGCAATATCGTGGATTTATCCTAAGCAAATTAGTTAAAGTTTGAAGATATGCAAGTAAAGCCCCAGTAGAAATGACAGGTGACTATGTGTCGTCATGTCAGTCCATGACTCATAGTGAAGACTCATTCTAAAAACAAAGATAAAGTCCTAAAAGGTGAAAATCTACTAGAGTGACAACGAGTCCATCCAATGACTTGTAGGTACTGACTACGATTCATCATCGTCCAAACCAGAATAGAGACAACAGAGCTGACAATGAGTCATCATCAGTCCAGATGACTCGTTGCCTGAGATGTAATCACTACCGACTTTATTTTCCTATTTTGTTTTGGTTAGATTTTCCTTTTTATTTTTAGAAACTATAAATACCCATTGGATATTTTTGTAATTGGTTATGCACTATTATTATTCACAAATATATTTTGATTACAAGATTGACTTTTGATCTTGGAATCCTTTTGTTCATTGTTTTTGGTTGATTAATTAATTCTAGATATTGGGTTTTCTTTGGCACTTATTGTGAGACTATTCAAAAATTTTCTTCTTTGAATTCCATGGATTGTTTTGCAACTATGAAAGGCTAAATTCCTTAGATAGGATTGTGGGAAACCTAGAAGAATAACAAAGTAGAAGAAGTTCTAGGTTCTTCTAGATCATTATTTACCATTGTATTGTGATCTTCTTCATTTTAATTATTATCTAAGTGGTGGCCAATGCTGAGAACCCACCTATATTCAAGATCATCTTTACAAGAGAGACTAAGATTGGGAAAAAATAATACAACAGTGAATCGAGGCTATAAACCCTTATCAATTACTTGAAACCCATAAGGTGATACTTCAACTGGGATCAAAGACAAGGGCTAGTGTAATGCCTTGGATTTTTATCCCTTGAAAATTCTTAAGCTTTGGGCTCACTGCCTTGGTTACAACTCGTGGTGATAAGTCGTGAGATGTGGTTACGGGTCATAGTACCTTGGCGATAACCAAATCAAAAACTTAGTGGCAAAGTTTTGCTCTAAGTACAAATGGCTCACTATGACCCATAAGGATTTTTTACGAGTCGTAGGTTTAAATCATAGATATCTAGTATTTAATTTATTTGGGGTTTATGCTACTCACGACTAGACCTTACGAGTCGTAAGATCTCATTACGAAAGGGTTGGTGAAGTCATAAGGTGAGAAGTGTATGAGAATCCTAGTCATTATCATAGTTATGACTCATGGTCATGAGTTATAAGGTGTGGGTATTATCAAGGTGTTGCGCATAACCAAAGATAACTTTTTCCAGCTTTTAAGTTGAGGGCATTCTAGACATTTTCCCTCTTGTCCAACTTAAAATCCACGTCTTATAAATTTCTTAGGGCATCATTATCTATCATAAACATATCAAATAACCTCTCAGAACACTCCCAAATCCTCAAGGTCAAGAACACTTGGAGTTTCAAAAAGGTTGATCAATTAGGGCTCTCAAGGGTGATTTCTCTCTGTACTTCTTGGTGATATAGGCATGTTACTCTTACCTTATTGTTAATTTTTCAAAATCACGTGATTTAAAGTATTTTTCATAAGATTATTATTTTGGTTTTGAAAACAAAGATTGGGGGTCTTGAATGTTATAGATTGAACAATTTTTCTCATGGTTTATATATATGACTTTCATGCTTTTAATGTGGTTTTGAACTTATGGGTGCATGGGTATAGTGAATAAACTAGGGAATTGTGACTTTCCCAAACTTGTGACTTTTGAAATGGTTATGACCCCAACCCCAAAATGTGAAATTGGTCTAGAGTATAAGAACTATGAGAATTTATAAAATTGAACTAGTCTTGAATGATTGCATGATATAAAGAAGCACTTGAAATACAATGGTATGATACAATGAACAAAGGGAGTCGGTGTTCCCCAATGTGTATTAATGAATAGAGGGAGTTGTTCTCCCCAAGTTAATGGAAATTATTTTGGCATGATATATTACCTTGCAAGTGTAGTTGGTATGACGATACCAACAATGTATGCCTAAAAGTGTATTGTATTTCATTGAATGGGGAATGTGTGATACTTGTTTTAATTGGGCTCTAATAAGGGTTGTGTAGCTGAGTCATAAAAGTAAAGGTCTGAGTAACTGATACTAAAACTGTATTTGCCAACATGGGGGTCAAAGTAACTAGGGAGGTTTGGTCCACCTTATAATTATGTCATGATTAGAGAGGTTTGAGCCCCTGTAAATTATTATGTAATCGGGTGCTTAAGCCATCTTATAATACATTGGATGGTTAGAGTCTCTCATGTGCATACATATGACATTATTCTCTGGTTCGTGTGGCTACATGCTCTGGGCCTGACCAGAGGGTGAGAGTTGGGGCCCATTTACCTCGTGGGTACTATTATATGACACTTGAGCTACACAATCCAAGTTAAGTTTTTGAAACCATGTTAATACCTTATTCCCTATCCCGACATATGATGTATATATATATATATGTAATTGCATATGGGTATGTACATTAGTTTGACTTGGTTTTGAATTGATGGCATTACTTTATAGTTACCCTTGGGTACAGGCTAGTGTTCACCCCACTAACCATCTCCAGGTATTGTATTCTGATGCTATGTAGGCGCTAGAGCAACTTCTACTTTTTCTATGCAGAGTTAGTTAGATCAGCTCAGTTTGTTGGTCTTTGGTGGTGAAATGGTGAGCTTCCATTCCTCTAGAAGACTTAATTATTTCATTAATTTCTTTCCAAAATTTAAAAGTGAAGAGTTCACATTATCATTATCATTGTGATTGTTAGTGTTAGAGTTGAGGGCATGTCCCGATATTTTATTAGTACTCATTTAATAGAGGCTTTGTTTGGACTACTATGGATATGGGTGGTGTCGGTATTTGTACTGGTATTGGTATTGGTATAGGCATTGATACTGGTATAGGTTTGTTGCTC
The DNA here is from genome assembly GCF_002878395.1 of Capsicum annuum. Classification (NCBI taxonomy): domain Eukaryota; kingdom Viridiplantae; phylum Streptophyta; class Magnoliopsida; order Solanales; family Solanaceae; genus Capsicum; species Capsicum annuum. Next base: position 94,559,135 of record NC_061116.1, on the reverse strand, counting down.
AGTTGTGGACGGTTAGTTTTGGTTATGGACTTATCATAATGTCTTTAAATTGATAATCTTTTGTCTTGTTATATGCTTGAAATTCAGCCGACCTTAGGGTGTGGTGTATTTGGTTGGATAGGTACAGAGGGTGATCTCCGATCTATATGGGACTTGAGATACCCATCAAATCCAGGCCCTGGTTTGGGTCATGACGAAGATATAATCAAAGAGCTAGGTTCATGATCAGTTGGGTGTCCATAAAGCCATGTCAAGTAGAGTCTCTTTAATGGGTGTGTATGGCACCACACTTATAAGGGAGAGGCTACGAGACATTTAGGAATGTTTTTTTTTCTTATTGTTTTGTTTCAAGCTATAGAGACTAAAGTCTTGATTCTCTCTAATTCCTATTTTCTCGCTTTTCATAACATACCTTCTAGGTGATCTGAAGCTCATAGAAACTCCTCTATCCCACTTGAGGATAATATTTATGGGGCATGTCCCGCTTATGGGGTACAGACCTGGTCTAGGGGTCCAGTTCCTGATTTCCCTCCTGGAGTTCCATCGATCCCCTCTAATCTTCCTCGAGCTCCTCAGGCTAATGTAATGAATGCAGAATTTCATTAGTCTATTCATAGGTTAGATCAGTTTGTAGCTTCTCAGTCCGAGCATATAGCTCTGTTACTCCATATTGTAAGGCCACAGGGGTTGGCCAATTTATGAGGTTGAGCCCTCCAGTGTTTACTATTGTTAAGGTTGGGAGGATCCTCAAGGTTTTAACGATAAGATGGTGAATATATTTTGGGTTAAGCATGCTACTAATGTGGAGGGTGTAGACTTCACAGTCTATTAGTTGAAGGATATAGTATACCAATGGTATGAGGAATGGGAACAGTCTAGAGGAGATGATGCTGAATCTGCACTATGGGAAGATTTCTTTAGTACTTTTCTGGACTACTTCTTTCTTTATCAGTTAGGTGAAAGCAAAAGATTCTATTAATCTGAAGCAAGGAAGGATAACGATCAAAGAGTATATCTTGAAATTCCATAAGTTTCCCTATTATGCTCTCGAGTTAGTGTTTAGCATAAGGGCTAACATAAGGAAATTTTCTTCTGGATTATCCCATGATTTAATTCTAAAGAGTAAGGCTTTCTTGTTGAACAAGGACATAGACATCTCCAGATTGGTTATGTATATGCAGCAGGTTGAAAAAGAGAAAAAAAGTAGGCAGAATAGGGGAAAGATAAAATAAGAAGTTTAGATTTTCTAATTAGGGTGGAGGTCAATAGTGGAGTGGTAGAGATGGTGAAAAGTGGTCTAAGAAGAAGCGGGGGAGTTCTGGTTCCTACTCTACGGCTAGTGCTCCTTATTCAAAGTCATTGGGTGATCAGCATTCTAGTATAATAGTGGAATTAGGACGTAGGGAGCCCAATCTCAGGCTAATGGGGCCTAGTCTGCTTCATCATATCCTTCTTATAGATTCTCCAGGCAGGTGCATCATGGGTTCTGTGAAGAAGAATGGAACAAGTGTTTTAAATATGGTCACATTGGTCACTTGTAGAGGTATTTTCCTTTTAAGGTTGCTTCAGAGGCAAATAAGATTCTTGTTGCCACTTTATCAGCTCCTGCACCAAAGGGTGCTACTTCTACTTCTAGTATCAACACTAGCCAAAATTGCTTGTATGCTCTTGCTACCCTCTAGGACTCTAAGACATTTCCTGATGTTGTCACTAGTGTTATGACTCTTTCTCATGATGTGTATTTCTTACTTGATCTAGAGTTTACTCTTTCTTATGTGACCCCATTTATGGCTGTGAATTTTGGTTTTGGTCCCGAGTGTATCCCCAATCCCTTTTTTGTTTCAACCCCGGTGGATGACTATGTGGTTGCTAAAAGTGTCTATATGGGTTGTGTGGTATCTATTGGTGGTAGAGAAACTCTGGTAGATCTGATAAATTTTGACATGGTTTATTTTGATGTCATATTGGGGATCAACTGGTTGTACTCATGCTATGCCTCCTTAGATTGTCAGATCAGTAAGGTCATGTTTAAATTTCCTAATAAGCCAGTTATTAAGTGGGAAGGAGGTTCTCTAGTGCCTAAGGGAAGTTTTATATCACAACTTAAATGTCAGAAGTTAATTTCCAAGGGGTGTCTCTATTATTTGGTCTGAGTTAAAGATTCTAACTCAGAGGGTCCTTCATTGCAATCTATTCCCATGGTTAGTGAATTTCTCGAGGTTTTTCTCAATGATCTTTCTGGTATCCCTCCCGATAGAGAGATTGATTTTGGAATTGACATTGTTTGAGACACTCATCCTATCTCTATCCCTTCTTATAGAATGGCTCCGGCTGAGTTGAAGAAGCTTAAGGAGCAGTTAAGATACCTCTTTGACAAGGGTTTTATCCATCCTAGTATATCTCCATGGGATGCTCCTACTTTGTTCGTATGTAAGAAGGATGGTTCCCTTTGATTGTCCATCGATTACCATCAGTTGAATAAGGTTACAGTGAAGAATAAGTATCCTCTTCCTTAGATTAATGATTTGTTTGACTAGTTTTAGGGTGTTAGATACTTCTCTAAGATTAATCTTAGGTTTGGTTATCATCAGCTAAAGATTTGGGAGGTGGATATCCCTAAAACTGCCTTCCAATTGTGGTATGGTCACTGTGAGTTATTAGTCATGTCCTTTGGTTTGACTAATGCCTCAGCAGCTTTGACTTGATGAATAAGGTCTTTTATAAATTTTTGGATTTTTTTATTATCGTGTTTATAGATGATATTTTGGTGTATTCCAAGAGCGAGGTGGATCATGTCGATTACCTCTGTGTTGTATTGCAAACCTTGAAAGATCAACAATTGTATGCTAAGTTTTCTAAGTGCGAATTTTTGTTGAAAGCTATTATTTTTCTAGGTCATGTCATTTTTAGTGAAGGTATCATGGTGGATCCATAAAAAGTGGTAGTGGTTAAGAAGTGTCCTAAGCCCACAACTCCAACTGACATTCGGAGCTTCTTTTGTTTAGCCAGTTAGTATAGGAGATTTGTGGAGAGTTTCTAGACTATAGATGCCCCACTAACTAAGTTAACAAAGAAAAAGGTAAAGTTTGTATGGTCTAATGCTTGTGAAGGTAGTTTTGAAAAGCTACAAGATAAGTTGACTTCAGCTATAGTTTTGATTGGTTGTGTATTGATGCAGCATGGAAGGGTAGTGGCCTATGCTTCTAGGCAGTTGAAAATTCATGAGAAAAATTACCCACCTTATGAATTGGAGTTGTTGGTTGTAGTGTTTGCATTAAATTTTTGGCATCACTATTTTTATGGAATCCATATAGATATCTTTTCTAATCATAAGAGCTTGCAATATGTGTTTACCTAGAAGGAGTTAAATCTCAAGCAGAGGAGGTAGCTTGAGTTACTTAAAGATTACAACATGAGTCTTCACTATCACCAAGGTAAAGCTAACGTGGTTGCCGATGATCTTAGTAGGTTATCCATGGGGAGTCTACCTCATGTGGATGAGGATAAGTAGGATTTGGTGAAAGATATTCACCACTTGGCTAACCTTAGAGTTTGTCTCTAGGACTTTGAGAATGGTGGTGTATTTGTGTAAGAGATAGAGAAGTCATCCCTTGTTACTGAGGTAAAGGAGAAGCAGGTACTGGATCCTGTCTTGATGAAGATTAAGGGAGATATAGGTAAGCATAAGGTTAAAGTTTTTGTAATTGGTGGCGATGGTATCTTGGGGTACCAAGGCAAACTATGTGCTCCCGACATAGATGGATTGCGAGAAAGGATCTTGGCTGAGACTCATGATTTGAGTTATACTATTCATCCTGGTTTGATGAAGATGTATCATAATCTCAAGGTGATTTATTGGTAGAACAATATGAAGCAATATGTGACCAGTTTTGAGGCTAAATGCATGGTGTGTCAACAAGTAAAGGTTGAGCACTTGAGGGTTGGTGGGTTGTCTCAAGAGATTGAGTTGCCTGTATGGAAATAGGAGATAATCAATATGGATTTTGGTACTGGCCTTTCTCAATCTTAGAATTAGTTAGATTCAATTTGGATCATTATCGATAGATGACTAAGTCTACTCATTTCTTGCCAATGAGGACTAATTATTTGATTGAGGACTATGCAAGGTTATTTCTTAGGGAGATCATGAAGTTGCATGATGCTCCAGTTTGTATCATTTTGGATTGTGATACTCAGTTCTCATCTCACTATTGGCCATCATTTCAGAGAGGTTTGGGAACAAAGGTGAGCCTTAGTGTTGCATTTCACTTGTAGATAAATGGGCAAGTGGAAAGGACGATTTAAGCCTTAGAAGATATGATTTGGGCTTGCGTAAGTGACTATGGTGGTTGTTGGGTCTATCGTTTACCTCTCATAGAATTTACATATAATAATAGTTATCACTCTAGCATTGGTGTGGCTTCTTTTGAGGCATTGTATGGTAAGAGGTGTCGTTCTCCTATTGGGGAGTATGAAGTTGGTGAAAATAAGTTGTATGGTCCCGACATAGTTTACCAGCCCATAGAGAAAGTAAAGGTAATTTAGGATAGGCTTAAAACTGCCCAAAGTTGCCAAAGTCCTATCCAGATATGAGGAATAGGGAGTTAAAGTTTGAGGTTAGTGATTGGGTGTTCTTAAAGGTGTCTCCCATGAAGGGGGTGATAGGGTTTGGTAAGAAGGAAAAACTTTGTCCTCGTTATGTTGGTCCGTACTTGGTTTTGAAGAGGGCTGGAAGGGTTGCGTATGAGTTCGAGTTGCCTCCTAGTTTGAGATTCATTTATCCAGTGTTTCATGTTTTGATGCTGAGAAAGTGTGTGGGTGATCCTTTGATGGTTGTTATTTTGGAAGAGGTGGATATTTCAGATTCCTTATTATATGAGGAAGTCCCAGTTGAGATCTTAGATTGGCAAGTTCATCGGTTACGGACGAAGGACGTAGCTTTGGTAAAGGTTCTTTGGAGGAACCACAAGATTGAAGAGGCCACTTGGAAAGCTGAAGAGGACATGAAGTCCAAGTATCCATTCTTGCTTCCAGCTCCGTACAATCGTGCATAAGGTATGTATTATTATTAACATTATTATTTTCTAACTTTGTTAAAGGAAAGAGTGATTTCCTTGGCATATTTATTTTTTGAGTTTGTTAAAGGTAATAGTAGGGGAATATAGAGTCAAATCATGCTGCCAATTGCCTTGTCCCATCATTCGAGGATGAATGATCTAAGTGGGGTAGAATGTAATGCCTAAAATAATTGGCCCTTGAAAATTCTTAAGCTTTGGGCTCACTGCCTTGGTCACAACTCGTGGTGACAAGTCATGAGATGTGGATATGGGTCATAGGACCCTGGTCGTAACCAAATCAGAAACTTAGTGGTAAAGTTCTGCTCTGAGTACGAGAGGCTCACTATGATCCATGAGGATATGTTATGAGTCATAGGTTCAAATCGTAAGATATCCAGTATTTAATTCATTTGAAGTCTATATTGCTCACGACTAGACGTTACGAGTCGTAAGATCTCATTACGAGTGGGTTGACAAAGTCATAAGTTGGGCAGTGTATGGGGGTCCTAGTCACTATCTTGGTTATGACTCATGGTCACGAGTTGTAAGGTATGGGTACAAGTGAAGGGGTTGACTCGTAACCAAAGGCAGCTTTTTCTAGCTTTTAAGTTAAGGGCATTCTGGATATTTCCCCTCTTGTCCAACTTAAAACCCATATCTTATAACTTTCTTAGGGCATCATTAGCTATCATAAACATATCAAATAACCTCTAAGAACACTCCCAAATCCTAAAGGTCAAGAACACTTAGGGTTTTTGAAAAGATTGATCAATTAAGGCTCTCAAGGGTGATTTCTGTCCATACTTTCTTGGTGATTAAGGCATGTAACTCTTACCTCATAATTAATTTTGCAAAAGCATATTATTTAAAGAATTGTTCATAAGATTATTATTTTGGTTTTGAAAATAAAGGTTCGGGGTTTTGAATATTATGAATTGAACAATGTTTCCTATGGTTTATATATATGATTTTCATGATTTTAATGTGGTTTTGAACTTATGGGTGTATAGGTATGGTGAATTAACTAAGGAATTGTGACTTTTCCAAACTTGTATCTTTTGAAGAGGTTATGACCCCAACCCCATAATGTGAAATTGTTCTTGAGTATGAGAACTGTGGGAATTTGTAAAATTGAACTAGTCTTACACTATTGCATGATATAAAGAAGTATTTCAAGTACAATAATATGATTTAATGAACAAAGGGAGTCGGTGTTCCCCAATGTGTATTAATAAACAAAGGGAGTTGTTCTTCCCAAGTTAATGGTAATTGTTTTGGCATGACGTGTTACCTTGCAAGTGTAGTTGGTATGACGATACCAGCAATGTATGCCTAAAAGTGTATTATGGTTCATTTAATGGAAATGTGTGATACTTGTTTTAATTAGGCTCTAATAAGGGTTGTGTATCTGAGTCGTGAAAATAGAGGTCCATGTGATCGATACTGGAAACTACATTTACCGATATGGGGGTCAAAGTGACCAGAGAGGTTCGAGTCTCCATTATTATTATTTCATTATTAGGGAGGTTCGAGTCCCACGTAAATCATTATATAATCGGGTGCTTAATCTACCTTGTTATATATTAGAGGGTTTGTGTCACCTATCTGCATATATATGAGATTATTCTCCAGTTTTTGCGGCTACATGCACTAGGGCCTGACCAGGTGGTGAAAGTTGGGGTCCATATAGCCCATAGGTACTATTATATGACATTTGAGCTACATAATCCAGGTTAAGGTTTTGAAAAGCATGTTAAGCCTTGCTCCCTATCCCGACATGTGATGTGTGTGTGTGAATATATATATATATATATATGTAATTGCATATTGGTATGTGTATTGGTTTGACTTGGTTTTGAACTAATAGTATAACTTTATCTTTATCCCTAAGTACATGCTAGTGTTCACCCCACTAACTGTCTCCGGACGCTGCACCCCCACGCGATGTTGGCGTCGGAGCAACTTCTACTTTTTCTGTGCTAAGTTAGTTGGATTAGCTTGATTCATTGGTATTTGGTGGTGAAGTGGTGAGCTTTTATTTCTCGGAAGACTTAATCATTTCATCAGTATCTTCCAAAAATTTAGAAGTGAAGAGTTCACATTAACATTATTATAATAATTGTCATTGTCAGAGTTGGTGGCATGTCCCGACATTTTATTGGTACTCATTTGGTAGAGGCTTTGTTTGGACTATTGTGGGAACGGGCAGTATCGATATTGGTACTGATATTAGTATTAGTATTGGCATTGATAATAGCATGGGTTGGTTGCTCGGTTGTGGAAGGTTGGTTTTGGTTATAGACTTATCATAATGTCTTTAAAATTTAAATTGATAATCTCTTGTCTTGTTATATGCTCGAAATTCAGCCGAACTTGGGGTGTGATGTGTTTTGTTGGTTATTTACATGGGGTGATCTCTGGTCCACGTGGTTCTTGAGATAACCGTCACGACCAGGCCCTGGTTTGGATCGTGACAGTTAGTAAGGTGATACCTGAGACTTACAAGGTGAAGGGTGAGATATATCAATCCGTTCACAAGATGGTTGGTAATACTTAGCTTGTCATATTCTACATGTGTGGTTAATGATATAGTCTGATTAAGCATGAGATACCTATGGAGTTAGGAAGCTAAGGGGAACACAATCCTAGTGTTTATCTTAGATTGATTACTACCGAAGGCGTTCAAGACTTGTTACTTTTACTATTTATTACAAACTCCCCATCCCACCCCATTTACTTTCTTGCACTTCTGGCTACTTGAGCAAGTTTGGGAGACATATTCGACCTATTCCTCTTGAGATCGACCCCAACTTAATTTGGGTTACTATAATTTGACAGTGACCGCATGGTATCTTCTTGAAAGGTATAGTTTGGGCAACATCAGTATTCTAATGCTTCATTTCAAGTATTTGTTCATGTTTATATTTAGACAAAATATTTTCATGCCAAAAGCTTAAAGGAAACAAATAAACTCATGCAATAATAGAAACTATAACTTAATCCATCCATTTAAATTTTAAAAAAAAATTATAACCTTATCCAACATGAAATTATATGTCTAGAAGAATAGTAACTTAGAGTTTGACGAATACACATTCTTTCAAATAAAAGTCTAGGTTACTTTAAAAAAAAATTATTAATAGATAAAATTTTAAATAAGGCAAAAAGACGCAGGGTAGCCTTTTTAAAAAAGAAATGGCCCAACTTTGACATACAGAAATGACACTCGAGCCTTTTTAATTTCTTTGACCCAAATCCACTACCCACAGTAGCTAAAAGAAAGGGAGAATTCAAGTGCTTCAGTGCACTTTTTTTTTACTAATCTTTTTGAAATAGAATTTCTTCTCCTCTTATCTACTTTCATATTCGTGTAGGATTTTTTCTACTTTCTCTACTTTCATATCTACTCACATGTCCATCTAGTGTGAAATTTGTGTCTTTTTTTTTGCATTGTAATAATTGTGGATTAAATCTAGTGTGATGAAGTCAAATAGCAAAACTACGGTTGTTTTGAAATTGGTTGATAGAGGGATCAAATTTGATCCTAAATTCATTGTTAATTAAGATGATTTTGTTGAATTACTAACTCTTGATATTTAATTGAATGATTTGAAGAATATTCATCCTCCTAAAAGATGTAGAAATACGTAGTACTCCATCTGGCTGAGTGACTCGATCTCAGAGTCATTTACTATCTACTGCAAAAAATACATATCAAAGTAATACTCCTAATAGAATTACTAGGTCTTAATGTGAAGTATTTGTTGGTCCATCAAGGTAGTAACAAAAAAATCATCTAAAGAAAAGAAAAAGATAGGCATGAATAATGAAGGGGGTCTTGTTGTTTCTCTCAAAAAAACAAAAAAAATTGATCAAAGAAGGGTGAAGATGATGGTCAATTATCGAAAAAGAAAAGGAAAATAATTTTTGTTCATTGCAAGAGAAAAATACCCAAATTATAAAAATACCCAAATTATTTGATTTTGAGGTACATTGTGTATGTCTTGTATCTATATATTCCATATTTTATATATGATTAATTAATGTATGACAGTTATTTCAGTATTGTATATAATTTGTATAGGGTTGGGATATGTGTGTTATTATTGTATAGAATATGTATCAGTATTGTATATGAAATGTATAGGATTGAGATGTATTTACTTACTGTATAGTTGAAATATATGTATTGTTACTATGTAGGTTTCGTAACAATCTTATATTGAATATTATATGAGTAATATATATAGCTTTTTGATATGTTTAGAACTTACAAGTACACTTATTCATTTCAGATTTAGGATTTGTTTGTTGGTCTGGCTGATCATTAAAAGTGTTTGCTCAGTGTACAAACAAGCTGAGCTATTATGACTACTCTGAAAGCTAAGTTAGATAAGAAGCAACTTGCTTTATTTAAGAATAGTTGCTTTAGGTACTTCTTATCTTTGTCCAGTGTTTTCATTCAAAATTAACTTATTTATGAAATGTTACATAGGAAACGTGTTTATGAGAGAGATGATGAAATATGAATTAAAGTGAATAACGCTAAGTTATGCTTTGGATTATAAGAGTTTGCTACAATTAATGGCTTAAATTGTACTGAAAAATACAATAATGAGATTTATCTTAGTTACCCAAGTAACCTGATGGATTTGTACTTTTCAGGAAAGTCCAAGGTCACAAAGCTTCATAAAAAAAAATGGTGATGTGAGAAGATGCATTAAAAATTATTGTTTTGTTCTTCACTCATACCTTTCTTTTTTCTATCACATATGGTGATATTATAACAAAGAATAATTTCTTATTAGTTGAATCTGAAAATTATAAAGTATTTTCTTGAAAAAAATTATTTTTTTGTCTGATGTTGGTGTCAATGAAGCCTAAGATTTATCAGAGAAAAAGAATATATCATTGTGGTGATTTTTCTTTATCATTTCAATGTTGGTTTTGTGATTGTTGTCCATATGTGGATGGCCATCTTGTTGATCGAGTTGGAGATAATGTGCCACGTATACTTAATTAGTCTGTAAAGCATACACCAACCTACAAGAATGTCAAGTCTACATTTTTTAATATAAGACAAGAGTAGATGCTTGGTTGTTTTAAAACTTAATGTATAACTATTTGTGAAATGCTTATATACTTTTTAATATAAATGTATTTTTCGAGTGTTGTTTTATATGTATTAGTGTTAAGTAATATTATACCATCAATTCTTGTAAAATTGATACTTCAATTATCTGATTTCGAACCTGTGATTGTGATCGTGAAATCTGGTGATTTTCCTGGTACCAGTAAGCAAGGATGTAGTCATGTGAGTTCTGATCATGATTTGACACTTCTGAAAAGTGATGTTAATTTGGTATATGAAGTATTTTGTTAGTATTTGTGTTTTTTCTTAATTGATGTTTTGACTTTTTCTATTTACGTCTAGCTAACAAAAAAGATTTTCTCAATGGAGAAATTTATGAAATCCTCGTTTGAATAAATTTTTCAAGCTCTACACCTAAAGAATGATTCTAAGGTATTCTTTTTTTATTTTTTCTATTTTCTATAACAAAACTTATATACAGTATTGTAATTATTTTTGAAAATTTTTTTGAATAGTTTCATACACCAATTGTTGATAACAACTGTGGCAATTCAAAGAGAAAAATAACGATCCACCTAATGAGGGTGGTGTAGGTGATGATGAAGTTGATGATGTAGGATAACAATATATTATTACATCAAAAGTGGGTCATATAAGTGATAATTTAGTGAATGATGTAGGAAAAAAATAAATTTTATAGGTGATGATCTATTTTATCATTTGGTGAATGATGTTGGAGATAAAGTTGATTTTGTAGTTGATCATGTAGTTGGTCATGTTGATGTTGAGTAGACGGATGAAAGTTTTTAAGGATGGAGATTGATATATAAGTGATAATTTAGTGAATGATGTAGGATAAAAATTAGATTTTGTAGGTGATGATTTATTTGATCATTCGGTGGATGATGTTGGAGACAAAGTTGATTTTGTATTTGATCATGTAGTTGGTCATGTTGATGTTGAGTCTATAGATGGAAGTTTTTAAGGATGGTGACTGAAAGAATTTTCTAAGTTTTGATCTTCTGAAGTGCATATAAAGCTCAAATGAAAATAAGGTTATAGGAAAGGGTAAAAATAATTAGATTGATAGTGATTGATCTAATTTTACTGATGCTGAAGTTTCTAAACTTACTTAACGTTTTCATGATAAAAAAATATAAAATAAAGATGATGTAGCAGTGCTTATCCAGAATGAGCTTGATTGGTAAGAAAGTTCAGACACTGAAATACGTAAGTTCACCCAACCTGATAAGAGTGTTGCAATGGTGGATGCAATTTTTATAGTAGATGATGATCTTAGAAAGGTTGATATAAATGTAAGTGATAATGTTAAAGGAATTGAAAAAAATATGGTGGTTGCTTCTGTTGTTATGTTGGATGAAGCATCTGTTATTCCTCGTCGACTACAAAAGCCGGTGATAATAGGTAAATTACTATTTTTGCCAAAATTTAATTCTGATGGCAGCAATGTTGAAGGTCAGCCATCTAAGTGTGTCGAGAATGCTCAATCAAGTAAACATTTTTTATCAATAAAGCATTCTTTTGAGGAGAGTGTTATAGAGGAAACTGATGATATGAAATTGACATCACGATTTGACAAGTTTATTGTTTGATCATTACGCATCAAACATATGAAAGTTTTTGTTTGTAGTTTCTTTTACCTTCATTTTTTTTGTCATAAATTATACCTTTTGTATTATTTTTTACAGGCCTACTTTTTCAAACTCTCTAAAACTCTATCAAAATAGTTTAACTATGGAGTTGATACGATTAAAATGAAAAAGTGGTTCTTTACATTGGAATATCCAAAAATTTTCTTAACCGATTCAGTAAATAGTAAATTTCCTAGTTAAATAGATGGCAGGTACATAATTTTCAGAATGTATAGTACATGTATATAGTTTTTACCTTGGTATTTGAAAGTGATAAACTAATTGGAATTTTAATTTTTATATATGATGCGTATTTTATGTTTAGTTCATGATTATTAGATTTTAGTTAGTGTTTCACATTTATTTTTAGCATTTTAATATGTATTTTTTCTTCATATTTTTAGCATATTGATGTTTTCGTTTACTATTTGCGAAAAAAGTTAAAATATCAATCTATTGGTGATTCAATTAAATTCACAACTTGATTATTGATTTAATTGCTTGATTCAAATTTTGTATAAGCGATTTTGGAAGAACAATAGAGATGTGACACATATCACTCAAGAACATCAAATTATTAAGTACATGCTTGAATTTTTTTATGAGATGCAACGTCCTATGGCATAACATTGAGAACGTTTTTTTTTTCAATCAATTTTGTTGAGGACTTTCAATAAATCTTAACGAGGTTATGTTTTAAATATCAGTGCATATGTGTGTGTGTGTATATATATATATATATATGTGTGTGTGTGTGTGTGTGTGTGTGTGTGTGTGTGTGAGATTCAATGCATGGTGTACAACATGCGATTTGTATTCAAAAATCAATTACAGCGTATTCGGAGTTAATTTCAAACTTTCTTTTTTGTATTGAATTTTTGGACAACATGAGTGATGAAATTTCAGTGGATGATTCTTTTGATATTTTCATTATAATGGATTGTCAACTCAATCCAACACGTGATATATTGAATGTACATTCAATTGCTGATTTTAAAAAAAATATTAATTATACTGACGTTGGAATATGTCACAGGGACAATGGTGTCTTTGTTGCGTTTGCTGAGTATTTATTTGATGATTTTGAAATTTCTAATTGTATAAATGATATTGATGCTATTCGAATTTGGTATGGTGTCTTTATGTAGAATTATGGAAAGAAGAAACAAAGTTCATGTGCAGTTAGTGATGATGAGTTTACTGATCGATTGTTGAGAAAAACGATGGTGTGAAGCAAATTTAATTAAAAATGTCTAGCAAGCATAGATGTGAAATATATGTAAAGTGAAATATAAGTTCAAATGCTTGATGTTATTTTTGTTTTTGTGTTGATATAATGTGAAGATTTTCGTGGTGAAATCTAATGTTGAATATTATTTATTTTGGCACTTGCTACAAGTCTGTACAAGTAATTTTTTATTCTTAAGAAAAGAATATCATTGTAGTTGGTAGTTTATTTTGATTACCTTCTTTGTGAATAAGAAGTTGCTATTATAAGTTGTTTATTTTCGTGTAGTATATATTTTGATATAGGTTCAAACGTATATCCAAATCATATACAGGTCATATATATGATTGATACTGATTATATTAGTTTAGTATATATGTTGATGTATGTTCATACCTATATTCAAACCATATACAAGTCATGTACATGATTGACACTGATTTTATATCAGTGTAGTATATATGTTGGTGTATGTTCACATATATATCCAAATCATATATAGATTCTATACATGATTGACACCATTGCTATACAGTAATTTTAGGTAAAAATATTACATAAGAAAAATTATGTTCCTCGGCTTAAAGGAGTTGATCACTGCACACCGTTGAAGAATGTGCATGAATTCTATTCAAATAGGCACGAAAATATGAAACAAATGCGTCATTTTTTGTTTTCATTTTGAAAAACATCACAACGCATAAATTTCTATTTTAAGAGTACGAATGAAATCGTAATTAGATACCAATTCAGCATAATAATACTACATTTTATACTCATTAAACTTTTAAATAAATTCATCATAATAAAACATAAGTAGTATTGTATAAAGTTGAAGCATTGTATTTGAGTCAAAATAGTATTTTTGTAGCAGAGTCTATTACATTGCTAGAAAAAATAGTCTTATTTCAGAGAAAAAATTAAAAACATAAAAGTATTCTTATGCCAGCATCCTATTAGATTCTTATTGAAGTATTTTCACATGTTTTTCGATTGTGTTCTGTTTTTTTCGCACGCCCATATAAAGCTTGTTGCTTAGAAAAGTAATTCTTAATGTCTTTGATTCGATTGTTATTTTTTTATTTACCTGATCTTGACTTTTAGAGTGGTGGAAGTACTATAATAGTTGATACCTCTGGTGAAATGCGCTAAGTTATTTCATCAGAATATGGTATAACTGACAGATCGTATGTTTACATAAAAAAAATTTTTGTGTAATATGAAGCACAATAGCTTTGTAAATTCATATGTGTGTAAGTCAACACCGCCATGACATGTGGACAATGTATGTCCTCTACTTGAAATTGTAGGCAGCTGCATCTTTTTTCACACATGCAAAGAATGTTTCACTTTTGAGCTTCATCAATCACTACATAAGAACAGTGCGTAGAAGTCATCACTGCAATATAAAAAATTTATTAATATATAGTGTGGCAAAGTAGAATATTTAAGCTTCTATGAAATAGAAATAACAAGTTATACCTTCATTTTATCTGATAAGATAAAATTTTTCCTCATTATTATGTTGTATTTGTTTCTTAATTATGTAACTGTTGTTTCTGAATACTGTCTATGTTCATTATTCCATCTCATAATCAGATTCATCATGGATTGTAGCAATTTTTAAATTGACAGATTCCTTGCCTCTCTATTAGATGAATTAAGGGACTCCTCCATGTTTGAAGTCTTTATCATGGATTTGTTGGCATTGGAATGAGCTATGAAACATTTTTTATAGCCAATATCAAATAGGTAGTCCTTTATCCTGTTATCGATTTTATTTATATCATTCATAAGCATCTCAAAGTTTGTCTTTATGTATGGATATACCTAGATATATTTATATACAATAATGCTACCTTTATCAATATGGATATAATTCTATACAGAAATTCTATATGAACATAATTTTTATTAGTATAGAATTTGTATTATACGTTCTATAGTAAGGTCCTTTGAAGAAATATTTGTATATGTATTATACACCAATAATATAGGTTGTATAGATATCTTAATCATATAAAAGCTATATTTATTGACACGGATCCTAAAAAGTAATTATACATGTTATATGCAATTTTGATACATGTCTTACTGAGTAATTATACAATTCATATGTAGTATTAATTCAGGTCCTATACAATAGTTACTCAATTTGTATTCATTATTGATTCATTTCCTATACAGTAGTTATACAGATTCTATGTAATATTGATTCAGGTCCTATACAGTAGTTACACAGTTTCTATGCAGTAACTAGAAAAGTCCATACATATATCTCAACCACATATAGAAACTGTATATTATTGATACAGGTTCTATAAAGTAGTTATATAGTTTATATCCAATATAGATACATGTCCTATATAATAATTATACAGTTTATATAGAAATATCCTAACCATATGCGGGACCTATACATGATTGATGCAACTCCTATACAGTAATTTTACAGTTTAGATGATGATCTATTAATCTTAAATTGAAATCTCTCACGAATTGTATAATGTTTCATGACACCTGATATTGTATTTTTGTCCCAGTACAGTTGTCCTTTAGAAATATCTGTATGAAGTGGATCCTTTATTATAGATTTTGGCTCTTCCTTCATTTCTTTCTCGAAAAAATCATCTTCAATTATATAATCAGAAATAGATATTGGATGAATTTGCATAGCAATCGGTGATATTTTGATCAAATTATCAATTGTGGTTTCTCCATTTTCAAATGTGTCTTTTAATTTTATACACAATAAAAATTTATTGATATTCAAATTTTTTCTTCATCTCCATTTAAAGTCTAACACTCATATCATTGTAAATAGGGATAGATCCACTCTTCACAACGTACTTTATCATCATTACACGTGAAGTTGACTTTAGATTCAACTGTTTATACAATTCATCAACAAAATATTCATAGCTGCAATCCAAATTCAAAAAACATTTCATTGATTATAAATTTTTCAAATTACACCACTTAACCACTATCCCTGTATTATAGCATAATTGAAACCAAAATTGAATTTGAAGCCATTATTTTTCTAAATATGATAAGAAGATGAAATTAATTCAACGGCCATTTTAAGATAATTAAGATAAAGGGTTATTTTGATGAAATTACTTTGTCCTAAGAGACATTTTTGACCTTTTTCCTCTAAATAATATACTTTTATCCAGTATTTATGTAAGATTTAGAATTCTATTCTCAATTGAAGTCCAAAATTCTTTATGAACTCTTCATAACACTTTTAACACCAAAATTGATTTGGTTTTCCTTGAAAAACTTAATTACCATGGCCATCAGGGGCACACTCCTCTAAGGACGTTCTGCAAATGTCCGCAAGGGCATGGTTGAGTTGCTGGGAGGTGAATTTCCCACACGAGAAATCAGAAATTGAATTCTACTAAATCGTCTACCGCACAGCCATGAAATCATCGCATGAGATTTGCCGTGTAGTTTGCATTCCTTGGGTGGTTTGCGAGCTATTGCAGTGAACAAATTATTACTAAGTGTTCAACACAAAGTGCTCATCCAAAGGACAGAGGTTGTGTCAAGTGCAGCAAAAGTTTAACAATGCATTTCCAAGAAAGGTGGGGGAACAAGAGAAGCTACAATTAAGTATGTTATTCTTCTGCTGACAAGTGCAATCACGTGATGCTTGCAAAAGTTTAACAATGCATTTCCAACAAAGGTGGGTACGAGGAAGAGAAGCTACAATTAAGTCTGTTACTCTTCTGCTGACACGTGCAATCACTTGATGCTTGCTCGGTGAATTGACGATGTGCACGGTCCAGCAGATGTCATGAATGGGATTCCTTTGAATGTGGCAATTCCTTTGTCATCGGTGAAAAGGCTCTGCAATACATAATATGCACACATGACAAAACCATCTAATGCATAGGCGGAACCACAGAAGATGGAAATGATGTGTAATATTTTTCTTAGCATGTTGTTATCATATAAAAAGAAAGATTTCTACTTCATTACCGATATTATGTAATTCAAAAAGTTAACGTGCACCTGTTTTTATGGTTATGATCTCTAAGAACCTAAAAACTCAACGACGTTCTTATCATCCTCGAGTTAAACAGTTGAAAACGTAAACAGACTGCCTCTCCAGCTAACTAATCAGTTTCATTTTAATAACCTTGTTAAGATACAAATGAAGTTTTTCACGAGCCAAGAGTTTGTATGTTTGGAGCGTTGATCAACCTTGACAGATAAGGAACAGAACATACAGAACATGATGAACTATTTGTGTCGAGTAAGAAGAGAATAGAACTTTGAAGGCAGTAAGTTTACTTGTCCAGCAAACATCGACAAGATTTAAATATTCTTAAAACCAAGACACATACCACGGCAATTTTCTCAAACTGCTTCTTTTTAGGATTCAGAACATCTTCTGGTTTCCCGTCATGCCTAGATAGAAAATTGCAGAACCGCGAATTAATAAATTGTTACCATAACATAATCTTCCTGTAGTACCCAAAAAAAGAACAAAAGTCATAATGTTATATCCAGCCCAACAGCACACTTGCACAGAGGAACCACATGCTAATTATGACATCCATAATTACTACGAGCACCAATATGGTGGAGAAAAAGAACATTGGACATGAGGTCACGCGATCTGAAGTACTGACCACTTAGTATTTAACGGCACTGAAATTTCAGATGTTTACAACAACATCATGCCCAGTATATCCCCACGAAGTGGGGTGTGGGGAGGGTAAAATGTGCGCAGTCTGTATTGAGGTAGAGAGGCTGTTTATACCCTCGGCTCAAGACAAGACAGTCAAGAAAAGGCAAAATATAAGAACGGGAAACAATAGGCAGTAACAAGACAACAGATAATACCAGAAACTATCTAAAACAACAAACAATATCAAAACTCCAAGGCCAAGGCACTACAAACATAACACTATGACTACTGGCACGGATAACAAAACAAAGTACTACTACTAGCAAAGACACACTCCTCCTTACTAACCTTCTACCCTAATTTGCGTCCTCCACACCTTCCTATCTACGGTCATGTCCTCGGTAAGCTGTAGTTGCGCCATGTCTAATCACCTCCCTCCAATATTTCTTAACCGTGCCTGAACCCATCCATAGCCAACCGCTCACAACTCCACACTGGGGCATCCGTGCACCTCCACATCACATGTCTGAACCATCTCAACCTCACTTCCCGCATTTCAACTTCCACTGAAGTCACTCCCACTATGTCTCAGATAACCTCATTTCTAATCCTATTTCTCCAAGTAAACCCACACATCCATTGTAGCATCCTCATTTCTGCCACCTTCATCTTTTGGATGTGAGAGTTCTTGACTGGCCAACCTCATTTCAAATGTTTCTTTTTCACAAAATCACCTTCGAGTTAAAAGACCTTACTCCTTTAATTCCCTACTTGTTAAGAAGGTGGTAATATAATTGAAAAATTTCGTGCCACGAAACAGAAATTGGCCAGAACTTCGCAGGTAAAGACAAAAGGCAGAACCCAAGAATTAAAAGCAACGTGAACAGATGGTTTGTGAAAGAAAGGTTTTATTTATTTACTTATTCATTTTTATGAAGAGAATCTTTTTATTAATACATTCCACTATAGCATGTCATGTTAATCAGTGTCAAAAATCAAACAGACAACCTGGAATTTGAATCCATGCAACACCAACAAGTTTTGTTACAAGACATACCCAAAAAATGAGATGCATTCCCCAACTTTGGCACCTGCTGGTGCTATCAGAGGCTCAACCACAGTATGATCTTCATTAGAAGCACATAGTACCTATAAAGAAAGTAAAAAAAAGAGTCAACAACAGTAAAGAAATGAGGCTGCGAACGGAGATAATACTATGACAGATCAACTGGAGCTAGGCAACACTACACATTCAATCAGCAATCATTTTACATATATAGTAATATCTGAACTTTCCTATGCACAAACTAGATTTATCTAAAATTCAAACTGCTTAATTGGATGATGTTCCAACTACCTTAAGCACTTCTAGATATTGGATAAAGAAAAGTACCATAGAGACCTAAAGTTTGAGATAGACACTTCGATTTCACCAGATCAAGATAGCAGATGAAAAGAAAGACCATTATATTAGGAAGAGGAGGTAGATCATTTAATATAAGGCAAAAGGTTCAGTAGCTAAGTACACGAACATCAAAATCCTGGAAAACGTAATGTGAAATTACTCATAACAAAGATGGGGATATCATACCATTCCCTCTGATGTGACCTCACGCAGTTTTGATGGTTTCATGTTTGTCACAAGCACCACAAGACGATCCTGCAGGCACAACAACCAGAACAAATTAATTAGAAGAAACAGAAGCTCCCCAAATGATGCAGCAAATACAATTCAGAGAAGCCAGAAATAGGCATATATGAAAGCTTAATTACAGAGCATACAGACAACTGTGCTGGACTGCAAAACTTTGCTAGGCCACTAACAACTTGCCGGCATTTTGCTTCTCCAACATCTATCTCCTCAACCAGTAAGCTGTACACAAGGATAACGCAGGAAAAGGTTTTACAACAAATTTAGGTAACCGTATGAATTTGCTAAAGAGTGAACAAGTTTAGGAAAAAAGACTACAAATAGAACGAATGGAAGTTAGCCATAATACCTGTCAGCTGATGGATGTTTCCATGCTTTATTAATGTGGCCAATCTGTAATTTAAGCAAACTAACACTGATATCTTTATCTTTCTCATCTACCTTTTCAGGCAACTTCTTTTCTCCAGTTTGATTATCTACTGCAGCCTTCTTCTACAGAGATTTTAACGGATAGGTGTTAGAAACAGTTTAAAACTTGTGTAATTTTAGAGAAACTAAATAATAAAAGCAAACAAGTCATACCAAAGTACCCAAGACTGCAGCAAAGACACTAATAACAAGTAATGGCAATATTTTCTACTGTCACTAAATGAAGAAAGCAATACAATTTTTTTTGTTACAATTGCAACAAAGGTCTAGAGAATAAGAAACCAAATAAGCTAACATAAGACATTGAACTTAGGAGGAATAAAAATAACAAAAGGGTAAATTGCTACATATTACATACCACAGAACTAGTGCTCTTTTTTTTCGTGTCCACATCTGAACTGCTAGCCTGTTTGGCATCTGGCTCAGTCTTTTTGCTATTTGACTCCATTTCTACCTTCTTCACACTTTTTGATGCCTGAATTAATGTCAGGGAAAAAGGATATTAATATAAATCCATCCTTGGACTTTGTTGGGCCTAAACTAATTGAGACAAGGAATGATTCAATTCAAGAGCAACAAAATGTCTCAATTTCCACTTTCATTACTAAAAATATGTTTATAGTGTTCCATTAGTGGACACAACAGTAGATTCCTGCACTGCTCCTGTTCTGATAACTGGAAATGTAGCAATGCAAGGAAAATGGAGTTGAAACAAGTCAAAGAGCAAATAAACTCTGCTCTCAAGCTAGTTCTTCAGAAATTATAGTTCACTAGAGTAAAGGCATTACTCACAGGTGGCCCAAATTGGACCTTCTCCAGCAAAATTTTTTGGAATGTATCTCCCACATCACATTTAGTCTGCAAAAGTAGATCAATTCAACAACATTCTGCTGACCTCTTGGTCAATATAAATCTACGAACAATCATATTTATGCACAACATATAAAAAGGATAAATTAATAAGAAAAAGTTGTTTGCTGATAAGCACTAGGCGACGTTCTGCAAGGAAAAGCATCATTAGAATGGGTTAGGCTTGTAACAAGAAGTGATGTTCCCCCAGACATTTAGGCAACTCTAATGAGAAGTGATTTATCTCACAACTCATAAGAAAATGGCCAAATACAATAGATAGACACTTTTGAGTGCACCAGCTGCTAGATAGACGCTTTTAAGCTTCTAAGTGACGGCTTAGAACAATTAAAAGATGACAAAATTAAACATCTCAACTTGGCAACGATGCAACTCTTGGACACCTGAATCTGACTGGCACCACGCATGTGTTATCTTCACATTTGAGTGTGTTAGATGTTATTATAATGCATTTCCAACTGAAAAGTATAGTGAAATTCTTTTTTTACCATTATAATCTACCTCTATTTCGGAAATGCCCCTCACAATAAAGCTGCCACCACTTTTTATTCTCAAAATTTCAAAATTTAGAGCTATACCAGAGTAAACTTAGTCAAGTCCACCTAGAAATCTCCTGGAATATGCACAAATGAAAAATGTTTATATCTCTTTTTGTTGCATATGGATAGAATTTGACAGATCACCAGTGCAACAACTTCATCGGTTTCCAGATCTCGACGGCCAGAAAGTGAAGGAAACAAACTCCGAATTGGAGCCAGCCAATTGAAGTTTTCGAACTACAGCTTCTCCTAGTCCGGAGACAAGTTTATCATCAGCCGGACTGGGATCAAATTTCAACCATTTTGACGATAAAGAAGCAGGAAACATAAGCATACAAAGAGGTAAAGATAATTTACAATGAAGGAATTTGGTGGATATGTTGTTCCTTTTTAAATTGGTGGCCTGCCACACCATGGACGGCTGCAGAGAATTTATTCCTTCTCTCACTGCCACTCCTACAGAGCCCCCCACTTCACTAAAATGTGCCGCTTATGGCTGCCATTGAATTTTTCACCAGCGTAAACAGGAAAAGACAAACACTTCCTAACACCACAGCGGCTCCCGAATACCAATCTCACCATCTCTCCACCCCCCACCACATAGCAGAACTTGAGAACAAAGTAGTCTGAATTCTCCTCCTCATTCTCCACCGTCGATCACCTCCTACGATCATAAGAAAGGATTCTGGAATTTTTTGCAATGGTGGCTCTGTGTTCTCTTAAGAGGAATAAAATGATGGGTGGAGAGAAACTACAGTAGGAGTAGAAAAGGATGAGGACAATGAAGAGATGGAGGAGTCAGACGTCCAGTCGAGGGGCTGTTTGGAGAAAACTGAGCAGGGGCTGTTCATTTTTCCTTGTGCATAGGGGTAAAAATTCTATTTGTTAATTCAACATGCCAAAAGTGACCGTATCCTATGCATGGCATATGTCAAACTCGGGTGTACACGAGGCATACTTACGCCAATGAGAGGTGTCTATCTGGTCACAAGAATAGTTAACAGTTGGTGAAAATTTTAAATTTTTATCTGTGTATTTGACCTAAAATACCCTGGAGGAGAAACAGAACAAACCAGAGAGAAAATAGAACCAGGAGCCCAGTTGGGCCTACAAAAGCATTATTTAATTGGAAAAAAAAATGATTTTTTCCAGGATTTGCACTTGAAAGCCTTTGATTAATTCAACTTCTTAGGCCCCAAAATTCACTCAATTTATACATACCGCATGAGACAAATTGAAAAACAAATTAAATGGCCAATTTAACCTTTATGCCATGGTTAATAGACCAGCTACATCTCCTGCATACAGGTTTTGCTCCAACATACTATCGTAATCTATCAAGAGTGAAGTGGACCTTTTTAAGAAAATGGAAATTACCACAAAAAGAATAAGTTTGTCCATTTCCTTAGCAAGTTTCATTCAAAAGGGTAGTGCAGGAAATTTTCATTTTGCGGTATTTTAGATTAACTAATTGGCTGTCTTGTTCTCAAAAATTCAGAAAACAACAGAGGGGAAAAGGCAAACCTTTTTCACTTTCTCTTTTTGATCAATCCTAACAAAAGAGAAATGGTTAAGAAGTTATTCCCTCCGTACTTCCAGTTGTGAGACAGCATTTTCTTTTTAGTTTGCACCAAAAAGACTGACATCTTCATAAATTTAGAAACAATTTAACTTAAACATCCCATTTTACCCCAATACTATGGCATGTTTAATCCCACAAGTATAAAAAGTCGTACAGGTATTGTATGGCATGTTTAAGTCAAGAGTTTCAAGTCTTTATTTCTTTCTTAAACTTCGTGCCTATTCAAACATTGCCACAAACTGAAACGGAGGGGTAATTACTATTATACCCAGCTCTATTCTTTATTTGAATGCCATGCGTATTATATATTGGGATGGTCAAAATATCAAATTCCCTAAATACATTAGCATTATAGCTCAGAATAGTTTTCTTTTTGCATTTGATGATGAATCTCTTTAACTTTTTTTAATAACAATCTCCTAAACTTTCTGAAGCATTATTGATTACATGCCAAGTTAATCTAAACTGATTAGATAACACGTAAATCTTAAAACGAGAACTTGTTCTTCACGTAGCGGAAGACTTAGTTGAACCACGGTTGGAATCCACTATACCACAACCTAAACTCCGATTGAGGGAACGAATAAAGCATACAAAATAATGTGCTTCGTATCTTCTGTATTTTCTAACTCGTAATTACACACCATAAGTATGTTTATATAGAAAATATTAGGGTTAACTTAATTATCCTAGTGGACCTTAAAACACCCGTTATGGGTGGGCCTAATTTTCCTTCATCTCCCCGCCACATATAACGGAAGTGCTTTTCTAATTTGAGAAACAAATTCTCTTCTCATCTCCACAATCATTCATATAGGAAGTAAGCATACTGTGAAAGCTAAGCGCTATACATCTGTTAGGAATATATAGCCTCTCGTAGAACGCAAACCTGCAAATAGATAAGTATGCAATACCCAGATCATATGAATCACATTTTATATAATCTCATATCATCATTTTTCGTATTCACAATCATAACTCATACGCTATAATTAGTGCATCAGTGAACACAAATCAATGAGATTCTATTAATGATCTTCCTCATCTCACGATTCCCTTAACATTAGTTTAAATGTTTTTCTAGATGCTCCTCCAAAATGATACCGTGTTCATGGTCTTTTGGAAACACACTAAGCTACATCAAACTAAGTCTCAAGTATCTGATTAAAGTCACCAAGGGCACATATCTTGAGCCATCATAAAGGCCTGGTCTCACACAAGAATAAGTTGAAAATGGGCTTATGTTTAACACAACTGGCCAACAGTAGCACACGTGGTGTGAAACACATGCTACAACATTTTCTCCTTCCCCGCGGAGTGTATGTCTTTGTCTCATTTAGAATGTTGTACAGATGATATCTAGACACCACAAGTGTCCAAGTTTGAGTTCCTTGATCTACAATAACTCACATTTGGCTCACTAAGTGGACTACATGAACATTTTTCACCTCAACAACCTTATGTCATTATTCATGTGCCTTTCTTGATTTAAAGCTTAAAGCTCTCAAATTATCCGTTTGATAATTTTGCTTAAAATCCAATCTCATCTCCACTCATCACTAAGATAAGGAGGTGGTTACCTGTGAGAAGGTCAACCTCTTTTCTACTCGACATACTTATCATAAACAAATGAATAAAGAATGCACAAAACATTCAACAATTAAAATATG
The DNA here is from genome assembly GCF_002878395.1 of Capsicum annuum. Lineage (NCBI taxonomy): Eukaryota > Viridiplantae > Streptophyta > Magnoliopsida > Solanales > Solanaceae > Capsicum > Capsicum annuum. Next base: position 94,534,720 of record NC_061116.1, on the reverse strand, counting down.
TATGTAAATCAACTTTATTGCTAATTAAAGAACATCAATCTTGTGAACATGGGAAAGACAAAATGAAGTATCTTAGAATCTAAGCAAGCCTAGAGACCGGTGTCTTACAAATGCATCTCTAGACAACGGCTTGGTAAATGGATCTGCTAACACATCTTTTGTAGACACATACTTCACGTTCACTACCTTGCATCTAACGATATCTCTCGCATAGCTATACTTGATATCTGTGTTTGGTTTTACAATGAAACTTAGGGTCCTTGGTAGAGGACATTGCTGCCTCACTGTTACAGTAGACTACCACTGGTTTAGCATTTTCTGTGATATCCAATGTGTTTCCAAGAACTTTCTCAACCAAACAGCTTCTTGGGTTGCTGATGCGAGGGCCACATATTTGTCTTCCATCGTAGATAGTTATATACATGATTGTTTCTTACTACTCCAACATACGGCGCCATCGCTGAGTGTAGGAAACTCGGGTTGATCCATAAGGGGTGTTTTAAGGTCCATCCGGATAATTAAGTTAACCCTAGTATTTTCTATATGCACACACTTATGGTGCACAATTAAGAGACACAAAATACAGAAGATACGGAACGTAGTATTTTGCACGTTTTATTCCCTCCCTCAATCACTTAGAATTTAGGCTATGGCATAGGGGGTTTCTCCAACATATCTTGACAACCACCGTCAACCAGTAATTCCAACTGCGGTTCAACCAAGTCTCTCGCTTCCGCTAGGCGAAAAGCAAGTTCCTGTTTTATGGCATACGTGGTATCTAATTAATTTAGATTAATGCGGCATCCAATCCTTCATTGATATCAAGAGCCATAGATTGATTTTCTGGTCCAAAAAAATCTAAAGTAGTTCTAATTTATCCATGAGAATATACAACTGTGTAACTACTTTTTTGTATGTGCAACTGGGTATGATAAATTAATTTTATGACACTGATTTAGTAAAAGTTTTGAATCAATATTTAAATTACTTTTGAGTTCCTAAAATTAGTTTTCAAAAACTGAAAAAAATCTGAAAGTTTATTTATGACTCATAACCGGTGCTTGGCCTGTTGTTCGTCAATCAACACATGACCGACATCTTTCAACTCTACGATCATATTTTTCATTTTCCCCAGATATCTTTTCATCGAATGTTCTGGGTGTTTCTTGTATGAATCTAAGGAAGAAAACATGTTTTTTTTCTTTCCTTCTTCCTCCATACTCTACTGCCTCCAACATCAATGCAGGGAAAATACTTTCTTTGGTATTATTGATCAGTTTTGGATTTTCAATCTGTTTTTTTAAGGGAAAAAACATCTTTTTAAGATTTCCAAATCTATTCTAGACCTTTTTCTTTAATTCTGTTTTTCAGATCTGTACATGTCCAAAAACTTTTTTGCAGATTTTCAGATCCATTAAAAAAAACTTCCAGATTTTTTTCAATTTCTGAAAATTAATTTCAGAAATTCAAAGTAATTTAAATACTGATTCATAGTTTCTTCTAAATCAATGTCATAAAATTAATTTATTATACCCAATTAAGCACAAAAAGTCAGATCCGTAGTTCTATATTTTCACGGATAAATTAAAACTATCCTAGAGTTTTTCTAAACCAAAAAACCAACCTATGACTCTTGATACCAACGAAGGATTACATGCCACATTAATCTAAACTAATTGCATAACATGTAAACCATTAAACGAGAACTTACTTGTTCTCCGTGTAGCGGACGCGGAAGACTTAGTTGAACTATGGTTGGAATTACTGGTTGACAGTGATTGTCATGATATTTTGGAGCAATCCCTATACCACAACCTAAACCCTGATTTGAAGGAGAGAATAAAGCATGCAAAATACTATGTTTTGCATCTTCGGGTAGTTTTTTTCTCTTAATTACACATCATAAGTGTGTTTATATAGAAAATATTAGGGTCCACTTAATTACCCTAATGGGCCTTGAAACACCCCTTATGGGCGGGCCCGATTTTCCTACACCTATGAAGGACTAACCTACACAATTTGAGGAGACAAATCTACGGTAGCCCCACGCCTTTTTTCACTCAAATGAATAAAAAGAAACTATTCAACTACAACTTTAAACAAGTTTACAAAATTTCGATATTTTTTTTCCAGTTTTCATTGTCAAAATCCCTATAGCAACCACCAAACAAGGTAAATCATAACAGCAACTACTTTCTTTTTTCCTTCCAATAATTTATGTCTTCTCTCTCTATTGCTCGATCCTCAAGTTAAAGAAAGTCAAAGATAAAATGCCAAATCAGTTGAAAGCTTCTATCTTAGGTAGAGCGGCATGCGAGCATCACCAGACTCACCACATGACCACATCTAGGCCATCGTGTAAGCCTTTCATTTTGACATTAAAGCAGGATGAAGATACTATTCTCATATATTACCTACCACTATCATCTAATCTCAATATGAAAATCTAATACCCCAATACAAATTCTAGCATACCTGGATATAGTCCATCCATCTAAGCAAGTGCGGCAACTTGTTTGTTTCAGAGTTTGAAAAACTGATCTGATGGCAGAAGAATTACGACAGCATGTTATAATAGAGAGCGAGCTGAAAAAGTTGATACCCAAAACGGCAGTATATTGCCATTAAGAAACTGACAAAGATGAACAATTAAGAAATCACTTATAATACAATTATAACAGAGAGAATAAGAATCTGATTGACTAAAATTGATAAAAGCTTTAACATTTATGCCTAATATGACAAATACATATATATGTGTGTGTGTGTGTGTGTAGTGTGTATGTGTGTGTGTGAAATAAATCTCATAATTAAGTAAAATATAACTCTACAGAAAGTGTGATTGGTATGACAGAAAATATTTCTTGAAAGAAATCATTTCCAAGGAAAGGATGAAAATGACTTCAGATAGATATAGGCTGAAAATTTTTCATCACAAGTATCTGAACTCTAATAATATTCAATATGCTTTTTGTTTGAAAAGTAATAAGAGATTTTATAGATGAACTTGCAGAAAGTCGGTGTATAACTACATAAGGTGCAATTCCTCAATTGCATTTAGCATTGCATCTACATCATGTATAAGAACTAGGTTGCGCAAAAAAGTTAGCAAGAAAATACATTTTTGTGTTTAAGCCTTTAACGCCATGTATATTCCTTCTTTTTGCCTTGAAAAATCCTGATATTTATTTCAAGCCAAAAAGTCCACCAAATGTCTTGAGGACTCCAAGTTTTCTGGGTTTTCTTATTGAGACACTCTCTATTCCAACTGTGCAGCAGAACTATCATGGAGTTTGGTATAGTCCAACATATGCAAAGTATTGCAAAAAACATACTCCAAAGCTGTGTTGTGACCTTACAGTGCATACTAAAGAGGTGAAATACTTCTTTATGCTCTTCACAAAACTGTATTCCTCTTTTTTGGAGGTCAGTTTGTTGAAACTTGTTCAATATTACTTGCTTCAATTACTATTTATATAATGCTAGCATTATCTTATTCTTCATTTTCATTACTACCATTGTTCTAAGCTGCGCGGACTCTTCGCTACTCGTGCATGATTCTCCAAAAATACACTAGTTTTGGTGAATCCAACATGCACCCATTGACATGTTCGAAGAGTCCAAGCAACATAGCTTTTGTTACTTTTACTTTGGTTGTCTTTACTATTTTTGTTGTTGGTATTTCTCTTTTCTATATTTTCATCATAGCCATATCACTCTTGCATTTCTTTTCATACCTGTTCTAAAAAGCGAATTTCTTGAGCCGACGGTCTATCGGAAACCGCCTTTCTACCCCACAAAGGTAAGGGTAAGGTTTGCATACACCCTACCCTCCCCAAACCCCACGAGTGGGACTACACCGGGTATGTTGTTGTAGCTATATTTATTCCTATGCTACTTCTTGTATAATTACCATATGTCACCTACTTTCATACCCAAGCAGGTACTCAAAAATAAAGCAAATGATTTTATTAAGTTAAATTTTCTCCACCGAAAAATATTATCATCCAGACCAAAAGCACCTAAAGAGAAGAAATGCTTACCACGGATGAATGCACAGCAGCAAAGACGACGACATCAGCTTCCGAAATCTTGAAACCGTTGTCCAAAATAACAGACTTGTTACTCAAATCCTCATTCAACTCACTTAGAGCTTTAAAGCTTGTCCCAGAATCAACAGGGAAGTTACTGGCAAACTCTACCCACTTCATTAACTGGAATTCAAAATCAAACTAATAAATCCAAATTTCATTACAGAAAACTAGGAAATATTGAAATATTACCTCACTATCTTTTGTGATGGAAGGCCCACTTGGAGAAGAATAGAAAATGTCTATACACAAGCTTTTGATGTCTTTATCCAAATTATTGGAATATGAATTCTGTATAGTTTAACACAAAAAATAATCAATTAACGTGCAAGATATTGTTTGATGATACAATTTATTACGTGCATTTAACTTAATCATACTAGGTCTAATGAGAGCATTGACATGTGTTTGCATAAAGCTGAAATAATATTTTTCTTGCGATCTGCCATGCCTCGATTTTTAGTTGTTCAACTTCACATCAATTGTTCAAATCCAGCAAGAAACAGGAATTTGTAGGGTTTTATTTTCCAGCTCGTGGGCCGGAGCATAATTGGAATGACAGGGGAAACTACAGTAATAGCCCAAATTGGCTTTCAAGTTTTGATCTCAAATACAAAAACTTGTATGAAGTGATATATTTTCAAATAAAATTATCCTGATTAATGAAGTAAATTATATATATCCTAATAATGGAACAACTCTTTACTTATTTATCTTTCAACTATACTTTTTAATTTTATTTTGTTGTGAAATATAAAGTAAGAACATTACAAGAATAAATAGGGTGAGAAGAGGGGAGGCTTCTTTATATAGAATGAGAGATCATAAGAGTAATGATACAATGAATAAAATTTCTTTATTTGTAGGAAAAAATATTTCTAGTTTCTGACTAAAAGACAGATACTTCAAATCCTGATAGATATCAACTAGATTTTGATAGATCTTATTAGATTTTATCTATATTCTTGATAGACATTCACTATAATATAAATACATTTATAACACTCCTCCTTGAATGTCTAGTTGATATATAATGTGTCTCGATAAAACCTTACTAGAAAAAAATCCAGTGAGAAAAAAATCTAGTGAAGGAAAAAGAGTACACATCTCTAACAATACGCATATAGGTTACCTCATTAAAAACCTTATAAGGAAAATCAGTGAGACAAAACCTCGTAAGGAAAAAAGAGTACAATGCGTATTAGCTCCCCCTAATGAGAACATCCTTGAACCTTTGCATCCCAATCTCGTGCACCATCTCTTGAAAGTTGCAATTGGAGGAGACTTGATGAATAAATCAGCCACATTGCCACTTGAACGAATCTGTTGCACGTTAATATCGCAATTATTTTGTAGCTCGTGTATGCAGAGAAGCTTTGATGAAAGTGTGCTTCATTCTATCTCCTTTTATGAATCCTCCATTAAGATATGTTATACGTGTTGTATTATTTTTGTATAAAATTGGGGGTACATTTTCACATTTCAAGTCACATTTTTCTCGAATGAGATGTATCATGGACTTCAACCACACACATTCTCAACTCGCTTCATGAATAACTATTATCTCAGAATGATTCAATGAAGTGGCTACGATAGACTGTTTTGTATATCCCTAAGATATGACAGTATCCCTACACGTGAACACATTGTGTATTTGAGATCAAGATTTATGTGGGTTAAATAAATATCCAGCATCAGTATAATTAACAAGATCGAGTGCAGTCCTTAGAATAAAATAAGATCATGTGTTTAATCTCATTTCGATGTCTCCTAGTAAGAACAGAAATATACCTTGTTAACAAATTGACTGAAAAGGCTATATCAAGCCATGTAGTATTTGTAAGATACATTAATCTTGTGCAGCAAATGCATTAAGATGATACTTCATATTTCTCATTTCAGCAAATAATCTAGTGTTTTTGAAAACTCTCCAAGAGTTTCGTTAATTTTCAAGCTATAAGCTTATACAAATACTAGATTATGGTACGTGCGTTGCACGTGTATCAAATATTTTTTAAAAAAATAAAATTATGTAGAAAATTTATTAATTGCGCATGTGTTGTTTTATTAAATCTAAAAACGTTAAGAAAATTACGCAAAATTTTCAAGATTAAAAGTGCAGCTTATTAAAGTTGAATTTTGTCCTCATACTTACTTATTTTCTATTTTTAAAATAATGTATTTCTATGAAGATTTATTTTTATTCTTAGGCATTTGTATATTTATACTTTACGTAAAATAGAATATAATGAAATGAAGTATAATAACATAAAATATATAATTTATTCATAAATCGTAACAATTAATTTTTTAATTTTGTACTCATTTAAAATATAGTTTATATAAGTTGATAAATGGTGAGTTAAATTTATATAAAATTTTAAAATTTTATGTATGTAAACAAGCATTTTTTTAAAACAATTTTTTGGTGGTCCGTTAGGACATTTTTATTAACATAAGACCCTTAATGTTTTATACAAACAAATTAGGCCCAAAATTGGGTCCACAAAAAACCTGGCCCAAACAGAAAAAGGAAATCTCAAAAGTTTCCTAAATGTCCCTTTAAGTTTGGATTTGAGTACAGTATTAAATATTCTTTCTGTTCCACCTGTCCGCAACAATGGTGGTGACATGTTGCCATATTCGAAGCTCCATTTCCTCCTTCTGTGGTGGTGAATTGGAGAAAATATCTTTCCATCAACTTCACCTCTGCCAGGTAGTGTCATCTTCATTTAATTTGTGGAATTTGAACGCTAACTGATCCTTCTTCTCTTTTGTTTTTAGGTGGTAATGGGTTTCTCTCATGACCAGACCACATTTTTTTCACCCAGATCCCGAGCTCTCTCTTTGTAAGGTGATTGAAGGATTCCATTAAAAGGGTTCAATAATTTGATTAATAATAATAAAGAAAAAGAATTAGGAAAGTAAAAACTCCAGAAGTTTCACTGCAATTCTCTCCTTCCTTACACATTTCCTCTCTCTTTATTTTGATACTTGAAAAATTGATGAATAAGGTGAAATCATGAATCTTAAACTTGAACATTTACTAAAAAGTATGTTCCTGCTGCGTCCATTGAAGAACGAAATGTCAAATTTTGCATGTAATATTCCATGTTCTTTCCCTGTTCTCTTAAAATCACTGTTGCATTATATGTTCCTAGTTTGATTTTTTGTATCCTCATTTTGCTTTGCATGTTTGAAGATTTCATTTTTTAAAAGGCATTCTGATTTAATTTCTTGTTTCAGCTGTGATTTGTTGGATTTTTACATATAATATGTGTCTGGTGTGCTTAATGTTGTTAATTTTAAATATCCTAATGTTTACATGTCAGTTGAGATAGTTGAATTTGAGGTATGGAATAAAAATAGAAGCAGGTAAAGTAAATAGAAATATTATGATTTGGTTTGTCATTTCGGGGTTACTATTGTTATTTTTTTTCTGAAAAATTGAATTTGAGGGATTTTTGTGTACTAAATTTAGAATCTAATTAGTAGTACTTAAACTCTTCATTTAAAGTTTATAACTCATAAAGTTGAAATCCCGACTCCATCCCGAACTTTGAACCCATAAAAATTGGCATAATTGGTGCTAATGGAAGTTTGTTGTTCATAGCTCGTCACTGCTTTAGTATTTGATGTTTCATATTTAATCTAATGTGTGTTGTGTATAGTTAGATGGATACAGATAGGACGATGTTCAATAAGACAGATGCCAAACAAATTTTGTTCTTTAATAGTAATAGATATTTGGAATCTAATTAGTAACAGATGCATGCCATGTGTTTGAATATAGACTTTTTTTTACTTGACGTTGGTTAATTGACATGTATTTTTACTCTATTACACCACTTAACCATCGTATGTTGTATTGATTTTATGTAAATACCCGATGCGGCTAAGTATTTTCCCGTGAACAGCGTGGTCTCACATAGTCGGCCCCAGTTTGATTGGATTGTGTATATTTATAGTTGAACCTGAAATTGGTTGGTGTGCACTTGGTTCCACAAAGTTGCATCTGTCTGTGTTGTCATATATGTGTATGTGAAGCTGACTCATTTATTCAAATGGGTGGTCTTTCATTATGCAGAAAGGTGGCAAGGCTGTCGATAACACAGGTGTTGACTGTGATATCGCAGAGGCAGAAGTCAGCACTAAGGGAAGCATACAAGAACAAGAAGTACCTACCTCTCGACCTTCTTCCCAAGAAGACCAGAGCCATCCAGAGACGTCTTACAAAGCATCAAGCAATTGAATCCTGACCCTGATTCTTATGGATACGTTGATAATCTTTTAATAATTGAAAGAACTACATAATGATCTGCTTTCTTTGGTAATAGTTTGTTAGTTTTAGTAATAGTTTGTTAGTTTTGTACTCGGTTCTTCAAATGTGATGCATCAATTTATTTTATTATAATTATTGACATTATAGTCTTTTTCAGTGTGTTACAGTTATATGCCACTAATTTGCCTTAAAAGACATAGTTTAGTATTAGAAGGAATTCAACCTGGATAGAGCGAAATGGATATAAATAATTAAAATAGTGGAACCCAACTGGATTGGAAATGAAGTATAGTTGATCAAAATAATTTTGCATAGCATCTTCTTATCTCTGTGTTATTTATTATCATGCTTGAAAGTAAAAAGTTGTGTACATTTATCACTATGGTGGATCTAAATCTTTACTAGCACTGTACTGCTTCCTTCTTCTGAAGAAGGGAAAGATTGTATTTACCATCAATGGTTTGCCATGTGCCAATTTACTTTTGAAAAAAGAATTTCATGTCGTATTGGGTTGTGCAAAATGCTCAACCCAACTCTCATATTTGCATAAATGCCTTCACAAGTTTAAGTATGTTGACATTTGCGTGTCATTTATACCCTTTCCATTATAGTACTCAGCAGTTTGCTTGATTAAAGGAAGACATAAGAAGTTAAGAGGAAATCCAAGGAGAGGAAAGAAATAGAAAAATAGTATAAAAGAGAAGAAATATAAACTGTTCATTTTTATTCCATTTAGCTCTGAATTATGATGTGAAAGTAATGAATATTAGTTGATGTCCATTCTCCAGTGGTTATTCTGTTGTACTAATTAGTATTCTTTTCTTTTTATCTTGTTAGCTGAAGTATTTTATGAGCATTTGGTTTTATGATATACTATTAGTGTCCATTTTTGTTTAATGGACTCAAGTTATAATTTTATCTTGCAGGATTAGTATCAACAACCTTTTGCAGAAGAATCAATTCTTAAAGATCTTCATGGAAATGAATAGAAGTTTCTCGATAAAATTTGTGGTTAGTTTCTGTTTAAATTATTGATACAATAATATTACAGTAAAATACAATCATACGCTACTAAATATTAAAGAATATACCGGTGTGGAGGCAGACTGTACCACTTTAAAAGCTAAAAGAAACTGGTGCACATCTATGTTTATATTTAGTTATGACAATATTTTCCAATGTGATGATTTGAAAGTTCATTTCTCGTCATGTTCCAAATAATTTTTCTTGCCAGGTTTTTATGTTTATTTAGTTTTTTGTAGGTGACGGAATCTATAGATTTTTTTGAGTTAACAAACAAAGAACCATGACTCTAATCAACAAAGTTGGCTGTAAAACCAGAAATGTTGTTTGGGAAACATGGAAAAGAGTGGCTAGGTAGCTTTGAATCTGGATCTAGCAAGAGTTGTATGGCTTGTAAAAATACAAATTAGCTTTTCAGAATATGGACGCATTAAGATTGAAGAGAGCTCGGACAAGGTTAATTGGTCCAAAACGTTTACTCTTTTCGCTTATCTTAAAACTATTTGTTAGTGTTTTTGGCAAAACTGGTTACTCTACTCATTCTGGTAATATTCAGGAAGTCAAGTTATTTTCTTTTCTCCTGTTATCTCTTTCCTCTGTCATAAATTCCATTATGAAATAGGAACATTTAATATAATTCATTTGAACTATATAATATAATTCTTAGCTTAATTTAAAAAACTAAATATATGCAATTGTTGTTAGTAGATAGAATATTGATTCTAAAATACAATCCTATGCTACTCAATATGGAAGAGTCTACCTGTGTTCTATAACTGAGAAACTACTGTTAATGGACTGTGGTTATGGAATGACACCTTAATCTGGTCCAATATTTGCAAAACAAATCGGTATCCAGGTAAAAGAATGTTACTTTAGTTTTTTCAATAATCTTTCACTACATTCTTAATTCAATTATGAAGTATAGCATTCTAATTTGTATATCAATATGTTGTTTTTGTTCCTATCTGTTTATCGTGCTGTTATGTAGGTTTTGTTCTGTTCCTTTAAGTCGAGATCAAACATAATCTCATATTAGTAAATATGTAAGAACGTACCTGTGGGGAGGCAGACCGTTTGGTGTTAGAGTATTTAAGTAATCTTCCTGATAGTAGTTGTTTGTATCATCCTCTGCAGAGTCGAAACTAAGAAACATTCTGTTTAAATAAACATAAAAAAGCAAAAAGAATAAATTGGTTAGGTTTATTAAACACGTGACGTATGAAAGAATAATATTACCTCCTCATCAACTAAATTAAACTAAATTAAGTTGGCATACCAAGTAATATTGTGTTTAAATTAACAATGTAAAAAGGGAAAGATGATATAATGATAAAAAACCTGGAAATAAAATTGTTGAAATTGTGATGAGACGAAAAACAATAAAAGATGCAACTATTTATGACAATGAACAATGAGAAAAGCTCAAGGATTTATATAGAAGGACAGAAGGTACAAACCAAGATAAATTTGGATTTATTTTTTGGTGAAACCAAGTAGGTGTGTGTTTTTTTGGTTGAAAAAAATCAAGTAGGAATCAAATTGGATTAAAAAAAAGAGGAAAAAGTTAAATTTGGAAAGAATTTAATTGCAGGAAAATATAGGGTGTTTTTGGGTTGAAAGAAACCAAGTTGGAATTAAATAGAATTAAATAAAAAAAAAGTTGTATGTTTTACAATTTGGAAAGAATTTAATTGTAGGGAAATATAGGGTGTTTTTGGGTTGAAAAAAATCAAGTAGGAACCAAATAGGATTAAATAAAAAAAAGCCGTATGTTTTACAAGAAGGAAAAAAAACGTATAAAAAATGGGGAAAAGCTAAATTTGGTAAAGGTTAATTATGGAGAAATTTAGGGTGTTTTTTTTGGTGAAATAAACCACGTACAACACAAAATAAATTCGGGAAGAATTTAATTCTTGAAAAAATTTAATATATTTATTTTGAAGAATTAAATTTTAGGAAAAAAGGGTAAAAGACGATTTTGTCTAAAGCAGACTCTTTTAATGAAGGGCAAAACGTTCAATTCACTTTTCAAAGGGCCTTCAGACTTTTAATATATTATAAATAAGGATTCTAAATAAGTTTCTCAAAAACTTTTATATGCTTCAAACATTTTGAATCCTTAGAAAGTTTCATATAAATTTTGTCAAGTGACAATATTCAACATTTCATATGTGACATCTTCAAATGTCTGGACTGCAAATCAAATAAGCTTTACACTTACCAAGATGCATCCTTTCATGTCACTTGATAAATGTTTCTACGTCGGCATGCTTAAATAAACATAGAATTCGGATCCTCGTAATCTTTTACAATATTGCCCCAATATTGTATCAAAGATATCATTGATGATATATCATTTCGTATCGGTTCACAGTATGACATAACATTTTGAGATCTCATCACTTTATTATTTTCAGGTACATGAACTTCTTATAAGGTTTCATGAAGTGTTATGTCGTAGGCTCTTCAAGAGCACATTTTCTTTTTATTATGATTATTTGCTCTTTATCCTTTTCAAGGATTATTTCATTTAGAACCAATTAATCTACCACACTTCATGCATACGTAGCTTTTGTCCTTTAAGAATGCAAAATAGGAGCACTTGTAGCTTAAATAAGATACTAAATTTGAGTCAACAGATGCTTTTGCTATTTGACTTGACTTATATTTTGAATGAGGATTTGATGATAATTCCTAACATATTTCATACCTGCTTATAATCTCCCCTTATGTTAGGAAAACTAACATTCATCCTCATCTTCTTTGAGGAATCCATCTTTGTACATTATGGTATATTCATTAATTATATACAGTACATCAAAATTATTAGATGGAATAGTTGGTTCCTGACCTTAAACCAATTGAGAGGAAAAAAATAATCGTAATTTATTGGTCTAATGCATACAAGTGCTATTATATGCAATATATCATATTTCAGACAAACACATAAAGCTTTGTTCTCATTAGCAATGGTTTAACTCTTTATTGAAGGCATTCAGTGTCAAACCATCATCATAAAGATGAATTATCTTGACTACACAATCTGAAAATCATGCTCTTAACTCAATTTTATTGAGCAACCAACTTTATGAATGTCAAACTACAGGTTGACAATGAATGTACATGTGATCTTATTGATACATCTTTTCAACATATCACAAATAGGTGAACGGGTCCTTATTCACCTTTTATACTTTTCGGATTTTAAGGGATCCAATCTGAATATTAATTGGTCCAACCAACTTATCATGAGAACAAGCGACATAATCAATTCTTGAAGAATCTTCTAGTTCTTCAATACATGGCTAATACTTAATTTGCACATCTTCGAGATGTCACAATCGTTTATATCAACTTATGAACTCATTTATCATAGTAAACACAAGTTTATCATGACATGCATTTTTTTCTTTAGTAAATTTCAGATTTACTATTATATGAATAAATTTTAGATTTACTACTTTAGAAGTAGACTCATTCGGAGGTGAGTTGTGATACTATCACAATCAAGTGCGCGTTTGCATTAATAATTTCTCATTCCCAGGAATGGAATATAATTATGCCTTAATCCTATCAAATTCTGATAGCTTATAACCTCTTTCATGATATTTCTACTTCAGGAATAAAACGAGACATATATCATAAATTGCTACCACATTCACTTCAAGAATGGAGCAAATTGTCATATTTCAGATCTATCATATATTGCTACCACATTCACTTTATGGAATGAAGCATATTCAATGGGTTAGATTTCATGACTTTTCACCAATACCCATTATTTTGCCTTAGCCATCATTATATCAATAATATGGTGCATTGAGATTCAAACTTAATGTCTTATCCATGTAGAGGAGTCTTAGGATATAAATCAATGGGGCTTGAACCCAACATGTTATCATCATGGTGCAATGGAACTTTTAACCCAATGTCTTACCCTCTTAGTTCTTTATGAACAAATTTAAAGCATAAGTTGTTCCAAACCAATTATTTTTCCTTAAATCCAATAATAATTATATCATTAGTAGCAAAAGACAAATAACATAAGAAATCACTAACCTTAAAATTACTTTTAGATTTATAATCTCACCTTATTTGCCAGAGTTTCACACTGATAACATGTCATGAAATATAAAGTAAGAACATTACAAGAATAAATAGGGAGAGAATAGGGGAGACTTCTTTATATCTCTTGAGAATGAGAGATCATAAGATTAATGATACAATGAACAAAACTCCTCTATTTATAGGGAAAAATTCTCCTAGTTTTTGACTAAAAGACAGATACTTCAAATCCTAATAGATATCAATAAGATCTTGATAGACATTCACTATAATGTAAATACATTTATCACATATTTTTATTTATTTATTTTTCTACTTTTTTCCTTTTTTCCTCTCAACTTCTTCTTTTTTATTTTTTTATTTTACTTTGATTTTTCATTTTTCCTTTCCTCTTTTTTTTTTCTTTTTTTTTTTTTTATTTATTTTTCTACTTTTTTCCTTTTTTCCTCTCAACTTCTTCTTTTTTATTTTTTTATTTTACTTTGATTTTTCATTTTTCCTTTCCTCTTTTTTTATTGTTTTTAGTTTTTTTCTCAATCTTTACTCTTTTTTTATTTACTCCTCTCAACTTCTACTTTTATAAAAAAGAACATTTTTTATTCTTCTTAGAACATTTTTTATTCTTCTTAGATTTTTATTTTTAAGTTTTAAATTTTTCTCGACCTTTATTTTTATTTTATTTTTATCAACCTTTTTTTCTCATTCTCTCTCGACTTAAACATTTTCTTTATTTTTATTTTTTTAATATTTTTCTTTATTTTATTTTTTTTTGCAATTTTTATTATTTTTGTTCTTTTCTTCGATTTCTTCCAATCAAGTTACATCTCATGAGAAAGAGTTGACAGTATCACATTATAAAGGCAAGACTTATGACTTTCAAATAACAAGCTACGTTTTATGGGTAAGAGTTAACATTACCACATTGTAGAGACAAGACTTATGACTTTCAGACAACAAGCTATGTTTCATGGCAAGAGTTGACATTACCATATTGTGTTGTGATTTATAAGATGTTCTATAACTCTTACCTTAGAGGCAAGACTTAGCTCAAGGACTTTCAAACAACAAATTATGCCGCACGGGCAAGAGTTGACTCTACCACGTTATGTTTTTATTTATGAGATTTTCTACAACTATTGTCTTAGAGGCAAGACTTAGCTCAAGGACTTTCAAACTACAAATTATGCCCCACGATCAAGAGTTGACACTATCACGTTATGTCTTCATTTAAGAGATGTTCTACAACTCTTGCCTGATAGACAAGACTTAGCGCAAAGAGTTTCAAACTACAAATTATGTCCCACGGGCAAGAGTTGACACTACCGCATTATGTCTTCATTTATGAGATGTTCTACAATTTTTTCCTTAGAGGCAAAACTTAGCCCAAGGACTTTCAAACAACAAATTATATCCCACGGGCAAGAGTTGACACTACCACATTATGTCTTTATTTATGAGATGTCCTAAAACTCTCGCCTTAGAGGCATGACTTATCCCAAGAATTTTCAAACAAATTATATATATTGGGCAAGAGTCAACACTAGCACATCATATTTTTTACTTATGAAATGCTCTATAATTCTTATCTTAGAGGTAAGACTCAGCCTAAGGACCATCAAACAACAAGTTATGCCTCATGGACAAGTTTTGACAACACCACATTGTGTGTTGATTTATGAGATATTTTATAACTCTTCCCTTAGAGGCGAAACTTAGACCAAGGACTTTCAAGTAAAAAGTTGTGCCCCATGGGCAAGCGTTGACATTACTGCATTGTGTTTTGATTTATGAGATATTCTATAACTCTTGCCTTAGAGGCAAGACTTAACCCAAGGACTTTCAAATAACAAGTTACGCCTTACGGGTAAGAGTTGACACTATCACATTACGTTTTAATTTATGAGATGCTCTATAACTCTTGCTTTAGAGAAAAAACTTAGCCTAAGGACTTTTAAACAACAAGTTATGCTCCACAGATAAGATTTGACATTACCACATTGTGTCTTAATTTATGAGATGTTTTATAGATCAAGGACTTTTAAACAACAAGTTATGCCTCATGGGCAAGAGTTGACAGTACTACATTATGTCTTGATTTGTGAGATATTCTATAACTCTTGTCTTAGAGGATCGAATTAGTCTAAGGAATTTCAAACAACAAGTCACGCTCTATGGGCAAGAGTTGACACTACCACATTATATCTTGATTTATGAGATATTTTATAACTCTTACCTTAAAGGCAAGACTTAGCCGACAAGTTACGCCTCGTGGACAAGAGTTGACAATATCATATTGTATCTTGATTTATGTGATGCTCTATTAGTCTTGCCTCTAAGATAAAACATAACCCAGGATCCCCTCAAAAGAACAAGCTACGCCAAATGGACAAGTGTTGACACTACCTTATTGTTTTTTTATTTTTGAGATGTTCTATAACTTTTGCCTTAGAAGTAAGACTTAACTCAAGGATTTTCAAACAACAACTTATGCTCCACAAGCAAAACTTGACACTACCACATTGTACCTTAATTTATGAGTTGTTTTATAATTTTGCCTTAGAGGCAAAACTTATCTCAAAGAACTTCCTAACAATAATTTATGCCGTTAAATTTATTTTGATGTAAAAAAAAAGACCCCTTTGCGTATTATTCATTTTTTTATTAGAAAAATATAATAGAAGCTGAGAAAAAAGAAGAAAAAGATCAAAAAAAAATAAAGAAATAAAAAAAAATTAAGAAAAAAAAAGAAGAAAAAAATAAAGATTAAGAAAAAAGAAAAAAATTTAAGAAATTGAGAAAAACAAAAATGAGAGAAAAAAATAAAAATAAAGTTTGAGAAAAATAAGGAAAAAAAAGAGAAATGATAAAAACCAAAAATAAAAGAAAAATAAAGAGTGAGACAAATGAAAAAAAAAAGAAAAAAAGAAATGAAGAAATAGATAATGTTTGAGATAAAAAAAGAGAAAAAATTAAAAGTTGAGACAAATGAATCAAAACATGAAAATAAATAAGGAAAAAATAAAAAAGTGAAAATAATAAAAATAAAAATAGAATTTGAGAGATAAATGAGCATGAAAGTTTAAAATCTTTGAGGTGGAGAGAGGTAAAATTGTACTTGTATTATACTTAAAAAGTAAGGAAGCTACTCTGTAAAGACTTTTCTTATTGGGGTAAAAAATCCAAAGCTACCCACTATTGGGGTTATACCATGTAATTTTCTGTTTCCTGTCTACCTATTGGGCCTAAAATGCCTTTTCTATGTACCTATTGGGGCTATTTTGCCCTTTTATTTAAGAAGAAATTATATAATACCACAACTTATCCTTATTAGACTACATAAAATCTCTATCATTTTTATTAATATTAATCAAATAAATAGTGCACAATATCAGTTTTTCGTCATTCTAAATTGATCTGATAAACGAATAGAAAAGCAACATAAATAATCATTTTTTAAAAAATATTACATATACATAGCCGTATTAGTTGGTTGTCAGATATAACATATAAAATATTTACTTTTATAATAGATTCTAATATATAGAAAAATAATTATAAACTGAATTTCCATATTTCTTATTTATTGCCTATTTTTATGGAAGCCTTTATTCATTCATTTTTTATATGCTATATCAAAATTTTATGTTTTTCATTTTTATTGCCTGTTTTCATGGTGCCTCCATAAAAATATATGGTATATTTATACCATAAAAATTCATGGTACATTTATATATTATAAAAATTATATTTATATCATAAAAATATATGGTATATTTATACCATATAAATTATATTTATACAATATAAATTATATTTATACCATAAACATACATGGTATATTTTGGATAAAAAAAGTGTATAACATGTAATAGTAAAAATATATATTTATATTTAATAAATAATTTTTTAACCAGAAAAGTACTTCCAACATAATGAGATATACCACGAATATTTATTTTATAAATTATATCATATACGAGCAAATAATGAAATACTTAGTTTATTTAAAAATATTTAAATTTTGAATATAAGAGAGAGAAAAGTTTGAAAGCAGGAATTATCTTTTCTACTTTTAATTTGAAGATTGAAAATATACCTTTTAAATTAAGGTGAATTGATAATTAGTTATAGCATAAAAATAGGAATTATAATTATCTTTTCTAATTTTTTAAATGACTATATATGTAAAAAGAAAATTAGTTTTGTAATATTGGAAAAGTATTATTATTTATGTAATTAAGTTTTAAGGATGACATTTTCATGTAATTTATCTAAATAAAAGGGAAAAATAGGCTTATAGGTATGCGGAAAGGGTATTTTAGGCCTCATAGGTAGGTGAATTTTAGGCCTAATAGATAAATATATGACGTTTTTGCACCATTTTACATACTTAAAGGTATCTTAGGCCATTTTTCATAAACTAAAAAAAAACAAATAAAAAAACTAGATTAGATTTGAAAGAGTCAAACTTACCATCACATACTTATTGTCCTTCATCAGAAAAGGAAAAAGGAATTGAATTCAATGCACTACTCTCGTATTTATATGTCTACTCATGGCTGCTCTGCAGAAAATTTTTTGATTTAATTAATGAAGAAACAAGCCATTTAAGGAAAAACAACGAAAAGGTTGAAAGATTGCAGATAAAACATCAAAATGTTTTAGAAAATAAAACAGAGAAAACTTCTTGCTTTGCCGAAACTTAAACGAAGTTTAGAGAAAAATCATCACTAAAATTTCTGAAACAACACCAAAAAGAGAAGAATCGTGAAAGAAAAAGAAAGAAATGGTTGAGAATTCACTCCTTTTGTAATTTGGCAAAAAGGATTCAATTGCCTAAGAAATTGGTCTTTATTGGTCAAAACAAATCTAGAGAAAATTCATTTATAAATGAAGTATATATACATATAATCTAGTGTAATTCATTGGATTTAAGTTCTCTCACTCTGCTTATGAAATGTCATGGTTATTGGTCTTTTTTCTTTTTAATTTTATTCCTTAATAATAAATTTTAAGTTGGCCCTTGCTATAAATGAATAAGTATATTTAGGAATTATCTGGACATAAACATAATTTATTTTATTTGAAAATTAATAATTTGTCATAAAAAATTTAAATCTAATTTAATGTTCAATGTTCAGCTTCAACTGGGAAAATAACTTATAATATATTTTCAACCCACTTTTGATTGTCGAAATATGAAAAACTATTAAACAACATTAAAACTCACCTTTTATCATAAAAAAATTATTTGTGGACATTGATCTGTGTGGAGCATAAAATAGAAAAAAATCTTTGTAATTAATTTTTGATTCTGTCTATTATATCAAAATAGTCGCAACAATTGATGTTATGACAAATAGAGTACAACTTTTGTTTTGATACGAGTCTTGAGTTATTAATAAATCATTACTTTAGTCCTTAAGATACATGAATAAATATATTTACACGAATTTTCTTACAGAAAAAAATACAAATTGAAGAAATATTTGTTTCAACTTTCATGATTCACAAAAGTATTTTTGTGTTAATAAATCATAAAATTATATTTTATAGTATTAAAAATTATTAAATAAAAGCATAAAAAATTGTGGCTACTCCACTTTATTGTATTGTGATATCATGAGGTGAACTTTGTTGCCTTTTAACGCACGTCAAAAATGGGCACTGTATTGTTGGTTTCAGAATGGGGAGCATTTTTAAAATAACTCAATTAAAAGTTAAAGTTTTGGCATCCAAAATGATACATGATTGTCATGTCATTTAACTAAAAATAATTCAGCTTGTTATGACCATATTTAAAAATTAAAATAACATTAAAAATAAAAAATATTTTGCCTTAGGAATTGATATTTTTGCATAAAATATTTTAGTTTTAAAGTGTATTGATGATGTCATTTTATGTATCATAAATTTGGCTTTTCAGTAAATTGTATTTTAAAAATTAACACATAAATATGTTGATATTAATGAATTGTAAATTTGCTAACTACAATTACAAAAAAAGGTACTGATATAACAAGTAGAGTATAGAGATCATGCGTGGGAATTCTCCAATAGAAGAATATATTCAGCGATTAGGGATATTTACACGAATAGAATAATTTCATGAGATCTTCAAAAATAAAATAATTTTGTGGAAGGCATAATACATAAATATGTCCTTTAACTTGTCTTTAACTTTTATCTATGCCCTCCATCTTTGGGTGAACACAAGTTGACACTTAAACTTACAAAAAGTTGAACAAGCAGACACATGTGTCCTATGAAGCATCCTACATGGTCAACTTGTGTCTTACATGGAGTCTTTTGTGTATTATGTCAAATAGAACGCATGTGTCTACTTGTTAAACTTTATACAAGTTTAAGTGTCTACTTGTGTACATCCAAAATTAGAGTTTATACATGTGAATAGAGGCCAAGTTAAAGGCCATGTTTATGTATTTGGCATTACCCATCATGTGGAAACCTAATCTAATCAACCTAGAAAAAAAAATCTAATCAACCTAGATAGGAGAACCCTTACTACCCATTTAGAAACCATGCAGAAGTCATGAAATAATATCATAAATTTCTTCAAGTATTACCAAAACTTACTACATGTTCATTGGAAAAATACAAGAAAATCCTTTACCCGACGATCTAGTATAAACAAGTACAAGAGCTATAAAGGACAAAGACAATATACACGACTCAGGTTCCTTCATAGAAATAAAAAAAATGAAAGCTATTGAAGATCTTTATCCACATCAAGTTATGAAATCTGAACTGGTAAGCAAGAATAGTATCGATACAACCACTTGTATTGATAAGCATCATTGGTTGATCCAGGTTAAATCATGTTTACACAAGATAAATATCCAAAATTAAACATGCACTTAAAGAATAACAAATCAATTTTTAATTGTTGACCACTTCCCAATCACCACTCTCCTCCTTACCTTCCAATCTTAATACGCATCCGCCACCTATTCAATCCATGATCCCAAAGACATTAATTCGAGAGCACCAAGGTAATTAATAAATAATTCAATTCTTAACTAACTCATAATGATACTCATTTGAATACTACCTAAGTACAGGAGAACACATGAGTTACCTTGCACCCACTTGTTATACAAACTAATGTTACCCACTACCACTTAACTCATAAGACCAACATAAATACACTATTTGATCAAACTTATTTGAGACAGTGATAAAGAGTTAATCCTGTCACAAGAAAAGAGGACAATTCATATAATATCTGATTTAAGTAGATGCATGAATCTGTTAAATCATAAAAACATTTCAATAACTTTTTAACAAGTCCAGGTTGATAAATTTGAGTCACCCAATTTTTTTCATCCAAATAACAATGACATTAGCATGTATGGGGGTATAGATTACATAAAATAAAGATGTTGTGCTAGATATCAAAACTTTGAGAAATGAAAAATAAATCAGGTACAATTAAATAAAACAGATAAAGATCAGAATTTACCAAAAAAATCCACTAAAGTTCATCACTATATTCATTGATATAATAAATGTAAAACCCGAGTTAGAGACAAGAAAGATAATGCCTAGAAGGAAAGAAGAGTTAAATGTGAGAGCAAATTTGAAGAAAGACTAATAGAAGCACGTTCGAATCTATTATATATACATAAAAAAATAATTTTAATAACATATCTATAATCTATATCTATATCTATAATTTATATCTATACTCTATAATCTATAATCTATATCTATATCTATATCTATATCTATATCTATAATATATTAAAAGTGTGAACACCCTTAGAAAAATGATTTGAACTTTTTACCCTTCATTAAAACACTCCCCTTTAGACAAAATCGTCTTTTTACTATTTTTTAAAATTACAATTATACATAAATACTAATAGTATTTATTTTTGGAAAAATAAAAAATCACCATTATTAAAAGAGTCCTAATTATAGAACGTTATATTTGGCAAATAAATACAATCGTAGAAGTAAATACTAATAATTTATATTTTTGGAAAAATTATAAATTATGTGTACTATTTCTTAGTTAAGGTAAATCAATTTTCTTTTCTTATTTTAATAGGGATGTGTGATAGTAGTATAATTTGTCTAGGTATAAAATAAAAATAAAAAATCACCATTATTAAAAGAGTCCTAATTATAGTACCTTATATTTGGCAAATAAATACAATCGTAGAAGTAAATGCAAATAATTTATATTTTTGGAAAAATTATAAATTACGTGTACTGCTTCTTAGTTAAGGTAAATTAATTTTCTTTCCTTATTTTGATAGGGATGTGTGATAGCAGTATAATTTGTCTAGGTATAAAATTTCTTTAATATTTTTAGTATTTATACATAAATATTAATAATTTATATTTTTGAAAAAATTATAAATTACGTGTACTGTTTTTTAGTTAAGGTAAATCAATTTTTTTCCTTATTTTAATAGGGATGTGTGATAGTAGTATAATTTGTTTCAGTATACAATTTCTTTAGCATTTTTAGTAAAGACAAATCATTTTCCCTTCCTTATCTTTAATATACCATAATTAGAATTCTAAAATAAATAGGCTATTCTACCTTATATTTACACGAAGAAATACCACAACCCCAGTGATTTTTTGTGCTTCAAGTGTATTCAAGTTTATTTGATTGATTTATGAAGATTTTTATTTTTGTAAATTCGTCTTTTGATTAAAAATACTGTTTCTACTTCTACTATATTTTTTTATTTTGTTTTAATTCAAGTCGTCCTTTAGGGTCAAAATTTCTCTTAGGCAAAAATTATTTTCAGTGGAGACTGGAGTTTTGCGATCATTATCATATTGTTTTATTTTAATTTACAGGTAGTCGATGAATGTCGGTCGGCTTTAAAGAATTTTTTTAAGTAGAGGTTATATTAAACTGTATTATTTTAGTATCTCTATTAGTGTATTATTTTGTGGTAGTTTACAGGTCGTAAATGATAGTTTACAGGTTGTAGATGAATGTTGATCAACTTTGAGGAATTTTTGTATGTAAATATTAGGTTTAATTGTATTGTTTTGATATCTCTTTTATCGTATTGTTTTGTTATAGTTTATAGCTGGTAGATAAATATCGACTGGTTTTGAGATTTTTTTTTAGATAAAGATTAAATTTAATTATATTATTTTGATATCTCTGATTTGAGAATTTTTTTTATGTAAAGGTTGGTTTTAGATATTGTTTTGATATATCTATTATCGTATTATTTTGTTGTAGTTTATAGGTGGTAGATGAATGTCCGTCGGCTTTGAGAAAAATTTTGTGTAAAGGTTAGATTTAATTGTATTGTTTTCATATCTCTATCATTATATTATTTTGTTAGTTTACAGGTGGTAGATGAATATCAATCGACTTTGAGAATTTTCTTAGGTAAATGTTAGGTTTAATTAAATCAATTCTCCATCTTTACATATTCAAAAGATGTTGAATTTAATTATTATATGCATCTTTATAATAGCTGAGCTGGGGTCTAATCTCGCCACTGGTAAGGACAACATGAGAGTAACCCTCATATAACAGATAACTCTAGCGAGAACGGTAGGAACCCTCCCATAACAGGTTAAGCCACCTCATTTACCCTCATATAGCAGACTAGCATGTCTCAACCTATGCTGGCTATATAGTTCTGGAATGCAAGGATTGCTTCTAGGAATCACACCCTCGTATAACAGGTGAGTCCCCATCTTTGGGTTCACTCGGTGCTAATTTATATTCCCATCTAAATAGACACTGAACATGATTTACTGAACTGAATTGAACTGAGCATCGACTGAGTTACTGAATTTCTGTGGCTGACGGAATACTACTGATATTTGACAACTGACTGAGTCATGAGATCATAGAGATTTTTCCTGAGTCATAAAACTATCTGAAGTCTAAGAGTTCATAGCTTGACTGAGAGTATCGTGAAAACGTGACATGGATCTAGGCACACAACTAATATTTTAGGTATAAGTACCCCTAGGACTCGATAGAAGGAAACTGACAAGGCATGACATTCCTGAATACATGACTAACACCAATAATCCACGATACTTCTTGATCATAGGAATAGAGTTCATAATTCATAATGCCATAAATAAGGGATTTCATGCTTCACATGGTTATCATAGTCTTGATTATGGAAGGGAATGCATATAACATGTGCATACTTGCATGATTTCAATATCATGAAAGTTGCATAACACAATAGTCAATACACAACAAGAGCATGAAAATTGTGTTGCATCATAAGGGTTAGCATGGACTTGTCATTTAGATACTATTGAGTCATAAGGAATATGATTCTATCATTCTAGGAATTTTATCAAACACCTTACATGCACACTTTATAGCATATGTGAACTCATCAATTTAAGAATCTAAAACTACCCAAACTAATAGGTTTTCAATCAACAAACTCACATACTTCATGGAAAGTCATCAAGACACCATCTTGAAACATAAATAACAACTATCAACATGAACATGATCAAATCACAACAAGCAAATCACAATAGGTTATTTAAAACATGATTCTTGGACTCCACGAATGAAAGGGATCCGTGGATGAACACTACACATACCTTAGATCATGATTTCATGAAGATTGATGGTGAAACCTTCTTGAATTTGAATCCCCAATAGAAACCCTAGCTTGTTCTTGAGATAAACTTGAGAGAAACTAATATATTTTAGGTGAAAAATGGCTGAATCATATGTTAACGGGCTTAAATGGGGGTAGGAAGTTAACCCTTTTAATCCTGGACACGTCATTAAATTTTTAGTAAAATTTCCCAAATTGGGCCCTTGGCACTACGCGGCGTTATCACACCGTGTCACTGGAAATTGACAATTAAAAAATTGCATGGTGGCGCAATACGGAGCTATCGTGTTGTCACTTTGTCTATGACCTGGAAGTTTGGTGTAACGCGCCAGTATCGTGGAGCAATACTATAATTTGACAATTGCCATTTGATCTATCTTCGTGACGCGCTGAAGGCTCAGGTCAAACACTGTCTTACTAAAAAGGATCTAACTCTTTGCTCAGGTGTCGGATTTGGGCGAATTATATATCGATGGAAAGCTTATTTAATTTTCCACGTGATAGGAAGTAAAAATTATATAAATACCTTGTGTATAAGAATGAATTATTATTTCAAAAAAAGTTTTCATATCCTTGAGATGATTTTCAAGCTAAGAAAAAAATACAGGCATTACATTCTAGGTCATTATTTACACTTGCATTGTGATCTTCTTTAGTTTAATTTTTTCCTTAGCAGTGGTTAATGTTGATAAGCCACCGGCATTCATGATTATCTTTCCAAGAGAGATTGAGATTGGGAAAAGAAGATTACAATAGTAATTTGAGCCTATCAACCTTTGTCCAATAAGTTGATCCCAAAGGGTGATGGTTAAACTAGGGTTAACGACAAGGGTTATTAAGACAACACTCTGAGACTTAAAAGGTAAAGAGTGAGATTTATCAAAGCGTTTATAAGATAGTTGGTAATATCTAGCTTGTCAGATTTTGCATCTGTGGATAGTGATATATTCGAATTGAGAACAAGAAACCTATTGAGTTAGAAAGAAAGGGGACCACAGTCCTAGTGTTCATCTCAGATTGATTACAACTGAAAGCATTCTAGACTTGTTACTTTTTACTACAAATTCCCCCCATTTACTTTTCTGCATTTTCTACAACTTCAGCAAACTCGAGAGACAAATTCAAACTATTCATCATGAGATCGACCCCAATTTATTTGGGTTATTATAATTTGACAGTAGTCATATTGTATCTTCTTGGAGGGTATAGTTTAGGCAACATCAAATCTTGATGCAATTATCGGGGGAATAAAGATTCAGATTTATTAATTAAAGTTGTTGAGGTTATTGGGTTTTACTTTTCTATTTTTCTTGGGGTGTACGCCAGTGTATGCCCATTAATAGGAGTCAAGGCAATCTCTTAATCCCATTTGATCTAGATTTAGAATGAATACTGTAATAGAATTGTACGATATCAAATCACAATTGTAAAGATCATTATAAGAGGCTTCAAGATGATCCACTAGACTTGTCTCCCCAACCTCCACATGCTCAAAAGATAGTTATAGAAACACTACACGGTTATTAGTAGAAGTGAATTCAAGGAGGGATAATGAGGCTTCCCAGAATGCAATTAAGGAGGAAGAAAGAGCAAGATAGAGTCATGAAGCTGATCGTCGAGCAGAACTCAATAGAGGTAGAAGAGATAGAGCTCTATTACTTCCTTTTTTAGTTTTTTCCAGCCTATGAAGACCCAAATAATGATATGGGGTATGTAGAGCCTATCGAGAGAGGAGCCATCATTCATCCTGAGTTTCCCCAAGGGGTGAAGTTCGACCTTACTTATGCTATGATCCTGTTACTAAATCTAAAAGATGTGTTTACTGGCTTACCGACTAGTGATGCAAACATGTACCTCATAAATTTTGTTAGGATTTAAATTTTATATAATATACTTGGGTGGACCAGGAAGCATTGAGACTCAAGATGTTCTCATTCTCTCTAACTGGTGTAGCAACATTATGGTTAGCGAAACTACCTCATGGTTCCATTACTACTTTGAACGAGTTATGAAAGAAGTTTTTAAACTTTTTCTCTTTTTCCAAAATGCTGCAAATGAAGGACGAGATATATAACTTTATACAAATACATTCTGAACAAATTTATGAGGCATGGTTTTGTTTTAAGAAGAAGTTGATGATGGTGCCTAATCAAAGAATTTTGAGGAGAAATCTGCTAGAGATTTTCTATTATGCCTTGAATACCTGTTCCAAAGCTATGGCGGATACTTTTATTGGTAGAGTATTCATGAACCTGCATTAGGATATAACATAAAAAATCTTAGACCAAATTTCTCTTACCAAATGAGAGTGATGTACTCGGGAGGCAAAGTAAGGTGTTGGAACTTATGACATTGGTACTTCTAGAGAGAAAAGGGTTGTAGATGATTCAGTAGCTCAGGAGGTTGCACAGTTGAGGACGAAGATTAGGTTATTGATGAAACAGTTTGCAACTATTAATTTTGAGAAGGTGAATGATGTGGGCATACAAGGTTAAGCTTCTACGTCATATGATTCTGAAGTGGATGAAGAGGAAAAACACCTAGATAGAGATTTGGCAGGTTTTCGAGCCAAAGGCCAATCATCTACTCTAAGATAATTGGAACTCGAGGTAAGGGAACCAATGTTAGAACTACTATAGGCATAGATATAAGGATTAAAATAGATAGATAAATGGTGACTATAGGTGTAAGTATGATTATAAGGAGAAGCATGATGCATATGTTCCATCAGGGAGCTGTGACACTGAGTCAAGTATGGAAGCATTGATCACTAAGATAGTCAATGTTTTGGAAAGATAAGAGAGTTGCCTTAAGGTAATTAAAGCAGATATTTTAGGACATAACCAAAAGATAGAATCATATGCTACTCCGATCAAATAGTTTAAACATCAATTTGGCCCAATGTCGTTCGTGTTAAATCAACATCAATCGGGCACTCTTCCGAGCAACACTTTGCCAAATATGAAGAATGACAGTCACTATTTTGCTATCACCACTCAGAGTAGTAAGGCCACCATTGATCCCCCCATTCCTGTAGTCGATGAATTTAGGAATGATGTTGCTAATATTAACGAGACATCTGAAATGGAACTTGAGAAGCTAATGACTAATGAATAGTGGTGATTCATCATAAAAATACACGAGTGATACTAATCATTTTGATAAGGATAAAGAAAAGGGGAAGGAAGTTGAGCTTGTAGTGAAGACCATTCCACGTCTCCCCCACTTTTTTCTAGAGGTTGCAAAAGAAGACAAAATAAAGGAAAGTATAAAAAGTTCATTGCTATACTAAAAGAGTTGAGTTTGAATATCCCACTTCTTGAAGCTCTTGAGAAGATGCATGGGTATGTAAAATTTATAAAGTATTTGGTAACTAAGAAGAGAGAAATCGGTTATAACGACGTTGGTTGGTTATATTATTTTAGTGCAATTATATCATAATCCCTGGAGCAAAAGAAAGGTGATCCCAGAGCTTTCACGATTTTGTGCACCATTGAGATATCTAGATTTGCTAAAGCATTGTATGACTTGGGTGACAATGATGCATTTACTGATAGTAGATTGAACGGTGAAAAAGTTAGTAGGCTTATCATTTGATGTTATGGTCATGGTGGAAAATTTTATCTTTTCGACTGACTTTGTTATCTTGGATTGTGAAGTTGACTTTGAGAGGCCCATAATCTTATGGAGACCATTTTTTGCCATGGGTAGAGAATTTGTAGATATGGAAAAAGGAAAGCTTAAATTCATACTAAATAATGAGAAGGTCACATTCAAAGTTCCTAGGACCATGAAGCAGTTGACTGACATGAGGGTGGTTTCGGTGATAAGTTGTGTTGAGGACCCTGGAGGCAAACCCTTTGGCTACCTCAATGAATTATAAGTAATCAAGGTACCCACGTCGTATCGCAACATTAAATCAAGCGTTGCTTGGCAGGCAACCAAAGGTATCTTGTTATTTTTTCATATAAGTTAATTCGTGTTAGTATGATTGACTTTAGATCTACACACCTAAGTTGCAGTAGGTATGTTCCTAACTCTCTTGCTTTGTAGCGGCCTAATGCATTGGGGACTATGCATGTTTATTTGATGGGGGTGGGGCTACTTGTGGGTCTAGATGTCCTCTTTGGGTTTTGTTGTTATATTTTCTTTCCCCAGAGTTTGTTCTTTGTAAAGCCATCATGTTTAGGTTATATCGTATTTTGTTTTGTGATAATTTATTTTGTTTATGTTTAATAAGGATAAAAATAAGTACCTTAGGGCAGTTGATGTACGTTCTTTTGATTGTGCTTAATTATGTTAGAAAAAATAATACCCTTCTAAAACATTAATTTTGAACTGTGATATAAGCTTACGTGTGTGACCGCTGTAAATCTTGTTATGGCATTAGGATTAGGGGAATAATAATCATTATTAGAATATGCATGAACATGATAGGTAGTTGTTTTTGATACAACCCTATGCCATGTTTGTGAGACGCTTACTTGGTTCCTTTGTGTGTTGAATATAGGACTTGCCTGGTTAGTCTTACCTAGGTTGTAGGATAGTTAGTTAGGAAAGAATCATAGGCCGTTTTTGAGTTAGTCCACATTTAGCTTAAATGACCTTCCAAATGTGAATAAGTATTCCTTGATCCCTTTGAGCCTATATGGAACTTTTTTCTTGTTTTCACTTTCACCTTTCTAGTTTAGTAACAATGAACCTGTTTTTTCCCGATCCTCCTGGACATTATATACCACAACTCAGATAAATCACCTAAGTTGAGGGTGGCTATCATAAGGATATGTGATTAGAACTGGGTATGAAGAAGGGCATAAATGAGAAAAAAATAAAGTAGGGTTGGATGTGGTAGAAGAAGGAAAAAATTAATAAAGAGAGAGAACAAAAGAAATCACACCCAACCTGAATAAGCAATAAAATGAAAAAGGGAGAAATAATGGTGGAACAAAGGAAAATGTTTGTTGATAAGTGAACCGCTAGCGTAATTGAACTGTCGAGGAGGCTTAGTCACTAAATTCCTAAATGTACCTTACCAACCCCCAAGCCTATGCTACAAGTTGACTAAAGTCCTATAGTGATCCTAGTTCGACTGACCGAAAAATAAGGTGAATAAAATAAGGGCAAGATTATGGTATTCTATGTATATTATTGGAACTTTTTATGAGAGTATGAGTGTCTTGTTATCGTCCGGGATTAACATGTTTTATTTTACTTAGTGAGTGGAACTTCTTTATTGGGAGGGTGCATGGGTTGTATTGCTAGCTACTTATTTGTTTGGGTAGTGTAATTTGTACAAATTCTTGATTATGTGGTTCTAATGTAATGATATTGCTTGATTCCCTTATGTCAAATTATTCCGCTACATGGATCCACCATAATTGGTTTTGAAAAGTTAAAATAGGAGGGGTGATATTTTTGAGCTGAATTTTAGAGTGACTGTTGTTGGTATCTTAGGTTTACCTTGTTTAAGATTCGTAATGTGTTTTTTTTATGTTTTTGTTGCCTAAGGACGTGCACATATTATAAGTTGAGGGTGTTGATGTACCATGGTTTCATGGTATTTTAGAGCTTAAAACCAGAAAATATAAAAGTTCTTAGGTTCATTTTGATAGATGTGATGTAGATTTGTGTCTATTATGTAGGAAACTAGGTTTTGGATCTAAAAATGAAGAAAAAAAGTAATATTGCAGTAAAGCATAGCTTACGATGCAATTTACAACACGTAGGTCTCGCCTATAACCCTTATGTGGCATGTCGTAGGTTCTTGAAGATTCAAATCAAAGAACCTAAAAACAAAATTTTGACTGACACTTATGATGTGTCACTTATGGGATGTAATTAACACTTACACCCCATAAGTGCCATCATAATTGGCAGAGATTAATAGTTCAGCGAAGCTAAAGATTTCATAAGTTTCTGACACTTACGATCGGTCATTTGTAGGACATAAGCACCACTTATGCCCCATAATTGCCATCATAAGGGGTCACTATACAACACTAAAGATTTCATATTTCGGCCACTTATGACACCCACTATGGGGAGTAAATCCACTTACGATTGATAAGTGGCATCATAAGTGGCTGGCAACCCAAGTTTTCTTATTTTTTTAGTTTTATTTTTAGGGTTTTTATGTAATCTATAAATACTCTTTTGATGTTTTTAGGTTAGTTTATGCATTGGGATGCACTTTTGTACACTCTTATTATTCACAAACATATATTGATTTCAAGATTGACTTTTGATCTTGGAATTCTTGTGTTCTTTGTATTTGGTTGATTAATTGATTTGAGACTTTGGGTTCTATTCTTCTATCTTTGTAATGTTGCTTCTATGCTTTACCTATTGAATTCTATGATATTTCTTGCAACTATGATTAACTAAATCCCTTAGCTAGAGTTGTAGGAACCTGGCAGAATAATAAAGTTTGGGAAGTGTGAGGTTCTTCTAGATCATTGTTTACACTTGCATTGTGATCTTCTTCAGTTTAATTGTTTTCTTAGTAGTGGCTGATGTTGATAACCCTCCTGTATTTGATATCGTCTTCACAAGAGAGATTAAGATTGAGAAAAGAAGATAAAAACAGTGATTCTACATTATCAACCCTCATCTAATAACTTGATACCCAAAATGTGATAGTTATACTAGGGTCAAATACAAGTTTTAGTAAGGCGACACCCTAAGACTCACAAGGTGAATGGTGGGATTTATCAAAGCATTCATAAGACGGTTGGTAATACCTAGCTTATCAGATTCTACATGTGTGGATAGTGAGATAGTCAAACTGAGCATGAGAAACCTATAGAGTTATGAAGCCTGGGGAAACACAGTCCTAGTATTCATCTCAGAATGCTTAAAACTAAAAGCAATACAGAGTTGTTACTTTTAATGATTGCTACAAATTCCACTTATTCACTTTTCTGTACTTTCGGATACTTCAACAAGTTTGAGAAATATATTTGACCTATTCCTAATGGGATTAACCCCAACCTAGTTGGGTTACTATAATTTATCAGTGTCTGCATAGAATCTTCTTACAAGGTATAGTTTGGGTGAAATCAGTGGACTATAGTAGATATTATTGGGATTGCTGTTGATATTTGCACCCCAAAATAAAGTTGGGGATGCTTATGTCCATCGCATGGAGCATGAACGAAGGCTAAATCCACTAATATAAGAGGTGGTCAAGAAGGAAATAATCAAGTGGCTAGGTGTGAATATTGTTTACATAATTTGGATAGTACATGGTTGAGTCCCATCCAATGTGTTCCTTAAAAGAGTGGTATTATGGCGGTTCCAAATTAAAACAATGATCTTGTAACCATTCATCAAGTTACGAGTTGGATGGTGTATACGGATTACTGAAAAATGAATTCTTGGACCAAAAAGACCATTTTCTTAAGGCGTTCATGGACTAAATGCTAGATCGATTCACTGGGCGAGTGTTGTAGTTTCTTGATGGGTATTCTGTATATAATCAAATTTTAATTTCACTTGAAGACCAATAGAAAACTATCTTTACATCCCTTATGGGACCTTTACCTTTAAGTGCATGCCTTTTGAACTATAAAATGTATCCACCACCTTTTAAATGTGCACATTGTCTATTCCCATATATGGTGGAGAATACCTTAGAAGTTCTTATGGATGCCTTATCCGTTCTTGGTGACTCATTCAAATCTTGCCTTAAGCTTTTGGTTAAAGTCCTTAAACATTGTGTTGAAACAAACCTTGTGTTGAATTTGGAGAAGTCTCATTTCATAGTATGAGAGGATATTATGCTCAGACAAAAATTACAGGTTGGGTCATTCATCTCGATCAATTAAAGTTATAGGTTATTTCTAAGTTACCTCATCCTATCTTCATAAAAGATGTTACAAACTTCCTTTGACATGTCAAATTTTATAGATACATTGTGCATCCTATGTGTAGTTTCTTTAAAAAGAAAGTAAAGTTTAAGGTTGATGGCAATCTTCTAAGAGCATTCAATCGTCTCAAGGAGAAGCTCTTGAGTTGACTTCTATCATTGTGGCTATGGATTAAGCATTACCTTTTTAATTGATGTGTGATGCAAGTGGGTTGGAATTGGGTGTTGTGTTGGGTCAATGGAAATAAACACTTTATCACCCAATCTATTATGCTAGCATGTCCTTAAATAATGCGCAATGAAACTATATGGTGATGGAGCAAGATTTGCTTGCTGTGGTTTATTGTTTTGAAAAGTTTCATGCCTATTTTTAGGTACCAAGGTTATTATACACATGGACAATACAACTCTTCATTTTTAATGACCAAGGAATAAGAAAAATTGAGATGGATAATGTGGATCTTACTCCTATAAAAGTTTGACTTTGAAGTTAAACATCAAAAGGGATATGAAAATCAAGTGGTGGACTACTTGTCTCGACTTGAATAGGATGAAGTATGGAATAATAAATTAAGGATCAATGGTGATATTCCAATTAACTTGTCATGGATATTTCAGAGAAGGTGGTGCCTTGGTATGCTGATTTTGTAAAATATATAGTATGTGGGGAATCTCCGATGACCTAAATTTATACGTAATAAAGAAATTTCTCCATGAAGTGAAATGATATTATAGTTATAAACCCTACCTCTTTAGAGAGTATGCGAATAAAATAAATCGATAGTATGTTATGAAGGGAGAAATGAGAGCCACTACTTATTGACTTAGTTAATAATAAATGGAATAGTGGTTTGGTTGTGTGTAATAGTTTTAATTGGGCAATAATGGAGGGTTGTGATAGCTAATCCTGAAGGTGTGAGTCCAATGGACGGACACAAGAATCTCATATTTGCCGGTATAAGGATTGGTTATGGCAACCGTATATGATACTTACGGGGTGCACGGGAATCCCCTAAGTACACTTATAAATATATATCATGGAGAACGAAGGGTACTCGAGAATCCCCTACTCCTATGGTATTTTTGGTTTGTGCGGCTACACGTATCGGAGCCTGTTCAGGGGTTACATTGGACCCGTATAGCTCGTGGGTGGTTCTAGGACGGTTAAGCTACACATACCTAGGTAAATAATTTTAATTATATGCTAAACCCGGTCCCATTTCCCAACATGGTTATATATATGTATTTATGGTTGTGAATGCACATGGTTGGTTTACTTGGTTTTATAGGTTGGCATTATTTTGTTCTTATCCTGAGTACTTTTTAGCATTCACCCGCTAACCCATCTTTGGGAGGCTATATCCCCACTGGATACAGGAACCGACCATTCTTCTCCTGCTGCTTAGTGCTTGAATTTAGGATCAGCTTGATTGGATTAAAGTGGTAAGCTTCCATATTCCAGAAGGCTCCATTTTATGTCATGGATGTTTTCATATATTTTGGTCATTTTATAGACATCAATTTTGGCTATGGTTGGGGGCAGGACCCAATCAGATATTGTTTTACTTTTGGTTAGAGGCTTTGTAGAACTACTATAGATTGGTATGGGCGGTGTCGGTATTGGTGTCGGCCTTAGTATTGGCATTGGTATTGGGGCTGATACCGTTTGACTATATTTATGATTGTTCCATGTATTTATGTTAGAGACTCGTACTTGATTATTGTTTAGTTTTGGTATGGTTATTTGTTGGGTATTGGATGGTTGGACTTGCTTAGGTTGGTACCGGTTATGGACCTATAAAGCATCTGTATTGGTACAAATACACTATCTTGTTATATGTTCAGAATTTATCCGATTCAGGGTATGCATTTGGTGGTTAGGTTGGGTAACGAGGTGGTCCCCGGTCCTGGTTGGACTTGGGATGCCTATTATGATAAGGCCATGGTTTGGGTCGTGTCAAGTTGGTATTATAGATTTAGGTTTATGGTCAATTGGGAGTCCACAAAGTCGTGTCGAGTAGAGTCTCTTTTAAGGGTGTGTAGCGCGCCACACTCATAAGAGAGAGGCTACAAGGAATTTAGGAAATATTTCTCTTTCTTTGTGTTCTATTTTTAAGCTTACAGTCTAAGGTCTTGGATTCTTCTGATTTTCATTTACTTATCTTTCAAATCATGCCTCAATGATCTAAAGTGCACAGAAACTCCTCTGTCCCAACTAGGGATAATATTGATGGGACACACTTTACTCCAGTGATCCATACTCAATTTAGGGGTCCAGTCCGTGATAAATATAGAGTTTTGTCAGTCCTCCTTAGGACGACATGATAAATGCAGGGTTTTATCAATTGATTCATGTGATTGCTCAGTTTGTAGCTTTTTTAGTTAAGAGTGGTGCATCTGGTATTCTATCTTCTGAGGCCACAAGGGTTGGCCAGTTTATGATGTTGAATTCTCCAACCTTTACTGGTGTTAAGGTGGAAGAGGATCCTCAGATTTTTCTGGATAAGATGGAAAAGATCTTCAGCATAATGCATGCCACCAATGTGGAAAGGGTGGAGTTTGCAGCTTATCAGCTCAAAGATATGGCGTACAAATGGTACGGGGAATGGGATAGAGCAATGGGTGATATTGATAAGTCATCTTTGTGGGAGACTTTCTCTAATTCTTTTTTGGATCGCTTCTTTCCTAAGGAGTTGAGGGAAGAAAAAGCAGAGAAATTTGTTAATCTGAAGTAGGAAAAGATGTTGGTCAAGGAGTACACCTTGAAATTTCACCAGCTGTCTATGTATGCTCTGGAATTGGTATCACATATGAGGGTCAAGATAAGAAAGTTCACTTCTAAGACTATCTCGTGAGTTGATCATTGAAAGCAAGACTGCATTGCTGATCAAGGACATAGATATCTCTAGGTTTGTTATTTATATGCAATATGTGTAGGAGAAAAAGAGAAAGTAGGATGAGGTAGGTGAAAGGCAGGGTATGAAGTTTAAATTCTTTGAGAAGGGTGGTGGTCAACATCAAAATGGTTGATATGGTGGTAAGTGGCCAAAGAAGAAGTAGGGGAGTTCTGTTTCTTTCTCTATAATTTATTCTCCTTACCCGAAGCAATTGGTTGATAGGCGTCAGCAGGGTGGCGACAAATTTAAGGTACAGGGTGCCTAATCTCAAGCTAGTGGGGCATAATTGACTTTATTATCTCATCCTTACAAGTTTTGTGGTTGATTATATTAGGGTTTTTGTGATGAGAGGAGGGATGTCCACTTTAAATGTGGTTAGCCAGGCCATATGCTTAGAAATTATATGGTTGGTAAGGTTTCTTCATGAGCGAATAAGGCTCCAGCTTCCTCTTTATCTACTCTTGCAACATCTATTTCTGCTTCTGGTGCCAGCATTGGCCGTTATATGCTCTTATGTCCCGACCGAAGTTCGAGGCATCGCCTGATGTCATGACTGGTATGTTACAACTCTTTTCCATGATGTGTATTGTTTGCTTGATCCGGGGTCCACTCTTTCTTATGTGACCCTATTTGTGTCTATGTATTTTGGTTTTGATCTCGAGGTTATTTCTGATCCTTTTTCTATTTCTACCCGATAGGTGACTCTATGGTTGCTAAAAGAGTCTATAGGAGGTGTGTGGTATCTGTTGGTAGTAAGAATACTTGGGTGGATTTGTTTGAATTAGATATGGTAGATTTTGATGTCATTCTAGGAATGGATTGGTTATACTGGTGCTATTCATCCTTAGACTGTCGGACCCGTAAGGTTTTCTGTAGGTTTCCTGGTGAGCCGATTATTGAATGGGAAGGTGGTTCCCTAGCTCCTAAGGGGAGGTTTATATCATATCTTAGAGCTCGATTATTAATCTATAAAGGGTATCTCTATCATTTGGTCTGGGTTAAGGACTCTAACTCGGAAGGTCTTTCCTTGCAGTCGGTTCCAGTAGTGAATGAGTTTCTTGAGGTCTTTTCGGATGATCTTCCTGGTGTTTCTTTGGATAGGTAGATTGAGTTTGTGATTGATTTGGTTTTAGACACTCATCCAATATCTATTTCTCCCTATAGAATAGCTCTGGCTGAGTTGAGGGAACTCAAGAAACAACTTAAGGATATTTTGGATAAGGGTTTCATCTGTCTTAGTGTATCCCCATGGGGTGCACCAGTGTTATTCGTGCGTAAGAAGGATGGTTCCCTTTGGATGTGTATTAACTATCGACAGTTGAATAAGGTGACAGTTAAGAACAAGTAACCTCTTCCTAGGACAAATGACTTGTTTGATCAGTTGCAAGGTGCTAAGTTTTTTTCAAAGATAGATTTTCGATGTGGGTATCATCAGGTTAAGATTATAGAGGTAGATATCCATAAGACGATATTCCGTACTCGGTATAGGCACTTTGAGTTCTTGGTTATGTCATTTGGTTTGACCATTGCTCTGACAACATTCATAGATTTAATGAATAGGGTATTTCGTTAGTTTTTTGATCTATTTGTCATTGTGTTCATAGATGACATTCTAGTTTACTCTAAGAGTGAGGTAGATCATGACAATCACCTCCGTGTGGTGTTAGAGACCTTGAAAGAGCAGTAGTTGTATGCTAGATTGTTAAAATGTGAATTCTGGTTGAACGCTATCACTTTTCTGGGTTATATTATTTCTAGTAAGGGGATCGTGTTGGATCCACAAAAGGTGGCGGTGGTTAAGAATTGGCCTAGACCCACGACTCCAACTGACATTCAAAGCTTCTTGGCTTTGGCCAGTTCTTAAGAGGTTTGTAGGCGGGTTTTCGATGATAGATGCCCCATTGACTAAGTTGACTCAGAAGAAGGTACAGTTCTCTTAGTAGGTGCTTGTGAGGGTAGTTTTGAGAAGCTGAAGGATTTGTTGACTTCGGCTCTAATTTTGACTTTACCTGGAGGTAATGAGGGGTTTGTGGTGTACTTGATACATCCCGGGTGGGACTTGGTTGCGTTCTGATGCAACATGGTAAGGTGATTGCCTATAGTTCTAGGCAGTTGAAGGTATATAAGAGGAATTATCCTATTTATGATTTGGAGCTGTTAGTGCTGGTGTTTATGTTGAAAATTTGGCAGCACTATTTTGTATGGAGTGTACGTGGACATCTTTTCTGATCATAAGAGTCCATAATATGTGTTCACTCAGAAAGAGCTTAGCCTCAGGCAGATGAGATGGCTTGAATTTCACAAAGACTATGACATGTGTCTTCACTACCATCCAGGTAAGGCTAATGTTGTTGCTGATGCTCTTAATAAGTTGTCTATAGGGAGTTTAGATCTTGTGGATAAGAAGACGTGGGAGTTGGTGAAGGATATTTACCACTTGGCTAATCTTGGAGTTTGACTTTCGGACTCTGAGAATAGTGGTGTGTTGGTACAGGAAGTGGTTTGATCGTCACTTGGTGCAGAGATCAAGGAGAAGAAAATGCTAGATCCTGTTTTGATGAAAATTAAAGGTGATGTAGGAGGTCAAAAGGTAATGGTATTTGAGATTAGTTGTGATGGTACCCTGCGGTATCAAAGGAGGTTAAGTGTTCCTGACATTGATGGTTTACGAGAAAGGGCATTGGCTGAGGCACATAAATTGCGCTATGTTGTTTATCCCGATTTGACAAAAATATATCATGGAATGGTATGAAGAAGGATGTGGCTGATTTTGTGGCCAAGTTTTTAGTGTGTCAACAAGTGAAAATTGAGTACTTGAGGCCTGGAGACTTGTATTAGGAAATTGAATTGCTAGAATGGAAATGGGAAGTGATCATTATGGATTTTGTCATTGGTCTACCTTGGTCTCAGAACTAATTTGATTTGGTTTGGGTCATCATGGATAGGATGACAAAGTCGATTCACTTCTTGTCAGTGAGGACTAATTTTTAGGCTGAGGATTATGCGAGGTTGTATCTTTATGAGATTATGAACCTGCATGGGGTACCTATTTCAATTATCTCTAATCCTGGTATGAAATTTTCATCTCACTTTTGGTGGTCGTTTTAGAAGGGGTTGGTTACTAAGGTTAGTCTGAGCATTGCTTTTCAACCGTAGATGGATAGGCAAGAAGAAAGAACTATTCAGACATTAAAAGATATGCTTTGTGCATGTGTGATTAATCATGGTGGTAATTGGGTTGAGCATCTACGTCTTATAGAATTTTCTTACAATAATAGCTATCATTCTAGCATTGGGATAGACCCTTTTGAGGCATTGCATTTTAG